>NC_044359.1:27560481-28200472 GCF_007364275.1 Archocentrus centrarchus
AACAGACTGAGCATCTAGTATTTGAACTACTGGCGAGCTTTAAGTACCAAACAGTGCCCACTTTTGGCTCCCACCACTACTAAAGATAATCATGGTACTGTAAACTGAATCAGCATAGGGTCAGATGGGGGCTCTGTGGGTTTCTATTTTTGGGACTATGGCTATAACGCAGCTCTTGGAGCCCTGATTCAAATAAAATATGTATTTGGGTCACAGCGTTCGGTTACCCCACCCCTGTGCTCTGACACTGTGTCATATGAAACCCAACTCATGATGCACCACGCCTGTGCTTTCCAACACAGAGCTGGGCATCTGGCTGATCTAGGTCTGCCTCTGAGGAATGTGTTTGTGCAAGTCTGCTGTACTTTGCCCTGCCCCTCATGCTGAATAATTGTGAACTGTTTCGAGCGAGGTGTTCCAGGAAAACATTCCAAGCAGGAAATAGCTAACATGAAATCAAAGCGTTCCCAGCTCGGGGAGACAACAAACCTTTTATTTTAAATGTAAAAAATAATGACTACATGAGTAGCTGTGTTTGAATCAAAAGCTTAGCTCCTGTAGGTGAAAGGTTTTTTAATGGGAATGTGTCTCTTATCAGAGCTGGACTTTCATCAGGTTCATTGTGTTTTCCTTGGTAGGATGACTGGAACTTTTTGGGTGGGAGCTCCACGTCAGCAGGTTTCACATCTAACGCGTGACACTGTTTCAACCTGAACTTTATGTAAGACTCAGGTAAATGCATTCTAGCATTTTCCTTCATGTGACTTAAACAAGGTGAAACCTTCCCAAATCTCAGCTTATGCATTTATACTGATTCACTTACAGAATGGACCTGGTGAAACATACAGGTGGCTGCCACTGCGGGGCTGTGAGGTTTGAAGTCTGGAGCTCTCCAGACCTCCATGTTTTTCATTGCAAGTATGGATTCAGGGATACTGTGGCAGAAATCTGTTTTTAGGCAGAAATGTGATTCTGGAATAGAAGCTACAATTTAAAGTATTCATATTCATGCCACGTTGAAGGTATTTCAATCAGTGCTGCACGTCATCTGATTTCTGTTTCTTCAGTTGCAGCATTTGCACAAAGAAACAAAACCATCATTTCATTGTTCCAAAAAGCCGCTTCACACTCTTACAGGTAAGGAACTCTGCTTCAAACACATCATTATATTGGATGTACAGGGCTGTGCAAAAGTCTTGAGCCACCCTAATTTCTAAATATTTTGCTTCCAAAGAGCCAGACTTTCTTGGAATTTTTTAAAAAGTTGAGCAATATTTCTCCAGGCTTCCAGAAATCCTGGAGAACTGTGGAATGGTTTTTGTTTGTTAAGCCACTCAACACTAATCTATGAATTATTCAAGCATAAAATGGCACCTAATTAAAGGGATGAACCAGTTCTGTCTACACATAATAGACAGCTTAGCAAACACTTTTAAATTCTATATAAAACAGTATTTTTGCACCAACAACGTGATTCCCAAAGAGCTATTAGCTAAAAACGTGGCATATCTCAGCATGGTGTGCAGTGTGTTCTTAAGAAATCTGAGGAAACTGGACAAGTGGAGGACAAAAGAAGAAGCGGAAGGCCTAAATCTATCTACAGAAGATGAACAGTATCTAAAAGTCATGTTCCTAAAGAGAAAAGAGAGAGAGATGCATCTGGCTCTTTAGTTGATCCATCTACTATTCGATGCACCCTCATTAGAAATATTCTCAGTGGAATGGTAGCATATTGCTGTCAACATGGCCGGAGGAGAGAGTTAAAACAGCACCTACAACCATCTGTAACACACGGTGGAGGCTCTGTCATGGTTTAGGGCTGCATTTCAGCCAGTGGTGTTGGAGATCTTGCCAAAAACTGATGGAATGATGAATGCAGAAAAGTGCCATAAGATTTTGACCCACCATGCAACCACCTGGAAAGTGACTGCTTGATAACAGCTTCTTTTTTCAAAATATAAAGAAATTAGGCTCAACACTTTTGCACAGCACTGCATATTTAAAATGAACAGTGAATTTTATTTTATATTTTATTCCTTCTTAGGGTTTGGATAATCTGACCACGTACACGTTTAACACTCATGTTGCTAAACACACCTTCTGTAAAACCTGCGGAGTTCAAAGTTTCTACACCCCATGCTCCAACCCTGACGGATATGGTATGACCCTGACAGCACAGTCACACTGGTCTCATGAGCTGTAAACACATTTCAACACCCTGCTATGTTTACTCCAAGCTAAACGACCCAGTCGTCTCTTTAACGCTGTGCTTTTATGCTATTTGTAGCAAACAGAAACTGTATGTTCACAGTGGGATTAGAGTTCAGATTAAATGACAGCCTTCTGTTACTGTTTTCATCTCCCTTAGGTGTTGCTCCGCACTGTCTGGATCCAGGTACTGTGCAGAGTGTCACAGTGGAAAAGTTTTGCGGAGAGAAATGGGAAGAAAGTATGCAAGCTCACAAAAGCATCAGAGACATGTCAAAACCGAAAGCAGACTTTGAGGAAAAATAACAGTGCTGTTATATAAGAAACTTATTTTCTTTAATCAGAATGATGACAGAAATATCGAACAGTCCTTTCGTTGGTCTTTAAAGTAATAAGAGAAACTCATAACCCCTCGGAAAAGCTTAAATACCCAGTATTTTTCATACAGTGTCGTGACTGAGACAATAAAAGTGTTTCCATAGAAAAAAAAAGACACCAAGTTCCTCATATTGTTAAATATTTCTTAAAAAACATATCACCTACTACCACCAACAGAGTATCAAAGAAATATGTAAACAGCTCCTAAATTCCCTGTATGTAAGAAGTGTGGCAATCAGTGCATTAGGACGAGCTTTTAATAGATCTTCAGGTTCTTTGGTCCCTGAGGAATCGTTTGGAACGTGTTTACGAACATGTAGCGAGAGAAGGTGATGTAGAGGTAACGAAACCACAGCAGCTGAGTGCGATGGCACAGCATGGCAGCCTGAAAAAGAAAAATGAGGAGATGATAGAACTCTAAGCTTGACATTTTAAAATCTCAGATGACAGCCAGCAGCGGTCCAAACAGAAGCACGTGTGAGAACGTACTTAATGTCCCCACAACATCTTTTCTTGTTTCTTCAACATTGGGCTCAGTTAGAAATGTCCCTGTTTTTGTGAGAAAAGCACTTTTGGTTTGACATTGATCAGAAAGTGTTACTTTAGTCTTTATGGATTTTAATTTAATATTTATACAGTTGTCCAGCAGCCTCTGTTGCTCCAGTGACACATCACATTACCCAATCCAGGTTTATCGTGCAGGCTGTACTGTGGAGCAGACAGAAGCAATTTGGCCTCTGTGAGTTTAATCGTAGTCACAAAATGCTCTTAAACTTTCTTCTGAAACTTGTCAGAGTATTCTTGTTTTCGGAAATGTAGGGTTTTCATGTGGGAACAAAACAACAGTGTGTACTGCTCCCTTTATAAACCAGCACAATCTGTCTTATAGTGGTACTGTATAATTCATGTTCCAGTGTCTGTTTCTCAGTGCACTTTAATGGCCTCCTTCCTCAGCTGTGCGATGGGGTCTCCAAATTCGCTTTCTATTCTGGTTAGAGCCAGCTTTTGTTGTTCTGTGAAAGCACTAGTACACACCGTTTTATAAAAATTTCAGTGCTCTTTTTTTTTTTGGCACAGACTCAATTTTTCATAAGAAAACTGCAGATATTTCATTTTAAAAAATATAATTTATTTATAATAAGTGGTTCCATTAATCATTGATTGTCATTTACAACAATCCATCCATCTTTTTTCTGCTGCCTACCCAACTCTGGGTGGTGGGGGTCTCTAGGCAGAGAAGCCCAGACCTCCCTCCCCACAGCCACCTCCTCCAGCTTTGGGGGAACACTGAAGCCTTTCCAAGCCAGCCAAGAGATGTAATCTCTCCAGCATGTCCTTGGTCTGCCCTGGCGACTCTTCCCAGTTGGATATGCCTGAAACACCTGACCAAGGTGGTGCCCAGGACGCATCCTAGTCAGATGCCCGAACCACCTCAACTAGCTCCTTTTGATGTGGAGGGGTAGCTTCTCTACTCTGAGCCCCTCTTGAATGGCTGCACTCCTCACCCTATCTCTAAGGGAGAGGCCAGCCACCCTTTGGAGGAAGTTTATTTCTGCCGCTGATATACATGATCTCGTTCTTTTGGTCTCTACCCGGAGATCGTGACCATAAACGATGGTAGGAACGTAGTTCAACCAGTAAATTGACAGTTTTGTTTTCACGCTCAGCTCTCGCTTCACTCAACAGACCGGTACAGCATCCGCATAACTGCAGATGTGTCACCAATCCATCTGTCAGTCTCGTGCTCCACTCTGTCCACACTCACATTTATGACAGTTTCATGTTATGTTACAAAAGCTTGTTGTAAATGATAACAGATTATTGAAAAATGTGCTTTTCCTTCAAAAACAAGGAGATTTTGAGTGTGTCCAAACTATTGCCTGGTACTGTACACGAGCTTATTAGGGTGCTCTTCTCAGAGTAGAGAACACCAAGTCTTGCCAACATACTGGAAGCTTACTTTGGCTTGCTTGTAGCCCTGTGAGCCTATAATGCAGCAGAGACGTGAGGGCAGAAGCCAACTGAGGGGAACGTCTAGGAAGGAGATGTACTTCCTGAGAAGGCCAACGGTCACCAGGGAGAGCAGAGTGCAGTCTGAGAGAAAAGACAAAGCTGTTAATGTTGTTAAACGCTTACTACAGAAGCAGACAATTAACAAGACCATCATGTAGACGCCACACTCAGACTGTTCTACTCTTGCTGCATTTTTGATGTAGTTCATCTGAAGTAGGCACTTCTATACTACAGACTAGCAATACAAAAGTTTCCACTTCTGTCTTTTATTGTCTTGTAGCAGGAGTCTGTGGAGCACGTGAACCTTAAAGCTTTAGGCAGTGAGGCAGTGAGCTTTGTTTTACAGCCGAGTGAAGAGGATTAACGTCAGGCCTAATTCTCATCTGCTTCCCCCAGAATTTACTGTAAGACCAGTTTAACAGGTGAGGAATAAATGCCTGGTAACAAAGAACACATGGTTAATGGCATGCTGCTAATCAAGATCATCCACTGACCTCAGAGGGCAGGGCAGACTGACAAGATCCTACCCTAGAAACCAGTGTGTGTGTTTACGGTGTGGCCGTAGATCTCACACGTGACTACACAAATGTCCGTTTCCCATCACCTCTCCTGCTCAAACATTTATGCTTTGGTATGCTCTGCGGGCGGTAGTGTTTACCAGATGAGCCCTTTTGTAGCATATTCATCCCCTCTCACTGTCCTACTTTTCCTTTTACATTCTGTTTGAAAAAATTCCCAAAAGTCATCATCACGAGACCTTTGATAAGAAACCAGAAGTGAAAATGTAATCGTTTTGGAAATTACTTCCTTACAAGAGACGCAAACACTGATTTTAACATCAGCCAACAACGTTGTCTGTAGTCTGATGGTGCAGTACACTGGTATCACATTTGGAGTTTAAGGTCCAACTGGCTTCATGCTGCCACCGACAGGCCAGCATGTTTAGTGGAGACACAACACTCATGCAACTCTTGTGAACAGAAGAGGGCGCTGTACATTAACAAAATAGCCAGTGTCCTTTCCATGGTTCTCATGCAAAATACAGCCTGGAGAGGTGCTGTTTTTGTCCTGTCATTTCTGATGAAAATAACTTTGCATTTGTAATTAAAGTGCTACCTAAATCATTCATGATGATAAACACATTTACAACCAGCATATTGCATAGTTAAAACTGTTTTGACCAAAGCAAGTTGGATAAAGTACCCCAAGAATTGGTTTTACAGACCACTGTTCTGAGAGTGACCAGCAAATCTAAATCCTCTGAGCACAGAAACCTCTTAAAGGTTCTTCCAGCATCAAACCTACCGCTGGGTACTTCTCCAGTGGAAGCGAGATGCCTGGAAGACAAAAAGAGGACATCAGTGTTACACACAGAAAATGTCAAGTGAGGCAAATGTTGTTGTCAAAGGACTGAAATGGCCACCGTGTGTGTGTGTGTGTGTGTGTGTGTGTGGGTGGGGTCACATATCAAGTGCTGGAGGGAGGTTTTTGGAAGTTTTCCTCCAGTCTTGCATTTTTTTATGCAATAGTTACTAACATGTTGACAGAAAACAACAGCACACTTTAAGATTTAGAGCCTGTGAAACTCGTCCGCAGCCCCTTTGTGTTTCCAGTCAAATGCGAATCTCGAGATTTGATTTGGAGAGCACAAATCTCATCGAGGCCCACAAAAGAACAGAGAACCATAGGAGAGAAAAGATCACGACTTACTCAGCAGACAGGTAAGTGTGGTATGGGGACTGCAATGTTCTCCTCACAGTGCAAAACACTTTTTTTCTTTTTTTTTTTTTTTTAAGCCAACAGTCTGATGCAACTTGCTTGGCTAGCCTCTCCAAACCAGAGCTGCCCTCCCACCTCACCACTTCAGGGACAGGATTTAGTGTTGCTCGCTGGGAGCAGAGCCGAGTGCCTCTGAGGACTCTGTTTGGATGACCTCTCAGCTATGTAACAGACCAATTCTGAAAAACATGGTGTGTGTGTGTGTGTGTGTGTGTGTACTTGTGGGGAAACAGTTGGAGAGATGATTGTTAATGTGAGTCCAAATGTTCAGCATTTTCCTGGATGGTGTTTAATGATAGCAGAATGAGCTGGTTTCTGTGTTTAAACCACAAAGTATGCCTGACGATGGCAACTTTAGGGAACAAAAAAAAAGGTGGTGTTGGTGGTGGTGGGGGGGGTTCTGATGGAAACATCTTAAAGTCTATACCTGACAGCATTATGGATAGCTATGTGATTGGCATGGCTGCTCACACCTCGTCCATCAAAGGTCAGCACCTGAAACAACAAAATATCTCATTGTGTGGGTGAAAAGCCAGAGTTCTGGTATCTAAAAGTGAATTTAAATAAGGCAAAAACAGAGGGAAGGACTTTCTTAGGTTTCTGTGTGTGACTGTGGAGCCTTTTGGCAGCTGACAACTGATATTTAAAAGCCTTTTTTGTGCATGCATGCTTGCACACCAGAGGAAGCAGGTGAAAAAAAAAAAATCAGGTCAAAGGGAAGAGAACAGAACTTGACTAAAAGACTTGAACATTTGCTCTGCTCAGGCAGATTCTACCATGACTTTGCAATCAAGCACAAGTTTAAGATGTCAAACTCAGTGTATTATAATGAATCCGTGATCTGTGAGCTGGAGCTCAGGAGGTAGAACAGGTCATCTACTAATTGGAAGGTTGGTGGTTTGATCCCTGGCTGCTCCAGTCTGCATGCCAAAGTATCCTTGGGCAAGATACTGAACCCTAAGCTGCTCTCCGCTGCATTCCTCCAAGTGTGACTGTTAGATAGAAAGCACTTAGGTGCAGAAAAAAGGGGACTGAGGCATGTTGTATAAAGCATTTTAAGTGCTCAGGTAGTCCTCATTTAAATATGGAAAAACAAAAGAATGACAAGGCACAATATTATTCAGCTGGGGAAAAGGACACTGAAGTTTGGTTCCTCTGTGCTTTCCCCTGCTTAAACTCATTAGAGAAAATGTTTCCCGTCTGACTAACACAACTCTCAAAGTTACTTTTTGACTAAAGGTTCTTTTTGGCTGCGGAGCCTGACAGGATGGGAGGAGTCAGTGTGTTTGATATCTTTGATAGCAAAAAATAAAAATAAATCAGCAGCTAAACGGTAATAACTCAGCCGTGCTTCTCCATCTTCTACAGTGAAGAGCGGTCCACCCTCTTTCTGTTTGTCAGGGCGGTGACTAGTTTTGCTGTTGTCGAGAGAAATTTTCTGATTCTAAATTTATATCATTCCCATTAGCTAACAGTGCAGAACTGCACTGGGTACGATAAGAATCTCCGTGTAAACCCACAAACTGAATCCAAACTTTCTAAGCACAGACCATTTCCCCCTGAATTCAAGGAGGCTCAAAATGCAGTCTGGTTAGGAGTGAAAGAGATGGTGGACGACAGGATTATTATGCAGACCACTGGGATAATCCACAAGGAAGCTGTGGTGCCAAAACATATTGCAAAAACAAAACAATACAGCACATGTATTTCTTACACAGAATGGCAGGGAAACTGAGTGGTAACACCAACCAGGAAATGACAGAAAAGCCACTTCTTTGAAAGGCAAGACTTAAACACAGAGTGGACCATACCATGTTGACAGAGTGAGCTCTTATGTGCTTCAGGATTTCAGAGGAGACCAGTGAGATGCTCCATTCTGCTTTGGGATCATCTGGAAGTTTTCTGGAGGGCAAAAAGCAACTCTGGTTATCTACCCAGTTAATAATAAAACAGCGTTTTACTGAGAAACCGCAGTGCACTGTGTCTGCATTGTAACATTTTTGAACATTTTAATGCAGATTTTAAAAAAATGGGCTGTTGTGGAATGCAAACATGAGGGAGCGCTGGGAAGTAGAGAGGTTAAGGGTCTGAAGGCTCTTAGCATCGTGTTCTTCTGGAACGAGAGCCTGGAGGCACCGCAGAGTGCACATCTAACATCACACTTGGCCTGCTGACTCTCTTGGCCCACTAAACATGCACACTCCCTTAAGGGCATAAAATTGAAGCTATTGTTGTTCAATGTCGTCCTAAACTCGAGAGAATCAGGCTACAAAAAAAGAACACAACACAAAGGAAACTAAAAGATAGAGAGTGAAATCTGTAGTATGACGTGTTGTGTTTGGGCTAGCACATGTTTGGAATAACATGATTGCATGCATGTAGAGCCATTTACAGTTGCAGACATTTTTTAAGTTAATCTCTGGTAAAAATTTGAATGCAAAGCCTTTAGAGATCAATAACATGTCGCTTTGGTGGAGGTAATTAATTAATGAATTCAGGAAATTATCAGTTAAGTAATTGCTAGCTGCAGCCCTACATGCATATTGTGCATGGAATGGGGGTGGGTGTGGCCACGTGTTAGCAGTTGCTTGCCTCCTCTTCGTTGCTAACAATGAGTCAGGATAGTTGAGCGTGCAGAGGGCAGTGATGGATTAGAACACAAATCTGCTGGCTGTTGGTTGTGTGAGGGTCAGGCTTTGGTGTGAGGGATGGAGGGTGGGGTTATGTGGAGGGCTGACTGTGTCACAGGGAGGAAGGAGGAAGGGTCAAGGGTTCAGAGATAGTTTAAAACTGTCTGTCACAGAGTGAATGCACCACTCTGGCACTTGCATACAAGTGACCTACATTTAATAAGAGCTGTGTGTATGGATCCGCTTTGGACTAAAGCTAATAAAAACCAGGGAGAGGATTTCTGAACATGAGCGACTGTAATGTTGTACTAAGTTTAATGTTACACTAATCCCACTTTCAGACATTTTGAATCACGCTTGAAATCTGCAGCTGTGCAAAAGCCGGGAGAGGAAGGAGGAGGGAGGAAAGAAAAATGAACAAAAGATAAAAAAGACACCTGACCTTTCTCAAACAGGATGCAGGCTGAGTGTCAGCTTTGCCATGGCAACAGTGCAAAATGTCCTAAAGTAACCTCCCCAGCTCCCTTTTGTAGCTTTGCATGTAGATGTCTAATTGCTTGCAGGCATCTGTATGCAGTTGTTGAACTTTGGCCCAGTAAAGGGATTCTGTGTGTGTGTGTGTGTGTCAGAGAGGGCTTGTTTAGTCTGCTCACATGGACCACAGGCCTATGCAACTGCCAGACTTCTGTCCACATTGTCAGATTATATGTCCTGTTGGGAATGGCTGAGATGCCACTACGTGCCAATTGTACGCCCACAATATCCCTGTGTAATAAGGCAGTTACAACTATAGTAACAACCCTGGCTGACACGTGTTGTTTCATGATGATTTGCAGATGTGTAGCTGCAGGTATGGCCAATATTCACTCATGTTTGGCTAAGAAAATGTCACAAAATAACCATAATAGAATAACTGAATGCTGTTAACCATGGAAATTGTTATTTTAGTGTTGTTTTGGAAGCAATTTGCGCAGAAAAAGAGAGATTTAATGTGACAAAATTCTAAATTTGTTGCTGGCTGCAGCGTTCAGTAAATGGAAAATTAAAAGTGTGACTATGGAGCGGTTCAGTCTGTGCTGCTGACAAATGAATCTCAAGTAAAAGTAAAGCCAGAGGTCAACAGCAGGGCTGGAAGGTCTCATCACAGTTTACTTCACCCTGCCATGTGCTTCTAAATCAACCGGGACTATTTTTACCACTGATCAATGTATATTTAATGCTTGTGTGTGGATATGGTGTCTCTGCTGTGAGTACCACTTTCCTTTCCTGAAACTTGTGCTGAGCTCTGTGTTTCTATCATTACAGAGAACTACATTAATCCAATCCAAAACAGACACTTTAGGTTTATGGTTTACCTCTGCAAGAAGCTTTCTGAGTGACGTACATTAACAGGGAAGTCAGAGAGAAATGAGGTGAGCCAGACAGAGTGAGGCTTCACTTCAGTCTCATGGATAATGTAATGAAGAAGTGGAATGGCTGGATTTGTGCAGTGAGCAGCTATAATCGAGTTCCAGGGAGCAGACAGAGGTCAAGCCGGAGCAAGTGGAGAGGCAGCAGAGCGTGCTCAGATCTAGCTTGATCACAAAAGCCCCAACATGCACCGGAGCCCCAGATACTGTCAACACAACTGTCCTATTCAGTGAGCATTAAAGGGAAAATCCTATTTTAACGAATTTACATGTTATTCCTGTCATCTTGGAGAACTGAGATACAGCTGTGAGTGAGTCTCACCCACATCTGTCCTGAAATATAACCTCGCACTGTGTCCTTTTATGAATTTTGTTATGATGTCGAGTATTCAGTGGAGAGAGTGCACCACTCTGATGAATAAGATGATAGAACTGTAAAGAATAAAATGAACATTCATCTAGATGATTGTAGTAAGCGCCTTGAAGCAACTGTTTGTTGTGATTTGTTGCTAGATAAATAAAACTGAATTGAACTGAATAGTAAAGCCACACTGGAAGTCTCAGAAACTGCAGCTTCTCGATTTGCCACTTGAGGCTGGCTTCGAAAGTGAGTCGATCCCATTGGTTCCCATATTAAATATTATGTACAATCAAGTGTTTGCATTACAAAAGAAGCCAAACCCAACAAAAAGCCAACAAAAATACACCAAAGAAATATTCTGATCTTATGGACTTTGAGGATTTACTTTAGGTTTTATCCGATGGTATAATCTAAAAGATCTCAGCTCTAGAGCCAAGCTGCTCACTTTCACCACAACAGCGCTAACTGTACTGTTAAAAGACAGCACCACCTGTGACACTGAGCACTGTGTGATTATTGTGTGTTAGATGTCAAGCTTTGGACGTGCATCTGCACATACTTGAGCAGTGGAGGTTAAGAGCAAATCCAAAGACCGGTTATCCATGTACAGACACTCCAAGGGAAAAACGGTTTGGAATGACCTACATTAGCAGTGCTTAGAGCGTGGCCAAAATGTATCCCACAGTCCTTGGCAGTTGGCTTCTGCAGACATGGGCAAGAGAGGAGGGTGGTAATAGGGAGAGAGAGCATGAGAGAATTTGACTGTGAGAGAGTGGAGCTCGGGCTCTCAAAGTGCTGATTAGATGTGTGTTTCGAGCAAACAGCAGAATACACAGAAAAGGAAATGGGCTACACTCCAGTTCAGCAGAAGTGCAGACAGCCCTAAGATCAAAGTTCAGCTATATTCTGTGTGCACAAGATGATAACATGGGAAGCCTGTGCATGTGAGTTCAAAAAAAGCACACACACACACACACACACACACACACACACACACACACTGCTCTCTGGGGCAGACAACCTGGGAATGCTGCCAGCTTATTACTGAGTTCCAGGTTAGCACCAGGGTTCATGCAGCTCTCCTGGTGAGCCAACATGTAGGCAGTCCTGATGTTCTTAGAATCTCAAAACATTTTTAAGAAAAGCTGCGCAATTGATCCACGGGAGGGGGGGGGGGGGGCATGTTCTGCATTGAAATGTTCTGTTCGTGCAACAAAGCTGGAATGTGCATGCATTTTTTTCCCACTAATTTTCCACAAGAAAATGGTTGCTGACTAAAGAGTGACACTAGTTCTTTTCAACCTCCGCCTCAGAGAGACACATAAAAAAAAAAAAGTTTTCCACTGGATCAAGAATTACTACAAAGATCAGTTCTCACAAGTCAAAACTGATATAAATATGAAGTTTTGGACACAAAAAGGACCCAAGTATAAAGGACTTTATTTAGGTAATATTAAAATTGATATCATTTCATTTTGTATTCATGAGGAAAATATCATCATACAACTAACAGGATAAACGTCTAACTCAGGTACAGACATCCCAGTTGGCACCGTTTTCTCTTAGGGCACACTGACTAAACAGGCTGAGTGACTGCTCAGGGCGTACAAACAGCTCAGTGGTGAAACAAGCAAATGTTCTTCTAAAGGCCTCTAATAGGAGAAAAGATCATTTACTTATAATTTAAAAACTTTTTATAATGTCTTTACTTTTTTCAAGATGTAAATTTAAATAGATGTGTATATACATAATGTAAATTCATAAAAGGATAGAAACACTGATGCCATGATGGAATTTTTAAGGTCTTTAAGGGGCTTTGTGTCCTACAGGGCTGACCTATCACTGCCTCCGGGACCTACTCATATATTTCCTCTGTGACAGAAAGGTAATCTATCAGGCCAGACCACATCAGAGCTGTCATAGTGAGAATGGGAGGGCTGTGATTTGTGGTCAAGTCTCTGTTTGTTCTGATAGACAGCGGGCAGCAGGGAGGGGGCTGATGAGCTCCAGCAGGAACACATGCTGTGACCTGACTCCTCAGCTGAAGGCAGCATACATCAATGGAGTGTGCACACATCTGTATATTTAGTGGAACTAATTCTTTGAATATGAAAGGCACAAAACTCAATTACTGTTATTTTTATGTTGCATGCTCGGTGCAGATGGCTTCTTACTTGTGGTCTACTATGGTGATCCTGGAGGCTGGAATCCCCAACACGGTACAGCTGTTCAGAAGTTCTTGTTTACGCTGAGCTCCCTGATTGTAGTAGTTTCCTGCATAATAAGTAGAGGTCACATTAGATGTTAGATATGCTATAATAAAATGAGTGGATCATGTATAATTAACAGTTTCGATAGTTTTAAATTTGGGGAAGGGTAGATGGGCTCTGGCGCCAGAGTGGGGTTCCCCAAGAGAACTCTAAACAACATCATGTTTTCCTGTGCTTATGCCACTTATGGGAAGCTTTTACCGACACTTCCAGTGCACGACAAGTTGTTTTCAGCTCAAGCAAGTGCTTGTCACAGTGGTTATAAAGTTGTTGAGTTGACGGAGGATTAAGGCAGGAAGTAAAATAATGAGAAACAGGTGAACCCAATCAGATGCTAAAGAGGGTGGACAAAGCATAAAGTAAAATGCAGAAAGCTGCACGAGGAACTAACATTCAAAAATACAACAGGAAAGTTAAACTAAAGAGGACAAACCATGCAGACAACTGGAAGGTGCACACAGACATGAACATAGTCCACAACTTAAGGGCAATACCTAAAAACTAATAATTACAACAATAAAACAAAGATTACAACAAAGACCCTGACAATGCATCGATTATGTCCTGGTGTTCACAGACAGCTGTGGACACCAGGGACTTTCAGTTGTTCTTATACTTCTTTACCTTTTGCACCCAATTCCAAAAAAGTTGGGATGCCTTCTATAATTTGAAGAGAAGCAGAATTTAATTATTTGCAAATCTCATAAACCATATTTTCTTCCCATAGGAAATATATAATTTTTACAATTTCATGAAAATATTAGCTCCTTTTGAATTTGATGGCAGCAACATGTCTCAAAAAAAAGGGATGGAAAAGTACTGCAACAGAAGTAAACATGGGCAGAGCTTCACCAATCTGCAAGGAAAGGCACTGAACTGTGGCAGCTGCTACATTTTCGGCATGCTCTGTGTTTGATGACAATAAAAGCTTTTCTATTCTATTCTATTCTATTTCTATGACTTCTCTCCCAGGTCATTCGCACCCCACCTGTAATGACTGTGCGTCTCACAGTTTGAGAAACACTGGAATATCTCATCATCTACAGTACATAATATCATCAAAAGATTCAGAGAATCTGGAGAAAACTTCTGCGCAAGGGACAAGGCTGAAAATCAATATTGGATGTTGGATGCTGCCATCTCTCTCCCACATCTTTTTTAGGGAAGGCCTTGCATATTTCAGCAAGATGATGCTAAACTGCAAACTGGATCCATTACAGCAGCATGTCTTCACAGCAGAAGAGTCGAGGTGTTGAACTGATCTGCCTGCAGTCCAGACCTTTAAGCAATGGAAAAACATTTGAAGCATCATGAACCAAAAAGTACACAAAGAAGATCCGGATTGTTGAGCAGCTAGAATCCTCAATCAGACAAGAATGGGACAGCATTCCTCTCCCCAAATGTCCAGCAGCTGCTCTCCAGATGTTTTGCTGACTGTTGTTGACAGAAGACGGGATGTATACATGGTAGTAAACATGGCTCTGTCCCAGCCTTTTTGAGACGTGTTGCTGACATTTATTCAAAATGACCTCCTTTTATACTTAAAAATGAGACATTTTCCCACCTTTAAAAGGTTTTCTATGTTCTAGTGTGAATGAAATACATAATTATGAGATTTGCAAATCACTGCGTTCTTTTTGTAAATTTACATTTGACACAGCATCCAAATTTGTCCGGTAATTGGGGCTTGTACACCTGGAGAATGCATGAGAAGTTGGTACCCTGTCATAATGTCTGACAAATTAGGGGGCTCCTGCATATCTGCACAGAGCCTTGTATGCACATCCCTGATGAAGAAATTGCAACCTGGTTCTCCTGTGCTTGGCGTTGCTCTGTGTGCAATATGCATTGTCATGGTTCAAGGAGGTGCCAAATGGTATGTCTAACGATGAGGTTTTTTTCTTTATCACTGTCAATTACATTTTCAACAGCACAAAAGAATGACACTTCGGAAATTTAGTGAATTGGGTAATAACAGTCAGTACATTTACCTATTTTATACTGATTACATTTGAGCTCTGAATCCCTTATCTTATGGTATTCCTTTACCCACATAATTTACAGAAACCAGGAGTCACAAGACAGCCTTTCCAAAAATATATTAAAGTTTTTGATGCGTCTATATATAAATACCAGGTACTAGCCAGTCAGCAGGAAGCACAATATTTAATTTTAGTTTTCTATGCCTTCATACGGGCTGTTTTCATTATTTATGCAAGCGTGAGTGTGCTATCTCCGTACCTTCAGAAAGAACAGAGCAACTGAACGCTGGCGTTTAATTCAACGAGCCGTACAATGGTCGGCGCGAAGAACATGCACTCATCATCCGGATGCGCAGTCACAACCAGAGCCCTGATACCTTCGCTGTCTGCGTCTCTGCTCAGCACATGGTTCAAAGACTGCACCAAAGTCCTCCGATGTCGACAGTAAATACACTTATCAACGCTAAATAGGACAAAATTATGATGACAACCAGGTACAAAGTCATTATTTTGACCGGTACCGCAAAACAATCCGTTGTAAAGACAAAAGCCTGAAGTGTAAATGGTTCCACATGTTAAAACAACAACAACAAACAAATGGGGGTCTTTATGCTGTTCCTAACGTTACTCATTTATTAATTAATCCAACAACTAGAAGTATTAAGACAGTCAACAAGCATATGTTCCCACATTTATTCCCACGATAGCGTATTTTACTTATTTTAGAGTCACCGTGGCTTCTATTTTCGCTTTAGTTTAAATCAATATATTATGAGAACATGAAACTGAATAATTTTGTGGCGTGTCTGAATAAAGATCAGCTGTAAACTCTAATATCGTTGTATAAATCGAGAGTTAATCGTTTTTGAAAAGTGAAATTAAAAACACGGAGAACATTACAGTGTATGAGGGGACGATTAGCCGTCACACTATGACATTGTCCTTGCAGATATATAAAAATCCAATGGAATATTTTAAAAACTTTGGGCAGTAAATGACACAAAACGCCCCTTGCTTTGTAAAGCTTCAGATTTTCATTTACTTGCTTATACATATATATTTTAAGGGTTATAAATACACTGGGAATTCACTCTAATAAGGAAAATCTATTTTACCCTGCCAGGACATCCAACGACAATGCGGCGCAGCCTTCAGTCTGCCCCAGTCGTCCACAGCCCATAACCCGCGGATTTACAATCAACTATTGCCACATATTTCTGCACAGGGAAACCTTTCTCTGCCATTGGTATATTTTTTAATAATGCGGTAAGTACAAATAGCTACTATGCAGCATATCAACATGTATAATTAGCGCGCTATTTAAGCGCCCCGGTCTACGCTGAAATCTGCCTTGCAAGATGGCGACGTGGTGAGATTTCAAAGGTGAAATCCAGGCTAACTTAGCAAGCTGGCGACAACAACAGCAACATATTAAACGGCACAATCCTGTGCTGAAGCGTTAAAGTGCTACATATTTGAAAACGGACCTTTATCATCGTGCACGTTTTTGACGCATTTCCGGAGATGCTCTCTGTTGTAGATATAGCCCCATCCCCCCCCCAAATCGAGATAAGCTACAGTTCAAGTTGCGTTTATTTGACAGTGTGGCGTTAAAAGACAACAATAACAACGCACAACAGCAGTATTTCACCATGCCCGCCTGTGTCTGGGGCCGTGGAGGTCACCACAGCTGCTGTGTTTGCGTGGGCATTGTCACAGGGACCACTGTAAATAATTTACCTGCTAACTTTACCCAGAACTTCACCGCGATACGACGAAAGCTTGATCAAAGCAGGATTGTTTTTTTGTTTGTTTTTTTTTACATCGTAAATCGGAAACTTCTACAGGTAAAACGACCCAGTCGCTTTGAAAATTACAATTAAGGTTGCTGAGAACACCAGGAGTCAGCGTGCATGCAGCCACAGTTTCGTTTTTTTAAAGGGATGAGAGAGATCCAAGCAATGACTCCTCTATCATAGGTTGCTTGCAAGTTAAAATAACTTACTTATAGTTAAAATAACAGTCACTACTAACCAGGGTTGTACCAGATTGTAATGCTGCGTTTACAATTATTATTATCCTGCTTAGCTTTGAAAAACTATGATATTAAGAAAAGTTTCAGTGATTTAATGCCTTCTAAACAGGAAACACAGATCGCAATTTGGGATTCAGAGGGTCATTTGTCTCCTGTTGAGATTGAATGTGTTCATAATGCTTTTAAACTTGAAATATTTAAAAAAAAATATATATATAAAATCATCCTTGGGATTTTTTTCTTTTTATACTTTCTGGTTTTGGTTTGTTTGTGAGTCATGCAAATAGCTGCTCATCACCACATGCTGCCATTCAAGTTACTGTTTTTTTCTTTTTTCTCTCTCTCATTTAGTATCAACTTCACTAGATTAGCTGCTTATTTTTGTGGGGATGAACTTAACTGAGGCTGGGGAAGACTGTAGGACTGAATTAAATCACCCTCAGCATAACAGAACAATAAAAGTTGTAATATTTGAGGCCGCTGTGGTGCTGCTGGGATCTCTTTGAACAGTTTCTCTTATTTCAGTTCAAACATTTTGACCTGTAATTGCTTAGAGCTGATTTGTTCTACCTGGGTTTGGCTCAATGGCTCCTGTACATTTAAGAGCCACATTCACAAGCTGTCTGGTGTTGGCTTGGTTGAGATGATAATGGACCTAGTATTTGTGACTTTGGTTAGGGTTTACAAAGGGAGCTGTGAAAGTTGCATGCAAACTGGATCCATTGATATTACTGCTGACTGCTAAGTAGTATTTTTATTATCATTACAATATGATTCTTCACAGTCTGCTCATCATTTTCTTTTCTTTCTTTCTTTCTTTCTTTCTTCTTCTTTCTTTCTTTCTTTCTTTCTTCTTTTCATGCACCATGCATTCACACTCAGCATGAAAACCTGACATTTTCAATAAAAGCAGTGTTTAAAAGTGGCTTAAAATTTTTGAGTTAACAAAGCTCTAAATAATGATTAGCAGTGTACATATGCATAAGCCCTGTGCAGTATTATACACACTTCAGTGTTTGTTTATGGATAGTCATATTGTGTAATATCGACACTGTTATCACACATGGCAGATTTTCCTCACATCTTGCAGACCTGCTGTGGTTGCATGTTTTAATACGTAAATATTCTGCGAAATACAAAATCTGTGCTTTTTATTCATTTGCAGAGTTTTGAAGTATCTGGTGTGTATTATTCGTTATTGGAGAGAAGCCATTCATCAGAAAGGGTCACAGTGCTCCTGGCTCTGTCCTACCTCTTGTTCTTTGTGCATTACTTGACTAATTGAGGGTGACATGATTCTGAGCAGCCAAAACAAACTCACAAATGTTCCTCTGAATTCCTCTTTGCTTAATGCAATGCCTAAATTGTTAATCTTGGATACAGTTATGGGATACTGTTTTTAAAAATAAGAACAGCACAAATAGAAAGTTTAAACTACCTCTGAACAGAAGTTTATTACAATCTGAGAAACAGTTCCCGTGTAAAAAGAAATGGCCAGTCCCTTCAGTAAACAGTAGATTGTTTGTACAAGAAATGGAAATGTATGATTCACTGATGGTAATAGCCTAATTTAAAATAAATTAGTATTGTGCTTAATGTGTAAAATGTCTTCAATACAATGTGGAAATAATTTGTCATTTAAATGCAAGTTTTCTGCAGTTATCCAGATGTTATAATGAGGGTTCAATGTAACCAAAGACCCTGGCCTTTTAAAGAACTACGTCAGGCAAGTTTGCCGGACAGCTGCTGGCCTGTGTCGGCCAGTCGAGCTCACCTGTGACTCAAACTGGCTGAAATTAATCCTCACAAATAAGTAGGCTTTTTTGTTTTGTTTTGTTTTTTTCCTGAAGTCAGTATTTTCACAATAAAATGTTAATAAAAATCCTTTGTCAAACCACTTGTTGAGATAACCTAAGTGGAAAGAAAACCAATCTTTCTGCTCCCATCCACCAGTGCTTTGTTTTCCATAGCTGTCCGCCTCTCTCTTCTAACAGTGATACC
This sequence comes from Archocentrus centrarchus, assembly GCF_007364275.1. NCBI lineage: Eukaryota > Metazoa > Chordata > Actinopteri > Cichliformes > Cichlidae > Archocentrus > Archocentrus centrarchus. The sequence continues at coordinate 27,579,548 of NC_044359.1, forward strand.
TGCAGTAGGGCTGAGTCTGTATTTATTTTAAAATTGAAGTTACCAATATTTTGCAAATTTAGATTAATTAATATAAAATGTACTGAATGTTAGCCCTGCGACAGGCTGGGCTTCATCCTCTTCGTGACCCTGAAAAGGTTATAAGCAGCAGAAAATGGATGGCGGAATATAAAATGTAGGGCAGCGTGGTGCTGTTCTGGCTGTTCCCTCGGCAGGCAACAAGGTTCTTGTTGGAATCCTCTGGCCTCTTCCTGTGAGGAGTTTGCTTGTTCTGCTCTTGCCTGCGTGGGTTCTGCAGGTATTCCCACAGTCCAAAAACATGCATGTTACGTTAGTTGGACGATTATAATTTGGCCGGCGGTCTGAATGGTGGTTTGTCTCTCTGTGTTAGCACTGTGATAGACTGCCAACCTATCGAGGGTGCCCCCCGCCTCCAGGCCTCCCCCGTGACCCTGATTAGAGGAAGAAAATAGACGGAACATAAAGTCTAAATTTAGACTAAATTGTGGTGTATTATTGGTTATTACTGGTTATTATTAAGCTACTTTTTGTGCATAAGTGGTCACCTTTGTTCTTTCATCGATAGACAGACTTTTGTAATGTTTTCTAGAGCTGCAAGCCACACTGTGAAGAGCAAATATTTTTTATGCACTAATTGCAGAGCATCCCTGCATTTTTTTTTGCTTTGTTTTGTTTAAAAGCTTTGGCTTAAATGCAAAATCTGTGTAAGTAACCATTAGAGGGTTTTTATCTTGGATTATGTTTTGACCTAATGCCTACATTGGAAACAAGGTGATGGCAGCAGGTTTGTGATTAAGGCCAATATTCTCCTCCCAGATACTTAATTGTTCATATAAGATGAGTCTTAATCAGTGTGATTTCATTGGGATTGATCCATTCCCTTATTGTGCCTGTGTGTTTATGTTGTACATTATACATTTATCTGTTTGATTGTGCAGCAGCACGAATCCTGGAAAAACATTTTTGTCAATACACTTAAATATTGTCAGCTTATCTTATTTATTTATTTATTTTCGAATACAGAGGAAAGATTTTTTTTTTTTTTTTTTTTTTTATATGTGCACATTCATTTCTGAAATGTGACATTTTGAAAATTGCATTTATGTTTGTCTGGGTGCAGGTGGTTCGTGTCTCCCAACATGGTCTAGCTAAACTCTGCAATCCGTGAAGCAGCCACAGTCCGCTAGCACTGAGCCAGGATGTCCAGTAGCTCGGGCTACCCCCCGAGTCAGGGGAGCTTCAGCAGCGAGCAGAGCCGATACCCACCACAATCTGTCCAGTATACCTTTCCCGGCACCCGCCACCCACAGGTAAATCCTCCCTTCTGCTTTGCTGTGTTTTGAGCTAACAGTCATGTTTGTATGTTTTAAGTTGTTGATATTGATATTTGAGAGAGCAGCGTTCTGCTGGCTTGGATAGATTAGCTAACTCAGAACAAGTGTTATTTTTGAAAAGTCACCAATCAGTGTCCAACACTTCAGTCCCTGCGATGTAAAAGTACCATATATGTCATAATTGGTCCGGCACTGTCGATGCAGTTTCCTATTATGTGGTAATTTTATTTTAAGGTATTGTAAAAGAACGCTACTTTTGGCTGCTTCGTTCTTCACAAGGGGTCATCACAGCAGGTAGCTCTGCAGGTTACATTGTGCTATATTGCCTAAAGTATTTATCCAAATCATTGAATTCAGGTGTTCCAGTCACTTCCATGGCCACAGGTGTATAAACCAAGCACCTAGGCGTGCAGACTGCTTCTGCAAACATTTGTGAAAGAATGTTTCACTCTCAGGAGCCTCAGTGGATTCCAGTGCAGTACCATGCTAGGATGCTACCTGTTGCAACAAGAATAGTTATTAAATTTCCTCTCTACTAAATATTCCAGTCAGCTGTTAGTGGGATTATAACAAAGTGGAAGCACTGGGGAAAGACGGAACCTCAGCCACTTAAAATCACAGTGGGGTCAGTGGATGCTGAGGTTCATAGTGCGCTGAGGTCACCAACTTTCTGCAGAGTCAATCACTACAGATCTCCAAAGTTTGAGCTAATCTGAAGTCCAAAGTGACCTTCAGATTAGCTCAAGAACAGTGTGTAGAGAGCTTCATGGAATGGGTTTCCATGGCTGATCAGCTGCATCCAAGCCTTACATCACCAGGCACAATGCAAAGCGTTGGATGCAGTGGTGTAAAGCATGGAGACGCGTTCCCTGGAGTGACGAATCACACTTTTCCATCTGGCAATCCGATGGGTGTGTGTGTGTGTGTGTGGGGGGGGAGATTCAGGACTTTGGTTTGGCCCCTTAGTTCCAGTGAAAGGAACTTTTAATGCTTCAGCATACCAATATAATTTGGACAATTTCAATTTCCCAACTTTGTGGGAACAGTTTGGGGATGTCCCCTTCCTGTTCCAACATGACTGCACACTAGTGCACAAAGCAGGTCCATAAAGACATGGATGAGTGAGTTTGGTGTGGAAGAACTTGACTGGCCTGCACAGAGTCCTGACCTCAACCTGATAGAACACCTTTGGGATGAATTAGAACGGAGACTGTGAGCCAGGCCGTCTCTCTTGAAGCTGTTATAGCTGCAGAGGGTGGGCCGCCATCATATTAAACCTTATGGATTAAGAATGGGAGGCCACTCAACTTCATATGCATGTCAACGCAGACGAGCAATACTATCGGCAATATGGTGTTCCAGCTTTGTATGGAAAATGAGCCCAAAGTTGAGTTTGTACCAATCTCACGCCTGCCTCAGCTTTAAAGGAGTCTCAGCTTTCCACGCTCAGTTGTGGTTGTAACTGCATTTTCTGCAAATGCAAAGCAGTTTTCACCTGCAGGTGAAGATTGAACAGATTTTTTTTGACTTATTAGTGTTACATTGCTAATTTTAAATTTCAAAAACTGCATTGACACTGAGTAAATTTGTTTGTAATCGCAGTACTGAAAAAATATATATGATCATTTGCGCAGTAGTATTTAAGTATTGTCCTTTTGCACGTTCATTTGAGAATATGAGGATAATGTTAGTTGGACGTTGTTAGTGACATATTTCCTAGAAGCTTACTTCCACAGAAAACTCTCCACGGGACGTTTCTGAGCATTCAGAGTGTTTGCTTAAATCTGGGACAAAATGGGAATTTGGAAACGTTTCCTGTAACTGCATTTGCTTGTTCAGGTTTGTTTGGCGGTCACACTGTGCTGATAGCATTTCTGTGTTCTTTACCCCATACAGCTTTGGATAAAAGCCTTGAACTATTAGAAACGTTTTAATCAATGTTCTTGCCATCAACAACATTCCTTTTAGTTTGCCAGAGGAGGGGCAGTGCTGCTGGTTTCAGTAATTTCATCATGCAGTGACTAATGTGCTACACTTCAGGCCAGCCTTTGTACTATAGTACTAGAATATATTTTTTATTTCTTGTATATTCCTGGTAAGCTTAGACATGGTGTCGTATTCTGTGCTTACTCTGACCTACATGGAGCCCCCCCCGCTGCCGCCTTTGCTGTTAAATTTGTGAGGCTCGTTGTTTTAATAGAGCCCACAGATGAAAATGTCTTGGATAACTCTGCCACCATTACAGCAGTGTTTTTTTTTTTTTTGGTTTTTCATCTGCAATGTCCCTGTTAAATAACCAACAAATAAAATTATGTAAGCTAACAAATAATCAAAGCTAATTAGCTTAATATTTAGAATTTAAATCTCTTGATTGCTGGTATCGTGACGGTTGTTGAGTGGTAAAAATGCCCATCGAGTTGTCTTATTAGATTAAGTAGAACCGAGAGCTTACAGGAAATGCAGTGGGTGGGGCTGCAAGCGTGTGTCTGTGTGTGTGTGTGTGTGTGTGTGTGTGTGTGTGTATGAGATGCAGCAGAGGTCCCTGGCTAGACTCACGTTGGGGGCATTGCAATTAAATGATCAGTGTGCCCCTCACAAAGCTTTTCACATGTTCTCAGAGCCATTTCACAAGCGGTGAAGTTGCTTACATGAGCTGCTAGGAAAATAAAGCATTGATGCCAGTAATTGTGCTTCAGGTTACAGTTCATGTGTAAAAGTATGAATGAAGCAGGCAGCGGAGACAGCTTTATTGATTAAAACTGTTGTGTCACAGAAATGTGTCGCTTTTGTAGTGCGGACTTTGTCTCCCTGTAAGGATTTATCTGTGAGGTGCTTATAGTTTGATTGTATGTGGGGTCATATTTGTTTTTGTGTATTGATTTACATTTCCCTTTGCTTCATATTGTCAAGAACTTGAATGAGATTGTTTTTATAAATTTTTCCTCTTGCCTTTAGGATTTCCCTCTCACAGACTACCGGAATCACATGCAGGATCCACAGGGTCGCAGAAGGCCGTCTTTACTGTCTGAATTCCACCCTGGAGCTGAAAGGTAGGAGGCTGACATTCAATAGCCAGACTGCTTTTTAGGGTTCATTAGATGCTTACTTATTTCATTTTAGGTTTCATTCTAGAGTAGTTTCCCCTCTTTCATCCTCTTGCAATGTCTTCCATTTTGACAACCAGTTGCAGCTTCTGATAAATCTGTAGATTTCTCGTTTGTGTTTCTTTTCCAGGCCTCCAGAGAGACGCCATGGTTATGAACAGCAGTTTCACTCTGTCACAGCCCAGCCTGAGCATGAGGCCATGGAGGCCAAACGCCCTCGCATGGAGACTGTTTCTGAGGCCCACATCACCCGCACCCCTCCCACTGGAGGGGGTATTGTTCTGCCCGTGTCCCATGCTATACAAGACGGCCTAAGAGCCACTATGGATGTCAAGAAGGTGGGCCCCATTTCTTTACACCCACATTTGTGGGTCCTGTATCTGAACCAGTTTATTAGGCAGAACTATTTAAGTTTAAGGTTACTCTTAGTAATCTGTGGTTAATGTTTGGTGTGACACGGCAGCACTTGAACTAGTACAGGGTTCTTCTGCAGAAGATTACAAAAAGCACTGTGGATTGCACAAAAATGAGGAGGATTTCCACATCAGCTTTGCATACATAACATAAGATGGACTCTGTATTTGCTCTACAAACAATTAACATGTACTGATATATTGGTATTGGCTGATATTGTTGACTGATTCTGGACCATCAGCAATTAAAAAGACATTTACCAATATCAGTGTCCAATATTAAACAAGGACTAAAATAAAATGACTATACAAAAAAAAAAAGATGATCTTCATTGGTTATCACATTGAATTTTTAAATATCGGACATAGTCCCATCATTTCTCAGTTCCTGCATTCATAAACTTAACAATACAGTCTTGGAGACAATAAAAGAAAATACTTGAGTCTGAGTAGCCACTCACAGGTTCTCAAACACTTAAGACTAATGCAGTCATGAAGGTTTATGAGGGCTTTATTGCAGGATTGGGCTTTTTTAGAAAGGTGTTGATTTGATTTGTATCCTCAGAAGATGTAATTTATGGTCCTTTGGACCCGAGCAGTGCTTATTTATCTGCTCCTCACTGATACTATCAGGTAAGCCGTGGACCGGCTCATGTTTCTCAACTGTCAGCACTTGATGTTGTTCGGCTGCCTTTTAACCGAGTCTCATCCCTCACTCAGAGGAACTCCACTGTCTTGGACTGCCATGGAAGACTAGTCCTTGTTCTTCTCTGGAGAGCCGCTGTGACCTGGAGGGGCAATCCAATGTGTAGCACATGGACAACTAGTTAATGTGCTGCAATGCTGAGCTCACCAGGGTAGCAGAACAGAGAAAGGACTACTCTTTCTAGATGCCAGACAGTTTGAGTCAGTCTGTGTGAGGTGAGAGTTACTGGAGAGGTAGCTGAATGGCTCATAGCCTGCACACAGGGAAGCATGAAACCAAACAGGCCTGGGCTTGTTGATTTGTAGGGAATGAATTTTCAAAATAAAATACCTGCATATAGCATTGCTTTAATGACGCTTTCTGTATGACTCTCTGAAAAGGAAATCAGTGGTAAATGGAGATCTTCATGATATTGCCAAAATTGCCCACCACTAATTTGTATAAACTTACCCCCCCCCCAGGAGTCTCAGTTCACTGTCAAAGTGGAGTCCCCATCCTCTGGAGGACCTACAGTACACATGGGGGAGGAGCAGGACACCTCTCCTTCCAAACTCTCCAAGGAGGAGCTGATCCAGAGTATGGACCGTGTAGACAGAGAGATTGCTAAAGTGGAGCAGCAGATTTTCAAGCTGAAGAAAAAGCAGGTTGGTTACCCAGCTTGGCCTTTTGCCTCTTAGCATATTTCAAACACAATGGGTGTTGTGCAAGAAAACTTGGCACAGATTATGTTTTTTAACTTGCTGTTATGAAAAGCAATACAGTTGAGAGACTGAGATGATAGTAATTTTAGAAGAGCATTAAGGAATTACTTGCTTGTGAAAAAGTTGCCTTTATAAACTTTTCACAGCTAAAATTCAAATGGGAATGAATTTTTAGCCACAGTGGCAGACACTGAGGATATATGCTGAAAGGTGTATTCACAAAAGGCCAGAGATCCATTTAGTACCAAAGTGTTGTACTCAGCTTACAGTTAAAGTAATCTACCAGAAGTCTTTCAACTTCTTTCCCTTTTAGAGAAGCTTGTTCATTATATCTGGTTCTAAATATCACGTTCTCTACTGACTTGGTGATGAGCCTCCTATATATCTATAGTCTAAGAGTCTTGTGTCCATCTTTTTCACTAGAAGGTTCTCTCAGAAACTAAATTTCTAGATTCCCGGGTTTATGTCCATTTGGATTAGATTGTTTTTTTTTTTTTTTTACTTCTTGTTCATCTTTGAACTGCTATCTCTTTTGGAATTCCATCTAATTAGATAGGAATGTAAGCTGATCTTGACTGGGAGAGAATACCTCTCCCTTTTGCAGTCTGCCTTTTCCCGAGGTTTTCAGGGATTTATTGTTTATTTGGGGTATTTCAGGAACTCCTAATCTGGTCCCTGTAACCTGGTAGTTTACATAACCTTTAGCTTGTAAACATTGACCTAGCAAACATTCAGCAGATTAGCTTGTCTGTGTTCATTGACATGACCCCAGTGGCAGAAACCTTCAACCTTGTGTATGAAAAAGCCTGCAGGGAGTAATGTGACAGTACCTGCATGGGCCTCAGATATGAGATGCTGGGATCAGATTGATACACTGTTGATGGGTCTGTGTTTTTCACAGTTTGCTCTGTATGCTCTTGTGTAGAAGAAGTCTCCCCACATTGTAATTCTGATCTTGTGTAACATAGGTCAAAAATTCATGTGTTCTTGTTGTCTCTTAGCAACAACTTGAAGAGGAAGCAGCAAAGCCAGTGGAGCCCGAAAAGCCAGTGACCCCTCCCCCAGTGGAGCACAAGCACCGCAGCATAGTTCAGATTATCTACGATGAAAACAGGGTTAGTTGTCTGCTGCAAACACCAAGACACGCCAGCAAGAAGCATCAGCTTTTTGCTCTCTGGTCATTTTTTTTTTTTTTTTTTTTTAATCTGAACAGTTGCAAAAATGTGTCTCTGTGCGTCTTTGAAGCTGCAAGAAGAAGCTCAGTTTTTCTGTTGAAATCGTGCCACACTAAGCTGTGAGCAAGTGTTAAAACCACCAGTGACAACAGCCGACCTGTGACAGTCTCCGCCCTCAAATTAAGTCATTCTTTTTGTTAACTGATGGGTTTGGAGTTTCACTACCACTAATCACTTTCTGCCATATCGACGCGGTGCTAATCAGCGACTGATGAGCTGAGCCATTCCTGTTACTGCTGATTCTCTGCACCCCTGTTTATGTGCGCGCTCTGTTGGAATATGATCTTGTGGTTTTTGCATTATGTTTTGAAGCAAATGAGGCAAGAAATTAAGCATGTTTTAACTGCAATACGTTTATCAGAAAGAAGATATGATTCTTTTCATTAGTTAGGAATACATTTTATTTAAGTCAAGGGCAGACGCAGGCCTTTTTATGTATATTTCAGCAGCAAATGAGGACGTGTTTATAGAGGTCACTGGAGTTCATGTGTGTCAGACAGTGTTGTGGTAGGAGAGCGCTGGGACACGCCTTCCTTCTCAGTCACCCATTAACCCTTTAGGCTGTAAAGCTGCTCGGGCTTTGCGCGCAGCATTTTGTCTGGCAGCTGCGGCTGTTTGTCTCCGTCTGCAGATGGGGGCTTGTGAAAAGTGAAATGAAGAGTTGGTATGTCCCTAATGATCTTGAAGAAACTGCCTGTCTGCACCGATCCAGGAATTCTGTCTTTCCTGCCCTATTATTTACGCTCCAGTGGGAATTCTCACTTTTATTTTTATTTATTTCATGTATTGCTGTTTTCAGGATCTTGCAGTTTCTTGCTTTTTGAATTTTTCAATGGGCGAAAATCACATGTCAAGCCAACTAAATGCATCTAAACTGATCAAACAAGTATCTGTTACACAGTCTTATGGTTATGGTTAGGTACATGTCACACCCCACATACCACAAGATTAAGATTAAAAATAAGAAAAACGTATCGGTTGAATTAATGTCAGTGGAATAACATCAACAACCCTTTATTTACTTTTCCTAAAAAAAAAAAAAAAAAAAAGATAATATGAAAGTAACTAAATACATAGATTTTCCCCGGTTGTCCACATGCAGTGGCGCCGCCTCACAGCCACTATTTTTTATCTGAAACTTAACGCTGTGCTGACAAAATGTCTCAAAAACAACATAAACATGCAATCTGAAGAGGAACTTGTGTTTTTCAGAGTGCTCAGCCTGCTGTTTCGCTTTGCTTTTATTAAGTCACCTCTTATAAACTTTTCTTTCTAGAAAAAGCTGAAGAGGCTCATAAAATACTGGAAGGTCTTGGTCCCAAGGTTGAGCTGGTAAGCAGTTTAATAGTCAAGATTTCGTTCCCTTACATAAGCTTTGTTTAAGAAGTAGTGCTGAGACGTCACAGTTTGTCTGCTGGTTAATGATTTAGTTCACTGTCGCTTCCTGTTCTGATGTTTTCTTTCTTATTTTTTAGCCTCTGTATAACCAGCCATCAGACACTAAGGTGTACCATGACAACATCAAGACGTGAGTGTCCTTATTTCTTCTAGAAATCAGTTTTATGATTATTCGAAGTATAAGACATGATGCTTGGCTCACTATCATAATAAGGAGCCTCTGAGCCAAGGAAAGCAGTGGAGGTAATATTGACCTCAGCGCGATAAACCCGCTGATAATTCTGTCTAATCTTAATGCTGAGTCACCTGATTGAATTGGCCTACTGACACCAAGGAGAGCGAGAAAGGAAGTGACAAAATGTGTGTATGTGCCCATATTGGGTGTGTTTTAAAGTAGGCTGTGTTGGGTTGAAGGTCATGTCGTCTGGGACAAAACCCTTATCAGTGTGTATCATGAGAGCGGCCCATCTGTCTCAGCTTTTATCAGGACAGGGCCCACTTCTGTGTGAGTCTGCTGTACAGTCTACACATTCAGGGTCAGCGCACTCGTTATTCTTTCCCCACCATCATGTGCAAATAGAGCATGTCTCAGTATTTTGTACCTGCTGCACAAATGAATAACGTGTTTGGTATTGTGTTTGAATGAAATTTGAGCTTGGTGCTTCATTTTTAAAGGTAGTAGCTAAAAGTAACTCCGTGGTGACTTCTCTGCTGAAACAAAAAATGCTTTTTTTTTTTTTCTAATACATAAAAAAAATTGAATGATTTTGGCAACTGTTCTCTTTCAGAAACCAAGTCATGAGGAAGAAGCTGATTTTATTTTTTAAGAGGAGGAACCATGCACGTAAGCAAAGGGTGAGTGTCCTTGCACATTTATTTGTGTCATTGTCATGGATACAGCTAACAGCACCCCTGTTTCCATGGGTGGCGTAACAGTCATAACATACATGACTGTTTGTGCTCAGATGACCTGAGCTGACCCCTGGGAGGAGATATGGGATCGTTGAAGCTTTTTATATGTGCTATCTTCTTTGCTTATGTAAAGCTACAGAGCAATAAGATACTCTTGAGATATACACAATAAATGCCACAAAGTATTAAGCATTTATTCTGGTTTTGAAGTTTGTGTCAAAACAATTTGAAGGAAAAAAAAAAAAAAGAAGAACCGCTGACACAAGGCAGTGCATTACTCTGATTTATAGTCTTCATGTTCCATCCATCCATTCACTTCCGTTTATCCTGTTCAGGGTTGTGGGGGGGGGGGGGGGGCTGGAGCCTATCCCAGCTGACTGGGCGAGAGGCAGGGTACACCCTGTACAGGTCGCCAGCCTGTCGTACAGCCAACACAGAGAGACAGACACCATCCACACTCACATTCACGCTCTTATTTATGCCTAATATTAATAATAAATACTGGAACTTGGTGAACATTAATTTTAATATTCTTTAAAACAAGTTCTTGCAATTATGTGATGTCAGATTTAGAATATGAAGGTTACAGTGAAACAAATTATCATTTTATCCTGTGCACAGAATTTTAAAACAATATATACAGTAATGTGCAAAAGTCTTGTGCCGCCCCTCATTTCTTTGCATTTTGCATCCAAGGAGCCAGACATGTAGTTTTTCTTTCTTTTAAAGTGCTCTTGAGCAACAGTTCCCCGGCTCTCTGAAGGTTTTTCAAAGTTTTTCTTTGGACACTGGCTGCTTTTTCACTTATATTCAGTCTAGTCCTTGTATCTGATTATTTGTTATGCCATTTAACACTAACCTATGGATCAGTCAGGCATAATACATTTAAGCACTTTAGGCACTTGGTTACTAGCAGCCTGTTGCAAAAACACAATTTGTTCCAATTTCTTTATTTGAATTTATGAAAAATGCCAAAGATAAAACAGTTCAGCAGGCATAAAACCTGTTAGCTGCAAACCTGCCCTGCGTGGTGTGTAGTATATCCTTTGAACAAACTGGAGGACAAAATAAATTGCAGGCCTTAAAAAAAATATATATCTACAGCAAATGAACAGCAGCTGAATGTCATGTCCTTAAGAAATAGTAAAAAAATCCATCAAAGCCCTGACACAGGACCTGAGAGATGCACCTGCCCCTCAGCTGATCCATCTACTGTTCACTGAAGCTTCATTAGAAATGGTTTTGGTGGAATGGTGGCTGTCAGGAAGCCATTCTTAAGGAAGGGAAACAGAGAGAAATGGCTGAGGTATGTCAAAGTGAACTGAAAAATCAGTGACAACAGGTCTGATAGAGTGATGAATTCAAGTTTGAAATTTTTGGTTCAAATGCACCAAAAATATGCATGGAGGAGGTCAGGAGAAAGGTACAATAATGAGTTTCTGCAGCCGTCTGTAAAACATGGTGGAGGCTCCGTCATGGTTTGGGGCTGCATTTCAGTCAGTGGTGTTTGGAATCTTGTCAAATCTACCGTGAAGTGCAATCTGGGAAGCATCTGACTGACAATTTCATTTTTCAGCATGACAATGATCCCAAACACACTGCCAATGCAATAAAACATGGATAGAAAAACACACATTAGAACAGTATCAGTCATGGATTGGCCCCCCCAGAGCCCAGAGATCTGTATTATTGACTTGAGAGAACTTATTATTGACTATTGTCTTGAGAGAACAGAACAAAAGGCAGAAACATCCAAAGAAGAGCTTTGAATGTTCCTCAGGAAGCCTGGAGAACTGTTCCTGAAGACTACTTAAAGAAATGACAAGAAAGCTGCCTCAGAGAGTTCAGACTGTGTTGAAGAATAAAGGCGGTCACACCAAATATTGACTTTCAAGCGCATTGTACAAACTGTTTTTGCCTTTATATTCTGTGTTCTCATGTAGGTTTGCAAGTTTCAGTAAATCTCTGCACTTATTTTTTATGTTTCTAATAGAATGTAAAAAATGAGGGATAGCTCAAGACTTTTTGCACATTATTTATGTTGAGAGATTTTAGTCAGGTCATATTGACATATTGATGCCACATATGAGCTTGTGCTGTGCATTTCTGCTGCAAACTTGTTCAGAGTTTATGACTCCATGTTAAGACCTATTGGGAATGACGTTCCACATGGTAACATGTGTGTATATATGACCATGTTCATATTTTACCAATTATGTATGTTAGAAGGCATTCATGGACAGCATTACAGGGGAGCAGGGGCTTTGACCCATCTGCAGCTCTCATTTCTAATCAGATTTGATGGGACAGATCAGTAACATGATGGGAGTAATCCTGTCTGCTTTTTTCCATATTTACAGTAAATTTTAAGCAGGACATCACAAAAAAAAAGCAGATACAGAATTTGAACGTTATAATACAGTTACCGTTACTCTCAACATAAGCATGTGAAACACTTGGCTTTCCTATATATTGCAGTGGCTCAGTGAGTCCCACCTTCCCCTCTCTGTGTCAGACAGACCTTTTGGACTCTGAACAATGGCAGAGTGCACATGGCTGCATGCCAAGAGGAAGGTGAATTGTTTGTCCGTCGCTGCACAGAGTGGAAATTAGGCTGCATTGTCCTCCCAGCAGTCTCTCCATATCTTCACTAAACATTTTAAGTCTGACATTTTTGGAAATTACTGAGAATTCTTTTTTCTTTCTCTCATACTTCATAATAAATAAATGGTCCCTGCATGTGTTAATAGCTACAAAAACAAAAAGGCAATGGGCCTTTGAAGGTTATTTGTAAATAGAATTGCTGGATCAGAACAGACTGTGCGTGGGGTCAGGACACTGAAATAAATAATGTCAAAGGCAGACTCAAACCCCACAACAAACAGCCAGTTCCTGAGCGGTTTGCACTCTCTGAACTCTCCTGCTTTCACTTCAGCCCGTCTGTCGTCGTGTTTACTTTCAAAGATAAAGTGCAACATAGATTTCGGCGACTGATCAAAACATGCGCTAATAAATACACACTTACTTACAGAGAAATGTTGTTGCTATGTAACCTGATGGTAGTTTTTTTTTTTTTTTTTTTTTTTTTTTTTTGAATACCTTTTACCGTTATTTGCATCTGTTTTGCCTCATCTGTCATGTGGTGTACCAGCATATCACGTTTATGATGGCTTCAAGAAGCTGAGCTCTTGTCTTTGTTTATTCAGAAACATTTGAATGCAGCTCCTGAGAGACGAGCCAGACTTTTTTTAGGACACTAAGAAATTCTTAATGGGATTAAACAGTGATGCTGGTTTGATCCACTGGAGTTGGTGCCTGTAATAATTTAAAATAATTAAAAATCCGTGCTGGGTAATGTTACTTCACAACAGATGATTGTTGCCATTAAGAAGTAAAAAGTAATCCATTGCATTAGAGCATTACCTGAGAAAAGTCACTATGCAATGGCAATGACATCCAGAGTAAATATCTGGTTAAATACCATGAGTGACAGCTTCTTGGAGCCAAATATAATAACTTCATTTTTTGGTTTGAGATTGCAGTGGTTCCTCAAAATGTGAAGTACACTGCTCAAACAATTAAGGGAACACTCGATTATCACAGTATAACACAAGGTCAGTTAAATTTCAGGGTTCTCAGTCTGTCAAATAAGGAAGCATAAACCACTGGGAACTATTTCCACCTGTGTTGATACAAATTAAAGGGGCAACAGGAGCGCTGGAGGTGCAACAACAAGATATCCCTCTAAAAGGGAATGTTTTTATAAGTGTTGGCCACAGACCATTTTTCTCTAGTTTTGCTTTTTGCTGATGTCATTGTTACTGCTGGTAGGATGAGAACATACCTGCAGAGTGTGGAAGAGATACCAGGAGATAGGCTGTTACACAGTTCTGGACAGGGCTATAGATGGCCTTCAAACCAGGAGTGGTATCTTCTCCTATGTGCAAGGCAGAACAGGAGGAGCACTGCCATAGCCCTCGAAATGACCTGCAGTGGGCTACTCTTGCATGTTTTCAGTCCAAACTCTCAGAAGACTGATAATGTTGCAGGCAGCGTAATGTTCACTCTTTCATGATATAGCACTTTTCTACTTGAGCACTCAAAGCGCTTTATACACACATACAAGCACTTTTTTCCACATATAAGTGCTTTCTATCTATCGTTTTGACTGTTGGGTTTTCTCTGTATTATTGTAGGGTCTTTACCCACAATACAAAGCGCCTTGAGGCGACAGTTTGTTGTGATTTGGCGCTATATAAGTAAAATTGAATTGAATTGAATTGAATTTCTATCTAACAATAGCACACTCATTCACATGCCGACGAACGCATCGGGAGTGATTTGGGGTTTGGTATCTTGCCCAAGGATACTTTGATATGCAGACTGGAGTAGCCAGGAATTGAACCACCAACCATCCAAGTAGTAGATGACCAGCTCTAACCCCTGAGCCACAACCACCCCGTGGTTGTTACATGTGCTCAGTGTCCTCTGTGCTAAGACCAGGGCAGTAATGGTGGATGCTCAATTTCTGATGTTTCGGATGCTGGGCTGTTAGCACAGGTCCCACTAAAGGATGTCTTATACCACTTTCATGGAGTTTATTTCTGATGGTATGGTTTGAGACATGCACATGAGTAGCCTGCTAGAGGTCATTTGTAACACTTTGGCACTTCTCCTCCTGTTCCTTCTCGTACAAAGGAGCAGATAATGCTCCTGCTGTAACCCTTCTTGTGACGACAAATTGATCTCTCTGAAGTGAAACTGATTTTGTGTTGTACTGTGATGATCAAGTCTGTTTTGGCCGGAAGCTGCTTTGTCCTGTAGTAATGGATGCCCACTCCTGACCTCCTCCTGATACATTCGTGCATGTTTCATGCTGTGTACACAGGAACAGAAGATCTGCCAGCGTTATGACCAGCTGATGGAAGCATGGGAGAAGAAGGTGGAGCGAATGGAGAACAACCCCAGACGCAAAGCCAAGGAGAGCAGAACACGGGAGTACTATGAAAGGCAGTTCCCTGAGATCCGCAAGCAGAGAGAGCAGCAAGAGCGATTCCAGAGGTAAAAGTTAGCATGGTGTAGGATTGGTTTAAAGGGGGCCAACGTACAGACTCGGGCTAAATTTAAACCAATCAGTTTTATTTTAAATTTTGATTAATTTGATTTTTCTCAGTTAATTTAATGATCTGTAAAATGTTCACGGTTACATTCAAAGTGAGCTCCATATAGAGGCTGGTTAGACAGTGCAGTCATTCTGGCCACGCAGGGAGTCTGATCAAACACACAGTGTGAGCTAAGATCATACAAAATGAATGAAGGTTTCACAGTGTCTGCTCTACTAGTTTGCTATAGGTAAAGAAGCCTCCTATCGAACCTCCTGTGCTGAGCAGTTCATGATAAATACATGTACCATTGCAGTAGTGAACACCTCACACTCTTCCTGTTTAATGCCTGTAACCAAGCTGGAAACTCTTCAACAAAGCTTTTTACAGTTTTAAAGCCCAAAGGAAATTTCAGTGAACTACTTTATCTTTTTATGTGTCTGTATAAGAGCTTAAATAACATAATTATTTTCTTTGTTTAGGAATCAAAAATACAAAATATGAGCAGTTTTCCTCTCCTATGTTAAGGGTAGTTAACTTTATTTAGTAGCACGATTGTCTGTGATCACAGGAATGAAGTAAACATCCAGTGTATGCTGGATGTGATTAAAATGGGAGGCGCCACTGTGAAAATTCACTCTAGCAGTGATTTGATATGTTAATGGCAAGAACTGGCATTACACCTAGATGTTAAAATTTCCTTTTCGGTTTTTTTAAAATCTACTCATCTATCCCTTAAATGGAGGACATGAGATGGTGTGTCATGGCCTACTTTTGCTCTCTGGGTTGGAGACGGGGTCAGGGTCCAGCATCTGGTTGTTCCAGGCGCTGATGCTTTTTGCTTTAATTGAAATATCTACGTAAGAGTTTTTATGTCGGCACTGTTTATGCAGACTGCTAGACTGTGATGGAGGAAGCCAGTAATAACTGGTCAGAGAGCCTGTTTTCTTCATTAATAATAATGGGCACAAAGATTTTGGTCTTGAAGAGAGCTTCCAAAATTTCTCTCCCATTGCTTAACAATTTGACCCTGAGTTTGGATGGTTTAAAAGAAAAGAAAAAGAAACTGGTGTAAATCCTTAAAATCTGAATAGAAGCTAGCTGATGGTGTCTTTTTACAGCAGCATTTAAAAATAAATTTGCAATATTGTAACATTTGTAACTCTGTTTTCCACAGGGTTGGACAAAGAGGAACGGGTCTGTCTGCAACGATTGCAAGAAGCGAGCATGAGATTTCTGAAATCATAGATGGGCTTTCTGAGCAGGAGGTGGGTACGAAGTGGGCATAATTTTAAATGTGCTATGAGGTTCTTCCACTGTAGGAATAGTAGTTGCACCGATTCCTGTCACGAACAGCTGCAGTCTGGCCCTCTGAGCCAAACGGAAAGCTCTGATTCTGTGCTAACCGCAGTGGTCTTTCTGAAACTGCTTCACAATAAAAGCACCCTGTTATTTATTTATTTATTTTTAACTGGTGGAAAGCTTTTAATGTGAAGCAGTAACAGCAGGAAAAGGTTTGGGTTAAGCATCTGAGGAATGAAACTGTAAAATAAGGCTCTCCAAATCACGCAGTTCAAACCAAAGTGTCCCAGTTATTGTGTATTTGGAGAGGGAGACATCCCACTTGTGGTTCTCTTACTGCATCATCTGGTGGTGTATTGATCAGGAGGGGTAACAGAGGCCACTTTATGTTCCACAGAACAACGAGAAACAGATGAGACAGCTGTCAGTCATCCCTCCCATGATGTATGACTCAGAGCAGAGGAGAGTGAAGTTCATCAACATGAACGGCTTAATGGACGACCCGATGAAGGTGTACAAAGCCCGGCAGTTCATGAATGTTTGGACTGAACACGAAAAGGAGATCTTCAAGGAGAAGTGAGTGGTTTTTGCTTTGTTGGCAGCACAATGTGTTACAGCCACAGTTTGTCCCTGCTGTGCAGATGTGGTTTATGGGCCTTAATGCTACCTTGCTCTTGTGGGTTTGGCACATGGATCATCTGTGTCTTCTTTGTGCAGGTTTGTCCAGCACCCCAAGAACTTTGGCCTGATTGCCTCCTATCTTGAAAGAAAGGTAAACTGCAGTTACACTGTTTGTCATATGACTGCTTATTCTGAAATTCTGTAACAAAGTTAGTGGTTTATAATAAAGTTTATTCCTAATTTTGTAGGTCTGTAAATCAGTCAAATCAATTTGTTTTATTGTATAGCACGTTTCATGCAGGTTAGTGCAGTTCGGAGTGCTTCACAGATGACTGATAAGCCAATAGAACAAGAAATAATAAGAAGTAATACAATGGAGAACAATTAGTAGATAGATCAAATAATAAAAAAATAAATAAATACATAGGTACTTGGTGATATAATAAACAAGGTTAAAGATTTGCAAATACTTAAGTTTGTTGTTGTGATTTCAGTGTGTTGCCGACTGTGTCCTATACTACTATTTGACCAAAAAGAACCACAACTACAAGACGCTGGTGAGGCGAAACTATGGAAGACGGAGAGGAAGGAACCAGGTAAATCAAACGCGCTTAATCATGTAGCACCGCAGCGCTAAATGCCTGATCTTAATGGTCTAACCGGCCGGCTCTCATGTATAAAGACTGTGATGTGACAACAGCATAGGTAAAGGTCTGGTGAATTCAGTGTGCCACTGGGTGCCATGTGTCCTTTCCCCTGCATGCTCTACAGCACCCTCACCTAAATCAGAGCTTTGAAAAGAGGCCCAACCTGAGTCCCCCGACATGTTGCGGTGTTCATGTTTGAAAATGGGTTGGGTTAATTTTTTTTTTCTTTGCTGGTGTGGGTAAAAAGATGATGGATTTGTCTTTCAAAAGCTGTTTGGAGTAAATTAGGTTCTCTTTAGGAGTAAAATGGCATGTAAGCATTAAAAATGACAAATTATACAATTGTTCTGTTCAAGATCTGTTAGACTTGACTTTATAACAAAACAAGTGTTCTGGATGCACAGTTTGGATCAGTCTGCAGTGGCCATGAAATGTGATTATTTCGCATGCTGAGTTTGCGGCATTGACTTCGTCTTATTCTGACCACACCTGTTTCATTTCTTATCAGACTGACAGTACACAAATATGTGTCTGCTACATATATTACACAAGGACTGGCTCTGCTTTGCTGGCAGTATTCAGGGGTCCGAGGGAGCAAAACTGGAAGCAGGGAGACATTTGCTTACTGAGCAGTGGGATTATTGTGACATGGGTGCAGTTTGACACACGTGCTCCATCTGTAAAAGATAATGTATGTATATTTTTACAGTTACTGAAATATAAGTTAAAGTGCACAGTGGAGTTTGGATACGGGAAAATATCTTCCAGGATTGGGTAACCTGACACCGCTGGTCCAGCTTCAGTTTCAGATATTCTAAAACGGCATCCGTGTCTCTCAGCAGCAAACTTGGTCTCTCCATTTTTAGTCTACTCAGCAGTTTTATTTTCTGGTATGGAGTGAGCATCATACACAGCCTCTACTGAGACTGAGTTATTTTATGAATTGTTTTCAAAGTGGAAATTATGAATGGATTTAATGATTTGAATATTAATATATTTATTGAAAAGAAAACATGTATTGTGGCAGTTACATATTGGCTGAATTTTTTTTTTAACTGCTGAATATGTAATACTGTATCATTGAAAAGTTTTGCAAAAGCACAGAACAAGTGATCCAGAGACATCAAATATTTCTGTATTTTTGTGAATAATTGAGAGGAAGCTGGAATCCTTTTGTGATGATGCTGCTTTCATCTGCTGCATGTGTCTCTCAAAAGACTTACTTGTCCCAGCATCAAGCATAGAGACAAAGTGGAGCCGCGCCTTCCTTTGAAGCCTCAGCGTGCAAGCGCTGTCAAATATGGAATGTAAACTTTGTTGTTGCCAAAAGGAAGGCTTTAGAGAGATGTTGTACATATGATTGTTGTCTTGGCTGCACTTAAAATGATGCAGCATCTCCTAACTCTGATTGAAATCAGCGCCAAATGTCAGCAAACACATTCTGTTGGATTATTCTTCTCCTTGCTGGACTTTCCCTACTTCACCATAGTCTCTGTACGGGACATTCTGTCTCTGTCGAGTGTTTTTACTGTGCAGCACAATGAGTTGGTTGTAGACTGTTTCTCTACATAAGCAAAAAAAGCTGCCAGCAGTTGAGGGAGGATTTGACTTTTCTGTGACACATGAGGCCAACCGTGAGCAGAGAAATATCTTTATATATGGCCAGATTCTGATCTCATGATTGGTAAAACTTATTGATGAAAACATTTTCTGTTGTACTTGCGGGCACCGCCATGTGATGTGGTGGATTGCTCTGTAAATTTTGCATTAACAGTGTTACAGGCGTGCATAATAAACAAGCCGACTCTGTTGCAAATGTCGATTGATGCAGTTTCCGGGTTGCTTTCCAAACAGTGCGGGCGTTGTTTAAGGAGGTTGTATACAGTAAATATCCTTTCTTTAATATGATACCACTAGGCACATGATTCCAGATAGAGATTATTCCTCTCAAATACTTCTGTTATACACAGATGAACTGTAGAGCATCTTTAGCTGATAAACCTTGATCGATAATAATTTGTTAGGCAGACTGGGTCTGCATCTTTAGCTCACTGGGAAAAAATCAAGTGGAATGTGAGCTATTGCAATTTTGTCACTCAGTTGGGAATGCATGAAAACACCTCTAAAGTAAAAATGAATGTGTGGCCTCTGTGATCATCCTGTGATTCAGGGCAGCTGCTTAAAGAAATACAATGCGTGTTTTTTGTTTTTAAATTATATTATTAACATTCGGAGTAATGCACATCAGGATGTGGCGGACTTTCAAGGTTCTGGTGCCTTAACAACTGCAGCTCGAGTGAGCAGAGTGAGTCATTAGAGTTGGAAGAAAAAGGATAAGAGTGAGCAAGAGTAAAGCAGTGGAATGTAGGGCGAGTGAGTGAAGCCGAGTGAAAAAATCCTCAGTGAGACCGAGTCAGCGCTGGCAGCTTATCTGCTGTGTGCTGCTTTTTTTTTTTTCTTCTTTTCCCTTCCCTCCTCGTTTTCCATTTCCTCTTTCTTCTGTTCTTCTGAGAGCGAGAGAAAGAAAGATTCACCCCTCTCTGAAATGGCTGAGTTGGTACAGCCCGGCCATCTGACAGGCCCAAAAAACTCGCTGTGCTGCTGTGAGTGCCAATCAAAGAGGAGTGCTCGGCAGGGATTACCTTGAGTGACCCTGCATAGATTAGTGTGTGCATGTGAGATGGACAATTCTTTGGGCGGCTTAAGCGGCCTGATGACACGCTTTCCCGGAATATGTGTGGTGGTGCCGTGGCCCGGCAGCCCTTCTAAGGAGCTCTACTATGGTGCTGTCCTGCCCCTCTACTGCTACCATTACCACTGCTATGGAAGTACCGGTGGGTAATTTCTCGTTTGCTCCACTGGTAAGCTGTGGCTCTCAGCAAAGAAAAGGGATTTTTATGACCAGCAAATGAGCTTGCAGGTATGTCACTAACTGTAAAACCAGTTTTTCAGTTTTGAGTTGAAGCCAGTTTACTTCTTTTGCTTTACTCTGGGACATGATTTCTTATACTCTGTTGCATGTTTCTTTGCCTGCCATTTGAAGCTTATGTTGTTTTCTAGGACCTGTGCAGCTTTGTATATATATATTTTTTTTTTTATATAATGCTCAAGTTCAGGATATATGGTCATCTACCCATCTACATATGCTTTGAGAAAATGGCTTCAGTGTCATGTTCAGTGGCAGAGTTTTTAAGACATTAGTTACACAACAACAGATTTAACATTTTTAAGCACATTTACCGACAAGCAGATGACAAATTAAATGAAAATGTGTCCTTGTAAGATGTGGGGCTACGTCGTTCTGCTAAAACAGCTTCAGTGAGCCTGTGAGTTTCTGGAACTCTACTGGAAGAATGTAAGTAGAACCTGACTGATACTGGATTTTTTTTTTTTGGCTGATTGCCAATATAAATTTTAGACAGTAAAAACTTCAGATATCAATGTATCAGCTGATACAGTGGTTCCCACACATAGACTTTACTTTGGCAAGCTGCCCAGGTATGTTAAAGTCCAACAAAACATACTTTCCAACTCATTTTAACTTTTTTTTTTCTCATCTGTGGATAATTTCCCTTTTATTTTGAAAGATCACCACCACATTCCGTCCACCGTGTCTTTCAGCTGCTCTCCAGGGAGTCTCTTGCCCTGCAGCTGGACGGACTCCTGCTTTGCTGCGTGCTATATGACAGCTCTAACCAGAACCTGCATCAGGTGGAGAATTTGTTCATGAGCTGCACCACAGTGTATTTCACAAACTAGTTAGCAGCTTACATGAAGGCACAGATTTACCTCAGCTCCTCAGCTGTGATGTGACTTTGGTTCATAAACAATGGAGCCACTGCTGTAAAAATTATGTCATGACACCATTTTGAAATTATCCCAAGCATTTTTTTTCTGCATTGTGTTTTCATACTGGTGCATAATGGGATAGCATATACTGCGATTCAGACGTATATCTGTGATAGGCCAATATTGGTCAGGCTTTACGTGGATCTGTTCTTCCAATAGATATTCTCTCACTGGGTGTTTTTAATTATAGTGTTTGAGAACTTTGGCAAACATGTAGCTCGTATGTGTTTAACTGGGCTGAAATTGCATGAATGTGAAGGCCAAAGCTTGAAATCCACATTATTTTCATTCCCATCCAACTATTGAGGACCTGGGGATTGGGGCACTCAGAGGATAAAAGAGGTCAATTAGAACAACTTGAATTGTTTATCATTTACACCCCACTAAGCATAAGGCCAGGATTTTAGTTGTTTGAAGACATTTATATTTATTTATTTAATTAGTCTGCTTAAAGTCAGTGTGAAGGGTGCATGCATAGTTGGTACATTGTATTGCATGGAACCTTCCATTCATTCACAAATGACAAAATTTACTGAACTCGGACCCAGGTGGACCCTCGTAGATCATTGCTACATCAGTAGCATTGTTTCCATATTCACAGAGGCACCAGCTCCCCTCTCTCAGAATGACAGAAATGTCAGCTGAACCTTAATGACTGCACATCATCCAAATGGATATTTTGCTTGTGAACACAGAGAAAAGACAATTATTCAAAAATTCAAGGAGTTTTATTGTCATTCCAGCGCCTGCATTCACATGAGGTGAATTTAAATTTTGCACTCAGGTCATGGTTAAGGCCAACATAATACACACAAGAAAATGATAAATATAAGAAATAACAAGTCAGTTTCCAAGTGTTGGAGGGGTGTGTGTTTGTGTGTGTGTGTGTGTGTGGTGAGCTAGTGAAAAGATTTTGTGGTTGGGAGCAGCAGAGACTACAGAGCATCACCACTAAACAATCAATTTCCATCCATCCATTCTCTGCCGCTTATCCTGTTCAGGGTCGCTGGAGCCTATCCCAGCTGTCATAGGGTGAGAGGCAGGGTACACCCTGTACAGGTCACCCGCCTGTCACAGGGCAAACGAGAGAGAGAGACAACCATCCACACTTATCGGCAATTTAGAAATTAACCACAAATTAACCTGACCCTACTAAGTGCATGTCTTTGGGAGGAAACCTGAGAACCTGGAGAAAACCCATGCAGACACGGGCAGAACATGCAAACTCCACACAAGATGCATTTGAACTAGGACCTTCTTGCTGTGAGAAAACAGCGCTAACCACCACGCCACCGTGCTACCCAACAATCAATTTGGTTTTCATATTTTATGCTCACGTGGAAGCCGGCACAGAACACACTCTTCCACTGTATCTGCAGCCACTTCACTGCTCATGAAAGTAGAATTTGGCACCGTTGTCATTTTTGAAAGCCTTCTTGCTCTCCTCTGAAGTTTTCTGTGCTAAAGTGAGACATTATTATTTTTTTCATGCAGCTTTGCTCATGTTTCCTTATATGTAGGTCCAGCTAGGACCCCTAGACGTGAAGTGCACCTTCCTCGGAGTCATAACTTTATGCTGTAAAGTCTGGTTTATGGTCACTGCATCGGTTGTGTCTCGCGCCAACTGTGATGTCACTGCAGCCCTGTCACATTTATAGTGTTGCTTCGGTCTTCTCCTGAACCATTGGTATCGCCAATCAGAAGAAACCTCTGCATCAGCGCTGGTATAGGAGTGGAAGCCGTCGAAACAGGAAGCAAAAAAAGAAATTGTGGAGGGTTTTTTTTTTTTCCTTCTCCCAAGGTTTCCTCCGGAAAATCTCATCCTTCCAAGCTGTTACAGCATCTCCTTTTAAAATCTGGAAATGTCTGAACAAATCTGTAATGATATATCATTAAAATGAGGGTAAAGACTGACATGATGTGCACCCGTGTCTATAACGTTGTTGCTCTGGCCACGTGCGCCAGGTTACAAAAGTCGAGAAGTCCGCAACAAGCTGAAATGAAAACAGTATGTTTTGATTTATTGGCCAGGTCACTCAGCAGGTGTGAACTGAGGTTACAGGTTGTATAGCTTTGCATGTGCAAAGTGATTGTGTATTGGTCCTTTTGTTTGTTTTACCATAGGAGTCCATAATAGCCTCTTACTCAGTTTCCTGACAGTTTTTGAAGCAGATTTTATTGGTTTATAGTTCTTCCCCATGCAGAGCTCAAATGGTAACCATAGTAACATGGCCAATGCTGAGTTTTTTTTTTTTTTTTTTTTGGACATTAAGTTGTTACACGGTGCTAAGGAGAAACCATCAGCTGTGCAAAGCATTTTCATAGAATCTGGGCTGGTTTTAACTTTTTTTTTTTTTTTAACCTTTCCCATATTTTTAAGATTCCTTTACCAGAACATTTATAAATGTGCTTTCCTACTAATTGTCTCCTGTATGATTGCAATAACTAATTTCAGGGCTTCCATTTCCTATTCCCACAGTGGAATTGTTTGTAGCAAGAGTGAGAGATTCCTCCGGTGGTCTGAGTTCTGCGGTAGGAAAAGGAAGATTGACTTGTGGCTCTGTCATTTCCTAAATCAAATAGGACTTGTGAATCAGCAAAAGAGGGCAGAAATTAAAACTCTTAAAATATTCAAGACGGGTCAGGAAAGAGCTTCATTTAAAAATGCTGAAGAGCCACAGAACCACAGGGACTCACTGACTTTTGGAGAACATCTGTGTAGAGGCTCTTTACGCAGTGTGGGAGACGAGGCAGGAATGCCACGGCTCTTTGGCCACCTCCAAAGCAAACACGAGCATTCCCTGATCCAACCAGAACAGCATCTCACTGAAGGGCATGTATGGGGAGCATAAACCTGCCCAAACAGGGCTGTTCTCCTTTGTACAGAGAGGTTTGAATTGGCAAAACTGACCAAAAGACATGCCTCTCATACCACTGCAGGTAGGAAGTGAATTGAGAGAGGTCCTCTCTGCATCCATCCATTTGTAATCCAAGCTTCAGACATGCAGAGCTTTCCATAAAGAACTGGACACCTATGGCTGCATTGTCATACTACACTGTAGAGCCATTTAATCATCCATTTTCACAACCACTTATCCAACTTAAGGTCACGGGCTGCTGGGCCTATCCCAGCTTTCACAGGCCAAGAGGTAAGGTTGGACCCTGGACAGGTATCCAGTCTATTTCATGGCACTACACAATATGGTTACATGGATAGCATGAGTGAATAGGTTGATCTTTTGTTTTGAAATTCTGGCTTGACCCCTGATGTGTATCAAACGCTAAATAGAAAGTAGCTTGCAAGCAATAGTTTTGATAAACAGCAAATTGCAATGACATCAACCGTGAACCATCAAATTTTCCAGTTATGTGTACAATTGATTTAAGGGAAGGCTGTGCAGAGACTAATAGAGCTTATGGGAAAATCTTGAGGACTGCATCACGTGCAGTTTTCTCACATACTGCAGATTTGATTTTGTGTGTGTCCATTCTTAAAGAACAAAAAAAAAACAAAAAAAAAAACAGACTATCAGACTGGCTACAGCAGCCGCTAATTCTTCAAGTGAGACACAATCTGAGCAGTCACACAGCAGTCACAGCTGACTCCATGAAACTGCTGTTAATTTCTTACTTCAGTATACGATGAAGCAGCCAGACTCCTCGTGTGCAGAGACATGTTTTTGTAAAATAGACAAGACAGCCACATTCCTTTTTTTTTTTTTTCCTCTCCAAAGTGGTACCCCGGTCTTCCTTTTTATTTTCCTGCCCGTATCTTTTGCCTTTACCATTGAATGAAACACATTCCTTGGCCCCATCTAGTACCAGCATGGGATCTTTGGCTTGGCATAACCAGACTTGTTGCAGTGCAGCTCTTTTAGTGAACAGGCAGGAGGAAGCGTTCTGTGGTGAACCACGCCAGCACTGATGATAAAGACTGTTGCTCTGTTCAGAATCACTGTGTCTGGTCTGTTTTTTTTCTTTTCTTTTTTTAAATTCACATACAAATAATGTTTTGACCCTATTCATATAGGCAGTGATATAGAGGTGAAGTAATTCGCTTTTGTTTATTAGGAGGACTACTTGACTTGTTATCTGTTAGAGGATGGTATAAAGTATGAATATTGTGACTATCGACCCCTTCTCTTTCTCTGAGGACTTAAGTGAGTCAAATGAGGCACGAGAACTGGCCACACATCAGAATTCTTCATTCTGTCATTAGGACAAACACATGAGAGAGGGCAGTGTCTGCAATGTGGGCTGTTTTTGCACCGTTGATGATAAAGATATTGCATCACATCTAAAGAAGAGTGCAGAATCTGTACATTTCTGCCTTATTTTGAGTTGAACGCAGCAGTAACAGTAAATGAAGTGCGGCGTTTGTTTTAATCGCTCTGCTGAATTTTTCTGTTGGCTTTAGAATTGAACATTTTTCCAGACTGGTGAGGCCGTCCTGTATGATAAAGTAGCATCAGACTGGTGGAAGGTAACATAAGCCCTTTGAGGGGGATAAAACAAACTTGAATGCTTTTGAGGTTGTTGGAATGGCTTGAAGTGACTTGCTGGGTAGGTTTTTACATCTGAATTGAAGCATTGATAAGACTTTGGCCTGGATAATAGTCTCTCTCTTTGAGTTCTTGATTTATATCAATCTTGGAACCCATTGGCTAGTCTGCTGACTTTTGTCTGTAGCTTCTGGGGCAGCACCCAATTTTTTTTGGTTCTTCTAGTGTAGCCAACGGATATCCAGGCAAAAATTTCTATTCACATCCTCTGATTATGGTTTGAGAATGCAGATAATTTAAGTATAAAGCTACAATACATTACTTTAGCCAGAGGTTGTCTGATGCATCCTGACAAATGCAGTCCCTCTTTTTCCGCTCCACACAGACTGTTAAACTGCACGGAGCCAAAGCCTACTCAAACATGGTGGTTCAGCAGCACTCTCACTACAGGCAGATTATAAACAGAAATCTTGTCAGGCACCTACATATTCTGCATATGAAGAATGTGTTTCTAGAGATTAGACTTATACAAAATTTGAGCAACTAAAATCTCTTTGAATAATCTAGACCAGAGTTTTTCTTAATGCTTAGCTAAATATTTTACCCCGTGTGTTTTGTCTTCAGCAAATAACACGTCCCTCACAAGAAGACAAGTCAGACGACAAGAACGAAGAGGACAAGTCTGAGAAGTCGGAGAAAAAAGAGGACGAGGAAAAGAAGGACGAGGAAGAGAAAGATGAAAAGGAGGATTCTAGGTGAGTTATGAATAGTTGTTTGTCCTTGTGTCACCATCAGGCCCTGCAGGTAAAACTCCCTTTTGTTTGATGTCCGTGTTTGATCCATTCACTGTGTGAGAAGAGATGTCATGGTTACATATGGTGTATTATGCTTCACTGCTTTCAGTTGGCTGTAGTTGTTAGAAACAAATTCACCTTTGATATCCAGCAACATTTGTATATATCCACAATGTTCTAACAGCCTATAAACAAGATGACTTTAGCTTGTTTGGTTAATAAAGGGACACTTCCTGGGTTTAATCTGTTTACACTAAATAAAAATAATGCACACAGAGGTGAAGAATGTACAAAGGTGACTTCACATTCAGCTTTAATGTGGCAGTAAAGCTGAATGTGATGAAAGTCATTAAGAAGGTGATTATTATTGTGATGAACATTCAGTTAGTCCTACTGAGCAGTTCATGGGCAGCAGTGATATTCATGGTCTAGACTAGATTTAAAGGCAGGTGTGTTGCAGTGTCTATTAGTGGTTCTCTGCTAACAGACAAATTACTTTCTCTATTAAGTTTTTTCTTTCTTCCCTATTCGTTCAGTCAGCAAGGAAAAAGAACAGGTTACCATAAGAGAGCTTGTTATTGCTGAGCCAAGAGGGAATAGATATTTGCAGTACCAACAGCTAAAAGCTGTGTTTCCCTGTCCAAAACCACAGGGACATTGGCAAGGACAAAGACAAGTGTGACGGTGGGGAAGACGAGGACGGAAAGGAGCAAAACACGCCGCGTGGCAGGAAGACTGCCAACAGCCAGGGACGCCGTAAGGGAAGGATCACCACACGCTCCATGGCCAATGAGGCTGCATCTGTGGCAGCTGAGGAAGCACCTCCCACTGCCCCTGAGCCTGCCATGCCAGATCCACCACAGATCCCTAAACCCAATTCAGCTCAGAAGGCCATGAAGGAGCCTTCAAAACCCCAGACTCCAGTAGCTTCCATGGATGCTGCTAAAGGTGAATACTCTCAGGATACATTCTGGGGAGAATTTTATGGGTCTTCGTACACCACATTCAGTCATACACTATTTAGGAATGTGATTCAAACGTGAGCAAAACTAATTCAATAATATCAGAGCATGCAAAGTTGGAACATTTCAAGTTCTTTAAATGTGGTCTTTTATTATAGTTTGTGTTGGAAAAACTATAATGTAACACTTTATTTAGTTAATCCATCGTGCCATATGGCACGCAGCAAACTGTCAAAGTAGGCAAAAAAGCCATTTTCTTTTTCTCTCATCAATAATCACGATTTTTGACTTGACCCTTCATCAATAATCATGTTTGCTCTTCTCTTCTTGTATTATGAGCTGACATGATGAAATGGTGCTTACCTTCAAACAAGGTTACAAGAGAGCGATTATGAAGCAGGAAGAATCCTGAACTCATATTTATAGCTGGAAGCTCTGTATCAGGAAGGATGGCAGTAGAAGTATTCCCAGCGAAAAGGCTTGTAAATCCTTATTTTGGAGCAAAGTGTCTGCTGTCTGCATGATTCTGTACATACAGTTTTTATATCCCAGAAACAATTGAAATTGAAGTCGATTTGGATAATGCTTAAGGTGGCTTCTAGAAGGACTTTAGGTGTGTTTAAAATACAGTACTGCTGGCTTTCTCCTTATTAAAAATGTAGACTTTAAAGCTGGCAATAGCCTAAAAGGGGACATACAGCTCAGGTACTCATTGCCAGGTAGGCTGCATTTCCCTCGGGAAGCAGTTTGCAGTCCGTGTAGCAGTCGACTGCTGTAGTGTGTTCTTGTCACGGGTAACTCCTTCACACTCTGACAGTGGTAGCTCAGGTTATCAGGTGCCCAGGGTCCCTATCTGTTACGTTTCTTTTGTAAGCGTGCTGCATATCTTTTTGAATTGTCCCTCTCTGTGTCTAACCTATAATTAATTAACCCTCTACAGTGCCCATCCGTCCTCTGAACCCTCTTCATTCTGGTTTACATAGGACTGTCTCAAAACTCTCCTTTAGTGACTGCATTGTGGATTTTGTGTGGAACTGTTTACTTGCTCTGTCGTAACCCCCACAGCTGTGGTGTTTCTTAGAAGTACGTGGGCTAGGTGCAAAAGGGTAACTGGCTGTCAGTGTTGCCTAGCTGAAACTGGGTCAGGCAAGTTGAGGAAGGTGCTGATTCAGTAGGGGCTTGGATTCTGTTTTGGGGGCTGGTGTATGTATCTTTATGTCAACATGCTACACTGTAGACAGACATACTGACTGTTTTCATAACTAACAGATTGAGAACCACTCTGGAGGGGTCTCCCCTGTAATGGGATGCATTTGTCAGTGAAGAAGAAATTAGTCTAATTGGTCTAGTGCACATTTGCTTAACTAAAAGTAAAACACTGTGTGGCAGGAGGAGTCTAAACAGTGAGAATTGATCTCATCTTCAAGATTTGGGGGGGGGGGGGGGGGCAGACCACCTCTTAATGTCAAGGGTACATCTGCAGCTATATTAGTCCAAATGTTTACACAGTCTCAGTGGGTGCCATAGAGGAGAGTGGGCGAGAGTTCATTCAGCCCCCTCCACACTAACTGTGCACTTCTGTGAATTTTGTTAGAGGCGGGGCAATGAACTGTGTGGCCAAGCTCAGGCAAAGAGAAGGAGTGTGTGTGTGTGTGTGTGTGTGTGTGTGTGTGTGTGTGTGTGTGTGTGTGTGTGTGTGTATCATATGCACAGTATCACAGTAGAGAGGGTGGGAGGGTTTTTAGGTTGGCTGTTCCGTCTGCCTATTTGTCTCCATCCAAGGCCATTTCCCAAAGAGGGAGGCATGGCTCTCAACTGTCTGGTGCTACATCAGCTGACCAAGGCCCTCCCCTTGTGGATTAGAGAGGAGCAGGGCTTGCTCAGGGCTGTGGGGAAGGAGAGAGAACGAGAAATGGGAGGAGAAAGTGGGAGAAAATGAGAGGAGGAGAGTGAGCTAGAGCGAGAGTGTAAGTGAGGGAGCAGGTCTCGGCAGCCCCTGAATGTAAACAGATTATTAGATTAGTGGCCATGAGAAGGAGACGGCTGAAGAAAGAAGTGTCACACTCTCTCCGTCTCCCTCCCTCCTTCACTTTCTATCGTTTTTCTGTCTCCCTCTGTCTGTGCTGATGGGGCTGTGTCTCTCTTTGTGATTTAGCTGGTGCTGGTGAAACCGGAGAAACTTCTCGCTGGACCGAGGAGGAGATGGAAATAGCCAAAAAAGGTACTGTTTTAATTAATTACTACTATTTTTTTTCTTCTTCCTTAAGTCTTTGTCCTTCCTTTTTTATCACTGCTTGGCTGAGGCGCCTCTGCTTCTCACGATCACGTTTTCTTTCTCTCCCGCCTTTCTCTATTCCCCCTTCTGATTATCTGATATTGCTTTGCCCTGCTCGTTTATTGCACGTACACAGGAATGACTGTGCACATGCGTTTACACAAATGAAAACTATTGCTGGTGCTTTACTGGAAACTGTTAGAGAGCCTGTAGGGTTTTTTTTTTTGTTTTTTGTTTGTTAATTTTTTTTTTTTCCTTTTAGCTGCACTGCTCTGCTGACTTCTCAGAAGTGACCTATTAAGGCCATCCAAGAAGCAGTAGAGTGTGACAGTTGTAGCTTCTTATCTATTATTCAGTCTCAGACACTCTTCTGATTCTTTGAGGGGAAAAAAAAAAATTAAAAGTTACTTGGATGTATTCTTAAAAATAGGCTGCACACTGTAATCGTTAGTCAGGTCATATGCCATTCAAGTATGCCCACTCTTCCCCTTTTTTGTTTGGCTTTGTTGGTGTCGGCTCTCATTTAGGGTAGATTGGCAGAGGGAGTAAACAAACGGATTAATGCGGAACAATTAAGACTGTATTGCTTGGGTTTAGTTGCTCCACCTTTACAAAGAAAGCGAATATTATCTCCTCAGGCTTCCAGACCTATATGCTACATACAGTACCAGTCAAAAGTTTGGACACACTTTTGACTGGTGCTGTATGTCTGTGGATTAATGTAACTAAGAGAGGCCAGTCATATGACAAACCGGGTTCAGGCTGGTCATGCAGGCCCAGTAAACAGTTTCCCCCTGAGTTACTTGATTTGTTTATCTGCATAAGCCCTGGTGTTAGTACAAGGCTAATACATGCCAGGCTCGTTAGTCAAATCAGAAAGACTCTGAGATGTAGTTGTAGTCTGTGAAAATTTCACATCTTTAATTTAAATTAATAATAAGTAGTAGCCTTAAATGATTTGGTCATTAACAAACAAGCTTTAAGCCAATCAATCCTGTTTTTTTTTTTCTTTTTTATATTTCCTCCTTGAAAGCACATGTGGAACCAAACATGATCATGTCATATTGAGCTGATGGATTGCAGCTTATTTATTGTTCCTCAGTGAAATTGGAGGTGTTGGAGCTTTAGAACGTTTTTGAATGTTTTGCATATGATATAACAAATGAATCAACTGCGCTCAGACGTCGATTCGTTTTTAGAGAAAGTTCAGGTCACTTGATCATTTCTCAGTTTCTGCCCTTGTGTTGACCGTTGTGCTCAGACTGTAGCCCAGTTTGTCAATGATTGCTGTGAATGTGTGAGCCAGATTGTAAATTAATCTCAAGACGTGCAGTCCGTGTGCACAGCAATAAGAAATCCAGTATGTCTTATTGAATGTGTTGTGAATGTGTTGTCAGTGCTCAGCTATGCTGTGAAACATCTGGCACAGTTGTCATTATGTGGAAAAAGTACTAGTTTATAGAATATATATTACAAAAAGCAGTTAGTACAACAGAGGAAAAAATATGACCAGGGTTGTATTAATATCTGCTAGATAAAGTTGCCATAGTGATCAAAACAAATAATCTAAGTGGTGATCTGATAGAGTGAATGTGCTGCATTCAGTTAAATACACAAGGCCATCCTTTTCTTTATTTTTTTTCTGATACAAATAAGTAAATAAGACAGTCACTCTGAACAGTCCCAGTACCCTTATTCCTTCCTTGAACTGGAACATTAATGAGGTTTTGTGTTTAGCTCTGCAGTGATTTGTCACGTTGCCAGCATCCTTCATCTCAGTGGGGCTGGGAGGGAGGGGGAGGTCACATGGGTTACAGGATTTAGAGAAGAGCCGCCCTAATAATGTCAAAGGTAAATGGAAGTCTTCCAATTCACTGCAGGGTGGAAGAGTAATTTCAAGGTTTAGTGGGGCCATCAAAGCTGATTGTGTAATCAGCGCGGGATAGGGAAAACCAATAGCAAATCACAGCAACAGTAGTGTAATTTTGCAGTAATGTTTTTATTTTTAAAGATTTAACCGAGTTCATCTTCTAGAACTGTAATAGAGGTTCTGACAGCATGACAGCTGTTACTGAATGTCCAGGCCAAATCAGGCTTTTAAAGCTTGTCTTTTTTTTTTTTTTTGAAGTGCCTTTTACATACTTGCAACCAAACCCCCCAATTAAATACAGTTTGCATCATGATTTTAAGAAGTCTCGTGTGCCATTAGTCTATATTAATAAACATGAAAAGCTTTGTTAATTTGTATTTTACCGAGTATTAAAGTCGCTCTCTTCATCCTGCGCAGGGCTTGTTGAGCATGGGCGAAACTGGACAGCTATTGCCAAAATGGTGGGCACCAAAAGCGAGGCACAGTGCAAGAACTTCTATTTCAATTACAAGAGACGTCACAACTTGGACAACCTGCTGCAGCAGCATAAGCAGGTAAGCTAATCATAATCTGCCTTCTGTTACAGTGTGTTCTCAAATGTATGAATTAATGTTTTTTTTGTTTGTTTGGGTTTTTTTTTTTTTTTTTTGGCTTTTTGTTTCCCAGGATACTCGAAGAGCTCGTGCTGATAGGTCTCAAGGTGAAGGTCTAGCCACAGCATCACCTGATGATGATGAGGATAATGCAGAGGACAGTGAAGGTCAGAGAAATGGATGATAGAAAGCACTGTTAAACACACAGTCACACATATTCTTAATTACTCATTTTGGACTGTAGAGACTGCACATATTCACACAATGTCTGACAGGCTCTTGTTTATAAGCTGTGAAACATGATGCTTGATCATAACACATGTTCAGAGTTCAGAACAAACCTGTGAAGCCTGATCCAAACTTCCCTTGGTCGGGTAAGCATTTGAGTCGATGGCAGTGTGCTTGCTCTCTACTGACAGTAGTTTTAATGAGTGAGGGGAAACGGGGTCAAATGAAAAAAGGCAGCAAGTAGAGGAAGAGATGAAAGATATGAACTAATTCAGACTGCACGGGTGTCTGTTGCATAACGGTTTGTAGCTTTGAAGACTCAAGAAAACCTGCTCTTTGAACAGAAAGTGCTGGTCCCACTTGTTTGATCCAGCAAGCCTGCCGGTCTGCCCGCCTCCCTCCCTTCCAGAAATCCTTATCTAATCTTTGCTGGGGTCTCATGGTGAAGGCATTCTTTCTCTTCTTCTTCTTCTTCTTCTTTTTTTTTTTTTTTTTAACAGCAGAGTGCTTTGGGGGGGGGCTAAAAAAAAAAATCTGCTCAGCAGACTTGTATATAATTTAAACAACCTCTGCTTCACAAGATAGCTGCAGAGACATCAGGAAATCACACAGCTGACTTTATCTGCATCTCATGGAACCCAAACACTGCTGTTGATCTGCACCTTGCAGATCTCACATTATAAAGTTGCACATTAGGCCATCAGAGGCATTAATAAAACTCCAGCAACTTAGACTGCAGTGATTTATCGTTTGAATGTTTAACAAAGCTGCTTCTTTGATTTTTGGTTTGATGCATTGAATGCATGTAAAAATCGTTTTTTTTTCATAAACATGCCATCTGGACTACCGTCACCATGGCAACAGCTGCAGCGGCAGACAATATGCAAACCAAGAGGGCCAGGCAGGCTTTAAACATATGTATTTTGTTGTCTTACAGTTTTTTTTTTTCTTTTTTTGGATGTGAAATTGCGTTTCATCACTTGAGGTTTGCGGCTCGTTCTGTGCTGTTTTTTGACATTAATGCATATCTGCACAGATTGCAGACGTCAGTTATCTGAACGGAGCTTTTTATCTTTCAAGGTTGATCTCGTGTCTTTGAGGCCTTGAACATAGCACAGGCAAATATTACTGCTTTGAAGCAAGAGCCATCTAAATGTGCTGTTTTGTAATAACTGGCAATTACATGTGTGCCAAAGTGTGAATGTGACTGCGAATACATTTCAGATGGGTCGTTTTAAAGGTGTGGAACATAAAATGAAGGTGTAGGTCCTGATGTAGTTTTTCTGTCCGGGGTTTTGTACCATCTGAGGCTGATAAAAATGTAGCATTTTTTTCTGGAGTTATTAGCTGGAGCCTGTATTATGGCTGCAGTTCTAGTGGTTTCTTGGGATATTCATTGAATCATATTTCACTGATCCACTTGGTTCTTCTTATATGATTAATCTTTGAGTATGTGCTCCTGTTCTGATTTATGTCTAGGCAGGTCTATATTTATTTTTAGAAAGATTTTAGAAAATTCCTGTGAGTTTTGGTTAACTTATAACTTCATGAATTGTTTGTCACACATTAATTTGGTTTTTTTTTTTTGGTTTTTTTTTCTTTGTTTTTGGTGCGTCCTCAGGTGGTGAGAACAGCTCCGATACAGAGAGCGCCCCTTCCCCCTCGCAGACCGACTCCTCAAAGTCCAGCGACTCCAAGAGGGCAGATAGCACTTCAGGAGATGCTCAGTGTGCTGACCAGGACAAAGGTCAGACGAGCAATGGAAAGGCTCCAGAGCCGCTATGCGAATTCACAGTCAAACAAGAGAAAATCCCTGACAGTGAGGTTGGATCTCAGGAGGAAAAAGTCAGGGTGACTACCTTTGTAGGCTCCGTACATCCCAAAACTGAACCTCTGGATGTGGATATGAATACAGAGGAGGTTAAAGTGAAGATGGAGCCTGGTATCAAGGAAAAAGGAGAAAAGGGAGATCATGGCGAAAGGCTCCACTCAGATAATGACTCCAGCGCCACCTGCAGTGCTGATGAGGATGTGGAAGCAGAGCCTGAAAGGCAGAGGTGCGTTTTCATAATCCCTCTATTCACGTGTTCATGTTGTGTGTTCGTAATTGCATTTTGCAAGAACAACATTGTCAAACTATTTTGACTTCTGCATTTGTCCCACGCAGCAGAATATTCTCCATGGAAAAGCCTTCATTGCTCAGCCCCCCGGGCACAGTGTTAGTGGCATCACCCAAGCAAAACCAGCTCAACATCGAGCAGCTGCATCAGCGGGCAGCTGCCATCCCACCCATGGTTGGTTACTTTTTCAGGTTGATCGATTTTGACTAGTGCAGAGGAAAGCAGCAGGTAGAAAGCATTCTCAAATAGCAGTCATAACGAGTGGTGATGAGATCAAAAACTATAGGCCTTCATAGTGCTGAGCTCCTGATTACAAAGCAGTAGGTTTTAAGGGAGTGAATGATAAATTCCTACCATGTCTTTAATCCTGTTTGGAATTAATTTTTACTTAGGATTTGCCTTCAGTGCTTCAGTATTTCACTTAGTTCATATCTGGCATCCGGACTTGTGGACTTTTTTCCCTTCTTAATTATTTAGGTGCCTGGTCCATTTGGCGCTGGTGGTGTGCCCATCAGTGGTTTTGCCATGTTGCAACACCAGATTAAAGCAGTGCATGAGTCGGCGCACCAGGAAGAGAAGCAGGGAGCCCTGGAACGCAGACCCCCCTTCAGCACCCGCAGCCCCAACCTGATAGACAGAGATGGTAAGGAAATAAAACTGTCCCCGTTCAATCCTCACGTCTCCTCTTGCCTTTTCAGTGCTCCGTCTGCCTTGTTCTCTGCTGCTGCTAACAGTGAACTATTTATAGTGTGTGCATTTTAGGACCCATTCATTTTTATGCAGTTTCATAAAAGGAAATGTTTGAGGGTGCCCTGGACTGTCGTAATGTGGTTCAGGCTGAGCCAAGATTTAAAAAAAAAAAAAAGAGAGAGAGAAAGAAATTGCTGACCCTGTTTTACATTTGGCGCTGTGTGAGCTGAAGTCTGCATTTATGCTTCTCTTGAAATGCCTTTTGAAGAGGGGGTGTTTTTGAAGCCATATGACTAGAGGCTGTCAGAGTAGTTCACTTCTACTCTTCTGGGCAGTCAGATTTAATTCACCCATGCAGCTTCTGAAGGGAGAGCAGTGAGGCCACTGGGCAGGCTGTATTACAACTTGATTTTGCAAAGCTTTTAGCACCTTTTAGTGTGAGTGCCGTTGAGAGGAGAGCAGCTGTCAGTAAGCTACTGAGCTTTGACACCACGATATTTATTACATACAGTAGGTTTTAGCAGGTCTGTGTCCAGGTGGTGTTAGTCAAAAGAGTCCATCCATTGTGGGTGAGCTCAGTGCACACTGGCATTGGGTTTTTATTTTAATAGTGGTTATCTTCCCTTTGTCCTTATGCCTGTGCGCTGCAGGTAAACCTTTACCGTACATGCCTTATGACATGATGCTGGCTGTGGACCAGGAGACCCACTCCGGTCAGCCAGGCTCTCCTTACAGACTCTCCCCCAGGGAGTTAAGAAAGGCCTCACCTGACCCCAACGCCCCCAATGTCTCCTGCTACAGTGTGCCACCAGGTAAAAGCACACATCTTCACCTCCTCCTCCTCCTCCCAATTCTTTTTGCCTCCTTCCATCCCCTTCTGATACATGCAGGCCTTGTGTGACACCCTTTTTGTGTTTTGTGTTGGAGGTTCTTTATGACTCCCCTGGCAGTGGAATATTAAATATTGGCTTTGAAATTGTGCATCCATACTAAAATTGTTCAAAGAATGAGGTCAGCATGTGTATATGTTATCCCTGTGGGGCAAAGGCTCTGTTTCAGACCTCCCTTCCTCCCCCATCGTCTATTTAATTCTGTATAATGTGAGTGAATACCACTAGTAGTCTCACTAGTCATCTCAGGCATACAGCTCTGGCTATGAGCACAGAAGCCCCTCCTGCCTGCTTTTTCAACCTTTTGCTCACGCCTTGAAGCCTTGAAGGGAGGGTGACCCTAAAGGGCGAGGAGCGAAATTGCTTGTTTCAGATTGAGTATGACCTGAGGGGCTGCACCAAGGCCCAGCATGAGATAAATACAAATTATTTTGAACTGTGAATCATATCCTGCAAAGTTAATCTAGTAGAGTCCCAAGAATGCAAGTGCAGCGCTAGAGCACAATAATAAGCACAATAGGTCCACTTTAAATTTAGAGTGGAGAGGAGGACTGCTGTGGAGCTTCTATTCCTGTCAAAAGTTGGGATGCGGAGGTGCTGCAGAGCACTTGTGTGCTGGTCAAGATGAATCTTCCCAGGTCCAACGGTATAGTTTAACACATTAGTGTCAAGCCACGTACAGGAAGTGTATAATCAGTGTTAAGCTGACATGAGGAAACCTCTGCCCTGATATGATTATTTATTGCTTTTGCTAATACTGCTATTCTGCAAATCTGAAGTTCTCTGTATCAAGTTTATTTTATTACACTCTGTTACAAAGTCGTCTCCTCTGGCTGGAACTTTTTATGACAGGTTGCATTATAAATATGTGCATTTTTAGGTCAATTTTATAACTGTAGATGTGTGTGAATACACTCCTCTGGCCCCATTTATCTGTCTCAAAAAATATGCCCATTCCCAGTGACAGGTTCCCTCTGTCCTACATGACATTTTTCCAGGTATTGTCTTTTTTTGATCAGATAAACGACCACATTCAAATAAATGTTTACAGGCCTGTTTATAATAATTAGATAAATCATATCACTGTAACTATTAATGCTTTTCATTAACCAGCAGTAGAACCTAGAAATGACCTCAGCATGTGATTTACTGCTGTGACTGTTGCACCCTGATGTGCAGTTAGACCCCTGTCATCAAATAGCTTTTCTTTTGTATCCTTCTTGTTAAGTGTAGTACATATCCAGTTCAGATATGGTTATGCTGAATGATGAATACTGAAATTGAATTTCACTTTGTTAGCTTCGACCGGCAAACCGAAGGTCATTCACCATCTGTTTGTGGATGATTAATGTTGTGACACCAATTCAAAGCCAGATATGGTGATTATCCTGGATTTACTGCATGCAGAACAATTTTCAGACATTTGCAAGAACTTTATAGAGACAACGGGAAGAAGTAGAATCAAAACTAGAAAGAGTTTGAGGTTGAACCTACTGACATACAGCCTATCAGGTGAAAAACCTCCCCTGTGAAAATTCTGTTCGTTTTAAGGAAGTGATTTTTTTTTTTTAAATATTTATTTAATTTTCTTGTTTGACATTTGGGGCAAATGTAATATCATGTCCTCACAAATCAAGTTGTTGTTCCTGAACTGCAGCATGAATGTTAATGCCTGACACACAGTCCCTTCCCTGCAACAGAGGGTTATAAATTCGTCATAGAGAGGCTTGTTTTCTTATCTGGCCCCGTATGAGCCAGCAGGAGGATGACGTCCGTGCCCGCTGGAGGAACTCTCTCTGCCATTTGCATTTTTGATAGAGTGCGAGCTGCTCTCCCTGCAGGGAGGTTACTCCCGGTCTGTGTGGGTGTGTGTTTTAGGTGTGTTATGATTCATTTTTTCTACTCAGCTGTCCCAGGAGACCGTCAAGCAGACAGCGGGCATGGGCCAAAGATAACGCAGGGTGAGGACAGGCAATTAACTGAGTTCTTCAATGCTTACTTCACCACTCAGTGCAGTGTTGTCAGAATGAAGCCGAGTATCTTTAATGGGAAATGAAGCTTAAAGGAGCTAGTATTTTGGGTGCACTGGTTTGGGTTGATGTTTATGTTATACCCAGTTGTTTTTAATGAAGTTTTCTTATTTGCTTTTCCTTTTTCTGTATTCCCACCAGTCCTTCACCCTGCAACTACCCAGCTGGTCCAGAATGTGGCAGATGGAGGCCGCATGGCATTCAGAACCATTCGACCCCCCAACATTCCCTCTCCTCCTCCACTCATTCCAACTACCAAGCCCACAGACAAGCCTTCCTTCATTCAAGGAGGCTCCATCTCCCAGGTGAGGCTCCAGGGGTATGATGTTAGTGCTCCACTGGTAGATTAACTCTCCTCTTACACCAGCAGAGACAAATCAGATTCCTTAATAATTTATGTGAGCTCTCACTTAAGATTAACATGTAGGTTTCATGAAGATTTTTGTCCATGACAGGATCAGGCCTTTAATTTTTAAAGTATTGCTATATTTGCCTGTTAGACTATTACACTATTATAGGTCATTTAATCCCATTTTAATAAAATGAAGTACTTTATTGTCCTCATGAACCGAGCAAGCTGACCTTGGAACGTGTTCCCTATCAATGAATTTCCAGGGTACTCCTGGTACATACCTGCCATCCCACGCTGTCTACGGGCCCGAGGGGGCTAAGAGCAGTGTGGGCTCCATCTCTCTGGGTCTGCCCCGGCAGCAGGATCCTAACAAGTCTGGTAGGACGACAGGCTTTCATGTGACTTCGCTGTTTGGCACTTCTTCAGTTCCATTAATAATGTCACCACTCAAAAAGCAAGCATGGCATAATTGTATGGTTCCTGAGACACACATTTCTGAGGGATAAACACATTTTTAAGGTGGTAAGATATTTTGACAACCATGGAGAGAAGACTTAAAAACTAGATGTGCCACTAATTGTACACTCAAAGCTAACAGTGTTGTGAGCACTCAAAAGGGAATTTTAAAGAAGTTGTTTCTATCCGTCCTTGAAGACGGACACAACGAGGTGTTTAAAAAGAACATTTTAATTGTTAGCACTCCTCCGGATCAAAGGATGTTTCTCTTGAGAAATTCTGTTATAGTTGACATCTGAGCCATCACACACCTCCCTTATGGCATGGGCTGGTCATTTTGACTACAATATACCACACAGAGTCCGGCAAATGAAGAACTGGATTTCCTGCTAGTAGAAGAGTTTTGGGAGCCTTATCCTTTAGTTTGAACTGCTTCGCTTCATAATTTTTTTTTTTTTTTTTTGTGCTTCTGATGTCGTTTCTAATTGAATTATATTTTAATGTTACCGCTAAAGTCAGACATTTGATGCAACTCCATTAAATGGCTGAACTTTCTTTTTTCTTTGCTCTGTAACGTGTCAGGAGCTGCAGTTCCATCCATACAGGATGGCAGAGGAAACCCAGCAAAGGTTGGCGAGGGTCTGGCTTTCAGAGGTTCTATCACTCAGGTAATGAATGGATGAAGTGAGGCTTCAATGTTTGCTTGTTTACACTTCATTTATAATATACCTCATATATTTCTTTGCGCTCCCCTAAAACAGGGCACACCAGCTCTGTCCCAGTCAAGCATTGCTGCTGACCTCCTGAAGGGTACCATCACAAGGCTTGCCACCGAGGACCCGAGCAGCCCAGACAAGGCCAGGGGGGAGCAGCTGGCTAAGGGTCATGTCATCTACGAAGGAAAGAGTGGGCACATCGTCTCATTTGATAGTTGTAAGGGCCTTTATTATTATGACAAATAACTGTTTAGCTTTGTTTGGCATGCAAATGTGATCATAAATTTTAATGTCCAATAGCTATTAAGAACCCCAGGGAAAACACCCGCAGCCCCCGAACAGGCCATGAGCTGAAACGCACATACAACATGATAGAGGAAGCCATGGGCAGGGGACACACGGGCCGAGAAGGAGCACCGTTGGAGGGTACTGCTTGTGTGTTATTGAATATACAGAATGGATCCTTGTGTGTCTCTTGTATGTTGGGGTGATGGTTGGTGTTTTTTTTCCCCTCAGGATTAATTAGCAGAGCTTTGCCCAGAGATGGCATCCATGGAGACTCTAAGGAAAGACCATTGATCACTGGATCCATAATGCAAGGTAGCTTACTGTAAAGTACTCAAAGTCACAAGTCATATAAAAGAATAAGTGAATGTAAAATAGCCCCAAACTTTTCCAGGGACGCCAAGAACTGCCTCAGAGACTTACGACGATGCCATGAAATATGGAAAACTGCTAAAGCCAGACAGCCCGCCTACCCGCTCCTTTGAAGGGGGCATTGGCAAGGGCAAGCCCTATGAGGGCGTCAATACCATTAAAGAGATGGGTCGTTCCATTCATGAAATCCCACGGCAAGATTCTGGCCAGGACATCTGCAAGACCCCTGATTTGTCAGACAGGAGGGTTTTGGAGGGCTCCATATCTCAGGTCAGACAGAGTTGTGATACTGGCCACTATTTTTTTTTTTTTTTTTTTTTTTGTAGGCAGCTGTTCTTTAGAGGTGTTCAGAGATTCACCATTTTATTTTAATGTTTTTGAAACTGAATCTATCAACTCCAAAATAATCCACAGTAATGTTTATGGTGAACCGATAACTAACCGGTTGTTTTAAACCCCCTTTAAAACCATTTACCAGATTCACCCTCTGAACCAGCCTACTATCAAACACAATGTCAAGTCCCTCATCCCCAGTCCCACCAAGCTGCCACACAACATGCCCCAACTGGAGGCCATGGAACGAACCAAATACGATGAGGGTAAGGGAGTGCGGCACACCTCTGTGGTCAACTCCACCACCTCTGTTCTACGCTCCACGCACCAGGAGGCCAGCAAATCCCAGCTTAGCCCAGGCTTGTATGAGGACACCAGTACTCGCAGGACCCCAGTTGGTTACAGTACCAACCCCATGTCCAGAGGATCACCTATGCTGGGACGCGCTCCAGAGGGTATTCTTTATAATCATTTTATACACAGTGGAACATCAGGTTCTCACTCGTTTATTACGAACATAATTATTACTATTATAGCGGCAGACAGAATTGAATTGGACATTTTCCTTACCTAACTAGATTATCTAGATTGGTAGAGTAACTGTATTAGTCAGTAATACACAATGTGCATCCAGTGCTGAGGGCAAGGGATACGCTTTTATTTTATTTTGTTTTCTCTGAGAGAAGTAATGATATGTCATTAAGTTGCTGTGTTAACTAATTAGGTGAATCGTGTGTGTGTGTGTGTGTGTTTGTCTTTTATGAAGGTGGGGTGAGCTCTGTAAAGTCTGCTTCCCATGAAAGAAAGAACACCATGACACCGACACAGAGGGACAGTGTCCCAGCCAAGTCTCCAGTGACCGGTGGTGACCCTGTAGCCTCTCATAGTCCCTTCGACCCCCACCACCGACCTGAAGTGTACCGAGGCCACATCTCGCTTCCACATCTTGACCCCGCCCTGGCCTTCCACAGAGTGCTGGATCCTGGTACAGTGTTTAATATAATTTCATTCTTTCCACTGTCACCATGTAGGAGACTGATGAAAACCTTGATTTTGAGTAAACTGACGAAAGCAACTCAGGCCGTCTGTTTCATAGGCATTACATGTCCAGGATCTTTTTCAGCTGCTGACGTCAGCAGTGGTGATCTGTATCGCTGAGCCGTCTGTTCATATGTTCTTTTTTTTTTGTTGTTGTTGTTTTGTTTTTGTCCTCTGCTACAGCATTCATGTTTCCCAGGCAGCCGTCCCCGACAGGCTACCATAACACCTACCAGCTGTATACCATGGAGAACACACGACAGACCATTATGAACGATTATATCACGTCCCAGCAGATGCAAGGCATCCCTCGGCCTGACATGGCTAGAGGGCTGTCACCGCGGGAACAGTCTGTTGCTATCCCTTATGCACCCGGATCTCGAGGTATGGCCCTCCGCTGGCTGACTAACTTTCACCTGCCACAGCAGGCAGAGAGGCTGTGGGCAGGAGGGGTTGTAGTATGCAGACTGTGTGCTTGTGAAGTAGTGGCTACCTTTTCCAGACGCCCAGAAGCAAATGACCTAGACAAATTCTACTGATTTGCTCTTTATACTGGGGCTGCAAATGATTTGGCTACTGCTCAATTTATACATTTTGTATGATCATCCAAATCTCCATTTGCTGAGTGGTTGCCTCTTACAAGTTGACCACTATTCCGCTCTCTCTCTGCAGCCCTGTTGCTTATTGATCAATTTGTATTTGGGAGCACTAACAGATGAAGGTGATGGGTTACAGCTAAGTGTATACGGTGTTCATACATTCAGAAATTGATGGATTGGTTCTTGTTGTTCACCGCTGGCCCTTTGCTTCTGTCTGTAAAAGGGATTATTGATCTAGCCCAGATGCCTCCAACTATCCTGTTGCCTCACCCTGGGGGAACAGGTACTCCCACTTTGGAACGCATCGCCTACCTCCCTGGACCTCAGCCCCCTTTCCCTCCTAGAGCTTTCAACCCAACCTCCATATCGCAAGGTGAGGACCCCTCCCTTCCCCATCCATTCACCCCGTGTGCCCTTTATCTTGCTTGGCACGATCTCCGCTTCTGTAAAAGTACAGCTCTGCACTGGCCTGACATGTCAAAGGTCAGTTCTGCCTGTCCACTTACACAGCAAGTTAAGTGTTACTGCAGTCATACTGGGAATGATTTCCCATAAAACTGACTGACTGTTGCACAGCAGAAGTGTGTGTGTGTCCTTGTTTTTCATTTTTTGGGGGCACAGAAAAAAGTAACAATAAATAGACTACAGTCTACCTATTTTTCAAATTTAACTTTGTTTTTTAAAGTTTGTGTTTGAAACTCTGTAAAATAATAATAAGTAAAATTTCTGTTATTGCCTAAACTCAGTGTTTTTAATGTGTAGTTTACAATTTGTTGACATAATAGTTGTTGATGAGCTTGCAGTGTCAAGTTATGTGGTCTGTAGTTGTTTTTATGTTTCTATCCGGGTAAGTTTAAAATTTTTTTCACGCATGGTTTGATCTGAAACTGTAAATCTGGCCACGTCGCAGTTTATCAGCAAGGCTAAAGGAAGC
This sequence comes from Archocentrus centrarchus, assembly GCF_007364275.1. Taxonomy (NCBI): domain Eukaryota; kingdom Metazoa; phylum Chordata; class Actinopteri; order Cichliformes; family Cichlidae; genus Archocentrus; species Archocentrus centrarchus. Next base: position 27,622,932 of record NC_044359.1, read on the forward strand.
CTGATCCATCATGTTTATACCGGGTGAGTAGTCTCTTTATAAATTTTGTCTGTGGTGTCCTTGTTCTCCTCAGGCCACCTTGCTGTTGCCAATGAGAGAGATCGGGAGAGGGAGCATGACCGGGAGCAGCAGGAGAAGGAAAGGGAGCAGAGGGAGAGGGAACATGAGCGAGAAATGAGAGAGCGAGATCGAACCAGCGAATACATGCGTGCGGGTGAGTCATTTTTGAGTTGAAAATCTCATATTGATGTTTTTATTCCTTTAATATGGGGAACTGGAGCTCTTAGGGCTTTCATTTTGAAACACTGTTCATTTATGTGTGTTCTTAAGGTGGAGCAGAGCAGCCAGGCCGGCCAGGGAGTCGAGGATACCGGCACTCCCCTTCCCCCTCACACAGGCCACAGGATGTAGGTGTTCCACAGCGAGCAAGCATCTACCCCCCAAAGAGTGTCATCACCTCTCTGATGTAAGCTTAAATCTACTCTGGGTCTCTTTTATTCAAGCTTGCTAATGATTGTTTGTGTGCATGCATAAATTTTCTATACATGATTCCATTTTGAGCAACAGTATGGTGTGACAGCTGTGTGTGCCACTCGTTTATGCTCAAAGTCTCATCATTGGACTTGAGAATGGATAAGATGGAATGGAAAAACATATTTCACAACTGAGCCCATGCTTCTGCAAGTTTTTTTTTTTTTTTTAATGTCATTATGTTCTTCTTTTTTCTTTAGGCCTCATTCAGCAGCAGCTATATCTGCCCCGCAGAGTACTGCCCGCCACAGTACTGCAGCTGATGCTCTGGCTGCTTTGGTGGACGCTGCAGCCTCTGCTCCACAAATGGACGTGGCCAAGGTGAAGGAGAGCAAGCATGAACGAGATGACAGTATGTCTTCATCTACTGCAGCTCGACGAGCACCCACCCTCTCTGAACAACAGCAACAGGAGACAGAAAGGCGATCTCTGCACTCACCGTATGGGGCTATGTCTCTGCCAGGGAGTAAACCCTATCCAGCTTACCCTGAAGGCGCTGGTGTTGGCGTTAAGGATAAGGGACCTCAAACAAAGTCCCGCATTGAGGAGGAGCTTCGGACTCTTGGAAAGACGACAATGACAGCAGCTAACTTCATCGATGTCATCATCAAACGTCAGATAGCTTCAGACAAAGACTCGCGAGAGCGAGGCTCTCAGAGCTCTGACTCTTCTAGCAGCTGTGAGTGAACTGGATTTTTTTTCTTCCCCCTTTTATAACAGAATTTTTCATGCCATGACCTAACCCACATGTTTTGTCCTTGGTGTAGTAGAGCCTACCAGTATATCAGCCGGGGATCGATATATCGGTCAGGCCGATATAACGGCCAATATTACCTATTTGACGATATATCGGTATAGGCTTTTATAACAGCCGTTAATTGAACATTTAAAAAGTAAAAATGAGGTGGGAGAAACACCTTTCAACCGTGTTATGAGTGTTGATGTTGCATAGTTTGTTTACCAGAGGGAACTCTGCAACTGCCCTGTTGGCGATAAGTGTTTGGAACGCCACAAATACAACCAGCTGATCCAAGCAGAGTCAGGCAGAATGTAAAAGAGCAATCCACGATTTTCTGTGACAGTAAAACGACATTATTTTTAAACTGCACTGTCACATTATCTCGGGTGCCTCCATAATGTAGGGGTTAACACGTTCGATTCCAGCCAGAGACACAAATCTGGTGTAAAGCTCTGCCAAATCCACACATGCAGAACTACCCGCTGTGACCCCCTGTGTAGCTTTATTGACATGTTATCTGTAGTAAGGGCTCATAAAAACCTACATAATAAATGTAATCTGTTTCATCTGTCTGAAAGAAAGACAAATGCCAGTCAATATATTGATTTCTAAATCACCAAATATCAATATCAGTCGAGTTCTAGTAAAGGGTAACCCTTTGTTCATGGTTGTCCCACAGTGACATCCAGTCGATATGACAGCACCAGTGGAGGAGCAATTGAAGTGATCAGTCCTGCTAGTTCCCCAGTCCAACCTCAGCCGGACAAACCAGAAGATGGGCAGGCAGCAGGTATGAACAGGCCGTCTTTAAGAATATTAATTTTTTGAGGTAAACAAAAGTGACTTTACAAATGCTCACATATCGTCCCATTCAGTTTATATTGATGATATTCATACAATGCTCTCAGAGTGCAACTAAGCTCTGTCACACACTCACATAAGAAATGATGCTTCGGGGCATTTGGTATGCAGTATTTTGAACTAGGACGCTCCAACACGCAGAACGGAGAAACTGGGGCACAAACCACCAATCTTCTCATTAGGTTCAGGCTCCTTTTTTGATACCCTTAGGTAGAGCAGGCAACCATTCTCCCAGACATCAAACACAGACACTGGACAGTATTCACATAGAACAACGAACGGGAGAAAAGAGAGGGTTCTCTCAGACTAAGAATACTACAACAAAGGTCAAAAAAGCTAAAAACACTATAATAAATAAATAGATTAAAATAAAAAAAACGAATAAATAAATGGAACAGATATGGGCACAATTGTCTGTAGCTTATTCAGAATAATAATAGCAGCTAGGACAGAAGAAGCTGCAAATCCCCAGAAAGTCATTGTTTAACCCTTTTGACACTGAGCTGTCACCACCGATACACCTTTGTGGAAGCGCACTTTGCATTACTGTAATTATGTGACAGTTTGTCCTACCACAAAAATTCAAATGTTTTCCGAAAGCTATGAAATCGCCCTTCACATGCAACACAGGGTTATTACAGTAATTTCACTAGCGCTGTTGCCAGACATCCACAAATAATGGGACAATTTAAAGACATTTAAAAACAAAAAAAAAAAAAAGGACACATCATGTCTCAAACTGATCTAAAAGCCTGTGGATTAAAACATGTGGTTGAACAGTATTAAATGCAGAAGGAAAATCAGTAAATAAGAGTCTGGCATGACAGCTCTCACCTTCCAAGTGCTTAAAGAACAAGTTAAGAAGAGAGGATGGCATCTTCCACACCTCTGTGGGGGCTGTACGCAAACTGTGGAGGATTCAACACCTGTTCAGTGTGGTGCAAAATCGCCGACTGCACAAGTTTTTCATTAAAATTGAGATTAAAGCCACTGGCCTAAAATCATCAAGAGATTGGGGGCAACTGGATTTAGGAACAGGGACAGTTAGAGCATTCTTCCAGACACTGGGGACATATTGTAATTTTAAGGACTGTAGTAGCACACTGGACTCAGCTCCTCTGCAGGAGAATACACATGGGATGTCTGGTCCATGACTCCTATTTATGTTAATGTGAAGAAATTCCTTCACTTTTGCTGATATTAAAATGCTGACTGCCTCTTAATGTGTAGCTCAGTTCCTGAAAATCTTTGCTGAAATCATATAGATCAAAAGGATTATGAAAGCAGTTTAGAGCATTGTCAGATTCTTGATCTGTATTAAAAAGCTCTAAAATGCTTCCTCACTTCAGTCTATGTCTGTGATCTGGACTTTTTTCCCTCATTTAAACAGTTTTATAGATGGGCAGTAGATGCATACAGTTATGATCTGCTTATCCCAGAAGTGGGAGGGGGAGGGACTTGTAGGCATCTTTACTGACCCGTAACAGAGATCTAAAGTTTGGGGCATCATTTGACTGCAGCTTTTGCACAGTATTTTGCACAATACCAGAGGTTGAGGCAACATTTGTCTTCAGGTGAATGTACACTGTGGTTATAAATATTTGTGCAATCTCCCGAGGCAGATAAAAGGGATGCAGCGACACCGATAAAAGTTCCATATCTGGTGTATAAAGACGCTGCCTCGCTGTCACGGAGCTGCAATTGCGTTTGTTGATATACAAACAAACCCCACCCCCCCTTGTGGTTTCCCCATCACATCAAAGAGAGCGTCGAGGCAGACAGGAGCAGTGTGGATGTTTCTAAGTTGTTTTTGTTGTTTGGATTCATTGTTACAAACTAGTCTAGTAAGAAAAGTGTGATGCTAGTTTATATTTCCTAATCTATTACTGCGTTAATTCTAATGTTTTATTTGTGTGACAGTCACACAGGTGCTCTTTTAAGTAATATCAGCCTCAGTGATGGTGCAGCAGGGTTCCAGGGAGCCATGACACTTCTTTTTTTAAACAAAAAGTCCCCCTTTTTACCCAAAACAACAGTTGGATGGCTCTCTTTATTCAGAGTGTTTCACGCCAACCTGCTGGGAGCATTATACAATGGCCGATCGTTTTAGAAACAATAGCAACAGTTGGTTTGTCTTTATTATGCATGTTTCACGATAGCTGTTAGGCTCCTTAAACAAAGACATGTAGTCTATCATAAACAACAACAGCCATCCTGGCTACTTTATTATGTGTTTCCCTGATACCTCACACAGACCTACTCAATCAGCTGTTTTACTCCCATATTCGACTGTTGTATGAGTCTGTCAGTTTTAAGCAGATTTGGAAATTAAATGTGTAATCCTAGTTTCTGTTTGAGCACCGACGCTCTTTCACTGAGCGTGATAAAAGCTGTCAGTTTGGTGAAAACATTATAGCTGCAGAATCTCAACCTTTTTCTCACCACTTTATCCACAGATTTCTGGAAGAGCGTGCGTAGGCTGCCATGACAGACTGCTACTTCCGCTGTTCGGTTTTATACTTCCGGTTACCCAAAGTTAGAGCCAGAGTTAATGACAAAATTGTGTTACTTTGTGCTGTAACGGGCGGCTTTATTAGTTGGAACATGAGCTCAGATTCAACTTGTGCTGTTGTCGGTTGTCACTACATCAGTCTGTACATTTTTTCAAATTATTTTATTCTGTAAATTTGTTCTTTTACCCCCAAATTATACTACCCAGTTGCACATCCTATTACCGTATTTTTTCCTTATGTTTTAAGTTTTCCTTTAATGTACAGCCTCTTATTTTTTTACGTTATTTTATTTATAGTGTGACATTACAGCATACAGCCTACACAAAGCTTTAACAATGCATGCCGTCATGTAAACACGTAGCAGTTAGCAAGATGACAGCTGCGTGTCTCCTCGATCACAGCTTTCGGCCAGTCCAGTGTTTCTGTTTCAGTGATCTGAACACTCTGATATCCAGATCAGTGATATACCTTCCACAGAATAGCTGCAGCATCACTACATGATTTCCCTAATCAGCCATACAGGAACAGCTGACTGTCTCCACCGCTCCACTTTCCCTTAGCATGACCCATGCTAAGCGCTTAGCTTGGCCGATGCTCTGGCTCGGCTCTACAGCTGGTTTAAGGAAAACAACGTTGCCTTGTTTGTTAAGCATTACTTTATTGATTTTATTGCTTTGAAGGTAATCTGGTGCTCTTATAATTACGTAATTCCTCACCATCAACACCTTTGGAAAAAACAAGGTAACTGATAATGTCGATGTAGCTGACTTCAGGCCATAATTTCATGTCATTTACACAAGTAACAGGTGAGGCACTGTTACCTCGCTGCTTTTTAAAACTCCTTGCAATGTATCCACCTCCGATGTGGTACCATTTAGGCCAGGTAAAAGAAACTGCAGTGTCAAAATGTTTGAATGAACAGCAAGTGTGTAAGCCCGCAACCGTAAACAACAGCGTAAACGGAAGTAAACTACCGGCTTCCGCTGTGAATTTTGGGTAATGGCACGAAGTCAGGAATACTGTGGATACGTTCCACACAGGTTTAGCCCACAGTTTGATTCAAAGTCAGAATAGAATATCACACAGGCTGAAACAGTGTCTCAGTTTTTGTGTATACCTTTATAAAAATCCTTTTTGTTTGTTTGTAAGTCAATATGACACAGTACTTCATTAACCAGACTTCTGTACTTTTTCATCATTAACAGATATTCTAAGTCTTAATGAAACATTTCTGCACAGTTTTTCTTCAACAGACGCAACTCAATAGCTGACAGCAGAATGAAGTTGAAATCGACTGTCATGTTTAAATCACTTTACAAAAACACCCACTCCTAAATAACCGGTGCCTGCAGCGTGCAGGGTGTTGCTGATAAATCAGAACGCACAGACTATCATGTTTTTCATGTGTAAACTTGTTTTTCTATTTTTTTCTGTATTGTAGTTTCCATCGCACACTCCAAGTATGATGCAGACAGGTCTAGTGACAGCACACTCATGGGAGTGCTCATGTCTGTGTTTAGTTACAGTGTTATCAGTTATGTTGTGCCGGTCTCTCATCCGTGTTATTATTAGTTTGAGATGTGAGTTACACACGTTATCTGGTATTGAAGGTGGTTAGCAATGGGACACCTTGACTGAGATGACCGTAGCAGCTAATGGCCTAGGATCACCGTAGCTGTTTAAGGGCACAGTTTGATTTTGCCATTAAAGCTGCCATTCCTGTACTTAACCATTGAGAAGGTCAGGATTTCAACAGTTGGTTAAAAATCTCTGTTAGCTTTCTCCACTGGTGTGTGTTACAGTACTTTGTATACAACTGTAGTAAATTCTCTGTTTTAAAACCATAGGTCTCACAGAATGGATTAAAAAATGATGATTTATTATCTAACTGTGCAACCCCCCATGAAGGATCCTACATCTACATTCCTTAAGACTGGCTCGAAATATGATTCTTCTACTTGCTCAAGGCAAAAAAGGTTTTCATAACCCTCTTTGTCTGCGTATGTACTCGTGTATTGTAGCGAATTGTAGCAGTCTGTCAGTTTTTAAGCAGATTAGGAAATTAAACGTGTAATACTAGTTTCCGATTTAGTAGCAGATCTGTTTCACTGAGTGTGACAGAACATCACAGTTTGGTGAAAACTCTGTCTTTTCTGGCCACTTTATAAGTTCCACACAGATCATAGTTTGAGTCAAAGTCAGAACAGAATATCACACAGGATGAAATAGTGTCTCTGCGTATACACTAATAATCAACTAAAACATCTTAATTGAGAAATTTCTACACAGGTTTTCTTCAACAGATTTGTAGTCATCTTGTGTATTGTGTGGTCCACATTCATTCTGTAGTCATGAGTATTCTGCTTCTCATGCCTCAGGTTTTATGGTCCAAACACGCTACAGTAGGTGTCTTGTGCTGTCTTTATTTTGTCGATGTCCACACCTTTCACATCGTTCTGAATGCCGATATTTGGCAGATGTAGTTCAATCTGAAATATTTTCACAATTATTCTGTAAATTGGACACATTTAAAAAATATATATATCCCTATTCACAACGCTAGAGTCATTTAAAATGACGAAAAACAGTGAGGATCAAATAGATTAAAAATATTGTTCTCAATGTAACATTTCAAAGAATTTACAGATTTGAGCTAACCCTTTGTAACAACACTGGTAAAACTGTTGGTGTATATTGTTTATATTATTCAGTTGTGTATATGTATTGGTGGGTGCATATGTGCATGCCTTTATGTATATTCTCTTTTTATTAATGTGACCCTAATTACAGGACATAAAAAAACAAGACAAGACAATTTTTTTTTTAAATTTGCCCAATTGTTTTTATTGATGTTTGAATTTAACACTTTAATTTTTTGGTCTTTGTTTTTTGATTGCTCTTTTTTTGGTCCAATTCAGTTTTATTTATTTAGCCCCAAATCACTTCAAGAATTATGCTTTATTGATGTGATTACTTTTGTTTTGACTGTTGGGTTTTCTGTGTAATTGTTGTTGGGTCTTTACCTTAGAATCAAAAGCACTTTGAGGCGAGTCGCCTCAGGGGGGCTAAAAATGTGTCCACATACACCTCTGAAATTAGCTGCGGTCCTGATGGGAGACGTATCAAAGGCATTCTGCAGATTTTGCAAGTGTGAAATATTTGCTCACCATGCTGATTTAATTCAACATGCCAAAATAGAGAAGCACACAAAAAAAACTGCATCTTTCTCTTCTATGAGGCTGAGAAACATAGGTTTCACTGCTTCAAAACACAATGAGACAAAAAGAAATGAGCTAAACTACTATAGAGCTATACTGTTTAAAAGCGGCCTCAGTTTTACACAGTGTTGTGGGTTGCCAGTTGGGCTTTTTTTTTTTTTTTTTGGCTTGTTTTCATAGAGCTGGTTGCTTGTTTCTATCGCAAGACCTGGCAACACTGGACAGGTGCTCCAAAAACCAGCAATGGTCAGGTTGATGTCCGGTGAGCCATGACACAACACTTCCTGAAATCCTTTTGGAAACTAATGTTTCCCTGCTATTTGTCCCCTTTTGTTTCTCGGGGACTGGACGTTCCCCATTATTGGTGAAGTCAGGGGAATCCTGGACATCTGCCGTTTCCTCAGACTCAGCCTGATTTCGCCTCTTATCCCCCATTATCTTTTGTGACATGCCTCCCGAGTCATTAAAGTTCTTCCTAATACGATCTGGCACTTGAACTTCTGACTGAGCTAAACTCTCACAGTTTAGCTGCAGCAGCACCTCTCTGCTGTATTGCACTCTGGCTTGACTGACAGCTCCCTCAACATAGGCGACAAGGAGGAAAGAAAAGTAGGGCCAAATACACCGGATCCATTGTGGAATAACAGTATGTGAAGCATTTAAAACAACCACTAAGTAATCATGGAAGACATAACAAATAAAAGCAATAAAACAGGTTTGCGAACTAGGACGCCAGACTCTCACTGCTGGTCGCTGCATGTGCTCGCGCCCCGGGTTAGAGAATGATACCTTAGACCAATGGGAGCTTAGACTGTTCAAAGATTTACTTTAATGTCAAAGTAGGCGTGTTGCAGGGTTGAGGAGGTTTTGGCATCGAAGGCTAAAATTAGCTGTGTTGAGTAAACATGCCGTAATTTGAATGGCTTCACCCACTGACCTTGTCATTTGAGATTTTCAGACAGCATTCCTCTGCACAAGTCTAGTCCCCACACTGCACTTAGTTATTTTTCCACCTGCAAGCAGATGCGGATCATTTACTTTTGGCATAGAGTCTGTTGGCTTCTTGCTATCTCATTACTTCTGACTTCATTCACCCTGACTCTCCAAAACAACTCTGCTCTGTCCCCGGTTAACCTTCACCAGTTGGCATGCGACCTTATGACATGAGTCGATACCGGCCATCAGGGGAACCGCCACAGTCCGGCTCGCAGCAACCCTCTTCCTCCCAGGCTGACAGTTACTCGCAGGTCCCCAAAACTCATCGTGTCATGACCTTGGCAGACCACATTTCGGTAAGAAAACACAGCATTCTGCAACATGTACCAGGTAATCACACCTAGCTAACATGGTTTTCTGGTCACTCCCTGTAATGCAGCACATCATAACACAGGACTTTGCCCGGAATAAGGAGCCTCCTCCAGTCTCCTCCTCAACCTCTGCTGCATTCCAGAGCATTGTGCCGCCTGTGTCCTCTTCAGGTCGAGGCAAGATGCCCAGTCGCTACAGTCCTGAGAATCAGGTGCAGGCCTCACACCACCAGAGACCCTCCAGTAGAGTTTCCCCAGAGAACGCCCCTGACAAGCCCAGAGCCAGGTACTTAAAGTGTGAAATAATAAGAATGGGTCTAATTTATTATTTGCCCTTGGACTAAAATATTGTCTCTCCCTCCTCTTCAGGCCCGGCAAGTCTCCAGAGCGAGGAGGCAGGCCAATGGAGAACTATGAACCCATCTCTCCACCACAGAGCTACCAAGGCATGGACAAACAGGAGTCTGGTGGACCTCCACCCCAGCGACGAGAGGGTGACAGCTCAGAGATCAGGTAGTGGAGGTGCTCAGCTTGTTTGGTCGATAATTGGAAGCCAGTGCAGCTCTTAAAAATCAATTCAGATTCAGTTTTGATAGTTATATTCAAATTGTCATAATACTGAAGTTCCTGTGATTATAGCATTAATTACAATAGAATGTAGAGAGTGATAAACATCCGCTTGTGTCCATTGTACACCTTCTGCATGTGGAGTGAAATATACTGAAATTTGACTATTATAGTTAGCAGTTAGATTGCTGTTTGAACCCTGATATTTGATACCTGTCTGTTAATCAGTGTCCTGTCTGGGTGCCAGCGTCCAAAGTGTTTGAACCGCAGTGAAGCTGCGTAGTAATAATTTGACTCTTTGATCTTTGTGTGGTTCAAGGAGTGACTCGCGGTCCCCAGGAAGTGTTAGCTATCTGCCTGCCTTCTTCACCAAGCTGGAGAACACCTCACCGATGGTGAAATCGAAGAAGCAGGAGATCTTTCGTAAGTTGAACTCCACCTCTGGTGTCGGTGATTCTGATGTTGGTAAGTGGGTCTTTTCTTATCCTTTCTGTTGAACTTAATCCTTCTAATTCTTCTAACACTTTATGCATGTGACTTATTAAATCATTTTGAACTCAGTTTCTTCTAAACTGGCTTTGTTTCACCAATAATAATTGTCTCGCAGGAAACGCACAACCAGGAACAGAGATTTTTAACCTGCCTGCTGTTACCAGCTCCAGTAAGTAGCAGCATATCTCGTTCAGATACTTCACACTTTATTTAAGCTGATTTCCTTTCTTATTGTAGCTTTTTTTTGTGTGTGTGTGTTATGATTTGTAGGCAGCATCAACCCCAGGAATCACTCCTTTAGTGACCCAGCCAGTAATCTGGGTCTGGAGGACATCATCCGCAAGGCCTTGATGGGCAACTTGGAGGACAGACAGGAGGAGCAACAGGGTGGAATAGCATCAAACGCTGGCGGTGATCCTCGGCAGGAGGCCACTCCATCTCCCAGTATGGGTAAGCGTCAATCCCAAAAAGAAACCTGTGCGGTCAGCACGAGTTGTGCTTGTTCTGAAGGGATCTTATGTTTAACATGTTAATTTACACATTCTGCCTGTTTGAATTCAGGTAAGCAGAAGCAGGGCAAAGCAAATAGTCGGAAATCCAAGTCTCCTAACCTGGGTCAGGTCTACGGTGGAGGGGAGCGCCCCTCATCAGTGTCCTCCGTCCACTCTGAGGGAGATTATCACAGACAAGCCCAACAGCAGTGGAGCTGGGATGACCGACCCTCGTCCACAGGTGCACTGTCCAGTCTTAAGATAAGATAAGATAAGATAAAACTTTAATGATCCCACGACGGGGAAATTTGTGCATTACAGCAGCTCAATACAGAGAAAAAATGAAAAGGATGAGTAAGAACAAATAACTAAACTAAAAACAAAAACTAAAATTCAATAGAATAAAATAAAATAGCAAAAAACTATACACATATACATAAGCACTATATACATAAATATATATATATCAGTCTTTTGACATGTTGTAACCTCTCACACTAAAAATGTCTGTTACAGATGGGATCTTGGAATTATGTTTGAGGCTGAAATAGAACTAAATGTATTTTAAAGCGCAGCTGCAGCTAGTCTGATGTTCTGACTACATTTCATGCTGAAATTTGTTCACAGATTGAGATTCAGTCATTAAATGATGGCAAACAACATTTTGAGGTTTAGTGTATGAAATTCAAACTCTGAACCTTGACATATTTTGCACTGTAAATCACCTAAATGAGTCTCAGTGGGTCCATAACGCATCACACAGATCAGCAAACCGTGTCTGGGTTGGAGTCCAGTTAAACAACAGTTTCTGAGCAGATCTGGTTTGGATCCATTTCACTTCCGGAGAATTCTCAGCTCATCCCATCCGGATCCATTTTGGATGCATAGTGGTTTATTTTGTCCTGACTTGATTTGAATTTAAAATGGCTCATCCTTCCAAAGTTATACTGAAGTAACTAAAATTTAGCTGTGCATGCTAATATTTCATATAACATGTTTGTCTTTACTGATCAAACTTTGCAACTTGAAAGCTGCTCTGCATTTTTTTGTGTTATATGTAAAACAGTTACTATGAACTGAGTTTGACTCAGTTACTGTTTGGCTAACAGCAACTGAGTCAAACCCAGGGTGGATAGAGTTGATTGAACTAACTGATCAGCCTTTCTGGGAACCAAAAACCCAGAGTTACTCAACACAAAGGTTATGGTTAGACTCTGAGTTTGTTGAACCTGCTCCCTGGAATCGGGCCCTGGAACCATTTCATCTACATGTTCTCACTCTTGTTGTCTTCCCCTTTCTGCAGGACCCATGCAGTTCCCCTACAACCCGCTGACAATGCGGATACTGAGCAACACGCCACCCACCTCCATAGCCTCACCCTCCATACAGAGCCAGCAGCAGCAGCTGCAGCAGAACCCAGCTGGAGCTCCAGGCCAGCGGCGAGAGTGGCAGTCTTTGCTGTCGGAGCAATACGAGACCCTGTCTGACAGTGACGACTGAGCCCTGCTTGCTACAGCTTTATTAACCAGAAGAGAGGCCTGCGCTTAGGCTTGTCTGTTCACACCCCTCTCCCAGAACTAACCTCGCTCTCTGGCGAGTGCAACAGGTAGATGGGGTGTTGTCCTTTTTTATTATTTTTGGTGCTGTGGCGCCCCCTGGCTGTTGTCTGAGAGTACAAGCAGCAGCAGCAGCCTGTGACAGGCAAGGTTCTCCTGGATGTAACTTGCTTTTTGTCCCAGAAGCACTCGCCCAGCCTGTTATTGAGAGGGGGGAGGGGGGTAAACAAAACTCAGCTGAGGGGATGACATGAGAAACGGGAAAGATTAAAAAAACTTAATATGTAAAAAGAGACACAGAAGAAACTATTTCTGAAATTTGTTTGATTTCTGTAAAGATATACCTTGTCTTTAAGAAAATCATTGTATGTAAATAGAGTAACCTTTTGCAGTGTTTTTCTTAACTTGATTATTTCTTATTTTAATGTCGCTTTTAAATTGATCCACTTTAAATGGAAAGAGTATGGGTGCGTTCTTTAATAACGTAGTTGGTCTCTCGCAGTCCAGCCTCTCCCACCCCTCCGAACCATGTCACCCAGCACACATACACAAATATTTTTACCATTGCAACGCTAAGAGAGACCGGACCTGTGGTTTGTACTTGACCATGAGCAGAGCACGGAGATTGTGCCGCCCTGCGCGCCATCCACCAAGCACCACCAGAGACTGAACGTTGCGGACATTGGAGGACAAAAGAAACAGACTAACATTTCAAACAGCACTCGGTATCTGATACCCGTCTTCATCACACAGTGGGGATGATGCATGGATTGTAACTGTTGGATGGCAGATAACCGTTCACCCTAGACAGAGAAATGTCTTCGAAACAAGTTGAGAACACTGGTGTCATAGCAGAAAGGTGAAAAGTCTGATATAAGCTTAATTTTTTGCCAGAAATTATATCCTTATGACTACTCCTGGACCCCGTCTGAATAATGAAAGTGAGCCAATGTGTTTTTATTTTTTGTTTCTTCAACAGAGCTATGTGATGTCACATGTAGCTGTCTCTTTGCAGTTTCCAAACTGTCCAGAATGATTTGCTCTGCAATGTTGACATGGTTTTAAAAAAAAAAAAAATAATGTCAGGAAGTTTTTGTTTTGGATGCTTTTGCCATGCCTTGTGACTTGAGAAAAAAGGCAGCTTTAACTAATTTTCTCAGAGATATACGTTGGTGTTTAATGTCTGTATTTGTTTCTGTAATCCCTCTTTTTTTTTTTTTTTTTTTTAATAGACTGTCCTGACAAAAATCTGAACTCTGTAAACTCCATCACACACATCACACACAAAGGCAAAACTAACCAAACCTAAAGAACGGTCTGCACCATTGTTGCACTTTTTTATTTTTTTTGGCTTTGTAGCTTTTGACAACAAAAAGCATACTACCTGCTGTGTAACTTATTCAGCCTCCAGCCCCTCATATACTAAAATGTGCTTTAACATTTTGCCACCGCTCACAGAAATTTGGATGTTTTGACTTTGCTTTTTTTCTTGTAGCTGGTACAGGAATTCTTTTTTTTTTTTTTTTTTAAAGTGTGACAGTTGCATCGCAGTTACAGTTTTCAGTGTATGGTACCATGTTTAGGTATTTAGTGTCATGATGATTCAGATCCATGACCACTTAATCTCTGCTTTCATTGTGTCACACAACAGACATAAAGCTTTGAATATATGAATTATACTAGGTCAACTATCATACATGGCAGTAAACTTTGTTTTAGATATGTGAAAAAATACCATATTTTGGCTTTTTCAGCTTTCACTCTGCTCAGTTAACAAATCCATTCTGCTCTAAACTTGATATTTCCTTTTTTTTTTTTTTCTTTCGTTTTTGATTTTTGAATTGTTTGTCGTAGCACATGTTCAGATTTTTATTTTGTCATTTTTCTTCAACATCTTTGCTCTTCATCCTGTTTAGATGGGGTGTTATGTGTTTACAAATGCAATGATTAAAAAAAAAAAAAAAAAAAAGTTTACAAACTTGAATCTTAAAGAAATCCGACATGAAGCCGAAAAAATATTGGAGCATCTTTTCAGCTCTTATCAAACACACAGTGGTGACTTTTTTTTTTTTTTTTTTTTTTTTTTTTTTTTTTTTTTTTTCTTTTTTTGGAATTGAGACTTGAAAACCCATGTAACCTATGATGTTGAAATGCAATGTTTGTATCGCACAATGTCTCTCGGTAGGCTATTACAAGAGTTCAGACCAATCAAATAAAGTGGATCAGATCACCACTGAAAAATGTGCAGATTCTTGATAGGTGTACCATCTTTTTATCCACTGCTCTTTTTTCAGAGTGCACTCGGGCAATGGCGCTCGCTCTTTGAGGTGTATTGCAATAATTTAGTTTAATTTTTATTTGTCAGGTAATGCAATACAAAATAAAAATTAATGCCAGCAATCCCTTGTAGGTAAAAGTTTGGCAAATGCAACAAATCTATCAGTTATTAACGATTCTCAGACTTAAATTGAAGCTGAGTGAGGCAAAAATGTTAACTGAATTACTACAAATTCAAAGAAAATGTTATATAATTAAGTCTGACACCAAAACATCAGAGACCTTTGGAGTGCAGATTAAAGAATATTGGTTAATTACTGTTGCATAATAATTTTGCCACATTTTCATGTCAATTCTGCTGTCAGTTTGACCTTTAAATCCACACATGGCCATAGGAAAAGTAAGCCGATGAGTTTTTGCTCCTCCAGGCAAGTTGATGGCTTTCTGTTTATGATGCATTAAAGGAGCTTCCTGCAGTGACTCAGACTGTTTGAAACCTTTAACTGAATGTAGCGTCTCAGTCATCCAGCAGTCATGTGTAACTTAGAATGTTTAATATATGGACACCAAGCATCTCTTTCACCGTGTCTGCTGTGAAATGGGTTTGTTCTGGAGGCTAGCTCACTTCTAACTTACTGCTTATACCAGAGCTAAATGTCTTACTGTGGGAAAAAAGTTTAGCTGATCTTATGTCTCCTGCCAGTACAATGCTGCTTTATCATTGACACGGTATGAGATATCAGACTTTAGTGCTTTACACCATATTAAGAAATGAATTAAATTTCCATAAGTTTGTATTAATATACATGGAGTTTTAGGCTTTGGACTTATTTTCCTTTCATACACAAAACGATGTTTTTTTTTCTTCTTATTTACAAGAAAAGGTGCCATCACATTTTTGTGGCATCACGGACATTCATATAACACCTCAAAAGCAAAATATTCCAAATAATCTCCTCCACAAAAATGTGATCTACTTTAGGACTTTTATTTTGGAGGGAAGGCAAACCTTCAACACAACAACGGAAGTTGTAATATTTTGGTGGCACTTTATTGGCTGGAAGCGTCAGAGACTTCCTGCAGCAAGCGGTGCGAAAATGCGCTCGTTTTTACCTGCAGTGGCGGAACAGCTTTTTCGAGATATACAGAAAACATACCAGGAGACGTCTCAAAGTAAGACGACAATGACGAAGACATGCATTTGGACTTGGATGGGTTTAATTTAACGTAGCTTTAGCATTGCTACCTAACAATTAAAGCAGCGTGTGAGAGTGTTGACTTTAAAGGCGAACTCGACGTAAAATCATCGTTTTCCTGGGAGCGTCTAATAATTGAAACGCAGGTAGCAGCAAACTTTCCTGTGCTTCATATTAACTTTAATGTAGGAATCGTTGTGGAACCTTTAATTTATGCACTTTCACATCTTGGCAGTAGGAGGCGCTGCTGCCACACAGTTAGCTTCAGCCGAGAACCTGGCTGTTATGCACTACTACAAGTTTAAGCAGGTGGAAAAATGCCCTTTTACATGAAATGTTTTGACATGTCGTAATTTGGAAAGCTCAGCAATGCTCAAAATGGTGACTGACTGCGCATTTACGCACGGATAGTCCGGGTACAGTTAAGGTGCTGAGTCTGTTTTCATATTTGACAGAAAGCTGTCTTTCCTTTCTAACCGTTTTCTACTCTGCTTGAGCACTCAAAGCGCATTATACAACATGCCTTATTCACACACGCATTTTTTTTTACTACACCTAAGCGCTTTCTATCTACCATTCACACTACAGTGAACACATCAGAGAGCAACTTGGGGTTCAGTGTCATGCCCAAGGATACTTTGGCATGCAGACTGGAGTAGCCAGGAACGAACCACCAACTTTCCGATTAGTAGGTGACCTGCTGTACCTCCTGAGCAGCAGCCACCCCTATTTTGTGTATATTGCCTGTGTGAGTTTACATCCTGCTACACCCCAATTTCCTAATGTAACTTGCTCTGCCGTGTGTAAACTGTCTTACATTATTCAGGAATTCTCATTTGCACTGTTTTAAATGGCCAAACTGAAGCATGCAGTCCTATTTTGTTGGCTGGTGTATTTATTTTTCTTATTAAAGTTATGCCTATAGTTAGAAAATTGACACACAGCCCATCTTAGTCAGTGCATCGCCCAAGGCCATCTCAGCAGTTGTTTTATTTTACCTGCATTAACATTCATTAAATTTGAGCTGACAGCTGTCTGGGCAACAGCTTGCCTCTATACCCATCTGTCTACTGCAGGGGATAGAAAAACTAGCCAGAAAGCATAACATAACCTCTATGCAGTCTTGTAAAAAAAACTTTGTACACCCCATGATTTGATAGCTTGTAGAATCACTTTTAGCAGCAATGACCTGATGTAATCATTTGCTTTATGACTTTATCAGTTTCTCACATCACTGTGGGGGAATTTTGGTGCACTGCTCTTTACGATGTTGCTTTAGTTCATTGAGGTTTGCGCACATCCATTTATGCACATCTCTCTTAAGGTCCTGCCACAACAGTTCAGTCAGGTTGAGGTCTGGACTTTGATGGGTCATTGCAGCACTTTGGCTGAAAAAGAAAAGAATCATTCTGCTGTGCTTGGTGTCATTGTCCTGTTCCATAACCCAGTTTGGGCCATCCTTTAGCTGTCTGACAGATGGCCTGACATTTGATTCTATGATACCTTTGTATACAGAGGAGTTCATGGTCGCCTCAGTGACTACAAGGTGCCCAGATTCTGTGGCTACAAAACAAGCCCTCCACCACTGTGCTTGACAGTTGATATGAGATGTTTGTGCTGATATGTTGAGTTTGGTTTGTGCCAAACATGGTGCTGTGCATTGTGACCAAGCATCTCCACTTTGCTTTCGTATTTCCAAAGGCAATGACAAAAAACAGGAAAAATGACTGTTTCTCCACATTCACATCTGGTCTAGAGATTAGTCATTACAGGGTTAAGTAAACGCAGCATTCCACAAACAGGGAGTATTTTCTCAGGCAGAAAGTAAATTGAGGGCTGGGGTCCTCCTTAGGTTTACCGCTGTTGTAGTGAAAGAGATCCTGGATTCACAGTGACAATCACATGTCCAGTAGACATTAACACCCCAAACTGATAAAACCAGGTATTTGGTAAAGAAAATCCCAGTGAAGAGCTTTATTTTGTGTCTCCGAATGCAGTTTATATGAGATGTGATGGAGCTAAATGAGTATGTTGTGTTTGGGTTAAACATTTTGGGTTTCCACAAGGGAGAGCTCTCAGTATTAGATAGCTAATGTAGTTGGAAGAGTTAGGTCATAGAATAAAAGAGAGAAAAAACAAGAAAAAAATGAAAATAGAGATTTTGTTGAAATCGAAAATGACTTGAAGGCATTAAATGTGTGGAAATATGATGCAGAATGCAGGGACAGAAAGAAAGCTAAGCAAACAGGCTCAGGAAAAAGGGAAGTAGGATAAGATGAAAGTCTTGTCTGTATCTCTGCTTAGAGCCTCAGTGTGTCAGAGTGGATCACGACCTTGACTGTGCCCCTCCAATGGCTCCCCCTACTCAACCTCCACCACCACTATACAACAAAGATGGACAGCACATGGCGCCAGCAGACTCTCCCAATGATTCATTACTGACTACAGCTACACCACTGGAGGTTTCACATCAGCAAGCTGACTCATCAGAAAGCATGACCACCTCCACATCGGAGTTTCCTCTTGTAGCCCCCCCCCCAAAAAAAAACAAAAAAAACAAACAACAGACAGCAATGTGCAGACACGCCAACTGCCGTTCATATTGGAGTCAAATGTGCTAATGGACAGCCCCTACTAGTCTACAGTGGTCAGAAGCTCAGTGACTCATGACTGGGAAAAAGTTCTGGTAAATTTCCTCGATGTACTAATCTAAACAAACTGCAGCCTCTTTACCAGATCTCCTGAGTGCAACTGTGTATCAAGCACCTGCCAGAGGGTGGGGTGGCTCCAGAATGGGACAGTATGACCCGGACATCCGTTTCAAGTGTTATCAGAGGGGACAGAGCAGTCCCTCAGTAGGGACAACACTGCTGATGACAAGCGAGGTGGACTGAGGCTGGGGGGAGACACGTGAACGACGTGCTGCTACTCTGACTCAGCTGACACTTGAAGTTGATAGCACCACACCTACAATGCACACACATGATAGTACACAGCCTACGCACACACATGTAACACAAGCTATTCTCTACCTTAAAGACAAGTTGAGCGTTTCCAACTCCAACAGGGTGTCAGGACAACTGGAGAGAGAATATTTTATTATATCACCTAATTGTAATGATGAATCAGGGATAACTGTTTTTTTTTTTTTGTTTTTTTTTTAGCCACAGTGGATTTATTTACAGTTTATAGTTACAGGAAAGTGGGAGGAAGACACGCAGCAAAGAGCAACAGGTCAGGACTTGAACCTGCGCTGCCTGCTTTTGCCTCGCAGCATACATGGTCGCCTGCTCTACCACTGAGCCACCCTGGCACCCAGAATCAGGGAAATTTTAACTTTAAACACATTTTTGCTGTCTGCCTATTGCCAAATAAATTTATTAGGCCATGATCTTTGGGTGTTGGATTGATTAAACCCCTGAAGCCCTGAAAGTAGTTGATCCTGGCACTCACATTTTCAGCCCTGATCAGTTGTTATTGATGGAAACTTTCAACATAAATGACCTACTTTTGAAAGAAGCTGTGAAATGCACACACACGAAGGTTATAGTAGATAATTAAAACTAAAACTAGATGATGAAAAAAACATTTTAGTTAAGGACTTTTGAGGAAAAAAACCAAATTATTTAGTGAATTTGGAAAACTAACTAAAATAAAATGAATGTTATTAGTCTTTAGTGTTATTTATTATTTTGGTAAAGTTTGATATCACAACTTACCTGATGAGGTTCTGAACTTCTAGCAGACAGTGAGTCAGCTGCTTTCAGAAAAGCTCTGTGTTTTTATTATAATCTATATATTGTATCTATATTGATTTTCCTTAATCTTGCCTGCGGCATATGCTCTCCCTGCAGTAATAATTAAAAAAAAGACAAACAATAAAAACTGAACTGAAATGAGCAAGCCATTCTGGATACTGATCAAAAAGGAAAGTTTTAATCCTAATCTTAAAAATGTTTACAGTCCATCTTTGTCAAAAGCATGCAGTACTGCTGTTCGACCCCTTTGCAAAGGTGAATAGAACTCACAAAGAAAATCTGACTGCGTGCACCTTGATTTATTTCCACAGCTGTCATGAACTTTAACATTCTGAGCATTGCAGACCAGTAAATGTGTACTAATTTTTCACATGACTGTAAATGGCAGCAGTGTCACGGTTTAAAAATATGTGGTTGAAAACATGATGGTGGAATGCCCCTAAGTTTTCACACCTGCATAACAAATATTGGTGAGTGTAAAAAAGAAAAAACCCATGTTGAAAGGAACCGTTTTATATGTGGGAAGATTTTTTTCCAGAGGCTAATATATTTTATATTTTATATTATGTCTTCACATCAACACCAAAGCAGTCTTGGCTTACAAACCCTGCAGCTGCTGTTTAATTATGTTTTTACACATAATTAAATCACTTTTTTCTTCTTGCAGTTCCCAATGACCTGCTAATTGCGTAAGTATTATTTTCTTTTTTAAAGCATGTTTATTAATTTTCCACTAGTATAAAAGTACTCAAAAAAGAAAACAATAAAACACACAGAAACAATCCTCATTTGCATATATGCTATATTACTAAAAGTATTCTCTCATGTGCCTCCACACATATATGAACTTGAGTGACATTTTGAGCTGTAGCAGAGAGTGTCCGACAGTCTATTGTGGATGAATTTGATTACAGACTATTTGAGTTTTGTGGAATGTTGTACAGTTGAAACATGGCGCCTGAAGTGTACGGTACAATAGGCAAGAGCAGCATAATGAAGTTTCTGCACTTATAAAAATGTGTTAACCACTACACTATGTAGCCACACACTTCTAGTGACAGATATATCACTAGATGAAAATGGAAGAAGTGCAAAAGCGTCAGCATAAATGCCTGCTTAAAAGAGCCAAGATGGGGATCACTATAGAGGTATAGGGTCCTCCAGACCAAACTTAAAGGAGTTTTGGATTGGTCAGGAACGCTGACCTGACTGCCGGACATGACTGCCAATAGGAAATGTGTTCTTTGGCAATGCAGGCATTTCTTACAGGTTACTGTTAGCAATACAAGGAACAAAAACCTTCCATCTTTATTTATTAAAGGGCTCCTTATTTATTTTTGTCTTTACTCATTTTTATATCTATCACTAGAAGTGTGTGGCTACATAGTGTAGTGGTTAACACATTCTCTTGTTAAGCAAGAAGAGTAGCCAATAAAAGTAGCCATCCTGTGCTGTCTGAGTCTAAGTAAAGCAGTCTGCACATGACTGAGTCTGAGTGGCTGTGAAGTGGCAAAACCACACTGAGAATGACCAATGATGCATACGTGCACTCTGGATTTGTCCCACTGACACAGCGCTGACAGGATTGTGATGGTGCTCTGTGTCTTTACGAGGACATTTCCTGATGGCTTGAAATGCTGAGAGTGAAGGAGTGCTCCCTCTCACCACATCCTGTTTGCTAGTCAGGAAGCTTCAGCTTTAGGGGGCCTTCACACGCTGGTAATTCACTGTTAGACTTCCCCTTTTTTTGTATTTATCTCCCAGGCTTTGTAGAAGCATATTTATCATATAGCAACATAATTATGTTGTCCACATTAATGATCGCAGTCAGAATTTTATTAAAAACAAACTGAGTGATGGAGATGTAATGGATAAAGGGGTGTGCCTCTTATTGCACTGAACTTCAGCATGATTATCTAACATGATATTTTTTTCCATTGCATTTACTTAAGGGATAGTAGAATAATGTTTTTAATAATACAGACCTTTAAACCATTCATCATTAGCTTTAATTCCACACAGATGGTTTTGTTAGAGATTTTTTTTTTTATCTTGAATCAACTTTAGAGTTGGTTCTCAGTTAAATCAACAAGCCACAACTTCACATTACATTTGCATATGTGCACAAACACTAAAGAAACATGCAAGGAAGAAATGATGTTAAAATGTGTCACGTTGGTTCTACAAGCTGAACCACAGACACACACATACAGGTGTGGTTTCTGTGTTTAAACCATGTGTCTCATCTGCACAGCCTTTTGTTATACTCAAACATGGCTGCAACCTTTTGTGGTGTTTTCTTTTTTTTTTTTTTTTTTTAAAGCTGATCAGCTTCCCATAAATGCAGTGTTTTTTCAGAAGGTGGGGCATAGAACCACTGCTGGGGCTGTGCGGTGAAGTATGGAGTAGATCTAAGCTGAAGTGCTCTGGTTTATGAAGGAAAGACAAGAGTTTGCTGATATTCTTGTGCTAGACTTTTTTTTTTAGATTAAAATAAAAGTAGGATCCTTTTTTATTTTTAATCATTAATACAAATTGTGGGTGGGTGCTGTGAACTTTTGACATTTTTGAAAAGTTTGACACCGCTGCCATAAAATAAGAACATAAAATCAGCAAAGTTTCATAGGTCAGATTCTGAAATCCATAATATATTTGACATTTTTAATTGAAGAATGACTTTGAACTCTTTGTCTCTTTGCTTTGACTCTTCACGTCTCACAGGCTGAAGTTTGTCTTCGGGTCTTGTGCGCTCCAGGCGTTGGACTTGGTTGACCAGCACTCGGTCACCTGTCTGACATCTCCCAGTGGACGCAAGGCCTTCCAGGTCTGTCTCATTTTTTTTTTTTAAGCCCCATTTTCATTTCTCAGTGCCTCTAAGATCATAAAAGGTGTTTCTCATTGCATGCAAATAAATATATTGAGTTTATAAAACTGTGCATATTTTCAAAAGAACAGTTTATTTGTCCCTAAAGTTGGAAAATTACTTAATATCACAGAAAAGCATGCTGTTATTCCATAAGCTGAAAACTCTCCTGGGCCATGCTGTGCTTAAATGTGAGAGTTAACCTCAGTAGGACACAGCATCACTCGTGGTGGGCGAAACAAAGCAGTCCACCAAGGTTGTGGTCATTGTGTCCTGAATTTCCTGTAAACTCCTTCAGTCCCCTGTAAAAATAGTTTTATGAAAGGAGCATTAAAGTACAATGCAGCTTGTTCAGATTTTCAGCTCAGCTTAATTGTTCCACGGCTGTCTCATGGTTGACCATTGTATATCAGTATTGCCAAATATTTTTGGCACCATGTATTTTATTTACTCTAGCTCACTTCTTTGTCTTTATCCTAAGTTTTAGACAAAAAGTTCATATTGGCAGCTGGGAGTGTTCCTCCTGTAATCCGGCCAGGTGGGATTTTTTGTAAAGTTTTAGGTGGTAGTGCATGAAGTGGATTTTATTTCAGGGCAGCATGGTGGTGCAGTGGTTATTACTGTTGCCTCACAGCAAGAAAGTCCTGGGTTTGAATCCGCCATCTGGCCGGGGCCTTTCTGCGTGGAGTTTGCATGTTCTCTCCGGGTACTCCGGTTTCCTCCCGGAGCCCAAAGACATGCAGTCAGTGGGGTGAGGTTAATTGATCACTGGTCTCTGTGTCAGCCCTGTGACAGCCTGGTGTACCCTGCCTCCTGCCCCATGGCAGCTGTGACCGGTTCCTACGACCCTGAATTGGATAAGTAGAAGAAAATAGATGGATGCTCTCTGACTTCAATTTAAATTTGATGGCGGGTGCTTCGGTACATAATCAAACCAACCCTTTTAAATCATCTACAATCAGAACATGGTGAGATTTGCACAAAGATACAAATGAAGTTCTGGCTAAAATGAATCAAAGCAAATCTCTGACTTTTAATAAGACATAAAAGAGGAGGTGAAGATATCGCCGTGAGGATCAAAGTAATGACATTATGTTAAAGGTTGGACTTGAAGCCGTATTTTTTTGATCAGAGTGGAGCATCTTCAGGCAGCACTGGGAGTTAGATGCTGGGAATTAGAGCTCTAGCTCATTTTTAAAATAAAGCTTTTCTGCAATTAGTCATCCATTTGTTGAGCGTTTATACCAGTTTCCTGTAAGCTGGGAAGAGGATGACGGAGCAGCTGTCTCTCGCCACATCACAAAAATAATGTTATATTGGAAAAAAACAGTATTGTGTTTACTGGAAGTACAGTGATGTGTGTGTTCACTGGGACGAAGTTGATAAATGAACAGATTCAGCCATTTTTATCATTTCCTGGTAATAATCTGTTTCCGTTGGACACAATGGATTTTCTCCTGTTTTGGCGGTTATTTGATCGCCTTACCTCCTAAAGGAATGAATAACCCATGAGAGCTTGGCATTTCTTTTTCTTTTTTTTTTAAACCTTATCTCAGTCCTAAAGCTGAATGACCTTTTCATAAGAAATGTACCGCCGTCTGATGCAAAAGAGAATTTGTGAATTAATGAAACTCCTAAAATATGTGCTTTCAGTTAACTGTCATTCACACAAGTGTGTGTGTGTGTGTGTGTGTGTGTGTGGGGGGGGGGGGGGGGGGGGGGGTCATTACAACTTCTCACAGCTAAATCTAAATTCAGGGATTTTTCACTTTACAGTAACATAAACTGAAACAGCAGCACACTGTCTCATTTAACAGTCTTTGTCAAGCTCTTGCCTGAAATGATAATCAATAATTAAAACTCACTGCAGGTTATTTATTAGTTAATAAACTCAGTGAATGCTTTTTCCTCCCCTCTCAGATCATGTTTTAAGGTTTTAATTGAAGGTGGTGACAGAGGGCGGCTCAGATGATGCATGTAAGGAGAGTTTAGTTAATCCTCTCTAAAGTGTTTGCTAACCCATTCTCCTGATTGGAATGTAAAATGTAATGTAAAAAGTCTTTGTAGCATTGAAATGAAGGCTTTTTAGCTCTTAGAGTAATTCATCATCACACATCAGTATTTCAAGGTCTGTGTCTTGTAAGTCAGACTAAATGCACCCAGTCAGTTTGGACTGATGATGCAGATATACAGTATGTTGGTATACAGATACAGGGGCAGTGCATCTCCGTGACTTCCCACTGTAAATTTCCCCAAAGCCATGTTTGTAGTGTGGAACAGAGGGCTGCCCTAGTTCCTGCTCCTCTGGCTCATGCTAATGGTAAGTATTCCCGTGAGAGCCACTGTTTGTAGCAGAGATGGAGCCAGAACTCTGCTGAGTCTTTAACTCTCACCGTTCCAACTGCAGCGAGTAACAGACAGACCCTCATGTATAGTGTTTTTTTTTTTTAAGAAGCCTCGCTGCCTGCCAGCCAGTGGAAGCCCATGGTTTGGTGTTTTGATGATGCTTGTCAACAGCTTTGTGGTGAGAGCTGCAGCAGAGCCACATGAAGCCAGAGAAACAAAAAGGGCTGGTGTGAGCTGGTTTTAAAAGTGGCTCTTTAGAAACGGCAGTGGTCCTTGTCCATGTGGCCACAGTTTTACAGCTTCTGTCCTCATCTTGCTGTGCAGGGTACCTCTTCAGTGAGGTGTTGTAAGCCTGTGTAATTGTCTCTTTTGTGCCTTCTTTTTATAATGAAGTGTCACGTTGAATAAATGAGGTGTTTTCACTTTTGTAGGTCAGAGGGAAAGGTAATTCATGGAAGCTCTGGAGAATAATGGAGCCTGCTCTGCCATCTTGGCAAGCATTAGTTATTGTGGAGTGTCAAGCTAATCCACCGACTTAATGTCCTCATGTGTCATGTGTGTGAGGACGACCCCTAAATCACTGACCGTAGTTGGGAGTGAGTGCTGACATCATGAGCAGGAGCTTCAGTCAGCCGAGGCCATTAGACATCCTTTTTTTTTTTTCTTCCATGAATAATTTATTACTGATCTCACCTAAATAACTAATGTGAAATCATGTGGTTGGTGGACGCAAACTCTCCTTTAACCCTGTACGCTTTTAATCATTTCAAATGAAATTCTACTAAAAAAACAGTTCACACCAGGACGTTCCTGTAAATCTAGAGCCACCCTTCATTTTTTTATAATGAAAATGGGAAATGGATACAGTTATTTACTGAAATGTGCAAACATACATGGGAGTGTGGAGTGTAAGGCAAAAGCAGAGTTTTTAAAATTTTAATGAGCTTGAAAGTCAATATTTGGTATGACCACCTTTATTCTCCAGCACAGCCTGAACTCTGAGGCAGCTTCCTGCAGGCTTCTTGAAGGACGTTCTCCTCCACTGTGTTTTGCAGATGACTGTAAATGCTCGCTGTTCTACCTCTCTACTGACCTCCTCCCTACTAATTTTAAACTTGGATTCATCACTCCATCAGACCTGTTGCCACTGATTTTCAGGCCGTGTTTTGTTTTCCTTCCCTGAGATTGGCTTCCTGACAGCCACCCTTCCACTGAGACCATTTCTGATGAAGCTTCAGTGAACAGCAGATGGATCAGCTGAAGGCCCGGATGCATCTCTCAGGCCCTGTGTCAGCTCTCTGATCAATTTCTTCTTGTTTCCTAAGGACATGACTTTCAGATACTGTTCTGAAGATGGCTTTTTAGGCCTGACATCTTCTTTTGTCCTCCACTTGTCCAGTTTCCTCCAATTTTTTAAGGACACACTGCACACCATTCTGAGAAATGCCAAGTTTTTGAATAATAGCTTTTTGGGAATCACCTTTTTGGGGCAAAAATACAATTTCATGTCCGTCAAACTGTTTTATCTTTGACATTTTTTTTTTTTTTTGTAGATTCAGCTGAAGAAATGTGAACAAATGTTGTGTTTTATAACAGGCTGTTATTAACAAAGTGCCTTGAGTTATGTGCTCAGGGGCGCCTCAGAAAAACAAGATAATCTGGCGCCTTGGAAGAAAAATACAAAGGAATGAGGGATGGGTCAGGACTTTTGCACAGTACTGTATTATAGCCACATTGGTGTATGCTAATGGAGGGCTTACAGCTGTGAATTCAAAGCCGTGCATTTACCCAGTCAAGTGCTGTGACTGCAGCCATAATGTGTGAGCAGCTTGATTTCACACATGAAGCAGCTGCAGGGTCTACAGATGATGTCACGACTAGTTCAGGACAATTATTTCAACTTCTACTGAATTGTGTCGGAATTATGGGAACATTAGGAAAGATGTTTGTTTACCAGCTGAGCTACATCAGGACTGCCACTGCAAACAGGCCTGTAGTCAGATTTGATTTCAGAATCTCCCTCATAAAGAGCGAGTCGTACCTCTGCAATGATCTGTGTGAAATATTTCAACTGAGGCCAGCAAACACAAACTTTGCCACATATTTAAACACGTTTTGCGTGAATGTGTTGCAGGTAACAGGAGGCTCGGGGCGTTTGTACACTTGCTTCTTGTCCTGCCACTACTGCCCGTGCCCAGCCTTCGCCTACAGCGTGCTGCGCAGAAATGACGCCCTGCTGGTACGTCTCATACAAACCATCATGTCATGTTAAACTGAAGGTTTTTAGTTGGGGAGGGGAGGGGAGTAGCATTTAAAATTAAATGTGTTAGGATGTACTTGGCAAAGGTAGTTTCATATAAAAAAACATTGATTTTAACAGTATTGATATTTTGCCCTGCTCATAATTGTCTTCTGTATAAATGGTTCTGTGCTCTACGGAGAGCTCTAATATTTTATATTTGATTGGTCTTATGTTGTTATCTACTGAAAAGCACTCATGGGAGTTTATTTTGCTCCTTGCAGACTCCAAATGTCTCCACCTGTCAGGGGTTTGAGGAGAACCCTGTTTGTAGCTGTAGAGGTGAAACCCAAAGCAAACCTTTACTTATTTTGGAATGTAAGGGAGACATTTCCATTGTATATAGTAGTATATTTACGCACAGACGGGAATTCTGTTTAGCTTTCATTGTGTCTTCCAAAAGGAAATCTTTGCCAACTCAAGAAAGACAGAGCCCACGCTGAAATGTGTGTGACAGATGTGTTGTGGTCAGGTCTTGTTTTTGTCTGGTCGCTGATGGGCGTCTACCTCCCGTCGCTCCGACTGGCTGTTTTAGGTCCAAATATCTGCAAGCAAACGATCTTCGCTCCTCCTCTGACCGTCAGGGCGATCCCTGGAGGATGCTGCTAAAATCAGTGTGAGAAACAGAGAGCTGCAGCAGACCATGGAGACTCCTCATGAGCACGTCAGCACCATTGATATCATTCCCTCTGCAAACACACAGGAGACTAAAAATGATCGTCAGACTGTCCGCTCAGTCTAGATGAGGCTGGAGATGGTTTGTGTCGTTCCAAATGTGGAGGCGAAATGGTGGATAATCCCATTTAAGAGAACTCTCACAAGCCCAAAGTAAGGAGACACACGCAGGGTGTAGTCCCGCCTCACTAGAGCCACTCTGTTCATGCATGTGCTCTGCAGATTCCAGCATGACCAGAAAAAGACAGATGAGGTCATGCTGCTCTGACAAGAATAGGTCAGTAGACATTAAAAGGAGCTCACCTACCACAGGCATGTGCTGGTAAACAGGAGAAGCCGGCAAACAAACCTCCCCACTTTTGCAGATTTAGACGTTTAGGTCATTTTTGACCCTTGATTGAGGAAAGGGGTAGAAAAGTCCACAGACAGGCTGTTGTGCAGGTGGAACTCATCTGCAGTGCATGCAGTAGACTGAGGAGCTCATGAACACGCTCATTGACACATGCTCACAGATCTACTAGAATTACTTTGTACACAAACATCCACACGCACGACCCTTTTTAACATCCGCACTCTCCATTTATATTAACATTTTTCATTGTTTATAAATATTGGAAGTTTTTCTGGTGTTTGCTTTGTGACTCTCAGTGTTAAGATGAGTCAGTGGAATATTTCCAACAGGTCAGAGCCAAGCGGCTCCTTTATTTACATGAGAACTTTGAATTTAAATTACTGGCGTGTCATTACAGGTTCATATCCGTGTCATTAATCACACCGGCCCTGCTGCTCATCTAATGGATCTGTGTCTGCAATCTTTTCTTCCAGTGCAAACACATCCTGGCCGTCTACCTGTGTCAGGCCATGGCTGTGACTCAGCAGGAGAGTGTATCTGATCAGCAGATGTCCGTGCTGCTCAGTGGGACGACAGCCCCGTGACTGCAGGTAGATCGGCACACCGGGCCCTGCAGAAGCATACACTGGAGCACCGAGCCTCCCGGACAAAAGCCAGTGTAGTGAGATAGACGACACCGAGCAGGGGAATGCTCTGAAAGACCACAGATGTCCCATTTATTTTCTCTTTTTGAAGGAGTTCTTAATCTGTTTCCCAGGGAAAAAAACCAAACATCTGTTCGCTGAATATGGACTGCTCCACATTTAGTTTCTTTTTATCTGAAACTGTCAGTTTGACACAGTAAGCATCTGTGTACTGAAAGCACTTTGTTGTTTTTTTGTTTTTTTTTTGAAATAAGGACCTTTTTCCAGTCTGTAAATTTAAACTGTCACATGATTTTAAAATGTGAATTTCAGGAATAAAGACTGATTTTTTTTTAAAACGATATAAACACTGCCTTTATTAACAAAATAATTCACCATACATACAGAGTTCATCATGTTAAATAGCAACATCAGTTTGCAGTTTTTGGATAAACCAAAGAATGGCCTCTGGAAAACATGAACATCAGCTCTACCACAGAGGATGTTTTTCCTGATTAGTAACAACACTACAGCACACTGACAGCCAGGTACTTCGGAATGAAAGGCAGGAATGTTGAACTCCATCAACTTATTCGGCTTACTGTTAAAATTGAAAAAGAAGGCAATAGTTGGACATCGATAGCTGGCTGAAAAAGCTGAACACCTACAGTACTTATTTTTTACACATCAGCCAACATAGACAATAATACAACATCACAGCGCATTTACAGTGTAGATGTCTCCGCTGGAATGTACTTAATGCTGCACACTCCTGTATTTTAGCCCTTGAATTAGTCAGAGGTGGATCACTGGACACAAAAGCAAATGAAGATGGAGATAATGAAGCACTGGAAGCGAGCGCGGATGGATAGACAGCATGGTTTACCACCACCAGTGAAGCATACTGAACAGGAAATGATCTGAAATGCTAGTGCCAAGCCCTCGTCGCAGTAATGATGGCTCTCCGGCGACCAAAAACACCTTCAGGCTACAACACTCCAAACAAAACTTCTGTGCTCTGGATAATTTCACCGGTTTTTGGACCTTTCTTTGTAATCTAAAAGCTCGTGGCTGTGCTGAGCTCTGATGCTGCACCGCTGAGTGACAGATGTGTCTGATACAGTGTTTCCTCAGTGTCACCACATCACATTCTCTGTTTTTTTTTTTCAGTTGAACTTGCTAATGCACAGGAGGTTGGAGAGCACAATAGTCACGTTTTCTTAAATTAAAAAGCTAATGTCAGTGCAGAGATTTCACTAACAGGGCCTCGAGGTTCCAACTGAGACTGTCTGCTTCGGCCTGGGGGGGTGCCAGCTGTACCCCTGAGGCAAGTGACATTCATTTACACCCAGATAAATCAAAGCAATGATGCTTTATGTATTTAAGTGCTGGGATAAAGAATAATAAATCAAATTGCATTGATCTGAAGAATTAAGTTTGACTTGGCTTTCAGGTCTACTACAGTATCTCATCATTTGGCTAAATAGAAAGCAGCACTGTGAAGATGCCATGTTTCCATAAAGGATGCAATCAGTTTTCCTCTTCCTGAGCATTTAAAAATGTAAATTATGTGGAGCACAGGCACACGTGTTGTGCTAAACTGCATCATATTAATGGGTCTGCCTCAAATCAAATTGTGCTATTTTTCTGCAGCTGCAAGACAAAGTTAGTGAATCCTTTGGAATTACAAGGATTTCTCCAGTGATCGCTCATGAAAAATGGTCTGACCTTCATCTAGGTCACGATTATAGATGAACAAAATCTGACTGAACTGGTAACACAGGGTAACAGCACAGAGTGATCACTCACAGTGCTGGGTGGAAAACCTAAGTGAACCTCTACGCTAACAACTTCTCCAAAGGTTACTTTAAGAAACGTAGGTTTCCAGTTAAGGAAATGAGAGGGAATGTGTGGGTTATATGACTTTATATGCCTTTATCTATCAATGAAGACATTAAAAAAATATATACTCTTCATTAGAAAGATTGGTGGTTGGTCCTCAATCAAAAGAAGTCTCAGAACCTTAGAGAAGCTTTGCAGAGATGCACAAAGCTGGAAAGATGCAAATAAGATGGACTACAGAAGTGCTGCGTCTCTCTTCCCTGCACAACATGAAAGAAGAACAGAGGAGCAACACAAAACACCTGCAGACATCTCTGAAACTTTCTAAAGCATTTGTTCATGTGTCACGATAACAAAAAGACTGAATAAGAATGATGATGGATGCCACCTGAGTACCCAATAACACTTATGGGCCAGGGTCCAAGGACAGATGGAGAAAATAGAAGCTAAACTTTTTGGAGGTGGAAAAGTTTCTGATGCTAACTCTATAACCTGTTACTGGCTGTGTGGGGAGCATCATAAAAACCTTGCAAACACTGAGAGAACAATGAATGTAAGATTGTATCAAGAAACACTTTTACCAGAGAATGTCAGCTCAGCAGTTCATGACCTGAAGTTTAGTGAATCGATGACAGAATGGCTGAAAACGGCGAAAATGAAGGTTTTGGAACGACCAGATCAGTGATTGTGTAGCTGGTTCAATCAAAATATTGATGCATGGAACGGTTCCTCATTGCTGTGCAGCTCTCATAAGCAGCTACAGGAAGGTTTTAGCAGTTAATATTATCAGAGTATACTTAATACTTCCAGCCTACACTGTGAGTGATTACATAATGACAGAAAAGCATAGCCTTTTGTGCATTATTAACTTAACCTCAGTGTGTTTATCTGGAACCGCACAAGCAGAAATCCCAGCATTTCCAAAGGGTTTCCTAACTACTTGGAGCCAGAAAGTGCTCAGTCTGTATCATAGTCACTGGAGTCTCGAACTAATTTTGAGCCCCCAGTGGCTTTGAGACATGATTCATGTGAAATTAAAACCATTTTGTTTGTTTTATTTTTCTCCCTCTGTTTTTTTTTTTTTTTTTTCTTTTTTACTCCATTGCTGGCAACTTCCAAAAAAGCAGAAAAGTGCATTTTCCTTCCATCTCCACACTGCCGAGTTCTTCTTCCTGCACACACGTGGGAACGCCCTCGAACGCCGCCATTTACTCGAGTCTGAAAGCAACAGACAACACTGAGAACATTTCTGCTACATACAGGTATTATGTGTTTGTTATCTGACACAAATTCTGAACAGTGAAATGAAAATGACCACATTTTCAGCTCCTTTCATAAGTCAGTAAAAGCTATAAAAACTATCTGTATATGAAGTTGTGATAAGCAAGAATATGAATTGAATTTAGAGGTTCACGAGCCAGAAAAATAACCACGGACAGACTACTGCTGTACCTTTTAGGTCCACAAGTACAGATGTAGCCACACAAAGGATTTTGATCTTTACATTCTCAAAGATAGGGTTTTGTAATAAATAAGTTAATAAACACCGGCACTGAATGCTGACAATATAAAATATAATGGCAGTAAAGAGGAGCGTTTGTACTTGTAACATGTTGGATTCAGGATGATAAACAGTATTTTTAGTTTGGATCCCGTTCACAGTCCAACAAATCCAGTTAGCTTTTAATATATATATATATATTTTTTTTAATACATCCTTCACAATAGAAAAGTTATGTAAGACTTACTATGAAACATTTCATTGCTTGACCCCTGATACGTTCCACAGTACATAAATAAATGTCCACATTCAAGGCGTGTTTGACATCTTCATACATCATACCATTGTTCTGTAAACATCAGAAAACTCTGGAAAATAAAATCAAGACTGAAACAACAGTTGACACAGATAATACTCCTTCTATACGACTCCTTATAGCAGAGGGTCGATGGGCATGATGATTTGGTCTTTGTTGCGTTTGCTGCCATTGGAGCTGAGGGACTTCTCCTTCTTGCATGAGAAGGGGCTCAGGATCTTGCGGAAGGTGACCCTGAAGTCCCTGATTCGGTAAGCGTAGATGATGGGGTTTACTGCGGAGTTGGCATGAGACAGAATGATTGCCACGTACATGACAACCTCTAGATCTAGCTTCTTGTAAAACAGCGTGAAACAGTTGAGGATGTGGACAGGCAGCCAGCAAATGGCAAACAGTCCCACGATGATGGAGAGGGATTTGGCAGCCCGGATTTCCTTCTGCAGCAACCCGTGATTTTGGCTGTCACCGTTGCCCACACACTTCAGCTCGATCTGCCTCAGCTGCTTCCTGGCCACATTGAAGATGTTCAGGTAGATGCCCAACATGATGAGCAGTGGCAGCAGCACGCACACAAAGAAATTAAAGTAGACCATGTAATGCATGTCTACTACACTCTCAAAAAAGCACGTGAGCTTGCAGCTGTGCGGTAAGTCCCTCGCTGTCCCTGCTGTCAAGCTCGTGTTCGTAGTGTTTGTCACAGAGCTGTTCCTACACCTGTCATACTTCAAGTTCCATCCAAAGAACGGGATGAGGCCAATAATAAAGGAGAGAATCCATAAAATAGCAATGATCTCTCTGGCAGTTTTACCGGTCATCAGTTCCTTGTACCTGCAGAAAACACAGCAGGAGTTAACGAGTGCATCCAGAGTCACACTTAAAGGGACATTTTTAATCTGTGACTTTACAAGAGTAGCATTGTGTGATTCACAGTTCAAAAGGTGACCATATTAGCAATATTCACCATCTCCCTCACACACACACACACACACACACACACACACACACACACACACACACACACACACACACACACACACACACACACACACACACACACACACACACAGATCAAGCATAACATTATGTAAGATGTTAGCCACAGGTGCTCGACTGGATTGAGATCTGGGGAATTTGGAGGCCAAGTCAACACCTCAAACTCGTGCTCCTCAAACCATTCCCGAACCATTTTTGCTTTGTGGCAGGGTGCATTATCCTGCTGAAAGCATCAGGGAATAGCGTTTCCATGAGAGGGTGTGCATGGTCTGCAACAATGCTTAGGTAGGCGGTACGTGTCAAAGCAACATCCACATGGATGGCAGAACCCAAGGTTTCCCAGTGGAACATTGCCCAAAGCATTACACTGCCTCTGCCGGCTTGTCTTCTTCCCAGAGTGCATTGCTCTATGGTCCAGTCCTAATGCTCACGTCCCCATTGTTGTGGTTTTTGGCAGCGGACAGGGGTCAGCATGAACGCCCTGGCTTGTCTGCAGCTATGCAGCCACATACACAACTAACTGTGATGCAGTGTGTATTCTGACATCTTCCTATCAGAACCAGCATTAACTACAGTAGCTCATCACTGGACCACACGGGCCAGTCTTCACTCCCCAAGTGCATCAGCGAGCCTTGGCTGCCCATAACTCTGTTGCTGGTTCACCACTGTTTCTTCTTTGGAACACTTTTGATAGATACTGACTACTGCAGACCAGGAGCACTCACAAGAGCTGCAGTTTTGGAGATGCTCTGACCCATCACACTTCACACACTTGTTCATGGACTTTACTATAACAGTACTTTGACAACCCCCCAAACAAATCCTAAGCAGCCGCTCAGCGGTGCTTTTGTTCCTGCTTCCAACACATCAGCTTTCAAAACATAATGTTCACCTGCTCTTGAATATATCCCACTAACAGGTGCCACGATGAAGAGATAATCAGTGTTATTACTTCACCAGTCAGTGGTCATAACGTTATGCTTGATCAGTGTATGTAAGTATAATTGGTAGGAGAAGACTAATTATGTGTGGGAGAACAGAGCAGAGAAGACCTGGAACAAAAATTGGTAAAATAATTTCTGCACTGGAGAAAATCTGGTAGAGAAACTGTTGTTTTACTTACACATCACATTATTCCTGAGTACTTTTGGCACTTGGATTCACAGTAGTAGACAGAGAAGGTAAAGCAAGTATTGTGAGATTGTGCACTTCAAAATTAAAGATTTTTTTTTACATAATTGTTTATGGTTCAATCCAAACAACAACAGAGAGTATAAACCAAAGACGAGCATTGGCGCTGCCCGACCCCGACACACTCACACAGCACCACTAAATCAGCAACTTAGAGTCAAACCAACAAAATATGAGCTTTAAATGTGTGTAAAAGCAAGCATTAATCCTGGGTTTGTAAAAAAAAAACTGCAAAACTGATTTTCACAGAGATGTTTGGTTTATTTTAGGCAGAGGGGATTTAATAACACTTTACAAACACAAGCTGAGAAAAATCAAAACTGCACATATTAAAAACATAAACAACAATCAACATGAGAATTTAATGTCCTCATGAATAGTCTCTGACTTGGTTTCTATTCTGTGCTTGTGGGTTATTATCACCACTCATGCATTACAAGTGAAAGTGAGATAACTTTAACTGGTTCATGTAATGCTGGATATTTCAGAAAGTACAGAAATGCATACTGTTTTCTATACTGAACATCCTGATGAGGACCTTTCTCATCCCAGTACATCCCGTCATCCTGTTTGAATCTGCAGCGATGGAGCGTGACCAGTGGAAACCACAGCTACTCAAAAAGTACACAACTTATAAATGAAACAAGAAGAGATAAATAACCAGATGGAGTCACATCCCGTTCTGCTTTCCGTACGATTTCAGTGTTTTATAGAAGTGCAACACTCACCATGTGCCGTTCAGCAGTTTGTCCTGAGCACATTATCTGCCTCAGCGTGAAAGCATCGAGTCTGCACATCTCTCACACGGCTCTGCTTAAAATAATACTACAAGTGTGCTCCTGAAATTAAACGCAGGGGGTTCTGAGGCCTGTTCACAGGTTTGCGTTCAGATGCTGCAGCTGAGTTTCACAGGCTGCTCCGGCAGAGTGTGAACACTCTAATAAGTGTCAGACTTTTGAAACGGCACCGACTGTTTTTGATCCTCTTTTTTATTTTAGTCTGTCCTGAGTTGCCAACAGGATCATACACTGAGTCAGCGTGTTTCTCTTAAAACCATCTTCATGATATGGACGTTGATATGAAATGCATAACTGCAGGTGTGTGAGGCCGCGTATCAAGACGCACAGTTGAGTCAGTCCACTGTCGTCCCCCGTTTTCGTCCCCATCATGTGAAGCGCGCTTAAAGCAAAGCTTGCCGTTTCCTCAAAGTGATTCAAGCGACCGTGTGGTAATGACTCATACGCATGCTGACAGGCGCGTGCACACACACATACACCCACACACGCTCAGATGCCTGCCTGAGCTGGAAGTGTCACAAATAATCCATCTGATCTCCGCCGCTGCATACATGATCACAACACATCAAAATGTGACTTTTTCCTGTAATAATCTGTAATAATGATAAATTAAAGGTCGTTCTTAAGCCATTAGCTAATAATAGGTTAATCATTAGTGAATGATTAATAAGCCCTTTTTAAAAACAAACATGAATCTTTAGGTTAGCAAGCCGTTTGCCAATATTATTGATAAATCAAACTCTGTATATGAGAAATGATCTGCAGATGACGTGGGAAGAATGAGGCCAGGCCACCTTAAAGTTGTCCTTTCTCACATGTAACACAACAGGAAACAATGTGCCACAGAGGTGCTCTCACCGCCGAGAGGGCTGTGCAAGATGCATGATGGAGGACAAATGGCGATCACACCCTAGCTGTAAATTCACCTGTGCTTCATTCATAAGGATGTGACTGGACACTTAAACTTTGCACTAAGGAGCTGGCAGCTTACACACTCCTAATAAACTACTAAACAGGGTTCAAGCATTAGTCTCTGCAAAGTTCTTCTTCTTTCTCCCTTCTTTCTGTCCATTTCCTGAATGAAATACATGAACAATATTTGCGGCCTCCTGAGCTGACCGCCACCTTTTCTGCTCTGCTTTTCACTGCCCTTGCATTCTGTTAGGCTCTCCCATCCTGGATGCCTGAGACATCCAGACATACTGTAAGCAGCCAAGGGTAAAAGGAAGGTCCATGCAGATGCTAACACGGACTAACAAAGGGCCACAAATAGCCAGTGACTGAGACAAATTGAGGAAATGGCTCGTGTTGTTTCAGGGGGACACATTCACCTCATACGGCTGCCCCGACACTCACATTGTTCTCACAGGTCATCTCAAGCAAATATGAGCATCCACACTTGCCAGTTTAAGAGGACGTCATCCACAGACAGTTACAGTCTTAGTGCTTAGCTGGAGCTCAGCACAGTCCACTGCATTAAAAGGAGATTTCTAAATGTGCAAAATGAGCAGGAGAGAAGCAAAACCTACAAAGGAGATTTATTAAAGGAAAGCAATGAACCCCTTATCCCTACAGTTCAGTGGCGGATGCTGGTCTTTCAAGGAGGGGAAGCTCAATTTCGGCCTACATCATAAAATGTGTGTTTATTTATACAGCAGCGGCAAAGCCCAGCATTTATCCAATGACTCGTCTCGTTTCGCTGCTTTCTTTGCTTCGCTATTGAACTCTGCGGACGCTCAGCGTCCACACTGTTTAAAGCGCTGAGAAGCTGCGGGAATGAGTGAGAGGAAAGCCGCGTCGTTACCAGTGATAAGAAGCTGATTATGAACAAAAGTTGAGCGCATTGGAGAGCATATTTATTCAATGACATGTACACACAACAGTATATGTTTGATCACCTATTTTTTGACATTTTAGGGGAAGCTGAGCTTCCCTTGCAGTCTTAGAGCAATCGCCTCTGCTACAGTTAGGGAATCCTGTGTCTTTGCTTTACCGTGGGGGTGTGGTTTAGGTCTGCTAGTCCCTTTACAGGGTAGGTTTGCTGCAAATCAATATGAAGTTGTTCTGAGTAATCACCTTTACCCTGTGATGCAACATTTCTATCCTGATGGGAATGGTCTCTTGTATCCATAGGGCACGAGGGGTCACTGCACGGTCTGATGTGAATCATATGCTACTGTATGGCTTCACAGTTATTAGATTTTTTGCCTATGCGGCCTCTGTACACAACCTACTTAAGTGGCAAACTATTTATGCTTGGCTTGTGTAGCTGGATTGTGTGTGTTAATTACCTTGCGGTCGCGTGCTGGTGTTTTATGTGACGGCTGGGACTTTTTTGGTCCTCGCTCTTTGTGCTCAGTTTTTTGGCTGCAAACATATTTGTCCCTGTTTTTCCGCTTTCTTCATTTCCTCACATCTATATACGATAGTTCCAGCAGTCTCCCTCCAGGAATTTGCTGACATCTGTGAGTCCTTATATTGATGCTTTGATTATTATTCCTGATTGTTATTCTCTCACTGATAAATTCAAACAATGCAGCAAAAAGTAGCCAGAAACGCACAAGGACTGAAGAGGTTGAAGGATCAGTGCGGTTTCTCTGCAGACCGCGGTGAGCACGCACACGCACGCACACAGTTGCCTGATGGCAGCTTAAACTGTTAGAGCGGAAAAAAATAATTTCGTATCAATCCACAAGGGTTTTAAATAAAATTACGAAAACAAAGGTCATTTTATCTATAATTTCCGTTTTCGTTAACTATAGCAACCCTGTTTGTTACAAAGTTTACCGGTCGGCAGGAACCAGCATGGTGGTATCACGTGGTATAGCCAAACTCGCATGCAATTGGTCAGTGGGTTTCCTTGGACGCTTCACTACTACCGTTCGGGTCCGCTTGAGACATCATTTCGGACCGAGGTCCGCCTACTGGTGATGTCTGATCTACCCTATTTTTGTTAACATGCTGTACAATTACAAAGAACATCAGAGTTTTTTTTTTATTCCATAGAAATCTGAACCTGCAGCAGCCTCAGTAATGCCCTGGCTCCAGTCTGAACAATCAGTCATTCATCAGTGCTGGGGGAGCGTTGCCTGCGTCCTGGACTCCCTGCAGAGCGAGCGGGTGTCCCTGGGTCCATGAATAATACAGCATTCTGCCCAAAGAGGGAGGAGAGGACGCTTCAGAGCTCACGATGACCTGCACTCCTGCTCTCACTTCCACCACCACTTTCCTGTGTTCTTCTCCATCCTCTGCTCCCTCTGTGTGTTAATCACAAAGTACAGCAGGCAGCACAGGGTCCATTTCCCAGAGGGTCCATCTCCTGGACATCACTTCCCACTCTCTGTTTCTCTCTCAGTGGAAGCAGCAACCGGCTGAACGGATTAGCTTTGGCATGACGACAACACGCTGGCATCTATCTCTGCTCTGCTCCCCCTCTCTGGTCCATTTTCCATACATCTCTCCTCTCCTCTCTGTCAATGTGCATCCGCCCTGGGGCCACTGACCTATGCCAGGCCACACAAACACACACACACACTCACACACACAAACTAAACACTCACAACATCCACCTAAATGTCTGGCTGTGTCTGTAGCCCAGCTTCAAACGCAGTCTAACAGGTGGGCCGTTCACAGAGACAGCAGGAGATTTTTGAACTTCAGTCAGATTGCAGATTGTATGCAAACAGCTGGGCTGCATTTGCATCATGAATTGTGCTTGTAGAGTATCGCTAAACAGCAACAACAAAAAAAAAAAAAAACAGGTTTCATAACTCAAAGCAAACACAGATTTGAATCTGTAAAAAGTTTTCACTCCAATAAAGACACAACAATGTTCTTGTGACAGAGGAGGTTAAATGCAGATCTAAGCTTCACTGGGAGGATTGACTCAGCATCATAAGTGTATTTCCTGCATCTTGCTGACTCACAACAAAAGCAATACTTCCCTCAAACATCTATTTTTTTTTAAACTTGATCTTTTATGGTGGGGTGTCTATTTCTCACCTATGAAACTGTACACTGTAGCTACTGTTTGGTTAGTCACGACTAAAAAGATTTTTAAAAAATATGATGCAATTACTGAAGGAACAGGGCAACACTTTGTAATTAAGGCATTTCCTCAGAGAATAAGCTGACAAAACTCATATTTGTGAGTTAAGTCTGGAGCGAGAGCCACGTGTTGCACTTCCATTTTTTTTGTACAGATTAAACAAATGAGACCGAGCAGGTTAATTACTTTGCTTTCAGAGGTGCTGGCGGGCAGGTTTTTGTTACTCTCAGACTGAGCCTGGCTCGCATTTTCTCCTGGCTGCATATTTAGCACAAAGATATGAGTGTGGTGCCCAGATTCTCATCAAACTCTCAGGAAAAAAAAAGAAAAAAGCTGATGTGCGTCTTTGCCAAGTGTCTGTGACGTTACACTAAACCTTCCTCTTGTGGAAACGCTGTCATTTGGCAAGATAAACATCAAATTTTGATATTTCAAGACGAGCCACAGAAGCCACACTGGTCTTAAAGCCAGACTGAGTTCAAAGGCTTCTTCAAACCATACTGAGGAACTTTGACACACTTTAACCAGCGTTACTCGTTTTACTTCACTCTGCACTTTCTCCAGTCTCTACAGTTGATCTCAAGTCACTTCAGGACTCACTGACTCACTGCATTTGTTGTGGATAACTCATGCCTCGCTAAAGGTCTAAGAGCGATCCCTTCTTCCCTCACTGGACGTTTGCATGTTTAAGCATTTTTCCATCTACACCCTGTTTTCCCATTATTCTCCACTGAACAGAATCCATAAATATGGATCAGCTGTTTGAAGTCCCACCATCTAAAGAGCCTTTCCTGGCACTTCCACTCTAATGCAAGCATCCATTTTTCATCATTTGTAATACAACTAAAGCTGGATTTACATCAAAAACGAGGCAGCGCCACACCCAGTGAGCCTATAGATGAGCCGGGACAAAGACAAGAAACGCTCCATTAAATTTATGAAGCAGAGATGTGTTTAAATCAGCAGCCCGAGGTGAGAGGAGGCTCACATTCAGACACCACAGCGAGGCTGTCCTTCCTGTGTGGGTGGGGGATCATACTTTGAGCTCCATGATGTGCATAAAGTTTGCTTTTTTTGAAACCTCCTACAGGACAGCTGGACAAAATAGCCAGAGGGCCTTTTTCTGATAAACACCAACAGGGAAGCCGGGGGGCTTGAGGCGGGTGTTGAGTGGGTGTGCAGCTCTGTTATCTCATGGGGTTTAAAACATCTGCTGCTGGCCTTTCACTTACACTAAAAAACATCTGCAAAAACACTTTTATCTGAGCTAGAATTGTGTCCTCGGGGGGATGAAAGACTGACCAAACTCACACACACACACACACACACACACACACACACACACACACACACACACACACACACACACACACACACAAGCCCCACACACTGATCTTATTATCGAATGTACAGTATGTACAGCATGGGTCACAGAGAGCACTTTTCACAGGGAATGTTGGGAGTGTGTTGGAAGTTTAAAAGCAGTCTGTTTTCTGTGTGAGGGAGTAAACTGTGTGTAAAATGTGTTATTTTACCATCTGTAGGTTGAAAATAGAAGCAAAGGGGGTTTTTTTTTTGCTTGGTTGGTGGCAGACAACTTTCATCCCAGACTAGTGTCAAGCTGTCCTTTCTTGCCAGCATCTGAGCCTGATGGAAATGACAGCACATCTCAGTCATACAGCCTCGCAGCAAAAGCAGCCCCTCAAAACAACGTCCAGTTCTCACAACATTCACTACACTGGTGTGTGTAGCCCCCCACCCCCAAATAACTGCCAACTCGCTAACAAGGTGAAACGCGAAGAACAACACCACCGGCACAAAGACGATCCCCATCTGATAATAAAGCTCGTATTCTCCAGTTAACGGGCATGTCACGCGGCAGCGCTCTGTCCCCTCAGCCCATCTCTCCGTTTCCTCAGGTGGACTGCGGGCACTTTCAGGGGCCGCACGGTGGAGAGCTTGGTGGCCTTGCCGTGAGGTTTCAGCAGAAGCGACGCACTCTGGCGAGATATTGATCTCACACCTCACGTTTTCATGACCGATTTTTTTTTTTGTTTTTTTTTGTTTTTTTTTAATGAGCTGCAGGGATTCAGATGAGACGCACACGCCCTGCCGCCAGAGGATCAAACCTCAGCCAGGGATCAACTAAAGGAAGAGTACAAATACTCGCAGACGCAGATTTTAAACCAAGTCACCAGCACGTGTAAAAAGGTGGCATTACCTAAACAGCCTTAGGATGATGTAACCCAGGATGGAAGCAGTCAGTTCAGTTTGGTAATCTTATCTTTAACACCAGGCTTAAATAATTGTTAGACAGGCGATTGAGGTCTTATCTGATTATCATTCCACGTTTAGATGTTAAGCGAGCAGCTCCGAGAAACTGAATGATAAGGTCACAGAGCTGATCCTGATCTTTGCTTTTCTGTGGGGCATACTTGACAGCACTTACTTTGAGCTCCTTTATGAAGAAACC
Organism: Archocentrus centrarchus; assembly: GCF_007364275.1. Classification (NCBI taxonomy): domain Eukaryota; kingdom Metazoa; phylum Chordata; class Actinopteri; order Cichliformes; family Cichlidae; genus Archocentrus; species Archocentrus centrarchus. The sequence goes on from NC_044359.1 coordinate 27,664,757, forward strand.
GTGTTTTTCTGCTTATTTCACACACTGTGTATGAATAAAATGTCAAACTACCAGGGCACATTAAACACATGTTCCGCTCTTGTTGGGAAAGACTTTGTTAGAAAGAAAGCAAATAAAGCGTTAAGACTAAATGAGGTTTTAGTGTCTCAATGCTGATCTGGACAGGCTGCGTTCTCAGGAGTAAAAACAAGCAGAAACAAAATGAACACTCACCTCAGAGGGATTTTGACAGCTAGATATCTATCAATTGCAATAGCGAGGAGACTAAAGATGGAGCTCTGAGTGAGCACCAGGACGAAACAGGCAAGGAAGAGACATCCATAAAAGTCCAGGTTTATCCCGATGCTGATGGTTATGGCAAAGGGGATGGCGAGGCAACCGACTAGAATATCAGCCACAGCCAGAGACACCAGAAAATAGTTGGTGGCGTTCTTCAGAGTGGTGTTGATCGCAACAGCCCAGCACACCAGTACGTTGCCGAAAACGGAAAGAATAGCAATCACTACTTCAATCACGATGTAGAAGAACGTAATCATCTCAGCAAAGTGTGGAAAAGGACCAAAAACTGCAGGCTGTTGGCAGAGGACACGGTCACCTACAACACCGGTTCTAGTCCCAGAGGAGAAAACAAGTCTTTCTGCTGTAATCCAAGAATATTCCACAAGTGTGAGCTGCAGGATCGGCCATCTGTGGGGAAGAAAAGATTACTTTTTTTTCGCACATTTGGAAGAAGCAGCAACTTACCCTCACTGCAAAGTTGACAAGCCTTTAATAGCTACTTAATAGCGCGTTAATCCTCCTGCCTGTTGCATACATTTGAAGAAAAAAAATAAAAACTAAACCAAAAAACCCCTAAAACTAGAAAGTAAATTAATATTTGTTTGCTCACCTTAATTAACCTGTACATCGTCTCTGGATGTTTTCACACCATCAGCGAGCGATCTGCGGGGCGTTTAAGCGGCATTTGTAGATCTGTATCTCAGGCGGAGTGTCACCCAACTTCCGACCCAATGGCAGTTTTCAAGAGGAGGGAGAAACGCAAGAAAAAGGGGGTGGGAGGGGGGGACGCTGTGTAACTGAAAGCCACGCCCCAACACACACACACACGTACACGCGGTTACAGTTATGAATGTGGACTCCCGAGTTCGCGTCCGTCGTGCGTAATTACGCGCCAATTAAATCGCATTCAAATGACGGGTGCACGTGCATTACGTTTAATGGAAACGCTGATCTGCGGTGTTCGTGCACGGCACGCGTGCGCATCTGTTTCCAAACAGTGAGCTCGGGGGAGGCAAAAAAAAATTTCTTCATGTCTTTACGTCAACCCTGGTGATGAAGTCAGAGTTTATATGTAGCGATCAGCTTTAAAGAGGAGAAATATTCCTGAACTATTCATAAAAACTGACATTAGTCACTTGAATTATTCAGTGTTGGATCATCAAACTCTCCATTAATGTTTCATCTCTCTGTAAAGACCCTGTGAAGTTTTCCCTTTTCAGATTCAATTCTGTTATTGATCCATTTATAATCCTCTTAAGGTCGGGATTACCTCTTGGGTGCGCACAGGGACAGCTGTGGACACCAGAAATACGCCCCCCCCCCCCCCCCAAAAAATAATAAAATAAAATAAAATAAAATAAAATAAAATAAAATAAAATAAATAAATAAAAATAAAAAAGTTGCTCCCTGTAACATTGTTCACTATAACCAGTTTGGTGGAAGGTCAGTGATGGTCTGGGGAGGCATAGCCATGGAGGGACACACAGACCTCTCCAGGCTAGACAACTGCACCCTGACTGCCATTAGGTATCAGGATGAAATCCTTGGGCCCATTGTCAGACTCTACATTGGTGCAGTAGGTCCTGGGTTCCTCCTGGTGCACGACAATTCCCGGCCTCATGTGGTGAGAGTGTGCAGGCAGTTCCTGGAGGATGAAGTTATTGATACTATTGACTGGCCCCAATGCTCGCCTGACCTAAATCCAATAGAACACCTCTGGGACGTTATGTTTCAGTCCATGAGATATGCCAAGGTTGCACCACAGACTGTCCAGGAGCTCAGTGATGCCCTGGTCCAGATCTGGGAGGAGATCCCACAGGACACCATCCATCCATTTGCCCTAATTTCCTTCGGGATCAATAAAGTATCTACAGGTGCTGGTCATAAAATTAGAATATCATGAAAAAGTTGATTCCATTCAAAAAGTGAAACTTGTATATTATATTCATTCATTACCCACAGACTGATATATTTCAAATGTTTATTTCTTTTAATTTTGATGATTATAACTGAAAACCCCAAATTTAGTATCTCAGAATATGAGAATATCAAGACTGATCCAAAAAAAATAAAAAATTTTTAGAAATGTTGGCCAACTGAAAAGTATGAACATGAAAAGTATGAGCATGTACAGCACTCAGTACTTAGATGGGGCTTCTTTTGCCTGGATTACTGCAGCAATGCGGCGTGGCATGGAGTCGATCAGTCTGTGGCACTGCTCAGGTGTTATGAGAGCCCAGGTTGCTCTGATAGTGGCCTTCAGCTCTTCTGAATTGTTGAGTCTGGCGTATCGCATCTTCCTCTTCACAATAGCCCATAGATTTTCTATGGGGTTAAAGGTCAGGCGAGTTTGCTGGCCAATTAAGAACAGGGATACCATGGTCCTTAAAGCAGGTACTGGTAGCTTTGGCACTGTGTGCAGGTGCCAAGTCCTGTTGGAAAATGAAATCTGCATCTCCATAAAGTTGGTCAGCATCAAGAAGCAGGAAGTGCTCTAAAACTTCCTGGTAGACGGCTGCGTCTCAGAAAGACGGCTTGGACCTCAGAAAACACAGTGGACCAACACCAGCAGATGACATGGCACCCCAAACCATCACTGACTGTGGAAACTTTACACTGGACCTCAAGCAACGTGGATTCTGTGCCTCTCCTCTCTTCGTCCAGACTCTGGGACCTTGATTTCCAAAGGAAATGCAAAATTGACTTTAATCAGAGAACATAACTTTGGAGCACTCAGCAGCAGTCCAGTTCTTTTTGTCTTTAACCCAGGCGAGACGCTTCTGACACTGTCACTTGTTCAAGAGTGGCTTGACACAAGGACTGGGACAGCTGAAACCCATGTCTGCATATGTCTGTGCGTGGTGGTTCTTGAAGCACTGACTCCAGCTGCAGTCCACTCTTTGTGAACCTCCCCAACATTTTTGAATGGGTTTGGGTTCACAATCCTCTCCAGGGTGCAGTTATCTCTATTGCTTGGACACTTTTTTCTACCACATCTTTTCCTTCCCTTTGCCTCTCTACTAATGTACTTGGACACAGAGCTCTGTGAACAGCCAACCTCTTTAGCAATGACCTTTTGTGTCTTGCCCTCTTTGTGCAAGGTGTCAAAGGTCATCTTTTGGACAACTGACAAGTTAGCAGTCTTCCCCGTGATTGTGTCGCCTACAGAACTGAGAGACCATTTAAAGGCCTTTGCAGGTGTTTTGAGTTAATTAGCTGATTAGAGTGTGGCACCAGGTGTCTTCAATATTGAACCTTTTCACAATATTCTCATTTTCTGAGATACTGAATTTGGGGTTTTCATTAGTTGTCAGTTATAATCATCAAAATTAAAAGAAACAAACATTTGAAATATATCAGTCTGTGTGTAATGAATGAATATAATATACAAGTTTCACTTTTTGAATGGAATTACTTAAATAAATCAACTTTTTCATGATATTCTAATTCTATGACCAGCACCTGTATGTATCCATCTACTCATTAGGTGCTCAGACATTGTCAGGCATGTATACAAGCACGTGGGGGCCACGCAAACTACTGAATACTATTTTGAGTTGCTACAATGAAATTTCAGCCCTCTGCAGGCTGATCCTGTTCATTTCCATCAAAAGATGTGGGATCCTTTCATTCCGGACACACTCTAGCTTACCCAGTGAATATTAGTGTAGATATCCAGCATGATTTTTTTCCCCATTGAAATCTGATGTTTTCAAAGTTTTCCTTTCAATTTTTTTCAGCACTTTATTATTACCTCCGCCAAGGAGGTTATGTTTTTAGTCATGCTGGTTTGTTTGTTTGTCAGCAGAATTACTCCAAAAGTTATGAACAGATTTCAATGAAATTTTCTGGAGTGGTTGGAAATGACAAGAGGAAGAAGTGATTACATTTTGGCGGTGATCCGGATCACGATCTGGATACAGGAATTTTTTTTAAGGATTTGTCACTATTGTGGGATAGGGGGTTATTGTTGTCTGGGAGAGATGAAAGATTATTTCACAGTATGTAGATACACGTATTACAGCGTCAGTGACCCTATGGCCTTGGCGGAGGTTTGCGCACTCTGAGTGCTTCTAGTTGTTAATATAATACTTGGAGGAAGGATGCGCAGTCGGTGCTGTTGTAGTGTAGTTGGGTCACAGCGACAAGTTACTCCATTCAGACAATTTAAACAGCCTCCTACTTCAGGGGAAACGGCTCCCACAGAAATATGTTAATGTAAAAAAAGTGTGCTGCACAAAACAGGGAAGGCCTTCCCACAGTGTTCCAACTTACCCTGATGTTTTACAGCTCTGGCACAGATGTGTGCAGTGGAGAAGCAGTTAAAACCTCCTTTAGAGCAACACATTTAAAATGCAGGGTAAAGGCTGGTTCACTAAAACAGCTTCACTGACAAAAAAAAGAACTTGAACTCGACAATGATTCAAAATAAACCTTGAAATTCCTTTATTAAGCAATATCCATCCATCATGTAAGAATAGAAAATAGCATACTGTATCTGTCCACACATGTTCTCTGCAGTATGCATGTTAGCTAAATAAATAATTTTGTTAAACATACAGGCATTTGCAAATGAAGGCTTGCCTATGTCATACCATAGAGGAAGGGGCTCGGCTCCTTCAAGAAAAGCTTTTTTCCCTCCTTTTGTACTTCAGCATGCGAAATACAGACACAGACATTTTGCAAAGTAGCTGCAGTACCACAGTTGTTTAGAGGATTTTGATGAAAACACCAAGACAGCAAAGGAGGGCACAGCATGATGGTTTGATTCAGTCAGTCCTTAATGCTGCACATAAAGCAAACAGATCAATCTTTGTTCATAAAACATACTTTTAGAAAACTATTCAGCAACTCTTTAAGTGTTAAATCATTTCAGAAGGGGTTTGTCCATTCAGGAAAAACTCAACTTATCAGTGGAAAATACTTTCTGCTCTGCAAACTCAAAGCAAACTCCAACTCCTTACACAGACTAAGAAGCGAGCGACATTTCGGCAAGTTTACCAAAAGCTGGGTTTAAACTGGTCCGCTCATAACCGCATGATGTCAACGGAAGGAGACGTCACGCTGTGCACTCCAGCGGAAAGGTCACACTTAAATCATGCATAGATGGTCTTGTGTGAGCCAAGATTTGGCTGTGAAAATTTGGCACGTTTTTAAAAGGTCAGTCGGTTTCAACGGCGCATTTGACTCACAAACGACACGGATAATTAGCAGGTAACTTTCATAAGAACGCTGACAGCACAGAGAGGCGTTGAGGACAAAAGGAAAAAATAAATAAAACCTTTACCTGCTTGTTCTTTGAGTTAGCGTCAAGCCCTCATGCTCCCGGGATGTCTGATAGGGCCGTTTGGTCAAACGTCAAAGGCATTGCTAAAGTTACCAATATTGCTAAAAAGAAAAAGAGAAACAGCTCGTGCCTAAGAGTGAAACACAGGCGGCATCCGAAAAATGAACAAACAATGAGAATGAATTGAATTTTGTACAGAAGAAAGAAAAAACTGTCTCTATAAACTGTGTTGTGGACTGCTACATAGTTTCACTGGTGTCTTTGAGCGTCATCAGTGTGTCTGTGGATCAAACGCTTGGCTGACACTAAAAACTGACTCCAGTCTCAGTCAATTTGAGTGCGAGCAGTCACTGTAGAGTCGGCAGCTTTAAATAACAGAGAATTCCTTGGTCGCGTCTCCAGTGTCGAGCAGGAGCAGTGGTAACATGGCATCATCAGGCCAGTCTCAGAGGAGAATGCAGGGCTGACAAGACGACACAGAAAAATGCTGCGGTGCCTCCAATCTTCATCAGTCTCCAGCTCCTCTTCCTTACTGGTCAGGTCTCAAAGTACTTGTAGATCTGGGAGACGTACTGCATGACGCTCTGCCAGTCCGGCCTGTCGGTGTTCATCAACTCCTCAATGTCCTGTTTGGGACAAATACAGAGGTGAATGAACAGCAGTTCAGAGGTTAGGTTTCATTTTCAAGCACTGCAAACAGGCCAACCACAGTTTGTATTTATCCACATGTGAACATTAACGTGTAGCCATAACTGGTGACAATTATTATTACTGTGAAATCTTCATTAAGGCATCGGTCACATGTCATTAATATATGTATTAAAGCACCCCCCCACCCCCACCCCCACCCTCCAGGCAGAGTGAGTATGCAACATCTGCACATCAGACAGACAACAAAAACATCATCGTTTGTCTTCTCTGATGACTCACTGACCTCAAGTTTGAGGGGATTTGACTTCATTATTGAGCTGCTGTATGTGATTTCCCAATATTGTTAATGAAATCTGGAGGTGGACATGGTGGAAAAATGTGATCATTTTCACCACGTGAAATGTGATGATTGATTGATACATATCAATATAAACTAACATAATCTACAATGTAACGGCTCCCCGGTCAGCCGAGTGGAGACACCGATGACTCAAACACTGAACAAGGTTTTCACGTGACTCCACATCGAGCTGCTCCCATTAGCTCAGATTTCCACAGAAGCTTCGGTGCAGTCACCTCAATGATGTCTCAGCCTCCTAAAGGCAGGATGATAAACTGCCTCCTGGGCTGGATTTAAAGCTTTAATTAACATTGCAAACAGAAGCTAAGTCAGCAGAGACTAGCAGTTAGAATGCAACTCTTTATTTGTTTATAGAGTTTTCAACTGAGGACATGGGAATAACTTTTCTGTATCCAAATTTGTACCCACAAGCATGCAATGGACGTGGTCAGACAAAAAAATGTGAACTTTGGTCTCAGTGTAACATTTAAGTCTAATTTACCTCATTATTGAGGTCCAGCTCCCAGATTTGGACCCAGTGGCTTTGTATCACGTTAGAGAGGATTTTTTTAAATTGATGTTTTCTTTTTCCATGTTCCTCTAATCAGGAAGCTCTCATCGGAGGTACAAGGAGAGTAATAGAGTTGGCGTGCCGATATAGAACAGGGAGCTCACATTAGTTTAATCTCACATTTCTTAAATACCCTGTTTATGTGTTTACATCACAGCACCAGTGGGTCTGGTAAACCTTATTTCCACAGGCTGACAGGACTGCAGCTGATTATCCCAGTAAATCCACTCTTTTAGGAATTTGTCCTGGAAGGAATGAGCTTGACCTGGTTAGCATTAAACTTTTTATGTCAGCACACTTACTGCTAGTGATATTTGTGTTTAGTGTACCGTATATAGAAAAACAGTTATAAGCCTGAAAGCACAGGATCTGTCTCTGTTAGTGATGGCGTGTGCGTTTTTGGGAATAACTTGTGCCTGCGACCTGTACAGTGAGTGAGTCTTTATATGTGGCAGCGACATTGCCAAAATGTAGCCCGCCAAAATCTTTCTCCAAAGATTGATGGGTTTGGTAATTTCATAAGAATGATTTCTCAAGCTGTCCTTTTGTTTTGTCTTTCTGTGTGCTTTAATGTGGGTAAGGTTACGCAGAGGGGGGGGGGGAAGACGTCACTCACATCCTCTGCAGAAACCAAACTTCAGTCGGAACATCTTAGTCAAATTTTGACCTTTTTTCTTCCATTTTGATAAAGATCAGACATAAGACATCATCACTTTGTTTCTAAACTAAAAGTGTTTATCTGTGCCAATCAGCCACAACATTAAAACCACAGGCCCTCTTGCCGCAGTACAAGAGGGGAACCCAGGGAAACTGTGGGTCCTGACCTTTATGTGGATGTTCCTTTGACACGTACCACCCATATAAACAGTTGTGTAGCCCAAGCATGCACCCTGAAGAGGGCCAGCGTCCATGTTTCAAAGTATCAAAGCTGTTTTGGTGGCACGGTGGTGAGGACCTACACAACATTTAGGTGGTTTTAAGGCAGCGTCTGTGGGATTGTTAGAAAAGTACCGTGTGTGCCATTTTGGAATATTTGATGTCGATACATAATTCAGGCATTTCCATCTAATGAAAGACAGTTAAGTTAATGTACTATACTGTTGTAAATCTGCAGCACTGTCATTTTCATTAGGCGACGTGATCGGTGAGTCCAAACTGAAACACATTACAACTTTGGGCTGTGCAGATATACTTCACAGCAGCCACTGTGATATGAAATATTAGGTAAACACAGGCATTAGGAATGACATTAATAAAGGCTGTGTACATAATTAAAATCTCTTGAGTAACATCTTTGTTTAGAATCCCCCCCCCATGACCTGTAGTACCTTGAAGGTGACGCCTTCATTATTCATTTAGCACTAGTACTTTCATATTTAACAAAATGGCCACAGAAATAATGGCATTCCCACCAGTCTCAACTCTGTTCTGTTTATGATTAGCTAGCAAATATTAGGATTAGGTGACCACTTTAAATATTGTATGTGCCTTACTTACTGTTGAGCATTTGTCAGCCTTACAGAAATGGCAGCAGACAGGGTTGATAGTTGTAGTTAGCTAAACTAAGCTAAAAACAATGAAATAGGACTGCTGTGTAAACAGAAATATGCACAGGAAAGAAGAGACAACTCAGGCAGTCTCCCCTTTTACTCACTTTATTGGGGAAAAACAGACAGATTTAGCCAAGAGCACCGTCAGCTTAATGAGTAAATCTCAGTTTCATACATATTAACACCAAGAGATGTCATGTTTCATGTGCTGCAGCCTGGCACTGCTGCCGTCAGAGATGCAGCTTTTTAAACTGAGCGCTGGTAACAAACTGGATGTGTGTCTCTCCCCTTTAGTCCAGAGGGTGCTGCATCCATGTTTTCCAAAAAGAATTTCAAATTTTGATTCCTCTGACCACAGAACAGTTTTCCACTTTGCCTCAGTCCATTTTGAAAGAGCTCTGGCCCAAAGAAGACAGCAGTGTTTCTGGATAGTGTTCTTTTCAACATGATAGAGCTTTAACCTGCATTTGTGGATGGCACAGTGAGCTGTGTTCACCTGTTTCTGGAAGTGTTTCTGAGCCCATGCAATAATTTCCATGACAGAATCATGCCAGTTTTTAATGCGTTGCTGCCTGCCGGCCAAAGATCACAGGCATCCAGGACTGATTTTCAGTCCCTTGCAGACAGAGATTTCTCCAGATTTTCAGAATCCTTGGATCATATTATACACTGTACAGTAGATGATGAAATATTCAAAGTCTTCACAATTTTACACTGAGAAACATTATTCTGAAATTGTTCAAAAGCATCAAATAAAACCTTTTTTTGGAGGACAGCACGGTGGTGAGGTGGTTAGCACTGCTGCCTCACAGTTAGAATACCATCTGGAAGGCCTGGGTTCGATTCCACCTTGGCCAAGGCCACTCCCTCTCTCCCTGTGTGGAGTTTGCATGTTCTCCCCGTGTCTGTGTAGGTTTTCTCCAGGTACTCCGGTTTCCTCCCACAGTCCACTTACTGGGGTTAGGTTAATTGGAAACTCTAAATTGCTCAAAGGTCTGAGTGTGAATTGTTGTCTGTCTTTTTTTTTTGTGCATTTTTGGCCACAGCAGCTTTTATCGACAGTGGAGAGAGACAGGAAATGGGGGAAAGAGACAGGGGAAGACACGCGGGCAAATTGGCAATGGGCCAGAACGCGAACCCGCGCTGCCCGCACCACAACGCAACGCGGCATGTGTTTGTGGTCGCGGTTGTCTGTCTTTCTGTGTTGGCCCTGCGACAGGCTGGCGACCTGTACAGGGTGCACCCTGCCTCTCGCCCTATGTCAGCTGAGATAGGCTCCAGCCCCCCGCGAACCTGAACAGGATAAGTGAATGGATTGATGGATGGGGTCTTTTTGGAGAGTGGACAGGAACATGGGGAGAGAGAGAGTGGACGAAGACACACAGCAGAGGGCCTCAGATCAGACTCGAACCCAGGCTGCTGCATTTTAGCCTTGCAGCATATGGTTGCCAGCTCACCCCTGGTGCCCTATGATACTCTCTTCATACCCAGTCATACTGCTGATCTGTTGCCAACTGACCAAATTAGTTGAAAATTTTTTTTCCAACAGTTTCTTTTTAGTACCTCTTACTTTTCCAATATTTTGTTGCTGTCATCAAATTTAAGATGAGCTAATATCCTCCATGAAACAGTCAAATGTCTCAGCTTAAAAATTTGATGTGTTTTCTGTATTTTACTGTAAATAAAACATGGAAATCACTGCATTCTGTTTTTATTTACATTCATACAGTGTCTCAACATTTTTCAGAATTGGGGTTGTGGTAATGGACTACTTGGCTACTTGAACTACTTTAAGTTGGAAATGCTCTTTAGTAGGTCTTCCCAAATTCCACCTTTATATTTGTTAGGAGTTAAAACGTGGCCACGGCAGCTCTTTTAATTTCTGACCATAAATGAATCATAAAATCAAGTTGGATGAATCCGCAAAGGGCAGTAAACCTCCACCAGCAGCAGCAGCACAGGTCAGCTGTTTACAGTCTGTCCACAAAGAACAATCTACAAGAGTTCACAGGACAATTGATTCTGTGGCTCTTTTCACCTCAGTGAGTCAGCACCTCAGGGCCACTGAGCTGTCAGCTAATAATCCCTAAGAATTTATGCATTTAGCTAAGTAGATGGCGCGCGCGCGCACACACACACACACACACACACACACACACCACAAACAATGCTGCCTGACAAAGACCACTTTAACTGAGCTTGTTAGTATGCTAATGTCTGCTAGCTAAAACTAAACAGAGTAGCTGCGCCTGATGGGAGCGTCTGCAGGTATTGTGTCAAAAATAAAAGTATGGGTGGTAAAGGAAAAATTACAGAATCACATCTACACCACTGAGTCAAGTGACTTCACAGATTGTTGTGTTGGTATTAAAAAAGCGAACAGTGTTTTTGTTTGCCTTGTTTAATAGGGTTGCCACCCGTCCCGGAATCATTCCTAACTGCCAAATAAGGGACAATTCAGTAATTTCCGTATTTTCCGTCCATGGCAACCCTAATTATAATGCCTATTTCTAATCATCCTACAACTCACCCTGACACAACTGCCTGTATTAAAATAAATAAAAAACAACACAAAGACAGAGAACCATTCATCTCAGCGCCAATTTACAGTCATCGATTCACCTAACGTGCATGTCTTTGGGCTACATGGTTGGACGGGACAGGCACATGAGCTCAGGGAAGATCCACACATGGGGGGGGTCTAAGCTGCCCGGTGCATTTGGAAAACAAATGATGTTGTTGCTGTGAGGTGACAGTGCCAAACCAACCCACTCTTACTACTACTGAAAACAAAACTCTTTTAAACAATAAGAATTAAAATGAAAAGGCAAACCCACTCTGTGTGTAAGGCACACTTCCCCACAGCAACCAAAACTTAGTCAAACCATCTTAGTCAAAATGTGATGATTTTCCCCATGTTGGCAGCTCAGAGTCCCTTCTAACTAAGCTGACTTTGTGAGTCATTTTACATTGCCATAAAAAAAATTACAAAAGGAAACTTTTTCCCCCACATTTTAACTTTGATTGTTTCTTGTCTTGCTATTAATTTCCAATTTTTAGAAAAACCAAGCCTGAAAATATTCTTTAAAGAATAGTTCAGTATTTTAGTGCCATACTCTTATTTACTGTTACACACACATTACTTCCTATATACTGTAAATGACACAGCAGAGCGCAGGAAACTGTTAAGTGTTCATCCGCACCAATCAACCACAACAACAGAACCACTGACAGGTACAGTAACATCGATCATCTTGCCACAGTGCAATGTTCTGCAGGGAAACCTTGGGTCCTGACCTTCATGTAACACGTACCACCCCTCTAAACATCGCTGTAGACCAAACACACACCCCAGTGGCAACAGTAGACCCACCCAGAAGGTGTAATGACTGAGTATACAGCAGAACAAGTCTGAAAAGGGTCCCCACCAGAGGTCCAGCATCCATGTTTCAAAGTATTTTCAAAGCTGTTTTGGAGGACCAACAGAGTATAAGTGCTTTTAAAGTTGTGACTGAACTGTGCAGAAAATAAACATTGTTGGCATAAAGTAGTGTGTGTACCGTGGGTACTACTTTTTGTTATGTTTTGGAATATTTGATATCAATACATAGTTCAGGCACTTAACATGTAAGTGCAAAAAAAATTGAAAATAAAAAGTAAAGACTGAAGAATAAAAAAAAAAAAGGATAACTCAGCTACTAGATGTTAACTGTACTTCCTGAATAAGCTAAGCTAAGTATCCTGGCTTCAGCTTAAAATGTAATATACATGTACAAATATGTCAAAATGTTGACCTATTTGTTTTTGGACAGTTTACTCTACATCTGTCACCAAAAGCTGAGGGTCCCATGCCCCTTAAAATAAATAAAAGTGTTTGTTTACACCACGGCAAACACAGAAAGACAACTTTTTCATAAAGTCTAAATACTTCGGTGGAGCAAAAGAGCCGATAACATTTTTACAAACTGCATAACTTAATCAAAGTCAGATTGTATCTGAACTATGTAAGTAGATTTCCAAGGAAAACAGCAGGAAAACACTTGAGGCCAACCAGCAATAAAAAAAATAAAATACCCGCTAACCAATATGACAGAGTTAAACTCCAGAGTATATGTGTGTGTGTGTGTGTGTGTGTGTGTGTGTGTGTGTGTGTGTGTGTGTGTGTGTGTGTGTGTGTGTGTGTGTGTGTGTGTTGGATCTCTGTTCTGAAGCTTCATATCTTAAAAGTTTAGCAAATCAAAGTGGACCCTTTCCAGTTTGTCTAATCAAAGGCTCTGTGTTTTCTAAGTGTGTTTGTGTTTGTGTGAGGTCTGGTCTGGTCTGGTGTGGTGTGGTTTAACTCACCAGGGAGGGCTTGATGCCAATGCTCTCAGCTGCCTGGAAAGCTAGAGTTAGATTCCGGACCTGAAGGAAAAAGAACAAACAATCATATTGAAACTGAGAAAATGTGAACGTGTCAGTCATTCTGCAGTACCACACATGGAGGATGAAGCAGGAACAATAAGCTCACAAATACCATAATAAACCATACAAACCCCCCAAGAGACCATCTAAAACCTGTTTAAGCCTCTGCTTGCTTGTGTCAGCTCTGTATTCATCCTTATGTTTATCTGAGGAGTTCAAAGATATGCTGGTCAAGATCTGTCTGGAAATCCAACTCAGATTCCCTCAAAGCCTGTAACACAAAACTGCTCGTGTTTGTATAATTACATGTCCACAGAAAGGATGTGATAAAACACAAGTGTAAAGTACAAAGTAACCCCCTGCCAAAGTCAAACTCACCAACAGATTGCATGCTATGCTGAGGATGATGTTTTCTTTCTTTCAAAGTGAGAGCACAGCTCTCTGACTCACGAACAGAAACTCTCACAACCACTATAACCTTCATATTAACTAGCCTGGAGACATGTGGGAAGATGAATTGATAAATTATGAATTCTTAATAATTATTTCTGCAGCTGCAGACCTTCGCTTAAAATATAGGTTCACCTATAATGTCATTTTTCTTAAAAATTGCGTATGATAAAGGGGTGAAGGAGGATCATAATGGGAATACTGGGAGGACAGATTACACTGGGAGGAAGGTGGGTGTTTGGGCCTCAGGGAAAGTCACTCAGCAAGAGTTATTAAAGGCAATGCAACTCAATTGAATTATTCAGAGACATGGGCTGTGCAATGTCTGCGTCATCAGCTTAATGTTACACTTTCACACTGACATAACCCTGTGTACACATGCCAACATCACTAATTTGTCACGTAGGATGTGTCAGGCCTTGTCGGAGGTGTTTGTCTATTGTTTTAATCTTGTAGTGGTAGTGTGAAGGACCCACAGTCCCCAGAGAGGAGCCATATTGTTTGCAGCGCTGCTGCATATACCACCTGCATGTCTGCATTGCAGAGCTGTCAGCAATGAGCTACAGCTGCTGCCGTGTGCTCCAAATCACTTAGAGTATGATTACAGGAATGCTACATTCATGACTCATGTTCAGCTTGTCCCTCACTGCAAAATGAACAATATGGCAGAGCTATAAAGGCTATATATATATATATGTACAGGAGGTCGGTAATGTGCAGGTTAACGATGGAAAAATGTCTCCTGCAAAATGGCTTAAGAGTATTATAGGGTTGTTATTTTCCTCCTGCTGAACATGCATCTTTCACACGTACACTTCACAAAATGACAATTTTGATGGTTGACATTCGTCTCAAACAAGCTGCTCTAGCTTTATGTGCACTTCTGGAGGCTGAGGCGGCAGAGGACAGCCAGAGGCTGAACGTGCACTTTGCTCTACAGCTTTAGTCAGAGACATCTGGAGAAAGAAAGTAGAGCAAAGTTGAAGAGATGAAAAGAAGTGGGATGGAAATGAATTCATCACACTAAAAAGAAACAAGCGGCTTCTCTGAATTCAGACGCAAATTCAGAGAAGACACATTCACGTACAGTGTGTCAGTCAACTTAATGTTACGCAGGAGAAATGTTTTTTTAAGCACTTAAGAGTCTGCACTTTACCCTACATGTGAGTTTACTCCTGTGCACCGGTACAAACGCACATCAAACCAGAAATCTGCTCAAATATGGTTGCACAAGCTTGTGTGAATTATGACCCAGTGATGACTGACAGACAGAATGCATTTTAAGCATGAGAAAAATAGAGCCTGAATGTATTAAACACTGCAATACCATATAAGACAATATTAAATAATTGTATAAAAATATTAATGCACAAAGGTAAAGGAATAGCTCCTAAAATAGTAAAATGAGTAATAACTATATAAAAAAGTCGGGATCAGTATATTTCAAACTGCTATATACAAATTAAATTAGACATGGTCACATATTTGGCAGTGACAGGTTTGTCTAAACTTTGGACAGCTGAGCGCACCAGTATGCTTTTTGAAATGGCGAAAGAGTAAACTAAATACTGCATTTTATAATTGTTTTGAAATGGTAATGATGTCACAGAATGCACTTTAGTCAGAACCACAACAGCCAAAAGAATGTTTTTTTTTCTCCAGTGAGTTATATCAGGCGATACACTCTGTTATGGGACCTCCCTCCACTTCCATTTAATGTACATTATACTGCCAAAAGTACTCACTCGTCTGCCTTCACCCACATATGAACCATATTGAGTAACATCCCATTCTTAATCCATAGGGTTTAATATGATGTCGGCCCACCTTTTGCAGCTATAACAGCTTCAACTCTTCTGGGAAGGCTTTCCACAATTCTTCCAGAAGGACATTTGTGAGGTCAGACACTGATGTTGGATGAGAAGGCCTGGCTCACAGTCTCTGCTCTAATTCATCCCAAAGGTGTTCTATCAGGTTGAGGTCCGGACTCTGTGCAGGCCAGTCAAGTTCTTCCACACCAAACTCACTCATCCATGTCTTTATGGACCTGCTTTGTGCACTGGTGTGCAGTCATGTTGGAACAGGAAGGAGCCATCCCCAAACTGTTCCCATAAACAATGCACCTCGGCATCCACTGACCTTGCTCTGTCTTTTTACGTGGCTTACCACTTCATGGCTGAGTTGCAGTCGTTCCCAGTCACTTTTACTGTTATAATACTACTAGCAGTTGACTGCGAAACATTTAGTAGGGAAGAAATTTCATGACTGAACTTGCACATCCTATCACAGTACCAAGCAGGAATTCACTGAGCTCCTGAGAGCGAGCCATTCTTTCACAGATGTTTGTAGAAGCAGTCTGCATGCCTAGGTGCTTGGTTTATACACCTGTGGCCATGGAAATGACTGGAACACCTGAATTCAATGATTTGGATGGGCGAGTGAATACTTCTGGCAACACAGTGTCCATGGAAAGCCAAAGGTGGGAGAGCAGCAGGAGGACCCATCAAAGAAGAGTGCAGGCATCGGTGACAAGAGATGTGACACTGATAGGCAGATACAACATGACTGCAGGAGCTGGGATGGAGGTGGGTTGCAAAGCAGCTCCCAGGTATGCAGCAGCTGTTTCGAAGATAAAACAGCTTAATTAGCATGCTCTATATGTGCTGCCAGTAGAACGCATAGAAGGCTATCAGCTGACCACAACTTATGGACATGTGCTGTAACCCCTGTGCTGTACTCAGGGGTTACAGCATTTATAGTGCTGTAACCCCTGAGTACAGCACTATAAATGATGCATAAATTATACAGTTTTGCCTCTTTCATCATTTCACGTATGCAATAAGCCCCGGTGATGGCGGCTACTCCAGTAGAACTTGCATTTGTGTGCCAAGCCAAGCCAAGTTTATTTATAAAGCACTTTAAAAACAGTAACCACTGACCAAAGTGCTGTACATAAAACATATCAGGACAAGAGAAGATAAAATTTAAAAAGGTAATTAAGAAATAACTAAATAAATAAATGTATACATAAATAGAATAAAATTTATAAATAAAAACAATAAAATACACAGTTTATCCTAAAAAATAAGTAAGTAAAATAAAAACAAAATAAAACAGCAGCTCATACTAGTCAAAGGCCAAATGAAAAAGATAGGTCTTAAGAGCAGATTTAAAATTGGCCAATGACGAGGCCTGTTTAATGCCCAATGGCAGTGAATTCCAGAGTTTAGGAGCTGCTACAGCAAAGGCTCTGTCTCCTCTGAGCCTCCGCTGTGTCCTCGCCACATCAAGGTACAGTTGTTCAGCTGATCTGAGTGACCGGGAAGGAGTATGCAAGTGCAGCAACTCGGAAAGATAAGGTGGGGCAAGGCCATGTAATGACTTAAAAACAAATCAAAGTGTGTGGTATGGTTCCTTCATTTAGTCTCAGATTGGTTTGATGTTTGAAGGCGCAGCGACCGGAAATAAAAACTTCCCTCAGACGTTAAACCTAAAGTAACGAGTCTGTTTTGAAAATATAAGGAGTTGAAAGTACAGATATTCTGTAAAAATGTAGGGAGTAAAATTAAAAAGTTGTCAGAAAAATAAATACTCAAGTAAAGTACAGATACCTGAAAAATCTACTTAAGTACAGTAATGAAGTACTTGTACTTTGTTACTTCCCAGCTCTGCTGTCCAGATGATCCCACACTGCTTCAATAATGTTGAGGTCTCGGCTCTGAGGAGGCCAATCCCTGACTGAGAGTGAATCTATTGTGTGTTTTTCTATCCAGGTATGCTTTTACTGCATCGGCAGTGTGTTTGGGATCATTGACATTCTGAGAAATTGATGGTATTACATGGTGGATCAAAATCTGACTGCACTTTTATGCATTCATAATTCCATCAATTTTGACAAGATGCCCAACACTGAAATGCAGCCCCAAACCACGACAGTCTCCACCTTCGGTTACAGATGGCTGCAGACACTCACTGTTGTACCTCTCCTGAAGTCCTCTGTACATACAGATGATGATTTGAATCAAAAAGTTCAAATTTGGATTCATTACTCCATCAGACCAGATGCCACTGATTTTCAGTCCAGTTCTTGTGTAATTTGGAATACCTCACTCTTCTCTCCCTGTTTTCCTTGGCTTCTTAACAGCCGCCCTTCCACTGAGACCATTTCTGATGAGGCTTCAATGAACAGTAGATGGATCGGCTGAAGGCTCAGAGGCATCCTTTCAAGTCTTTGCTGGACTGTTAATATTTCTTAAGGACATGACTTTCAGGTACTGTTCATCTGCTGTAGATCATTTTATTGGCCTCTTCTTCTTTTGCCCTTGACTTTTAAGGACACACTGCACACCATGGTGAGCTACGCCAAGTTTTCAGTTAATACTTTTTGGGAATCACCTTGTTGGTGCAAAAATATTATTCTATACCTGTCCAACTTTATCATCTTTGGCATTTTTCGTTGATTCAACTAAAGAAACGGGAACAAATGATGTGTTTTTGTGACAGGCTGCTGGTAACAAAGATCTAATTTAAAATGTGCTCTTTGCTAAGCTGTCTGCTATGTGTAGACACAATACTGATTCATCCATTACGTTAGGCGCCTTTATTATGCTTTAATGATTCACTATTCAGTGTTAGGTGGCTTACCAATGGAAGAAAAAAAAAAATCAGGTACTGGACTGGACTGCAAATGAGTGAAAAAGTAGCCCATGTCCAAAGAAAAAACTTTTAAAGACCTTCAGAAATCCTGGAGAACTACTTTATAAAATTACCAGTAAGTCTGGTCCCTTAAAGCAAAATATAAAGAAATGAGGAGCAGCTCAAGACTTTTGCACAGTACTATAAATGGCATTGATATTGTGCACCTGCATCTGTTTTATAAATACAATGATTTCCAATGCTTATGTGGCCCTGATTACCTTCTGGTGAACCACTGAGCTGTATGTTAAATACTTCATTTCTGCGTGTGTGTGTTTTTACATGTGTGCTCAGTGTTCCTGTATTTTTCTACCTTATCTTGACTGATGAGTTCCTGGTAAGGGATGTGGGCAGGCAGATATGTGTGCAGCAGGGCACAGAAAGCCAGGCCATCACTCCAACTGCTGCTGAAGTTGGTCACATCAATATTCTGTTGGCACAAGGAAAAAAAAGAAAAGGAATTAAATTGACAGAAATTCATATTAAATAATGTCAATCATTATTAATTTGGGTGGATGCCCTAATAGCCTCTTGACAACATGAACAGGGTGTGAGAAAGAAATCAATTAAATTGTAAAATCACAGGAAAAACAGTTGAAATTATTAAATTATCTGCTGTTCCGGGTCTTTCAGAATCCATGAAAGACTGGTCGGTTTTCCAGTCATGGGTGTTCTTCTTCTTCTTCTTCTTCCTTGAAACCCTTTAAAATAACAATGCTATCTCTGATCCCCTCTGACTGAAGGACATGCATAGCAGCACGTCCAGTTTGTTTAGTTTTGGTTATGTGATTCGCAGAGCATCGTCACCTCATGCACGGAGTATACAGCATATCCAGACTATGATAACAGGAGAGGTGCTCGGAGGACACACTTCCTCTGGGCCATTGTTTGGAGGCTGCAGACTCTCTGTATAACAGATAAGTTATTTACAGTCTTCCTGTTTCATCTCTTTCATAACGCAGCTCACAGCAAAGGAGGCTCTCCTGAGTCATTGGTACGTGTGTAAGGCTTCTTCAGCCTCCACATTCCTCCCATATTTGTATCTGTTCACATATTAAATCTGGGAAATTTCTGGACTTTGACCCAGATTTGTTCCGTTAAGGTGGAAATAGAGTCCTAAAATCAGATATGCATACATTTTGTTTTAACATGTGAAACTTGCACATCCCACAAGATTAACAGCAGGTTCCAATGACAGCGCTAACATACTAATGTTTAAGAGCTCTAAAGTTCACATGTTGTGGTGTACTGTAACAGCACAAAGCACAGCTAAGGAGAATGGGACTGTCAGTAGTTCCTCTGCACCTGGCCATAAACTAAAATAGTGGACAGTGGATTTGAAAGTATGGGACAGTTAAGCAGCCCTGTGATGGACTGACTACCTGTCTGTGGTGTACCCCGACCTTTCACCCAATAAGAGCTGGGATAGGCTCCAGACCCCCCCCCCACACACACACACACACACACACACACACACATGCAATATTTACACATGGGATAATGTATTTGGATGGATCATATCTATGGTATTGCAATACAAAACATATTTTCATGCTATTATAGAAGTGTGGCCTGATGTGCACTGTAAACTTCAGAAATCAGAAGCGACAACAATGATTATAGAGGCGGTTTTACATTCTTGCATTGGATAAGACTGTTAGTTACATGTAAGAACTTTGACCTGCATTACCTGCACAGAATGTGCCATACGAATGCAGTTTGAGCCACTGAAGGGAATAGACACAATGTGTTTGGGGTAAGAACTGCATCAAAGATCTTTGGGTACATCAGTGCATCTGTAAACAAGGCATTAGCTCCAGGGAGATGCTAAAGATGTGACATGTATTTGTTTACTGTTGCTTTAAGCCAGCGGTCTTCAATCCTTGCCCCAAGGGCCTGAGCGCTGCTGATTTTCATTCTACAAATCGAATCAGCGACTGATCCATACATGTGACACCAGGTGAATGTAATTAACTACCTGATAGGATAGAAAAACAACAACTCTGGGTCCTGAGGACAGAAATTTAAAATCACAACTCTAAGTCACTGCAGACATCAATATCTTCTGAGTTTCTAAGAATTGGTGATAAGTGCTCACTTGTCTGCTTTGTGGTTATGGATGCCAGTTAACCTAAAACCAGCCGCAGTTTCAGGGTGCGAGGCTAAATCGACTATAAGAGAGAGGGAGGAGCTGTGCTATGCTGGGTTGTGATGTTGACATTTACACATTTGTAATGTGGTGATGATGCTGTTTTACTGCTATGAAAATGTTTCTATAGTTAAACAAGTGCAGGAGAGCGTGATCCATGTTTTTAGAGCTACAGTTTACAGATGCCCCCTTAAACAATCACATACAGGCAATGATAAAGTTCCTGTTTTGAAAAGAGGACAGCTATATGGTTACGGTCACTGAATGTGTGTGTGTGTGTGTGTAACATGTGGCTATGCAGAGCAGGGAGATTGTGGTTGCAGCTTTCTTGGAACAGCTCCTTCAAATTACATGAGGCAGTGATTTAAATCACTTCTCTCAGAAAACCAAATAATAAATATTTTAAATTATATTAAAAAGATGAGCGAAAAGAAATAGTGAAACTATCTTTGTGCGTGTTTTAGTCCATGTAAGTTAGAACATCATCTGCGCTCTTTGTTCACATCCCTTTAATGTCCAGTTTCACAATTGAGACTCAGTTTTCAGGGTTAAATCTGGAGTTAAAGTTTAGGTAAAAATTTGGCAGTCAGATGTGAGGCTTAGTCTTAGGCTTTTGAGGCTTGGTGTCAATGCCCATCCATGTGTGTCCAACACAAATGGATGGGCACTGGCAGACTGTAAGGTAAAACACTAACGCTGTAACAGAGAAAACAGCCAAATCTCCTTTGGATCAGAGCATCAGTGAGCTCCTGGATAGCCTGAGGAGCTATTTGGTGGTATCAGATGCACCAGTGATGTTCCAGTTGGACTCATGTCTGGAGAATGTGAGGGCCAGTCAGTGGCATCAATGCCATGTTCATCCAGGAAGTGCCTGCATGTTTTGGTCATATGAACCAGACATTACAATGTACCAGCATAAGTTCTGACAATGTGTCTGAGGATTTCACCTGGGCACATAGCAGTCAGGGTAGTGTTGGCTAGCACACAGAAGTCTGTGAAACCCTCCAGAAATATGCCTCCCTAGACTATCACTAACCCACTCTCAAACTGGTCATGCTGCTGCTGCAGGCAGTGTCACCAGACTCTTTCACATGTGTCACATCACATGATCAGAGGCAGACTGGCTAGTTCTGGTGTTCTCTTGCAAATGCCATTTGAGCTGCACGGTGCTGGACTGTGAGAACAAGTCCCACTAAAAGACGTCGGGCCCTCATGCCACACTCATGTAGTCTCTTTCTGACAGTAAGGTCAGAAACATGCACATGCGGTTATTGTAGGCTTCTGCCAGTGCTCCCTCCCCATTCCTGATTGGTCGTGCTGCTGGGTTGATGCCCTTCTACAGCCCTGTCCATTAGCACTCAGCTCACAGCACAGCCTCAGAGAGCTGCCAGCATAAGCGCTGACTCTTGGTTGTGGAAAATGATGTCGGTAAGAAGTTAATGATATTAACGACTTATCACACTTATGCACTGTGAAGATTTGTTACAATATCAGTGGAGAATAAAAGTGTGTTTTTTGTCTCCCATCTTGAGTCATCAAGCAAAGCTGCAAAACATTTGTGGTCACAATGAGTTCTGAAGGAGCAGCTCCATCTCAATCAATCCAAACAGGAAGTCCTGACCTCAGGCTTTGTTCACATTCAAGGAAAGCAATCATCGCATGATGCAAACATTTTTCAAGGACTTTCCTTTCATTATATACTTTTATAACCTCCTTGATAATCCTCAGCAAGTATTATTAATTAACAGCGACATGTTCGTGAACTGACAGTGACAGTGAGGATGCACCGGCTCTTTCTTCATCTGTCACTGCGTGCCTGTTGCATGTGAAGGGCAGATCTGTGCACTTGTGTCAAACCACATTCCTCTCACAGCTCCACATTCCCTCTTGTAGCTGGCTCAGCAGCACCACTAATCACTGTGTGTGTGTGTGTGTGTGTGTGTGTGTCCTACTGTATGTGCAAACATACAACACACACACACACACAGACTCCAGGACGAAGATGGACACTGACAAATAAGCTGATAAGAAAGGACTGCAGAGGGCAGATTGTGCATGTGTGAGAGTGTGTGTCTGAGTGTAGGAAGACTCTAAGGAGAACCCATTTTAACCCAGCTCAGAGCTGGTGCTGTAGGTATGTCTGAGTTCAGGGTGGGTGCTGGAGTTCGTTCAGGGTGGAAAGAGGGGGACAGGCGTGAATGCTAAACCAGCAGCAGACAACAACAGCTCTCTGGGAGCCGGATCAGAAAAGCAAACACAGCATCAAGCGACAGGAAGCGTCTCGCTCTGCACAAAAGGCAGAACCGTCGCTTTTTAGGACTCAGAGAAAGAGTATGAGAGAGAACCAGGGGCCTGTACAGAGAGACAAAAAAGGCTGCACACATACTGATTTAGTGGATGCAGATAGTAAGAGCATTAATAGCTAAAACATGGTGACAGAGCCATGACACACCAACATTTGTTCTTATGAACACTTGAATGGCCTCCAGACTTTTAATGGAGCACAAACAGCATTGAAACAAAAACAAAAAAATCTTGCCAATGTCATAAAACTGAGAGCATGTGCAGCTATTGCAGCAAATTCTTTAAATGGCACAACTAGTGCACAAGCAGTGTGTTTGTATATTTAACAATAAAATATGTAAAGTTTTAAAACTGAAATTCTGAATTTTATTTTATTTTTGCAAAACAAACAGTTATAAAAAAAGATCAATGAGGATTTTTTCTTCATGTCCAGAAACAAATCAAACAAACAATCTAATAATACTTCAAGAGCTTTGAGTAAATTTAGTTGCAGTGGACATTAAAGGTCAAGGACATGTCACGTCCAGCCTGGGTGACACAAGCTTCCTGCTGTAAACCAACCACGACGCGAGCTGGCCGGATGAACAGCACACAGACGGTGATTAACACCGCAGAGAGAGAAGGAAGGGTGTGCGCTCTGCTGCCACATGTGGATGTTATGGCCCTGGTGTCACGCTGTCACAGCAGTTCACACTCAGATTTCAGACACGGCATTATTGCAATTTTGAGCCCTTAGTCACAGAGTAAGAAAGTGAAAAGAGCACAACCCAACATGCAGCAAGCAGGCCTGGAGGGAGTGATAGAGTATACCTATGCTATGACACAGATACTTAGAGTACATATCAAACACACAGTTTGGTACAAAGCCAAGTAGGAAATATCAAGCTAGAGAGTCTCTTCCTGATGTTTCATCTCAAATGAATGAACAGGTCAGCAAGAATGCACCCAACCTATCAAAATAAACATGAATGAGATAAAAGCAAAAAGTGAGAACACACACAAGAAATGAACGAAGAAAGGAGAGAGAGAGAAGCAGAACATCTCAACCTTTTAAAGCTGATCACAGTTTTTGTGAGTTTTTGAGACTTCAACATCATCAGTTTCACCCCCCCCCAACCCCCCCCCCCCCTAATTTTTAAGCAATAAATTGATACAAATTAAAACTATATTTTATTTTTATATATATATATATATATATATATATATATATATATATATATATATATATATATATAGTTCAATAAACACTCCATTTTCAAAAAAAATTTAATTTTCTGGCAATTTCATGGTTCAGACTTTACAGGGTTAATGAAGCTTGCAATGAATCATAGTTGTGAGTTCTGATGGGCGGAAATCCCAGGCAGGTGGGACCATGGAGATAAAGTAAGCAGTAACAGGAAAGTTCTCTACAGCTCTCCACAGACTCAGCCTGCTGATTTCATTAGGCGTTTCTATATGGGGATAAAGAGCAGGGAGCGGAACAGAAGGTCAAACTGAATCCATGATTTATAATAGATCTGCCTATTATGAGATGCCTGCAAATAGATATTTTGTAATGTAGTTTAAGGTGCCAGTTACTATGCAGTTTAGACTGACATCTGATTTAGCCACAGCTGTTCACCAGGAAAAGCTTGAAAAAGGCGTTAAAAACACAATGTTGAGATTTTGTTTTAAAAAGAGAAACATCTCCTCCATTCCTCCTCAACAAACTCTTCAAATGACAGATTTAAACCCAAACCCTTCTTGCCAACCATTGCACCACTGTGCTGCTCTATAGCATGAGGGAGCAATACCTCTGACTGGCAGAAGCCTGTGCAAATAAACCCAGCGTGCAAGACACAGTGAGACACAACTCCATGAGAAGCGTAATTTACATGCAGATATAGCTGATATAAATGTATACATATGTTTTTTTTGTTTGTTTTTTTTGTATTCAGTAATACCAGTCTGCCTACTTGGAATGGCTAAATTGTAGTTGCCTCTGATAAAAATGATTAGTTATGATCAAGTCACCAGTTAAATTTTCATGTTTGAAACAAATTTAAATAGATTTTAGCCTTAATGGCTCCATTCAGGAGTCTTTTAGTCCTGTGATCAACAGAAAATTGCTCTTTCGGAAAAGAAAAAAAAAAATTGATTTGTGGGGGCCATTTGTCATTTTTCAACCAAATTTAGATGAAAAGCTACTTCTTTTCATCACAGGCTGTCCAGATTTAGCCCAGAAAAGAAAACATTCAAGGATCCTGGTGCTTGGTGGGATCACTTAATCTATAATATTTCTCATTTTATTACTTGAATGACAGTGTAATGATTTAAATGTTTGTCACTCCATGTGGACCCCTGCCCCTGAATCTGTGGACACTTCTGACCCCTCTTCTACTCTGTTTTCTCACCTGATTTAAAAAAACAAAACAAAAAACATTTATCAATACGTCACAGTGATCCTTTAATTTGACATCTCATCATTTCCTTTCATTGTCCTGCTAAGAATGTTTAGCTCTACACTGACAGCAAGCCAAGTGAATCTAACAACCACTTAGCACAAGCACTTAACACCAGATGCCAAAAACTACTCCATGTTTTTTTTAATGCACTTGAACCCAGACAGCCTGAAGGCTTTCGTTCTACTCACATTAGACATCACATGTATTAAAATGCTTCAGACAAATCCTGTATAATCACCTGTAATCTACTATTTTACAATCATGATCTCACCCACAGATACAGTTAATCCTACATTTATAGAATAATGTCTACTCCTATCCTGTTCCTCTCCTCGATGTCGGACCTTCATTCCACACTCTCCTGGGGGGTCCATTCCTGTCTTTCAATGGTTTTCTGCGTGTGTGTGAGTTTCCCAGACGAGGCCGGATAAGCTGTGCTCTGTCAGGTCAAGCTGAGCCTAATGTTCACAACCCTTTGGTCATTGTTTCCATCTTGAACAAACAGCACATTTATTTTTGTTTGGCTTCTATGGTTAATTGAGGAAAAAAAAAAGTTTCAAAAGTGTCCGGAGTTGTCCTAAATTAAGACATCAAAGAGTCTGATAAATATACAAATGTTCAAGAAAGGCTTTTCACTTACTGAATGAGGCCGAAAAAAAGACTACAAGTAGACATCTTACTTTTCAATACCAGATAGGTTTTTCCATATTAGGTGAAAGGTTTTATGGTTCAACATTTTTGATGGAATCAGACATGTAAATTGTCTGGATTGATGTGTGAATCTTGTGGCCAGTTTGCTGTTCAACTGGAATAATAACTTTAGCGATATAAAGACTTTGAGTCACACACACACAGTAAGCACAAAACAGCCAGTTTCAGACTGAGTAGTTCCTGAACAACAACCTGCACCTTTGAGTCTAACAAACTGCCTTGAAAACCAGTGCAACAGAAGTTGTATAAAAGCAGTCTTGTGTTTCAAGTCTGTGTCCAGTCCAGCACTGATGTGGACAGGATCCCTTGCGAATACTAATTTCCTGTGAGAGGCCTCTTTGGTCTCTCCCACAGGGCAGAGTCAATCAGAGCAAGCTTAAGGTCTTCTCTGATTGATCTGTGCTTCCCAGAATCTGACATTTTAGGTGTGACAGATTCTGGCTGGGCTCACACCTCACCCTCCCCTGAGAGTTTTAATGCAGGCCAGCCTTTCAGCTACTCTAAGGATACTCTACGTTACACGGGTATGGAAGCAACTGGTGGATAAATACACCCCTTCTCACATTACATTCTCCCTAAGGCGTTCAAAAGTGCTTCTCCATGGTGATAGGACGGCTATTGTACTCAGTTCTTGCATGTTTACATGCATGTAATTTGGAGTGTCCCCCCTCCTCCCCCGAAGTGTATTTACCATCACAGTCTGTTCAGAGACACTATCCATATGGCAAACATGTGTGGACAACAATACACCATCATGTACATTAATGCACATCTGATTTATGATCACTCTCTGTTTTTGAGCCATCTCTATGAAATAAAGCAGAAAAGCATGAAGAACCCAAACATATGAAACAATTTGTAAAATGAGATTAAGCTGTTGTAGCAGACCTGCACTCATCTCTTGCAAAGGCCAGCTACAATCCCAGACTTATTGTGCTCTCAGGCGCTATAAAACATCAAATAATCTCTCAGCATGCTTACAATAGCTCCTGTTTTCTGTTTCCCTTTAATTAGGCTGTTGTCTGACCAAAACGTCTGCCAACAATAGGACTGTAATAACAACTTGCATGGGGCCGACCCTCCCACCAGCTTTGTCTCCGTCTCGCACAGCATCTTTTCTGGCTCTGCAGTGGCAGATGAGCATGATATAAGAGCTTGTTTCCTGACTCCGCCACTCTGAACCAGAGAGGCAATGGAAAGCAAAAACTGCCAGTGAAAGCCGCCTCTTCAAAGTGACCATTAATTATGCAGCTTGAAGAGGCCGAGAACAAATTACAACTCGCTGATGCTATACTAAAGAGCCAATTAGTGTTGAGGGATTACCTCTCTGACCTTAGGCCACAGCAGAAAGGAGAGTGACCGCAAAGTGAATGTGGATGTACTGATAACACTAAACCTCACTAACCTTTATCAGAGCACAGCACGAGCCTGACAGCGAGACACCTGAACGTGGTTGCTGTTCTGGCACTGGTCCCTTTTCCATCCTGGAGGGACATACTGTGTGGCATGTCAGTCAGTGTCTCTCAGACATTAGGTCTGTAATTAGTGCCCTCCATGTGGACAGGGACTGAAGCAGGCTGACCTTTCAGACGTCCAAAGCTCAACACATCCTGTGACAATAACATTTTTTCTCAGCCCACCACAGGACTCAGGCAGGGGGTCACATGATGTGGTGCAGTTTACTCACCACTGTAACTGTTGCTCAAGCCCAATACAGTATGTCTCTCACACACATTGCAAGCACACGCACACACACACACACACACACACACACACACACACACACACACACACACACACACACACACACACACACACACACACACACACACACACAAAGAAGCATAAACATACAGGACATCCGTGAAACCAGAAATCCCTGTGGGTGGTAGTGGAATTCAGCAGAAGAAGGAAAAGGGCAAATAACAGCAGTTCTCGTAAATCTTTGCCAATTATCCTTGCAGAGAGGGAAAAATAAGTTTAACATCAAATCCGCAAAATATTTGGGAGATCCTCGTGTAGATGAGGACCTCTTACTCAGCCTAACATCATAGATAAACGAGTGTTAAACTGATCTGCTTCTCTGCAGCATTCTTTGGACACTTCTTTTTGATGGTCAGATGTGAAAACATGATCTTTTTCTCCTTTAAATAAACAAAACATTGGTACAAGTTAACGGATATTGATGAGATGTACAAACAGAAATGACCTTGCGGCTGTACGTTACGGAGCAGTCACACTTGTTCTAAAAGTAAACATGTTTCAGGTTAACTGCCAAAGTAATGGCCCGGTACTAAATCCAATTACAGGCCATGCACATGGCACACATGGAGAAAATGCAGAGGCACGAAGGGACCGCAATTCAAACCGAGAACAGTTGTTCCAGGAGGGGAGTGATTATGCCACAGACTGAAACACTCCTAGTAGCCAAATCTTCTTAATGCATTCCTGATACTCACAAATAATCACACAGTGTTACTGAGCCCTTTGTGAGACCGGCTCATAATGTCCCATAGTTAAATCCAAAGCAGTGGGAATGAGGCTCCGTTAAGGGGTTTTAATGTTGCACCGAACTGAACTGAGATTTTTTTTTTTTAATCAGAATATTTCAGAGGGAAATGCTGTCCATTTCACACCACTAGATTTATGTGACAGCTAAAGATGCTAATTACTTAGACATGACTTACATGTGAAACACATGAAATGTTTTTCTGGATAAGACTACACCCAAAAAAGAGATTGTGAGACTGTTATATGCCCCTATCACTCATTCATCAGTATGGGCACAGGAGAAAATAGGCTTCCTGAAGATGTAGCCCAGTTGGACTTGTTTAGCTTAGCTTTTTAATCCCATGTTAAAAGATTTCCAGTGTATTATAGCTGCAGAGGAAACTACTTTTTAATGAGCATCCAGCTGAGTGGGAAAACTGTGGCATTAATGAATGTTACACTGGTGACCTTCCACTACAAGAGAGAGTCTTTGAACACGCTTCCGCTGTCCACAGATCTCAAAACAGTCTAAACAATTTGAGCCAGGCAGCCTGTGTTCAGGACCAGCATTTTATCAGACAGATTGTCAGTTTTATCTCATTAAGTCAACTGTTTCCATCACAGAAGATCTGCTGAGCGTGTTTCACCAAAACATGCACCACTGTGGCCATCGAGCACCCGTTCTCATAAGAAGGGGGGGGGGGTCAAAGTTCACTGAGCACCACTGTCCTTGTGAAATGGAACTATTGATCTGACAACTCATCCAATAATTCACTATTTATCACTGTGACAGCTGGGTTTATTTTTAGCAGTTATTATCTGTGCCTTTTCATACTTAGTCAATCCAGAGCTACGTGCTATTGGACTCACCCCAAACCACAGAGAGACACACACAGAGCCAGTTACATCTATAATTTCTATCAGAAGGCTGAGAATGAAATAACTGCTCTCTTTCTCCTAAACCTGTGTTTTCAGGCTGCAATCAGTCTCCCTGTATAGAGTTTTATATGCTGGCACAAACACACAGTGGTTACAGAGATAAATCTCTAATCCCACTGGACTTAATGGGCTCCTTAAACTGGGTATTAGGGGAGCGTGTTAGCACTAGGTTTCATGGAACCCAGGTAACACAACTGGGAGCACAACAACATTAAAAAATAAAATGGGCATGCAGAAAAAACAATGCAGGCTATAAAAATACACACAGGTATAAATCCAGTGTGTCTGTAAGACTGGTGCTTCATTGTTTCCATTACTGCTGTGCCACAGTGATTTCATATCCCCACTGAGATGACAGGAGGAGTAATGTGCCATTACAGTCCAGCACATCACTCACGCCAGAAAAATAAAAAAGAAATAGCTACTGAACCTGAGGGCAGACTAACCAATACAACATCCCTGCAATATAAAGGGGGTGAGATGGGGGTGTGGGGGGAGGCTGTCATCTCACCTTTAAATAAAAGCCAGAATAGTGAAACACTGAAATAAAACTGTCAGACAAAGATGCAGAGAAGAGCAGGGGGTGAAAGTGAATGGAGCTCATCTTGTGTCTGAGAGAGGTCTCCGGCCTGTGATCCCTACCGGATAGCCTTCTGTTTTCTTCTGGCACCACTTCAGTAGAGCATTTCTCTTAGATCCTCCGTACTCCCGCGCCAGTGCAGCCAAGGGGTCCTTTCTTTCCACACTGTCACAAGGGAAACACGAACCACAATCACAGAGAGAGATTTTGGGTGGGGTGGGGGCACATTTGCAGTAAGTCATCTGGAGGATATGTTCATAAGTGGTCCAGATTTCTTATATGCATGCTTTGGGTACCTAAAAACTAATATTCTTAGATGTAATGTTTCAGTTCAGGAAAGTTGCAAAGGGTAAGTCATCTTTAAATTACATATAAGGCTGATTTATATTAACTAGAGCTAAAAATGAACTTGCCTCCAGGATCACAGTGTACAGTGACCTGCATAGTATACCATTATAAAAAAATGAAAATCTGTTTCAGTACTAAAAAATTTAAATGAATCTTTTTTTTTTTTTTAATATTCTTTGATATTCTCATTTTCTACATAGTTTTCCCAAACGTTCCCTCTCTGAAAGCTCCCTTCTGAATTCCAGGACATCCAGTTTTTCATTATGACTACAAGACTGAAGCTTCTTGGAGTTCAGAGTTGGCTCCGGATTACTTTGGCGTGACTCCAGCATCCACTCTGACTTTAAGTGTCAGGTTGTAAACCTTAAGCATTGTTTTTTTTTTTAGTGGCACCAATTTTACTTTTCATCCAATATCTCTATGAAATACTGACACACAGTATACTCACTGCATTTCTGTAGGAAAAAAGAAAAATTACTAAATGGTACAAAAGATTGGATAAATGCCTATCTGCAGTATTATTAAGAGGGGCTTCTCCCTAGGGTTTGTGCTGGAACTGAGGCCATGGGAAGACCATGAGACACGGTCATTGCTCTGAGCATAGTAAATATTTCACACGTCATTGCAGCTCTGCTGCTGAATTCATTATTTCTCTGTTTGAGGCACCATGAAGCCAGAAAGAGCAAGATGCTGTCCAAACATACATTGCAGCGGGGAGAGTATCTGCATTTATCATCAGTGATACAGCAGCTTTATCATGAGCCATAAAAATACCAAACATGGAAGCAGACAGCCCCTTATCTCCTCTCTGAGAACATCTGCAACTCATTCACAAGCATTTACATTAATAATATCAAGAATGAAGAGATGCTGAAAAAAGATTAAAAAGATAGGATACACTGGGGAAAAGAAGGCCAATTATCTGTGTGGGCTGTATGTGATGGTGGAAAATATATTCTTGGTAGCACTAATAATACTGTAAATACAGATGGTGAAGAGCAGAGAGCTGAACAAAGTCACAATACCAGCTGAGGATGTGGAGAGGCTGGACTGACAGGTTTCTGAGTTTCTAGATAAATGACGGTGTTTGTTAACATCAACAGTGTGTTGACTGAAGCTAAGGGTGGTATCCAGTGTTTTGGCTGAGTATTTCTTTGCTTCAACCAACTTTGCGGTTTCACTGTGACAGATTAAACCACCTGTGATCGTGAGTGTACACAGGCAGGAGTTGTCTGCACATGAAAATGATCACTGGCAAAAAGAGTAATAAAGGATGTTTGTTTAACATTTGCCTCTCTTCCAGTTCTGATAAGCCAACACAACAGCTACTGTGTACGGGTCATCGGTGTCAAATAAACACCGCTGGTAATAAAATTTCAGAAACTCCAGAGTTCTCTAAAAGGGAATTTTAGTGCGAAGTTGTTTCTGTAAAGGCCTATGAGGAGGTAACAGTTACAGTAACACAGAAACCTTTAGCTAAGACTATGGAAGTTTAAAATGCAGAAATACAACAGTACTGATCTTAAATCTGTAAAACCCCTCTGATTCATGCACCCTATTCTGAATTCTGAGGCTAAATTAAAAAAAAAAAAAAAAAAAAAAAAAAAAAAAAAAATATATATATATATATATATATATATATATATATATATATATATATATATATATATATATATATATATATATATATAAAGCTTGTCTTATGAACTGTCAATGAAAATTTCTCATCACACCAGTGGCTGTGTTATCATCTTTAAAGCCTCAGTCAGAGTTTAACTTATTCACATGTTTGCTTTGTGACAGTGAAGAATGTTTGCATAAGTATAAACCCAGAGCAAACCCAGACATTCAGTTTGCATGTCAAGTAAAGCCAACCCTGATAGCACATGCAGTAAAGTCATAAGTCAAAGATGTTTACTACTCCTAAGCTAAATGAAACAAATGCAGGTTTTCAGTCTATGATTAAATCACCAGCTCCAAGTTCAAATCAGTGAAGTTAAAGCAGCGGGTTTATCTCAGAGTGACGTGCTTGATAAAAATGCATTTAGGTAAGCTCACCTGAGCTTGCTGCTTTCTCGGTTGTAGCTGAAGGATGCAGTGCGGCTGCTGAGTGAAGCAGAGGTTTTGATTACAGACTCCAGAGAAGGGCTCTTCCTCATAAGGCTGTTAGGCTTCAGGTCTTCCCTGCAGTTCGCCAATTTGTCTGGGGAATTAAAGTGTGTAGGAGAGGAAAGACAAAAGAGGGGAATGAACAGAGAGAGCCACAAATGAAGGGATCAGAATATAAAGTACATTTGACAAATCGCAGTGTGCAGTTTTGAAGCGGCACTTTAACATAAGCAAAAATATAACAGGGCATGCAAGGCATGGAAACAGAGGGAAAGGGAAATCACATTCGTGTGTTCAGTTTTAAGACTTGCAGTAACAAAGGATTCTGCAGGTGTGGGAAGTCACGCTACGCTACAAGGTGTTTGTGTTGCTAGAACTACTGCAGTACCCACTATCTGTACCAAGACATACTTGAATATAATGAAAGGTGAAATCTAAATAATCTGGATTTCCTGCAATAGAACATTTAAAGAAAAATTCCCCATCACAATAATCTAAAGTCAATGATTCTAAAGTCAATGTGTGTTTTTCAAATGACTCCTCAGGGATGAAACAGGAACACCTGCTGAACGTAGATGCTGACATTTTAAGAGTCAGGCACAAATTTTACAGCATTGTTTCCAAGGAAAAGAACCATAAAATTTTCCACCAAACCAGGAGCAGTCGGATGTTTGCATGTCGTTATTACCATTCATTAGGTTTGCAATGAGGACACAGTGGACTTTGGCTAAAAACCATCATTTGTTCCTGTATGGCAGTTAAAAGGAAATATGGATATTTGATTGAACTATTATTACTATTACACTATGCCCTAAATTATTTCTGTTTTACATACCATGAGGATGGGAGAATTCTCCATGATTAATTCTTTTCTCCAGTGTCTTTGACAGTGGCTTTATGTGTGAGTGTCTCTAAAAGAAGATAAAACAGTCATCTGAAGCAGGTCCACTTACAGGAAGCTGATATTTGAAGTTTAAAGGGAAACGGGGAGTATACCTGGATAGGGGAGACGGCAGCAGCAGGTGCAGTGCGCACAGGGATCCCACTCAGTGGGCTTCTTGTGGAGGAATGCATCTGAACTGTGTGACCTGGTCCATCTGCAATACCAAGTCATGCAACCACTGAGTTCAGAAGAGCCTTGAGTATTATATTATACATGAAGTGCAAGTACTGTAAAGTCTCTGTATTTACACCTTTTTTTTTTCCATCTTTGTAGATGATAAAATAATCTAAGCAGCAATTTTAATGAGGGACAAAATGACACAGAAATCTTAAAGTCCAAAAGTGTCACCAAGCATCAAAAACAGAGTGTTTGTAGCATTGAGATTAAACAAATGTCACGTGCCAATGTTTCATGTTTATTTATGGTTGGACTCTAGTCTTTTTTATTTCTGATATTTGTGAATTTAATAGTATTTTTTATTCAGGAAAGGTTCTGGTGTTTACCAACTATTTTTAGAAGTCTAACTTGTTTCAGTAAATGAGAAACAGCCTTTGTTAAAAGACAAAATAAACCAAATATTCTGGAACTTTACTTTTGTACCTGCAAATTTTATGCTCCAAATTGAAGCTGCTGAACAAATGTAACGAGAATCTCTGCAACGCAGCTGTAACTAAAGCTCTTAATGAAAAATCCTTCCTTGTCAGTTGCAGATTTACCCAGTATGTCACTTTTGATTTTACTCAAATACAAAAGGAAACACTCCATCCTGCCTGAGATCAACTCAGACCAGACCGTCCCGCCCGCCCGCACACATTACAGAGAAATATTCACTACTCAGCAGCTGCTCTGCTCTGCGGTTACACTCTGTAATGGGATTCCCTGAAAGTGTGTGTTTATGTGTTGAGGTGCTCGAGCTCACTGTGTCCAACAGTATCAAAGGACTTAATGAGGGATTTGACAGTAGCTCCAGGCTCTGTGTTGGCATCTCCGCTGGCGTCGGCGGGTGTGGTCGGGATCATGGAGATGCCGCACCAATGACGGCCGTTATCGGAGTCGGATGCTCTCACCTCTTCACCTTGGGACCTGGCAGACACAATGAATAGGATTGCTGTGTAGAGACATGTATAGCACATATACTAGAGGGAGGAGAAGCTGCAGGCAAAATGTGAACTGGATTTAGAGCTTATCTCATGAGATAACCAATTGATCAGCGAGAAAGGGAAGAAGGCACGTTTTAAAAATAGGCTGTTTGCTCAGTGGATCAACAAGATCATGTGATTAGCTTGAACTAAAGAACTGTCAATAACTGATGACCAGTTGAAGATAAGAAGTTTGGAAAAACCCAATCTGAGCAGGCCAGACACTTTCTGTGCACAGTACCTGTTGAACATTGGACTAAAAGCTACAGTTGAAGGCCTACAGCCTCTTTAATGAAGGATGAGGAAGAAAAGACAAAGACGTTTTTAAACTCACTTCCACAAAGTAGACGGACAGAGAAACACGACTGCAGTTAGACTGGTGCCATTCCATTTATTCATTTGCCTAACGAACAGCAGTCAGACATAATAATATACTTCTATCAGTTCACAAGCATAAAACCAGTCACGAGTCTTTCTAGGCAGAATAAATAAACAGGACATTCATAAATTTTTCATCAAAAGAAAACGCTCACATCATTACTTGCTCATTTTATTTTTTAGAAGGTCTTTTTGAGTGTATCCAAATGTTTACATTTTGAGCACCAGTACCTTCACCTTGGGTTTAAAATATGGCTTTTAAAAACTGTAACCTGAGATCCTGCAACCGTATAATTGTATACTGCCACAGTATGCAATATTTTGCAAGGATTTTGCTGAAAGATGAAATAAACCAAACATGACATCTTCCAAAATTACATCACGGTAACTGAGTGATACATTAAGGATGTTAAATAAAATCTCAGAGTCTGTTTAACGTGATTTTTTTGAGATAAAAAGGTCTTTGTGTTTAATTTGATATCAAATTATGCAGCTAAAAATTGGGAATTAAAGAAAATGAATTCAGCTCATTACTTAAAAGTGGTGCTTTGCAGGAAAAAATAATCCTTTCAGGAACATGTAACACAGTCTTCTTGGTCTAAGGGTTAAAATGGCATGTTTCAGTAGAGCGGTGCAGCTGTTTGTGTTTGTGGCAGTTCCAATTTTGGCACTATAATATTAAGAAAACATTTAAAAGAAATATTGCAATCATTAAAAACAGGCAAATAGAAACAGTGCAGATGATACCTGTGTGATAAGATGTCAGGAATTTATAGTTATTAAGTGTTCTATAGTGCCATCAAATGGCTTAACAGGAGACTGCATTTTATTTCAATCACAGGACTCAAGAGTCTTAAAAAAGGCAAGTTTTAAAATAAACAAGTGACAACAATTTGACTAATATAGTGCTAGTAAGCAGAATATATTAGGTCCAGAACAACCTATTGTATGAATGATATCAACTGGACTTTTCTTCTATTGTGTTGCTCTGGCCTTGCAATGTGCATTTTCTGATGTTACAAGTTTGTCTGGCAGAGTGTTTGGGGAAATTTTAATCTTTGAGCTTTGCTACTCTGAACATGTACCCATATTTTCATTCCTCTACCAGTTTTCAGTGTTATTTCTGTAACACCTCATTTGCTGGACTTTCTGAAAGGCACAATGCAGCTTCACACATTATTAGAAAAAAAGAGTCTCTCAATCATGGCATCTCATCAGAAACACAAAGGAATCACAAAAATAAAGAGTACATTCATTGAGAAACAAAAATACAGTATTTTCAAAAGTTCCAATATGTAAAGACATGAAGAGGAACAGAAGCCAGGCTGTGTCATGAGAATTTGTCTGTGGTTACAGAGGTCACAGTGGCTTACAATGAAACTGTTTTACCACATTACATGTTTAATGTCATATTAAGTGCAACAATAACACTGTCTTCACATGGTGCTGAGGTGAGAGGCGCTTCTTTAGTGCCCTTCTACTGCAGTCTTGGTATCAAAAGTAGCTCCGGAGCTTATTCTGAAAGGAAAAGAAGAAGGGACATGAACTACTATCTATGTGTAACTACGGTGTAAACAGAGATCTTATTTTCTTCTTAGCATTATTATTTTCAAAGCCAGACCTGTGGGCACTTGCAGACTTCTAAAATCTCTGCTCCATGCATACCTCAAAGGATTAATACAGTCACTCAATGTCAAATTTCAATAAAATCACCGGTGATCAAATGTATCTGCAGCAGATGATGCATAGCATGAGTTTATTCCAGTCATGCCGTGCAGATCATCCTGCTATATAACCAAAAAAAATTAAGAGTGTTATTCATTTACAGGACAGCAGGTGGCACCAGATACATCTATTTGAACTAAAGGTTGAGAGAACCAGGCAAAGCAAACCAAAAGGGTAAAATAGCCCTGAGGGTGCAGTCAGCCAGCACACAGAAAGACAGACAGAGTCAGACAGGCTGAAGCAGCAACACGAAGCCAAACACAGACAGGAAGGTCAGTGAGCATCAGCAGCACACAGGGCAGAGAGAGGCAGGCTGGCTGAGCGAGCACTGGCAGGGCAGGAAACTCACCTGGATTTTACATAGGGAGGCTTGTCAGAGGGACATCTTTGACAGAGTCATCACAGGGAGCTGCTGGAGATGGGGAGCGAGGGCAGCGTAACAGCTAATCTTGGGGAGAGTTTGCTGATTTAGCCATGGTCTAAAGCCACTACTATATTCACAAGTACTGCACGAAATCTGAAGAAAGGACATATCTGGTTTTTAAACCAAATATTACTGTTACTTAAACTACTAATGGGTTTTGTGAGGTGAGATTTTATGAATAAAAATGGTTCAAGGCAAAATTGTTTTGCTACCTAAAAAGGATTATACCATGACCAGCCGCAAATAAAAATAGAGCGCTGTATAGTCACAAATCTAAGCAGACTTTGCCACAGAAGTATTTGACCTGGCATGATAATGAAAGAGGACAAGACCATCAAAAACACTATGGTATTTGCACACTAAAACACACTTATATAATAACATGATCTGATGCAATGCTCATCAACATTACTGCACTGCCACAGTCCGACAGCACTATGTGAAGTCTTAAATAGTGTGACAGATTGGTGTGGGATATTTGCTGTAACACACTTGGATCAAAGTGGGATCTGTGATTAGAGCAGATCTGCCACCATGTAATTAAAAAAAAAAAAATCCTATTATCCTATATTATCAATATTCTGAAGTTTGCTGCGTTTTGAGTGTGAAGTTTGAATGTTACTGGAGGGTAAGTGTGGAAGAGGGAGACAGAGAGGGCAGCAGCTTAAAAGGAACAGAATACACAGAGGGAAATACCGCAGGAGACGGCTCATTTACTGTACCAACAGAGTCTGCCAAATCCCGGGAACCTTGACATTAAGACTCCAAGGGTTTGCTCTTGTGAAACAAAAAGATATGAACTAAATTATATCTATACTAAATGTAGATATGTCTTAAGAGATTCTTGGGGGTCATTCTCATTCATACCGCATGTATAAAACACAGCTAGGTGGAGATATGGCAAGACTCTGGCGGGTATCTCATGACCACATATGTACAGGGAGAAAGGAACTGCAGCCCGATGCTAAAAAAGGGGAGATTGGTGGAGGGAGAGGAACTGAAAAAGTGGAGTATGGAGAAGATGGTACCTGACTCCCTGCAGGGCCTCAAGGTCTGCAGAAATCTTTGCGTTGCGATCCTGCTCCTCCTGCAGCTGCCTCCTAAGTGTACGCAGCTCCTGCTGAGCTTCCACCTTGATGTCATTGGCTACGACCACAGCCGTCTGAAGGTCTGCCTGAAAACGCCGCCACTCCTCCTTTTCATCCTAAAGGCAAAAACATGTGGATGCAGATACGCATACAGGTGAATTCATACTAACAGAAAATGACTACAAACCATTTGAATTTAACTGGATGGAAGAATAACTGGTCCTTACGTGAAGGGAAACAAGCGATACTACATGCATTATGTAAAATGGGTTTTGCATATCCTCGTGAATTTTCAATCCAACAATTACAGGAAAAACTACAACAACCCATCAGTGAAATTTTGCTTAGTTATTCCAAACCAAATTTCAGAATGTGCTGTGAAAACTGCCAAGGTGTAAAATTTAAAAACCTCAAGACAGGGAAAAATGGATTTCAACATCAAAAGGTAGGCAGAAAAAGTCTTTGGTTTCCTCTGGGCAACAGACACTGAAAAAAAGACCTGAAAATTTCCCTTCCCACTCAGGTAAAAGTCAAAAACATCTAAGAGCATACTCAGTGTTTTAAAGTCAAAATCAGTGCTTTGTAGATGTATTTTTGGCTATGTAGTCTCCAAGTTACACTGAATCTTGTTTTCTACTGGAACACTGACTTTTTCTAGGGATTCACAGCTTTGACTAGAAATTACAACATTTTTATTATTTTGTCAGACCACCATCCATCAGCAGTCAGATAAATGGCAGACAGAAAGTTCA
The DNA here is from genome assembly GCF_007364275.1 of Archocentrus centrarchus. Taxonomy (NCBI): domain Eukaryota; kingdom Metazoa; phylum Chordata; class Actinopteri; order Cichliformes; family Cichlidae; genus Archocentrus; species Archocentrus centrarchus. Next base: position 27,703,507 of record NC_044359.1, read on the forward strand.
GCAGTGTACAAACTCAATATAATATAAATCACCATTAATTCCAGCAAGACTTTATCTCACACACAGATAATGTCGATTTTAAAGATTAAACTAAACTGATGTTTATGGAAGAAAATCAATGCCTTCCAAGAAATACAAAAGGTGCCCGCATCAGGACACCACCTGCATATTCCCCAATGCTACTGGAACAATACTTTGTGGAAAGAAGACTCTTTGGCAAAAAGACAAGGAAAAATGAACTTAACGTGATACTCCACCTAGAATCTCTCTCTCTCTCTCTCATCCTTGTAGGGGCTCAAGGACAACTGTAAAAGAATGACTATGGTCACCTGAACTAAACTGGTAAGCACTAAACTGTAACTGTTATCACAGTAACACGGATGCTGTGAATTCTGAGCTTAAAGACCTCAACAACATACTGGAAGAGTGGGATAGTATATGGTAGACATCCAACAACAGGGCTCTCGTCCCTATGATTTCTTACCTTCATCTGCCTATTCATAACTTTCAGTTGTCGCTCAGCTTCAGCCTTCTGCTCCTCCAGCTTTTTGACAAGATCTGCAACAGCAAATTCAAGGTCTTTGAGAACTTCTTCCCAAACGGTACCACAGGTGAGGTCTAGCATACTGCAGATTCAATAAATGAGTGTGCACTACCAGCTGTACAGTTTTCAGTATGGTGGAGAGCACTAAAATAATCATTATCAGACTAAACTCATTCATTATGATTTGCAACAGCTTGTCAAAACACGGCCAGATAAAATTAGCCAACTGCACTTATGGAAAGTCAATGACAGAAGAGTTACAGTATGCACTCACCTTGCATGTCGTTTTTATACACTCTCAGTTGCTAGTTTATGAGCTTTCATAATGCAGTCTCTTCCAACAGTCCTTCTATAAACCCTACCTTCAGTTTTTGAACTGTTTAAAGACATATTGTTTCAGCTCTGTAGTCTATTTGGATGCATTTCTATTACTCTGTCACCCCATTTATGAGAATATATCAGATATTAGAAACCACCAAATCTAAATTGCATTAAGACTTCAAGTTAAGGCTCCACAGAGCACTAGGGAACTGCAGGGAACTGAACACCCAGTTATATGAACTTACTCTCCATGTCCAGGACAGCTTGGTTGGTGTGGCAGTTAACAGCCCTCTGCTGCTCCACCTGGTCCTCCAGCTCGAATATAGTCTCCTTCAGCTCCTTCACCTGGTTCTCAGCCTGGATTCCTGCCTCCTCCAGGGCAGCGACTCGGCTGCATAGATCCAGCTCTCTCTTCTCAGCCCGCTCCTGAAGCTGCTGGCATTTTGCCTCCACCTGTGTAAACATAAAAGAGCTTATAATGACTTTAGTGGATCAATCAGTAAAAACAAAGAGACTGTGTTTCACATGATACTAACAGCTGGCTGTCACTGTGTAAAACAGATGTGTGGTTAAGACACTTCTGGCTGAAGAAAGAATAATAATGTTTTTCACTATATGTGTGTTGGAAGATTAAATAATAGATGCTTATTTCATTATTTATTACATCTCCTCGATGGTTTCATCTGATTGAAACAAACAAGGTTCAGTTTCAATTAAGTGAACATTTACAAAGGTGTGCCTGACAAAACTTATTTGGCATTAGAGGAAATGAGTGACATGCAGGATGGCACTGACTTACAAGTTCTGACTACATCAGTGTTTTCTGCTCCACTGAAGCTGAAGTCAGAGTACCACGATGACTGCTGCTTTGAGAAATGACCTTGTAAGTCAGATCTCTGTGAGAATAACATACTAAAACAAGACACTGATGTAGTCACGCAGGACACCCTCCAACTGACACCATGTGGCTCTAATAGATCAAGATGTTTGTGAGTTAAGTTATGGAGTGGCCTCACCCTCACACCCATGTGCCAGAGGAGAGCTGTGTGACTGAGGGTCCACCCTACTGTTGGCACAACAGTCACAGTCCAATAACGATGACATTACTAAGCTGATGGTGACACATCTCATTTTGGAACAACCACCACCAACATGACCCCAAACCCACAATGCCTCAGCCTTTCTCGGATGTGTGGTTTTGTAGGGGAAAACCAAAGTGAATACTGAAAAACATATGAAAATCATTTAAGTGGCAATGAGTTCATGCGCTGCAGTGGTGAGGCACTCAATACCAATTTAATGGTCATGTTCAAACCAGTGTGTAAGAGGTTTGTCCTCAGTCACACTCAAGAGTTATGAAAATATTATGGCCCTCCTTTCAGCCATATTTTTAATCATTAAGAGGTTTTATACCAGTCAAATCCAACACACGCACAGTATTACAAAATATCAGCTTACAGTAAGTGCAGATGAACAGATCGTTCTTTTGGGAATTCCTGGAAACTTAAACACGGCAAATCACAATTTATATCGCAGGACCTCTTTTTTTTTTTTTTTTTAAGTGCACAGGATCCACACTAAAACTGAACGTGTACATTAAAACACCTGCAAGTAATGTAACCTTTATAGATCCCAGTTTAACTTAAAAACCATTTAATCATTAAAAAAAAAAAAAACAATATAAAGCAAACTGATACATAATATCAGCCTGCTTGTTGCATTTATGTAGTTCTCTAGTAGTGTCAATGCATCCATCATGCAGCATTACTCATGAGCATCACTGCAGCATTAATATGTTACTGACAATGATTTATTTTCACCTTGTTAAAATGGCAATTATCAGCAGTATACTGACACTGGGAGATCATTTCAACATTGGATTTTGGTAGGTTTGTTATGGTAAATTTGCCTATTATGGTCATAACAAGAATATACAGTGTGATGACTGTATGAGAGCTGTCAGTGTACACAATCCATATATACAAGTGTTGCAGATGTGCTGGGTGAGGTGACTGAAGAAGTCTGAGTGGCAGCCACCCTGGGGCCTCCAGTTTACTCTACGCACTTCACAGCAGTCATGTTCACTGCCACAATTTTACACACAAACACTACATAAAAAACTAACACCGTACTTGGTGATGCATGCACAGTATTACAAGATATTACTGGAAACTATTGGTGCTGTGTTTTGCAATTCAATAAGGTTCTCATACATTACTTGGATTTCTGCAAGTGATTATGACATTTTCTTCAGCTAGTTAATGTGATGTGAACACTCATGCTTACTATGGGGGAAAATTAAGCAAGGCATCATTCTGCATTTAATCTCCACAACTGACCACAAGTGTCAACAGCATTTTGTGCTCAGGGGGTGGGGGGGCGATTATGAAACACTGACTGGAACATAATTTTGAGATTTTTTTTTTTTTTAAAAACACAACTGAAAGTGCTCATAGAAAGGTACAAATAACACCACTTCATCCCTTCACGTTATGTGAAGTGAAACTGAATGTGTGAGCTGTCCCATTATATGCAAGATTCCATAAAATTCATTTTTACAGTCTGTGTAGGGAGTTTCCTCAGTCTACAAAATGTTTGCATGCATGGCTCAGAGTATGGGTCAGGTGTGCCCATAAAGTGTTTGTTTTTATACATCACTGTTGTTGTTTGGGAATTGACATACACCTCTTTCAGAGTCCAATTTGTCCATAATCAAACGTTAGAAATGAAACCCCTGCTGTGTACACATGCCACTACGGTGGAAGCAACAAACTATACAGAGGCACTATATGAACATAAATATTTTTTAAATGTAAAACATATTTCTTTTATAGTTCTTATGTATTTAATCAACAGGCCTAGTGAAGGGGCAATTAATCACATATACTACAAATGACAAGATGGAAATTTTTTTATCAGCTTGCACCCCTCTTACCTTAGACATGGAGCCTCGCACATGCTCAGTCTCAGCTTGGGCCTGAAGCAGCTCCTGTCTTAGTTCTGTTAGCTCCACTTCCAGCCGGTCTCTCTCAGTGTGGGCTGTCTTCAGCAAAGTCTGCAGCTCAGTGTTGTCACTGGCACTTTGCATTGCCTTCAGCTCAGTCACCTTTTGCCTCTCAATATCCACCTGTGCCTTCAGCCTACTGTTTTCCAGTCTCAGACCCTCAGCTGTTGCCCTCTGCTCCTCTGCAGCTTGTACTGCCTGACCTCCAACTTCCAGCTCCCTGTCCAGCTGGGCTTGCAACCTGTCTAACTCCTCTCTTAGGCAGCGCACCTGGCTCTGGGCCTCCTGGTGCTCTTCCTCCAGAGCCCGCAGGCTGCCTGTGAGTTGCTGCTGGATGTCCACCAGCTTCTCCCGTTCAAAGCGTGAACTCTCCACCAGCTCAGCATACCTCTGCTCCAGCTCAACCAGTCGAGGCCCTTGGCTACCCAGCTCCTCCTCCCTCTGGGCCTGAGTCTGAGCCTGCTCCTGAAGCCGGACAGCCAGCGTTTCATTCTTCTGGGCCAGCACCTCCAGACGCTCTCTCTGCTGTTGAAGTGAGGTCTGCAGGAGGCGTTTCTCCTCAGCCAGACGCTCATTCTCGGCCGTCAGCTCCTGCACCACTTGCTGCTGGTCAGCCAGCTCCTGCAGTGTTGCCTGCAGCTCCTCTGATGTGCTGTGGTGGCTCTCTTCCATCTTGTGAATCTGTTCTGTCAGGCTCTGCAAGGAGATGTCCTGACCTCTGCCACTGTTAACTACCCCTGTTTGATCAGTGCCCCCACTGACACCACTGCTTGCTGATTCTGAGCGAGATGGGATCTTCTCAAATTCTGAGGAGTCAGGTGATGGTGACCCCTTGGTGATGTCTGAGCTGGAGGATCCAGAGGTTTTGAGTGGGCTGGCAGCAGAGGGGAGATTATGCTGTTGAGGAGCTGAAGAGTCTGAAGACAGACCATTCACCAAAGGCTTCAAGGAGGTTGTTGTGTTTGTACTACAGATAGGAGATGCCTCCAAGCTAAGCAGCTTTTCCTTCAGTGCCTGGTTCTCCTCCCTGAGGGCTGCCAGCTCTCTCTGAAACTTCCCATTCTTCTCTCTCAGCTCTGCGACCAGCACAAGGGCCTCCCCCACCTGTCCATGCTCGCGATCAGCTGCAGGCTCTTGGTGTGATATAGAGTTGGGTGAGGGTAAAGAGGAAGCAGCGGAGGCTTTACCCTTACAGCGCTGCAACTCCATCCTGAGATTGCTGAGCTCTAAGTTTTTAGCCTTTGCCTCAGCGAGAAGCTCCTTTACCTGGCATTCCAGAAGGCCCTTTTCTTGGACCTCCGCATCCGCACGGGATTTGGTTGAATTCCGTGTCTGCTTTGTCAGGGTGGAAAGGCTGGAAGTGCTGGCACTGGAAACCATTCTCTTAGTGGAAGAGCTCTTCAGTTGGTCCCTTAGAGAACTACGGTCTCTTGTTATGGCAGAGGGCATTTCTCTAGGAGCTGGGATTCCAGACTTCTTGACAGTTTGTGCACCTGAAAAACAGACAAAAAAATACATACTGAAACAGTGTTTAATTATCAGAGCTGATTTGTAATTATAACTAAAACATTTCCTTCTCTTTGTCAGCTACACGGCCACTTCAACATCTTGGATCACTGGTTATAAGGGCTTCTTAGCCCGAACAAATCTAAGCCTCTACATCTGATAACCTCTGAAATCATAACTATAACCTTAAAATATAACTACAAACAACACTGAGCAGCTCATAAGTAGAAACATTGTTTTCACAAAATGTGTAAAATTTACAAAACCAATACAAACATTACAATATTCTTTATGAGAAAATAACTTGTGTTTAACAGTTGAAGTGAACTGGATCAAATACACATTTAATTTAGAGTAAAAAATACTTTTAGATTTGGACTGCAAATCTAATGCCTGTCCAGATAAATAATTTGCAATTCACGTATCAAAGATGAACTTGTTCTCAGTAGACTTATCATGTACACTGACAAGGAAAGGTTAATAAAATCAACATACACCCATGCTAGAACCATGAATTTGTTAACATCATGTAATGATACCAATTGAATAGACAGTGCATTGCATTCATGTTTGTATTATTCAGCACTATGGTCACTATACCCTATTCACACATTGTTCTCTGTTTGGACAACAGTGCATCTGCCTGACACTGTCTGTTGCTCGCTGTGACCATTCATGACTGCAGCAGAGCTTAACTGCATCAATGTGGGCCGCAGCCCTGAGCCCTTTCCAGACCCCTCTCAAATATGAAGAGTATTTACTGATGCCTGGCGTGAGCTGGCTGCCATCTGAAAACGCTGTATTGTTTGTTTTCAGATCATCAGCAAACAGCGAGGGAGACACAAGGGGCTTGCTTGTTTCAAAGGACGACAAAGGTCCCTGTGCACGTGGAGCAATCAGGCACAAAGCAGTTTATGCATTAAGCAGTGCTTACGGACAGAGACAGCACTGTCTCTCTCATGCATACAGCATCATCGTCAAGCCCCCAAAGCAAAGGCTAGACAGGCATCCTGTGAGAGAAGACTGAGCATCTCCCTGAGCAACACGCGCACGGACTTAGAGCATACACGCATACAAAACCCACAACAAATGGCCTAGTTTGGAATTAAAAATCCTATACCCTTGTGGGCTCTAAGTACTGCGCCATTGATAGGCTCTCTGCTCAGACTATCCCCTTATTCAATAAGCCAGCAACTATAGCAGAAGCTGCCAACACTGGCACAATTTCTGGGGTACAAAACTGTTTAACATTCCTGCAGTGAGAAGCTGCGCTGCAAATGTGAGGTTCTTCAAGCAGGGAGGTAAACCCACATCAACTGTGTCAACAGAAAATGTTTTTAAATGATGACTTACAACTGTTACACAAAACAATCAAAGTTCAGATTTGAAAGACAATCCTGGACTATGCAAATGATGAATAGCAGAATGAGGTCTGGACACCCGGCTGTCGCTCACTAAAAACAACTACCACCTGCCTGAAATGAAGGGATGCTGTCATTTACAAATGCTGTCAGGTAAAACGGGACACACCTACACTTTACAAAGATCCAAAGAGTTGAATTAACATCCACAGTCACTTTTTCCCTGCAATTCACAGATGAACCCATGACTGACAGAATGAGGACAAAACACACTCCTAAAGTCACACGAAAGAATTGAATATAAAATCCGCACTGAATGTTTATTCCAATTTACTGTCCACTACAGGAAGCATCAGCCACACGTGGGAGGGAAAGAAACACTTACCAGCTTGTGCCTATCTTATGGTCACTGGTCATATTGTCATTATGGGTGTTAATAAAGAGAGGGTAAATAGGTCTTTGTGAGACAGAGTCCGATGTGATTAAGATCAGTATATTCTCTTGAGAATGAGTGAGATGCCAAGAGTGGGACTGTGGGCCAGCCTTCCATTCACTCTTCCTTCATCTTCTGTTTTCTTTTTGCTCTTAGTGAATAAAACCCAGATGGAGCACATGAACTCACTCATCTTTAGATCGCCCACCTCTTTAGCCATGACATCACCACAGCTGCTTCATGTGCACAGAGAAATGACACCAGTGTCAATGTCGGCAGTCAGCACATGCAAAAAGACAGGATGCTAAAGAGCCACAAGTATATAGGCACAAGTATACAGAGGCCAGGAGTTACAGAACCACAAAAAAAAGGATGCAAGGCTTTATAGTAGAGGTACCTCGCACTCAACTGTATCCAAATTCTACCCATTACCTTAAATCCAAAACCACTTACAGTACATTTCAGTCAGGACTGTTGCAGTCACCAGAAGACTGATATTTATATCTGCAGTAATTTATATGTGGTGGTATGGCTTTGTTCTTCAACATATCTACTGTCCTGTGTGTATAAATGGGAAACCAGAGGAAAGCAGAGCAGCAGCCAGACCTCTGTACAGAAAAGAGTCAACATTGATTAAGTCAGAAAGGAGGAGCCAGTGAGTTACAAAGTGGCTTGCAGATGCATGAAGAATCCTGAAAGAGTTTAAATACCATGCTGGATATGAGATTTGCTAACTGGATGAGCAGAAGTATACTGGCTGGGATTTAGATCAGCGCATCTTTTGGGATTCATGGCACTGAACAGGTTTAAATTCCTTAAGGTTACTGAACATTTGATATGTCACTGCTGACAGGTGACAGTATTTGTGGTAACATTTACAACTCCAGTAAGCTTGTTAGCTGTAGAATGTTTATTACTTTATACTCATTTTGATCATCTAACTTTCACAAGGTTTGCTAAACTTGGAATGACTTACTGAAACAAAATAGCCTAGATTAGATTCTTCTTAAAGTGGTCAGTGGTATAAAACATGATAATTAATTAAAGACAGGGAATGACAAGAGTGAGAACGGCTTTTACTGAGACACTGCAGTTGAGGTGACTGTAAAAGACGTACTTAACCTCCAGTTGCTGCAGCGGAGCCTCTCAGTGGGTAAAAAATATGGCACTGCTCTAAATGACACTGTTTTTTTCCCCCTTTAAAAATAACAGGAACTTCATCAGTGTCCAAGGTCCAAGAACCACAAAAGTAAACAAAAGAACCATTAAATAATTTAAACATCAAGTTTTCTGGAAAGAGTTTTGAGTAAAACATACCACTGAAAAAAAGAGAGTGTTAACATCACATCACTAATTAAGTGTCCATGATATCAATAAATCCACACACTACATTACATCTGATTAATCTGACTGTTCAGCCAGAGCAGTAATAGTAGTTGAGGAGATTCTGTAAAGCTGCAGAAAAAACACAATGCAGATTTTGCAGTTATCAGTACACAAATACATCAGAAACTTCTAATTCTAGTTAATCTATTAAGGTGCAAGAACTGAATTTACTTTAGGATCTTCAAAGAAAAACATTTACACAACAGGCATGCAAGTGCAAACCTTTCACAAATCAAAGCTAAAGCCGAGGTAGTTAACAGCTATCTTCACCTTAATTTAGTGCTGTCTTCGATGTAGGTCGGCTCAGGACCAGGACCATTTATAGTTACATCTAAAGAAGCACTAAATCTGTGAAAAGAAGTGGAATGGGCAGGTAAATGGCTTACTGTGGGTCATTCCTCCTCCAGAAAGGAATAAATCCACATGCAGTCTGTGGAAACTAGCTCTTCTTAATAGGAATATGCAAATACTGGGAAACAGCAGCTCTGAACAAAAAGAAGAAAATCGTTCCCTATGAAAGAGCATTTTCACTATTCAGTGTATCATGAACTGTTTTATACCTCGTCACAAATATTAATCTGTTGATTATAGCTGTGGTATTTTTATACATAAGTTATACCACCAGTATTTGTACAGCAGCTGCAAAAACAGCCTTCATGCCCATATGAAATGATTGCGTTGTTTACATTAACTAATTATCTAAATGAATTTAACAGAATGACTTCCAGTAATGCAAAGTTGGGGTTTTTTTTGTTTTTTTTTAATGAAAAGTCAGCCCCTCAATCACAGTAATGCAGTATGCATGCTTCTTTCCTGCTAATGAAGATAAGCTTTCAAATCACAGTAGGAGCCGTGTGGCTGGACACAGTCCAGCACTGGCCAGTCAACTGCAGCCCGCCTGCCTCCCAGCCAAGAGGTGACAGAGTGCACAGTGAGTAGAACACACCAAGCCTTCAATTTACAGAGCAGGGGGATCACGGGTGAGGAGTCACGATGGAATAATGACTGCAGGTGGTCAAGTGTCAGACAGCTGGCACCTGAAATGATGCATTGGCATCACCACCATAATAAACAAGCTTTGGAAGAGAATCTCTTACTGCCACTCATCTGTCTTCTCCTCTGGTTTCCAGGAAATGTGATGTGCAGTTTTCCAGTCAGGTGGAAGAAGAGAGGAGACACAGAAACACAGGCTGTTTTTGGACTTCCTGTTGTCCTACTGACAGGGCATGAAATAGGTCAACAGGCGCCCTTCAGTCAGATACCAGGACTCAGGCATTCCTTTCTTCTTACCGGAGAGGAAGATAGACAGAACTGAGGCTCCATGACTGTTGCACTGACTGAGTAGGCATTAGCGTGGATGGTAATCTGTGTTACAACAGCTCAGTGCACCACTGTAAACCATTAAACCCTTTATTTTGACAATACAATTACTTTTTCACTGTAAACAACTTCAAAATCAACAATTTTTTTTAAAATAAAGATGCTTCTGTATATAGCACAAACATGTTTAACAACAATTCCTAAATAAATTCCTGATCTTTAACTCTACTCTCATTCTAGGACAGTAAATCATATTTAAGGTAATAAACAAGAAAATGGTTAATACACTAATAACTGAAGCTCCTTCAAACAAGGGCATCTGTGTGAAAAAGCCTTCCTGTATCATCATGCTTCAGAGATTTACTGGAGGCTCACTACAGTCTGACACCTGTCGTAAAAACCAAGTTCAAACAATGACTGCCTGTCTGCATTTGGGATGCAAAAAAAACCCAAAAAAAACAACTTTGGAAGAAAAGTCAACACACTGACTTTCAAGACCAATAAATAGATATTTACCCTTTTTTAAATGATTATTTCCTAACAGCAGATTTCTTAGCTAGTCCTTACCAATATCAGAAAATGGGTCTAAGCTGGCTGCACAGCCTCTCTGCCATGAGGTTGGCAGTGCAATTGTACACATCATCAACACAGTAGACTCCTTTGAAACTTTTATTACTGGGCTGAAATGAAAACAAAGAACTGCTCATTTACTAGCAAACAGAAAGCCTCCTGAAAAGCAAGAAGCCTCCCCAATCTCCTCTGTAAGCAGAGGTGCAGAAAAACACCCCACAATTAATCTGATGCCATTGCTGTGACCTGCCAGCAGGTGACATGTTGATCAATCGTGCCAGCAACTGACCAAGCAAACCTTCCACCCAGTCTTTAAAAGAAGACATAATGTGTGCAAGACTGAGCTGAGATACTCATTTCTGCCTGAAAAGCGTACAGCTCTGTGCTTCCTCTGCAGCACAGCAGGGAAGTGCAGCATGAGAGCTGGCAAGCCACAGAGGGACACTTGGCCTGAGTTCTTTGGCTCCTTTAATCATTTTGATTGAATCATTGAAACTGGCCTGCATGCTAAGACTTTTAACACAGCGCCCTTATGCTGATCCACCCGCCTTTACATTACTTATAGAGCCAATACCCTACAGAGAAATCCAATAGCAGAGGCCATGAGCAGGCCAACTGAGAGGGAGGATTTCTCTTTGCTCCACATGGAAAATAGTTTAACACTGGACTCACAGAAGGAATAATATGGCATTTTACATGACAGCAAGTTTAAGGGATCAGTGACTGTGATGGGCAACAGGTTTTATTACTAGATTTAAGCTTCTGATGATTTCCATCTGAACTTTATTCCTTTAGAATGACTGCTACAAGGCTGTATTAAGCTTCTGTGATTGACTTTCCTGGAGTAATTACAAAAAGGAAAAAAAAAGAAGCATATTCTGGAAAGATTAAGCAACAAATAGAAATGGTATTTGCAACTTTGCAACTTATAATCTCAAGCTACAATAAGGAACAATGGGGCACATTCTACTGACCACAGTTTAACACATAACTGATTCAGAGAGGAAACTGATTCAAGATAATAATGCAATATTGTATATGCACAATTCAGTTTTAATGAACTTTTGATGCAAATTCAAACCTATGATAGCTCTAACTGACTCTGCTGACTTCTCAGGGGATGGATAGGACAACAAAATTAGCCGTGTCTCACAACTTACAAGTACTCACAAACTCACCATGTTCTCAGCACCACTGAGAGTGTGAGGTGAGTGAACTCTGCTGCACCATTTTCTGGTATGACTGGACACTGGGACAGATACAGATTATTAACAAGATGACACCCAGTACAAAGTGATAGTTGTGCGATCTTTCTTTGGCCTGTTGTTCTCAAGACAAAAACTGGGCCAACATCCACAGAAAGGCCAGGATTATCATTCCCAGACTGAGGATGAACCGCAGCCAGCTGCTGAGATATACAAACCACATCAAGTCAAATTTGATTTGGTATGCATTGAGCACACAATCACAGGCTTAGTGGCTTGCATGTCAGTTCCAGCATTTTTGTAAGGGTGTCCGTTTCATACATGTATTGTTAGCTGCTCTATCATAAATTTGTGAGTTTTATGAGCTGAGGGATGAAGGCAAAAAATGTATTAACTTTGATGTCAAGGCTGTAGCCTCTGTTACACAAACAGGACATTTAAACAGCGCACACCTCCCTCTACAAACAGAAAGCACTGCAGAATGGATGGTGTATTCACTGTACCTACTGCTAACTGCCATGGAAAATTTGACTGGTTTAACTTCCTCACAGTGTCCTGGCTATCAAAAGCTGGACAAACGTGCTTCCTCATCGTAAATCCCTGCTCTGCGTCAATTTGCTCTGATATACCGTTGAGATGGCACATCCACAGTGACTGGCTCGGAGTGGAAGTCTGCTCTGAATGGGAGCACAACCAAGAAGCATAACAGCACAAACATTTACTGTTAGTTTTTAAAGTGTCTTAATTGGTGAGTCAAAGTATCAGCTCTAGACTGGAATTAGGATACTCGGGGGTGGTCTGGAATATCTCTTTCAAAGCTAGCCATGACAAATACATCTTCATTTCTGGAAGTTATAACAGTGTCAATAAGCAAAAATATCTCAGTGTTTAAAGGAAAGGGGAAGGCAGATGTGTGAAACCTGAAAATTGGATTCCCAGGAGCATACCAAGCAGAAGCCATGCAGCGCTTAGTTCTACTTAAACATACCAAAATATAGCTTCCTGTGTTAGTTGACCATGACCCATACACAAATGCACAAAAAAAATTGTGAAAAGAAGAAAAGAAATTCTTAATACCAAGTTATTTAGACTGATGTCTTAAGTCATTCCAAATCAAACAGCTTAATGTTGCTGTACCGCTAATAACCTGAGTGTGGACAGAAAGAGCAATGTTATTCTAATGACAACATGCTAAATGCCACATAAATAATAGCCCCATTTTGAAAAACACTTTCTTCTTCTAAATTTTTGGCTGTGTCCTCACACATTACAGCTACCTTCAAGCATCCTAATCAAAATTCTGCAGAGACCAGAAATGTTTGAAATTCCCATTTTTGACCATGTGAAAGTCACAACAATCTATTTTACCTCATTACACAAACATGTTTTAACTTTTTTTAAATTCCTGAGCCCCAGACGTGTATGATTGAGTTGTAGGCCTGAAAATAAATCCACTGTTATTGGACTATATTTCACTGACAATTCATCAACAGCCGACAACTTGCTGACCGCAGGTTTGGCTGCTCTCCTGGTCAGGGGAGAAGGAAGGCTCGTTGTAGTAGTAGCCATCAGTGTGGTTTGCCTGTGATAATGACCTGCTTATCAGTGCAGCAGACAGCTCACTCCTTAGACTTCCACTTCAGAGATAACACCATCAATCAAATCCGAACAAGTTCCTCCTGTTCCCACGTTTCTACTCCTACTTCATGCACCAGAGCTGTTATTTTCCTTTTCATTCCCAGTCTGACAACCCTCAGCAGGCTATTTCACTTTCTGGGTGGAGCAGAAGCTAAAGGAGAGTGCAAACTTCACTTCCCCTCTCTATCAATATATTGTTGCTGAGCAGATAATGAACCAATGATTTTATAGAAGACTAAACAATATTTTCTCTGCATCCTTGGCCTCATCCTTCTTGGCATAGCTTGGTGTCAAGAGAAGGCATAATGAGAACTATGATGATCAATTCTTATTTACAACAACAGCTCATCTGGAAAAAAATGGAGAGTGGCTTGATAATAAAAATAGGTTAATTAACAATATAGCTGAATGAAGGTTTCATTTCATAATGGAGGTTCATGTGGGAGGCCGGAGCAACCACCATTAAGTACTGTATTTAGTAACTGCATTGTTTAAGTACTTTTCATAGCTTAGAGAACACGATTATTAGGCAAACAATCCACTCTGATTCACTTTCACCACACAAACCTCTAAACTACCTTTGATTACCAATCACACAATTACTTTGTACTAAGAATTATATTTAGTCTTAGTGCAAAGTAATTTTACTTTGTACTCACACGATGCTTAGTAAACAGATAACAATTAGTGAGATCAAAGGTTATATCAACCTTCTTGGTTCCTGCTTTTTAATTCAGTATGAGCAATCTTTTGTGTATAATGTATTAACTGTGTGCTTCTGCTGTATGCACACACTGGGAAGACCTAATCTTTTCAAGCATGCTGCAGCCTGCAACCACTGCCTTCCAATCTGAGCCTTCTGTGCTCTATCATCCAATAACACATGCCACTGCTATGAAATGATGCAGCTTACGCCCACCGCTGATAAAATACTGTGTGCGCGTGTGTGTGTATGTGTGCGCCCATTCCTGTTGCCAGAGCCAGGTCACTTGCATCTAAACATGCAAATATAATCACAAAAGAGCTTAAAGATGTGATTAAGCTCTGTGTTCAATATTTTATATCAAGAGGCTCTGCACACATTAAAAGATTCAAATTCAAATTTTTTACAGAAATTTTGAAAGCCTACAAAGATGCAAATTGACCCGGTTGCCTCAAGATGAGCTGCTGAGAGTAGTTCAGAGGGACTTTGAAATAGGAATCTTATGACGGCACAATGAGCCTGGAGCATTGGAAAGATGTGATGTGATGATCTCCTCTGGCAGGTTCCCTCACGCTTACTGTCAGCCAAACCCTACTCAGCACTTGCCTCTTGTGTATATATACAAATACAGACCTGTGCTGGCTGACTAAATGCAGAAAGACACCAGATCCAAAACCACACACGCATAGTCTGGAGGAAGAAAGCGGCAGCAAACTTCTAACCTGCTTAAACAGCTTTGATAACTCCAGGGCATAATCAGTCAGAGCTTCAGTCGGTACTCATTAATCAGGACTTGTTTGCTAGAAATGTACTTACATGTTGCAAATTGTATTTAGAAAATGCCCATCTTTGTTTTTTACTTCAAGTGAGAAAGATGAACCAAACACAGAGAATATGTGATGCTGAGGCAAACCACGATAGAAGAAGCAGACCTGACTCCGTTTCCTCCTGCCTCCCTGTTTGGTTCCCCATGTTGGTCCGCTCTGCAGCTCCCACACTCCACACCGGGGCAGACTAATCCAAGAATCCGTAACTGCGGGGGTAGAGGTGCGTGTGCACAGGAGTGGTAGGGTTGTTTCTTCTGTTCAGCACCCAGAATCAGCACTGGCTGGTCACATAGAGAGGATGCAATAGGATGTAAAATTCTTCTTATTCCTCCCACCTTCTTCTCTTTTTCCTTTCTCCTCTCTTTCCCTGGACAGTAGAAGTGTATGTGTCTGCATGAGCATGTGTGAGGAGACAGGCTGCTGTCCCGTCAGTGAGTGAGTGTATGTGAAAGTGTGTGAGTGTGTCCTCCAGGATGGTGACAGTATGACACACTGGCAGACAGGCGGGCAGGCAGGGAGCGTCGTGTGCACTTCATTATAGCTCTGATGACTGGAATCAGCTCAGAGGAGGCGTGGCTTCCTCTGCCGGCCAGACAGACACACACACACACACACACACACACACACACACACACACACAAAAACACACCTCCCTCCCACTGCTGCCAGCCAGTTTACTCTCACCAGTACCAGCTGAACAATGGTGAGATGATCTGTCCCTCACTGGTACAAAAAAGGACAAGTATGAGACAGAGAAGAGGGTGGAGGGAAGGAGGAAGGAAAGAGGAGGAGGAGGAGGAGGAGGAGGAGGAGGAAAGGAAAGGCAGTATTTGTATTTTTTGGCAGACGGTGGTAGAGCAGCTTTTGTCTCTTCTTTTAAAGTGAACTTTCTTCCATGCCTGCTCCCACATGCAGAATTACAAAAATTTCACCAAAATCTTTCACTGTTTTCCCTAAACCCTGCAGGGAACAATAGCATGTGAGTGTATGTGGGTTTGCCTACATATGTGAAGGAGGGGTGCTAGCTTTGGTGTATGGAGTGAGTGAGAGGAAGGCTTGTGTTTTCTCTCTTTTCTCATTCATAATGTAAGTGTTAATGACAACTGGAACAACACAAAAAAAAAAGCTGGAAAGGAGAATAACGTATGTTCAGCTGTAGTGGCCTCTTGTTTGGGTCCCCAAGCTTAAATGTCGTGTTTTTGAGCTACTATCAGGAAAATCACCAACACTTGAACAAAATATACTTGTGTCAAAATGAGCCTGTACTCCAATAAAGAGACAAGGTACTATGATGGGCCAAGTTAATCTCTCTGAACCCAAAAATCAAATGTGCACGGATGTATTTATCCAAAATTACAATTCTTCTTTGCTGCACCATAATTTTTTTGAAAGCTACACGTGACACAGATAAGCACTGATATTTTTAGGAGGATGAGCGTCTGTTGCATAAGCTCGGAGCCACTGCCTTATTTCCTTTCTGTAGAAAAGAACTGTGAAAACTAAATGATAAGAAGAATAATGTAAGGGGCATTTACAGTTGTACATTTTTTTTAAGCTCAATATGCATTTGAAAAGCCTTTTAAAAATCCTCTAGTAGCTGCAAGGAAGATCTAGTTAGTTACATGATTCTGCCCACGTCAGCCTGAATATTCAGCCCTTTGATACAATACTGTACGTGGTGGTTCTAAGTCATATGAATGTTGCATAAACTGCTCATACTGCTTACTCTTCATTTCTTAATATTCTCTTCTCTCCTCTTGGAGCAGGACATCCACCTTGGTAAACAAACATGCATCTAATCCAACTAAGAATGTTCTCCTCGCTGCAGGATGTCCATCTCTGCAGGTCCAACAGACCTCATAATCTGGCAAGACCACTGCTCTTTGTCTAGTGTCTTTTGGTGACTTGCCGGGGTCACAGACTTCTAAACAGAGAGATTTCAGACTTCATGCCAAAACCCTGGCCAACAAATCTAAAAGAGCCACAGCTGATCCCAGATACAGCAGCAAAGCTATAAATGCTTTACATAATTTTTTTTTTTTTAACATATTATGCAGAATAAGCAGATGAGAACATAATCATACTGTATACCACAGTGTATATATGGATGGGTCTTTAGGGGCAATAACTTTTTCACACAGGGTCAGGTAGGTTTGGATAGCTTTTGTTTCCTTAATAAATGAAGTCATCATTTAAAAACTGCATTTTGTGTTTACCTTTGTCTAATATTAAAATTTGTTTGATCTGAAACATGAAAGTGTGACAAATTTGAGAAAAGAAAAAAAAAAAAGAAGAAGTCAGGAAGGGGTCACATACGTTTTTACAGCACTGTATAACTTTTTGTCATGATGCTGGGCTATTGGCCCTTATGTTCTTTTAGTTGTGTTGTGAATTAGGATCTTAGTTTATTATTGTTTTCTGTTGAGTTATCTGTGTTATGTTTTGTTTCCTGTATCCTCCTGTCTGGTTAGTGTTCCTGTGGCTTTCTTGGCCCTGTTTAGTTCCCTTCCTATTGTTTCCTTGTGCATGGTATTTAGGTTCCCTCTGTGTTAAGTTTACATACATGTCATGTTTAGTCACTTCCTGTATTATTTTGACGATCTTGTGTTCCTTGTGCTTCGTGTTTAGGTTTTACTTCCCCTTGTTTCATCAGTGTACTGTATTTTTCGGACCATAAGGCGCACCGCATTATAAAGTGCAATATCAATGAATGAGTCTATTTTCATACACAAGGCGCACCAGGTTATAAGGCGCATGATAAAACATATGTAGAGCAAAACAAAAGCGCCAGGTAAGTTGAACTTTATTCAACTCATTCACAATAATTCAGAATATTGTTCAGTTGTAACAAATACAGAAAAATACATACATTTTAAATCATTCATCTTCCGCAAATCCATCAAATTCCTCATCTTCAGTGTCTGAGTTGAACAGATGGGCGATTTCGGCATCAAGCATGCCGGGTTCCCTCTCGTCATTATCCGAGTCAGTCTCATTGTTGTTACTGTTTTGTTTTGGTAGCGGCAAACAGCAACCATTTAATTGTTAATAAAAGGGCAACTTTTGCTGGCAATCTCTCGCCATCTTCTTCAACATCTTATAAGACGCTACAATATATTCTTTATTAATGAGGGTAAGAACAAGTCATTTCTTCATTTTATATATAAGCCCTTCATAAATCCGTACTGCTTGTACGCTGTGGCATTGCCCGGACCTCTCTTTGGCACCGAGGGGGACAGCACACACACCTCGAATTCGTCCTTTAGCAACTTTTGAGACAGCCAACAGCGAGTTTTGTTACACAAAAGTTAGCAACAGTGCCAGCCGCCGATTGCCAGATTACACATAAATATACAGGTCAGCATAGATAAAAAATAGTCCAGTAACATGTAGAATAAAATCCATCGTTTTCTGTGGTTTACTGCTTACAGTTTCCATTTTTGGAACAATGCTTCCACTTCTTGTTAAATTTATCTCCGGCGGCTTTGGCTGCTTTCCACACCTGCTGCGCTGCACTCACAGCTTGTTCCTGTCTAATATCATCAATAGAGTTATTTTGTGAATCGATGATGGACTATTTTAGAGAATTCAATGAGGCCTTTGAACTGATCTGCCAGACCTGAGGCCATATCGCTGCAGACCACGCAATGGTGTAGTGGTGTGGGTGCCTCGGCCATCGGCGGTCAGACGGCAGCGCTCAAATTACACAGACCGACCGACATTTTCTAACTATTTGAAAAGCGTATGCTGGGTGTTACCCCCCTGTCGTATGCTTTGTACGCTCTGGAAAATGTCGATATTTGTTAAGCATCCCTTACCAAAGTCGCACTAAAACATTTTGACAGATTTTTGAGGATCAAGATCAGTAAGCGCAACAAGAATTCATACATAAGGCGCACGTGATTATAAGGCGCACTGCTGATTTTTGAGAAAATTTAAGGATTTTAAGTGCGCCTTATAGTCCGATAAATACGGTATTTCGTTCACCTGTGTTCTCACCTGTGTTCTCACCTGTTTCCTTTTCCCTCGTTATCCCTTTGTGTATTTAAGTATGTGTGTTGTTTAGTTCCTTGTCGCGTCGTCAGTTAATCGGTTTTTCCCTGCTGTGTGCTTTATGCCATGTTCTAGTATTTTTGGATTAAAGCTTTAAGTTATTTTTAACCTCCTCGTCTGAGTCCTGCATTGGGTTCCTCTGCCTCGCTTGCCACAGCACAAACCTGGCACTTTTACTGCTTGTGTCAGTGGGTCTGTCTCTTACGGCTGAGTGCTTACGCAGGCTGAGGTGTCTCAGTGGACTGAGTCACATTTGATTAATTTATCTGACAGATATGAGGAGCTCAAGGACGATACCTGTTTCTCCTCCCATCTGACACAGGCTGACAGGGCCCTGCTGGGACCATGTGCTTTGGCTGAGTCTGGTGTCTGTGCTATGCATAGTAAAATTCACACACAGTCTGGGTCCATAATATCTGAAGCACACCTCTGTGTCCTATTCCTTAACTAGTGCTGATGGTAACACCAATAACCTTAGCAGAGTGTACCTGTAAAAGTATTCTCTCACTATGAGACAGTATATCACTATTCCTGGTTTCATTTCAGCCTCGGTCCTGAGTTACACTGAGAAAGCACTGCACTATCATTTAGGAGAAGGACACCTTGGAGAAGAAACATAGAAACATTCAAGTGCATGTATTTGAAAATAAAATATTTCCAAACATATGAAAGAAAGCATTATATTATGTATGTAATATGATTATACCTCCAGTATATCTCAAACCCATTTATACTACAAATTTATACTAAATTATTATATCAATTACTGATAAGTTCTTATAACAGCCATTACTACTTATGAAGTCAGTGCTCCTCGACCTTTGTCAGAGTTGTAACCACTGGAAGATCAAAATGCATCACTGAACATCAGCTGACTTGCAAACATGGATCAATAAAAGTGGATAAATGCAGAAGTAAAACAACGTGAATATGAATTGTGAGTCTTCACGAACCCCACTTCAGCCATTTAAATAAATCCAATGCAAAGAAGTCTGACTAACCTCAATACCAGCGATCAGAGTGAAAGCAACAACTGCACAGATGTGAAAGAAAGCAACGATCAGTAAAAGCAGTTTATAAGAGTTATGCATTTGCGGTTGTACTCATCATGCTTGTTATTTATAGAACAGGGCAGTTTTATCTCCTTCTCCTTGCAAACTCCGCAGGGACTCCTCTGAGTGAAAGCTTTACTGAATTATTGATGAAGAGTTTTAAATAAGTCATCAGGATGAGGCTGGGTTTTAACCCGTTGTCTAACAGCACGGTAGAGTTGGTAAAGTGCCAAAGGGGATAGGGGGATAGACTCAATTAGCAAAAATAACAGTTTTGACTCATTAGTGTGGCATGCTGTGAGGCCAGGCCATAGACTATATGGGGCAGACGAGGGTGGGGTAAGACTGGCAGTCAGGGGAGCTTTTTTAGAGACTACTGTAATTGTGTCTCTGCCCCATGACTCAGAATATTTTGTTCCCTTAGACCCTCCCTACTCACCATTACTCTATTCTTTCAAGTCTCCTGAAAGTACAGCAGTGTTACAAGCAGCTCCAGTGTGATGCATAATTTGCATTACAAAGCCAATAACTGCATAGACAAAAACTACATAGAGATGAGAATTTTTTCAAAGATTATGATAAAATATCAGTTCACATCTATTTAATTTTATTAATAGAAAGAGAGGAACACCACAGAGCAGTTTCTAAAGACTGTTGCACTAAGCTGAATTTGCTCCCTGAAGTTGTATTAATTACCACAAGAATTATGCTGTGTTTGTTTATCTTCCCCAAGTGTGCACAATATCACATCTGACCCACTTCTTACAAATCTCCAGAAAAATAAATTATGCATCAGTTCTCATTAAACAATAATATACTTTTTACTGACTGTTGCACAAAAATATAAGGTCATCACGTGGGACAAACAACTGTGCACTGCTTAATCATGAGTCTTAAATAAGGTAACATGAGTATGTTTACCTACTTTATAAGGATTGTGTCATGAAACCACAGTCACAAAATACAGGTGGACAGCTTCTGAGAAAAGACTCAATTACTGCTTGACGGGTATGATGACAGTTCTGCTGCAGTGTGCCTCAGAGCCCAGTAAGCCTTGATGGCTTTATGTCAGCATGTAATGTCACTTATCCGCTACGGAGCTCATGTGTTTATGACTAACGTGAAGGGTGACGGTCTCACTAAGGCAAACCCGATGACACATTTGCATCATGACATTTTTATTCCAAAATGTCACAATGCAAATGTTGAATATTTTACTTTTCTCCTGACTCAAAAACTAAATCTTCTTCAAACAGATGCTTTTCTTCTCTTCCACATCAATAAATGCAAAACACCCAAGACATTTCAAAGCATCACATCTCAAACAGTTTGAAAACCCACAGAGCACCACCCCAATCTATATTCAAATCCTGTCATTCCCCCCGTGTGAATATTTCAAAAGAACTATTAGATTTACTATTGAAAGCAGCAAGCTAAATGATTGCCATGAGCTGTATGCATGGCTAACCAATGCTGTTATTTCACGTGTCACGTAAGCTTGATTTTTTGGAGACACATTTGACATGTCCACTTATTGTCCATGTCTTGATGTGTGCCATCTCATCCCAGGTGCAGCATAACACAGATGGAATGAAGGGAAACATACAGTAAGAACATCCACTCCTTGTGTACACAAGGTTGGTATATGCCTGTTAGCCTAGGGTTCCCTTTAGAAGTTTATATTAAGTGAGCGTAAGTTGAGTTCATATTTTGATTAAATCTATTTGATGAGAGCAACATATTTTGGGATTTGGACACATAAAAGGAAAATGAAGGTGATAAAATCTTTTGGATGTTTTCGTTACTGCAGTCAAACTAAACAGCAGTTGAGATCAGCAACCAGGATGAAAAACAATCTCTGAGTGAGCTTGTGTTACATAAAAGATTTCATTTTCTCGGATATAAAATGCAGTCGTATGACAGCATCACAACTCTATTTTAAAAGAAGTTTTCCTCTATGATATATTGCTGTATTTAAGTTGAATTTGATAACAGAAATTTCCAAGCAAAACTAGACCAAAGCAAGTTTGTAATGAATTTATCATGAATAGCACAAATTGGGCATCTGTTCTTGTCCTTGGGTGTGAAAAAGCTTTGAAAAAGCAAACTTTGGTTAATTAGAGCCCAATCCAGTGAAAGCTGATCATGGTCTAATTGTGTATGAAAGGATCGAGAGCCTCACTTGGCTGTGGTTTCTCAGCTCCTCTGGAGTCTTTTGTCAAGTAGAATTCAATTATCTGCGCTTAAGCACAAGAGCCCTTTGAAGAACAAATTCACCAGAGCACAGCATCCACACACACTGTGTGGATGGGCTGCCATAAACAAACAGCTTTCTCCCACACAGAGGACTTCCAAGGGTATGCACAACATTAATTACCTCAAACAAATCCCTGTCATTATCACCCGCCATATTTGTACGACATGTAATGTGCACTTTGCTATCATGTAGTTGTTCTGTTTATCCAGTAGCCAATACAAAATGCAAAACCAACACACAAGGCCATGGATCGTAAAATACTTTTAAGTTACTTGCATCCTAGTTTCCCAAAGATAAAGTACTACATGCTGAGCTACCATTACTTAACATCATCTTAGTGCTAAAGTTAACATTCAGTATAGACATCCTTTTATAGCCTAATGGAGATCTAAACCAAAATTTTAATCACAAGTTTTCCTCTCTCCATTTTATTTAATCAACAATAATTATTACATAGTCTAACGGTTCAAGAACCCCAAACACTTCTGAAAAATTACTCAGCTTTTTTGCATACCATATTTACTAAAAGCAATGCTGTTGTAATTGGAAAAATAATTGAAATGCCCACTCAAACATTACATCCTACAACACTTCTGGCTTGTAGTGTGTCTAAATGTAATAGACGACTAAATAAAACTTGACATTACCTTAACATTGATATTTTTCCTAATATATATATATATATATATATATATATATATATATATATATATATATATATATATATAAAATTATAATGAAGACATTATATGGGGAAAGTCATGCATTCAATATGGTAATTGTTTTGAAGATTTCCAGTTTATTTAAATCTCCTTTACTTGTCGTAATTATTGTTGGTTGTACCAGTTCTCCTCTGACTCCCTCTGCTCCTCTGATTTGGGGAAATGAGGGCTGGCACAAAACAGTGGATAATAGGGCAGGGAGCTTGGACTACTACAGCAAAAAGATTTTTACATCAATTATTTCAAACACAAGCCAACAGAAGTGTGTCCTTGAACCTCTGGACACAAAACAGGTTGCACAATTCACACAGCTACAATAGCCACATTTATAGAAAACATACTACATTCAAATAAAATGCATCAATGCTCTTAAAGTATGGTTCTAACATACCAAAGTATTCAGCAATAGAGCTGAAACAATTAGTCAATAAGTCATTCAAAATACATGAAATGAATTTGCAGCTTATGATAAGTTGATGAGTCATCTTTTGCTAACCAAAATGCAAAACGCAAAATGCAAAAAATAAATAAATAAATAAATATGATTTTAATTTGAATGTTTTTGGGTAAAGAAATAAATGACAGACACCATCTTGGGGGTCGGGGAATTTATAATTCTGCATTTTTATTCATGATGTTTCACTATTTTCTGCAATTTAATTCAAACAATTTAAAGATAAATATAATAAATAAGAACATAATCCTATAACTAGATAAACGCAGTACCAGCCAAAGGTTTGGACACACACCCATTCATATGAATGGGTGTGTGTGTTCCCTATAAAAGGTTTAACAAAGAAGAATTTCTCACATGCAATGCAAACACTTGTGTTGTCTTAATTGTTAATTCATTCCCTCCTAAAATAAAAAAACAGCATATTCAAATGTACAGAGTTGAACATGTGTTTTTTTTTTAACACTTTCATCCAAAACATATCCTGCTGTTCAAAGGGCTGAGCAGATGTCTAAGGCGCAGACTATGAATGTGTCTAGTATCTCATTTTTGGCCCAAAATCTTGAGAATCTAAGTCCTTAGACACCTGCACTTCACTAGTGCCAACAAACTGTGAAAAAAATAGAGTCACAAGGAGAAAAAAAAAAAAAAAAAAAAAAAGGAGTAAGAAGTAAAAAGAAGCATCTGTAAAGCTGCCAGTTCCAACCAGCACCTGGAGGCCCACAACAGACAACTTTAGTGATGAAATGTGGCCCTCTAGTGGCTGCAAGTCCAACTCCTTCAGCATGGCACATCAATACATGTGCCTGAGCCAAATCCAGCAGAACACCTCTGGGACATTATGTTTCGGTACATTCGACACCGCCAGGTTCCACCTCAGACTGTCCAGGTCAGTGATGCCCGGGTGCAAATCTGAGAGGAGATCCCCCAGGACACCACCCCGTCTCATTAGGAGCATGCCCCAATGTCAGGTATGCATACAAGCATGTGGGGGCCAGACAAACTACTGAGTAACATTTTGAGATTTTGAGAATTTCGGCAAAATGAACTAGCTTGCTGCATCACTGTTTCACTTTGATTTTCTGGGCGTCTTTGAATTCCCTCTGTAGGTTGATCATTTTCATTTCCATCAAACTATGTGGCATCCTTTCATTCCTAACACATTATCCAGTCCATATCAGTACAGACATTAAGCATGACTGTTTTTCCCCATTGAGATCTCATGTGTTTTCAAAGTGTGCCTTTAATTTTTTAGAGCAGTGTATGCATCAAGTGCATAATTTAATGAATATCACATCCTTTCCCCTTTTTATATTATATTGGGTTCTTTTCTACCAAAGAAAGTCTCTAAGATTAGTTGTTGAGAGTCTCCTACCTGACAGGCTGCGAGGACGGGCCTCAGCGAGATCTGAAATGGCTCCCGTAGTTACAGTCTTCTTCAGCCGTGAGCCAGAGGCCGCAGCTCCCTGTGGGGGCTTTGTCAAGGCATCATCACTGCTGGCTCTTTTCAGCTAGAAACACATCTGCTCTTAGTACCAATATTGTAAGTTTAATAAAGTTAGTCATGTTTTGACATACTTTTATTTAGACAAAAATTAGCTGTGTAAATCTGTCACAATCGCTGTGCCTGTGACTCACCCTGCTAAGGCGCTGATCTGAGGCCAGCATGTTGGAGGATCTGGATGTCTTCATGGCTGAGGAGGTGGTGGTGGTGGTGGAGGAAGAGGAACCTGAGGGGGCCTGCCTCACTCGTTCCTGGAGTCCCAGCTTGGGCAGCCCCACCTTGGTGGCGCCCGCTTTCATCATGACTGCGTGTCAGCAGACTACACCTGGGAAAAGTCCCAAGAAAGAGGAGAAGTTGTTCATTATGATAAAATGGTAAACAATAATAATAATAATAATAATAATAATAATAATAACAATAATAACAACAACAACAACAACAACAGCACTAATGCAAGTGTGCAGTAGGCTGATGAATGCTCATGACTGACTTGGTCAGGGCGGTTTTATTTTAACCACTGAGCTCCAGTGTCTATTCCTCAGAGGCAGCGATTTGAACACATGATTTTCCATTAACTAGAAAAAGCTCTGAACAACAAACATCTCTGAGAACAAGATATGACACTGTGCGAAGCTGCTTGGACTTGTAAATATCATTGTCATTATTATTATTATATTATTATTATCATCATCATCATCATCATCATCATCATCATCATCATCATCATCATCATTATCATTATACTCTGTTCACCTTTTTTATTTATTATTTTCGGCCTGTATTTCCTCCTGTCCCCTGTGTAACAATAGATTTGAAAATCATTGTTTTTTTAAAACCTATTTTCTTAACTGGGGTTCATTTACTCAAACATAATTTACATTTTTGTACATCAAACACTCAAAAAACAAAACAAAACAGGAAGAACATACATAGATTTCTGCTAAGTAAGCTAACACAGACTCACTGCCTTTACTGAATGTGGATGGATCACGCTTACTGATGTCTAACACCCCCACCCCCCAGGCCCATTGTGAGCCAGGAAAGACCTTTGATAACGCTTTCTTCCAGTAACACAGGCATATATTACTTAAAAGGAAGCTCAGAAAAATAGGCAACACATTTCCTTCAGGTTAATAAGATGACCATAATGGATTAGCACTGACTTGTGGCATTTATTGCTGTTCCAAAAAATACAAGCAAGGAGCTCCCGTTGCAGGGAGCTTAAATTATTTCAGCAGAAACACTATTGAACCACTTCCTGCAAGAGGGAGGAGAAAGAACCCAATCTCTTATCGGATTTGTTCATACCAGCAGCACTGACCAAGACTCCACACTATATTTACACTTGTAGTAGTAGAAGATATATATGCAGTCTACTACAGCCATTTTAAGGAATATGGTTAAAGTGGACCTATTACAATTTTTCTTATTTTCTGTCATATATAGTACATAGTTTTTATCATCTCAGACAGCTGGCTAAAGTAAGACCCATTCTCCTTGAGCAACAATTTGAAACTTTAATTCATGCTTTTATTATTTCCCATTTAGATTATTGTAATGCTCTTTATTTTGGAATTAGCCAGTTGTCCATAAAGCCGCTCCAGCTGGTTCAGAACGTTGCTGCTCGGTTACTAACCACAGTTAAAAAGAGAGAACATATTACCCCTGTACTGGCTTACCTGCACTGGCTGCCAGTACATTTTAGAATTCAATATTAGATCCTTTTACTTGTTTTTAAATGTCTACATGGCTCTGCTCCTTTTTATCTCTCTGAGCTACTTGACCCATATACTCCGACTTGTTCGCTCAGGTCAGCTGGCCAACTACTCCTGAGAGTACCTAGGTCAAAACTTAAACTCAGTATTGCTGCTCCTAAACTGTGGAATGACCTTCCATCATATATTAGGAGTGCTCCTTTATTATCTACTTTTAAGACTCTTCTTAAGACCCATTTTTACCGTTTGGCTTTTACCCCGAGTTAAGACTGTTGCTTTTAGCTTGTTCTTATTGCTATGTGTTTTGTGTTTTATGTCAATGTGTAAGTGTACTGATTGTACAGCACTTTGTTACAGTTCCTGTGTTTAAAGTGCTCTAAAAATGTAAAAAAGCAAAGTAAAGTAGTGTACTGATTGTGGATACTCATGGTAAACATGGCCATAGTTTCAAATGAGATCATACATACAAGTAATTCCTGAGCGTCAAAAGCTCAGGCATCAGACTGCTTTAAACACCATTTGAGACACTTTTTCTATTCTTGGATCATTATGTCATCATAGAGAGAGAATATCCTTAATATGGTCATCTCAGACACACAGTTCCACAAAAGACCCACCCACCTGCTGTTCAAAGCAATCAGAAGCAAGAGCACTGCCTAGTGGGGCAAAATACACCCGTCACACCATATTAACCCTGTTCATTGTCACCCTGTTATTGAGTGGACACTGTTTTTCTATTCACAGTGACCTTGACCCCAGTGACCCCATGTACAATTCCAACCTTGCTTTGGTCATAAGCTATCTAACCATGAAATCTGGTAAATGTAGGCCGAATAGGTATTGAGAGGACACTTCAATGGACGCTGCCCAGACACCAACCTGGCATGGGTGTTCACATAATATGTCCCGCCTTTTGATGGGCATATAAAAAGTTAGCTCAAGTGGAAAGTGGTCCTAAAGGGGGAGGAGCTAAAACAGCTAGTTTGCGACAGCTGGTGAAAGGAGTGGCTGTATCAAGGCTCAGTATAAGTTAATAAACTCTGAATAATACACAACTACTTGAGCAAAGTCCTGGAATAAAAATATAGAGCTGGAACACAACAGGCTCCTTTTAAAAAGTAGCACAATAATAGGACAGGATGTGGTCAGAGTGACTGTTAAAGGTGTGCATTTGATGTGGGTAATCCACTCATCTGGAGTGCACAGAGAAAGCATACTGGTAAAAGGTTCTGTAGCTCCCATTGGGCAGGCTGACTTATTGATCAGGGCTGTGGTAACCTAACCCTCTGAGAAGCAGAGGACTCTTAATAAGGATACCCTCTAGTCTCTGTAAGCATGTACACCCATGACAGGCCTGTCAGGAAGGGCAGCTTCCTCCCGACTCCAGTAGCAACTATCTATATATGTTTTGTACTGCAGTGAGTGAAATACTGCATGTGTATCAGCTTAGAGCAGGATAAATGATGCTGCAGTAACCAGCATCATGATTTTATCAATTTCTTTATTGCCTGTATGAGAGCATGTGTTTTCCTGTTGGTCCATCATATGATACTTAAGGCCTCTCTAGGCAATATCCCATGACTACCTCCTGCCTGGCCTGGGAGTCTAACACTTCAACTGTGATGTTTCACCTCGCCTCAGATACAGATTGCACAGCTATGGCACCACTCACTGCAAAGCACAAGTTGTGCCTGTTTCTCAACCAGCCCTGAATTCTTTGTAGGCTAAATGAGGAAGTGAGATAAATTTGAGGATGTTTCAATCTCAGATGTATTGGGGTTTTTTTTTTTTTGTTTTTTTTTTTTAAATGTAAGGGAAGTAAGCAGTAGGCAAACATTTTGAAATAATAATTAAAATCAGGCAACTGTAAAACAATAATGTAACATTTGAAAGTACAAGTCTGTAAACTGTAAAAGGCTGATACACTTTGTCTCCACCTCCCTTGGCCACTGCAGAACTCAGTTCTGACCTCTCCATATTCCTCTGCAGAGACATGATTCTCAGGAGCCAGAACCCTGTTCCACTTAGTTTACAACGACCCAGTTATGAAACCTAAAAGTCTTTCTGAGAAAGACAGAAAGGTTGTGTTTTAAACTTGAACTGACTAAAACACTGCAGCTTGCAGAGTCTGATAAAACATATACGTTAGATGCAAAACTGACTTGATGACTTATATACACGATTGGTAAAAGCTAAATATGGAATTTGGTGTAAAAGAAAAATACAAAAAAACCAACCATTTTAGAAAGGGAAATATAATTTGCAGTCACCACAGCAGTAAGTAATAGGTTGTCATCTGCCTTAATTATATTGCTTCCAAAATTGGCAAGATGGCATAAAGGCTGAATATGAGACAGAGAGGAGGAGGAGTTTCTCAAATTTCTGATGGTTGCTGCTGCACTATGCTGCTAAAAGGAGATAAGGGGAAAGCACATGGAGTCGAGAGCAACTGACAGCAGTCATCAGTTTGGGCTTGGACAAGACGATCTCTGATCTGATACAACTCCAGGACGGGGGACAATGTGCTTTCATTACATAACCAAGATCAGCACTGACACACAATGTAAACAGCTCACTAAATCAGACCAAACTGAGATATATGAAAGGTAAACAAATGCAACCAAACACATCTTAATTTGAGGTTTGACAGCCAATTTCCTGCCTCCATATCCCTTAACCTATTGGTTTAATCGTAATGAAACCACTCCATATAAATTTACCACATTAATGTAGTTTACTACTGTTTAAATACCAACCTGGATCCAAGAAATTCATTGTGCAATTATGTAACCTTTCCAGCTCAGCTTGCCACAACCACAAATAGTCTCATATCACAGAGACAAATACAAGCTAACCAGTCCTGGCCATTCTCTGACCTTAAATACAGACTCTGGTACAGTGCAGGACAAGCAAAGCAACCTCCACTTCAAATATTTAGTGTGCATGTAGAATATAAGACAGATGGAAGTGAACTATAACCACCCATCACTCTGTGCATAAGAATGAACATCCTGTCAATTCATTTTATGCAGCCATTAAAGAAAAAATGAAAGCAGTTATCATAGGGGGGAAACTGCAGTCCTACAAAGGAGTGGCTGCAAAATTTGCTGTCTTTTTGTGGTAAGACTCAGTTGGACAGAGTGCATTCAGGTGTGACTGAATACCATTGATACAGTTATTTTATTCCATCCATAGAGAATAATAGAGAGATTCAAACACCTTAAGGCAGAACAAGCCAAAGCTTTGCAGCTATGTTAAACTAATGTATACCATTACCACCAGACCAAGGGCACTGACAAGTCTGCTTCACAGACACGCAAAAGCAGCAGTGTGAATCATTCAACCAATAAGCATATGAAATGTTTCAAACTACAATGGCTAGATAAGAAAATATATATATATATATATATATATATATATATATATATATATATATATATATATATATATATATATATATATATATATAAAATAAGTTACTAGGTTAAATGTCATTCTGAATCATCACATCCTCTTAGCTTTGTTCCTGTTTGGCTATGTAGTTAGCAACAAGATTTGACCTAAATAAACCTTAATGTAATATACCATAAGGATAACATATGGTACCCTCTAGTTAGCCACTATTTTAAAACTTTCTCTTCCAAAAGATCGTAGATTGCAAATTTAGCCAAGCCTACAACCCCCTTCAGAAATGCACTGTAGTTGACAGAAATGTGGAAAACCTGGTGAATTTACTGACTTCAGTGAATTCAAGCTATTCTATTTTAATCTAACAGACACCTGTTAACATTCAATCTAAAGTAAAAGCCACTATCCATAGGAAGCTGTAAAAGAACAGAGTAATGAGATAGTGACGGCAGATTGGTGACAGAGAAAATGCTCAAGTTTAAAGCAAACATTGCAGTTCACTCACGTGTTTGAATGCTGTCCTACCCTCTGCCTGAGTACCCTGCAGCACAAATGACCAAAGTATTTGTCCTTTGCTGAACTTTACAGAGTCTGAGATTGAAAATGAAGAGCCAGGAACAACGGCTTTCTGCCTCTATACAGCAGTCAGGATGAGGAAGTACTGAAGCTGCCAACTGCTGTGCTGTGTGTGCTGTTGCCTCTTTCACTCTCTCATACAAAAGCAAAGAAAGCAACAGTCTCAGCCATGGGCAGGTTTTTCTCCACTCAGTTTTTCCACACTTTTCCTTACATGTGAGGAATACATGGACCATAAGGTGGAAAAGATCTTCAACATATGACATGTGTGGCACTTTGGCAGTAATAATTGTTACTAAGGTGGCCCCCTGAATAAAAATTATTACTGTTATCTCACAGATTCCTGTACATTGTTGAGTTTGATTTAACCTGAAACTGTGTGTGGCATGAGAGAGAACAACCCTTCCACTGTATTCTTAAATTATAGACTATATAACAAGTTTTCTTTTTTTACTTACTGGAAGTTGATTCTGAAAGATAATGATTGATTTATGCCAATGTTGTGCATACTTTATTTCTAAATTATCTGTAGGCTGTTTGCGCACAAACAGAGGCCACTAACACTGACAAAGCTAATCTTTGTCTCAGAAACGCACCAAAATATGAGGGCGGCTCATTTGTGGAGGGGGTCAGCATTTTATGCTCTCCCATACTGATGTAATTCTACAATGTACAGCATGCCAAGGCCGTGGAGCATGTGGGCAGAGTGCGTACTGCTCTCTGGGCTGGGCTGGAACAGGCTCCAGTTTGTGGCAAGTGGTAAACTGAGGAACTCGGTATGACCGCACCCTTATGCCACCACAAAAACTGCATTTTAAAAGGGGCATCCAGAGAGTTTAATAACAGTTGAGAATGCTTTTTTTAAACATGCAGTTTCACACCCAGATCCTGAGTGTGATTTAACATACATTTGACTACAACATTCGACTACATGGATTCACTGATGTTATCATTGTCACTACTTCTGGTGTCATAATACTGCATTGTTTCTGTGAGTGTTCACTGTCAGTGGTAGCATGTGTCTGTGTAGCATCTAGCTACTTAAACCATGACCATAGGATGGTCTCTTGAAATCCTATATTATGATAAACATATAGTTAATGGACCATGTTACTTTAGTATTTGTCAGATGGCTATGAAGCACTTTTGTGGAGATAACTAGCAAAGTAAAGTGTTAACCATCTACCCTTTATGAATGGCTGCAGGACAGCGCATTTCAACACAACGAAGAAGTCTCTTTATTCCAAATCATACAAGAATGCAGAATACTAAATAATAAAATGAATACCCAAAGGGCAGGTGTGACAAGCCAGCCAAAAGTATTCAAATTTCAGCAAGCCATAGATAAGTTGAGACATTTCAGTCAAAACCACAGTTTCTTGGTTTTTTTTTTAATGGAGGTTCAAATCAATTATGTACATATACTTTGTCCATCTATCTAGTAGTTGATTAAAAAAGCAACCTGACTTACTTAAGAAAACCACTGGCAAAACCCAGTGGATTTAGTCTCTGGGGACTATGAACACCTGTGCGAACTTTAATATTAAGCCATCAGAGTTTAAGTGAAACATTTTAGTCTTAACCAAAATGATTATTCCGCAAACTAACATTAGACAAATCTATGCTGCTTTGAAGGCAAAGCTTCTCCATTTCTGGTTTGCATTGCACTTTAAGTTTGTATGTTAAGCTCAGTACAGCTCAGAGAGTACATGTGAGATTTTGTAAACAAGTTGGTGACTTCCATGCAAACTACTGGCGACTGCAGTGGTCTGCTAGTGACTGAAGCAATCACAAGGAGGCTTTTGGTGCAGCACCCTCTTGTGGCCCCACAGCTAAATTTCCTGCACTTGAGTGGTTAAAAAAAATTACTGGAACTTAATTTAGACATTAGTCCCCCACAGTGGAAACAGAAGTTTCATGCCCACAGGGGAAAGTTCCTGCAGTGGATACATGTTATCAGCTGCTGCTTTTTATCTACAACTGATAATATTTACCAAGACAGTGTTGCACTTGCAGTGTCCTTTTCATCATTTTGGTTTTGTTGTGTGAACAAAAATGCAGTCCAAGATGTCCAGCTTGGAGCATGGACTTGGAGGAACCAAGAAAATAAGGAAGCACTTTGCTGACTTTATAACCACCTCCACAATGCACCACAATTAGAGGCCTGTGTCTAAGTATGCTGACCATTTTTCAGTCGTCCAAACAGCCTTCTTCCATATCAGGAAGTTTCTATGAATTTACGACCAGAATAAGCTTCCATACAGTCTGCATAAGATTAAAACCAAACACTAGAAAGGTTAAATATGGAAGCAGGAAGTCGCAGACCCCTGGAGTATGAAACATGCCAAACATTAATAAATAATGATGGTACATAAAACCATGTGGTTGGTTGCTCAATAGGTGGGATGTCTCTCAGGGGATTCCCGTCATCGTGTAATACAAGAGGCCAAGCAGACAAACCTCTGAATAGCACACTTCTCTAATCAAACCAAAAGCACACTTGCAATACAGTAAACACCAAATGCTTCTCCTTTTCTTCCTTTTTCCTCCGTCTGTCTAGAGGAAAAAGCAATGAGTCAGAATCTCCACACAGACACAACACTGTCACATGGGATGTAAAAACAAATGCAAAATGTTCAATGATTCAGCCTCGTGTGTCTAAAAATACAGCTTTTTCCATGACCATTGGGCATGTGAAATTTAAAACTGAAAACAAAATTAGCCTACATAGGCAGCGCATAATAGCATTTAATGTGAAATTGAATTTTTGTTCAGAAAATGTCATTTAGACTGACTATGAAATCAGAATATTAGTAATCATCCAAAGGAACTTGTGGAAACTAGCTCAGAAAATAAAGCAGCCTAACAAAGTCAACAGCTTACAGATGGCAATGTTGTCAGTTCTTCTGAAATAGATATTTCTCAGAAGATTAAGGTTTGATTTCACCAAGTATATAATACTGTATCGTTGAACAGCAGACAGTTTAGATCATTTTAGTGGGGGATTTAATGTTAGCCTGTCATCTGATAAACTCTACCATTCTCTCTTTTTTGGTAACACTGTATCTGAGTGTCAGATTTAAATAAAGCCCAACCACACCAGCTCCAAGATTCATGAATGACATTAGCAGATTAGTAGTTGTTAGTCACTACTGAGGTAGCAACGGGTGAAACCTAATATAGCTATAATGATGTGTATCACTGGAAACTAGCTGGATGCCAATCATAGTGTATAAAGAACACTGAAAATAACCTTCTTATAAATGAAAACAGAGATTATCTGTTTATTACTGCTGCTGATAGTGCTGATAGCGCATTACCAAATCAGCTGCTGAGCAAATGACCATATGCACTACAGCCAGTAAACAGATTACTGTTGCTATTTTAAAGCATATAACACTCCATAATGAAAAGCTATTTTACTTTAGTATCAAAGTGGAGTTGGCAATAAATGTCCAGCAAATTCTTGTAACTCACACGCATGCAAGAATGGATTAATTATGTCTGACCACGTTGGCAGCTCTTAAGCATCTGTGCAGCACCTGGACGTAGGAAAGCAACACGTGCAAAGTCATTATCTGGGCTAAAGTGAAACAGGAAGGAGTGTGGGATCAGCTTGTATCCCACGCTGTGAGACAGTCTCTGTTCTCCCCCTGTGTTCCCCCTTTAGTGAAGAGGGATGTGAAAGTAGGATGCAACAGGATGCAAAAAAGATGTATTAGAGGATTTTCAGCCTAGTTTTACACAAAATACTACAGGAAGTGTGACGTTTTCATAATCAGAGCAATTTGTGAGAACTGAAAGTGAGCAAAATCATGATGCCAGACACACTACAATTAGTAAAGCTGTACAAATATTAACAGAGTGAGAGCATCAAACTGTACTGCTGTGAATGTAGAAGACTTAACCCACAGCTAGGAAGTAATAGTTTATGTGAAATGTGCTGCATATATTTGAGGCTATTGATAATTGTCATTTTAGTGGGGTCAAGTTCCTTTTAATCACAACTAGAACAAGAACCCCCACAAGCCTTACACCATTATACCACATAGATACTCCACTAAAACCCAGGGAAACTACCTTTAAGCATCCGAATATAAAATAGCCTAAAGCTTAAAGCTGCTGTTAAATCAGCACTTTTTGAGTTCAGTAAAAAACTGGGAGAAAGTACAGCTAGTCAGGAAAGTGCTGTGTTGAGTTCCCCATGTTTATGTCCTGTATAATATTCAGACACTGAAAATATTTGTTGCTCAGCTCTGTACTTACATTAACTTTTCAAGTACAAGTTTTTTATTGTCATTAAAATTACATGTCTTTAAATGTATATGGTGCATGTGGTGCAACATGCAAACACAAAAAACGCAAATACAAAAAAAAAAAAAAAAAAACTAAAACTACGAAAACCAAACTAAAGTCTTTTCCTCTCCTTTCATAATAAAATGTAAAAATGAGAGATGTAAACTCCACTACTTCACTCTCTTCATGGCTCCACCATACCTTTTAGAATAAACACCAAGGGCATGGTTAATTAACTTATCATACCAACAAACATGGTTGAATTAGGGTTATTATCTCCTTTTTAAAAAAACAAAAAAAACAAACAAACAAACAAAAAAAAAGGGTTATTATCTCCTCAGTGAAAACTGGTCGCATAAATGTTGACATTATTTCCACATACAGTTACAGACCATCTTTTACAAAGCAAGATATATCAGTGATATTAATGCAAATGAACATCTTTGTTCATTTTAATCCAAGGACATTTGACAGCTAATTTGCTCACTAAATGGTTGTGAGCCAGTACACAATGTTGTTTCTACATACACAGGCTAGTACTACAGGGCCTGTTTTTTTTTTGTTTTTTTTAATACAAACACTTGTAAGCCATTTCAATCAAGAATGCCTTTATTAGTCCCACAAATGGGGAAATTGCAGTTAACAGAACATCCATCCAAAACAAAAAAAAAACATAAC
Source organism: Archocentrus centrarchus (assembly GCF_007364275.1). Taxonomy (NCBI): domain Eukaryota; kingdom Metazoa; phylum Chordata; class Actinopteri; order Cichliformes; family Cichlidae; genus Archocentrus; species Archocentrus centrarchus. Next base: position 27,739,040 of record NC_044359.1, read on the forward strand.
ACAGACAGGGGGGGACAGATGTCTGAGGTCATGCAACCGTTTCTCAACGGCACTACCTTTAGCAGAGAGACAGAAAGAGATACATTGGGATAGTTAGGTTCAAAAAAATCATCTCATACTGTGTTCATAAAGAACACCTTACGAGGTTCCAAAAAACACCTCAGCAAAAAGCATATTGCACATATAAAGCCGGGATAGCAGTATGGTGGGTAGGGTCAGGGTCAGGAGGGGACGCAGACGGAGACGAGAGGGTGGGGGCATTGTGGAGCCCAGATGCCAGCTCCCAGGCAAACAGTTTATCTTCACCTATATTCTGTCTCATTTGTTGCACTGTGAAGTGAATATGTCTGGTACCATCATCACCTCTCTAAAGCCCAATGTTAGCATCACAATGCAAACACAGCTGTTGATCATGTAGCTCAGTAAGATAAAAAGTGTTCTTCAGAAGGAGAGGTCAGGAGCTCAAGTTGCCCTCCTGGTACGCTTTTCTTCCCCCTCGGCATGTTGATGTTGTGTTTGTTTCATATTTTTCTAGCTGACAAAAAGATAATATAAAACACTCACCATGGCCACGAATGTCACGGTAATTTTGTACTTTTAATGAATTCTTTGAATTGTTCTGGTGTTAAAGATGTCCAGTAGACGGTGAGTTTTCATTAGCTTTAATTTTACAACTATTTTTCAAGGCCAGTAAAAATGGTTAGCCAGCAGCTATTAAACATGGAAATGTTTGCTGGGATTACATATGCATGTCAGCAAAGGTAGTTCCCAATCACTATATCAACCTATAACCTTCCATTCAAATAAACAGCTATCCAGACACACAGTTAATATGTACAATTAGCATGCCTTAAATTGGCTTCAGATGTAAGTTGATCCCTCTATGGAAATATAGCAGAAGAATGACTATAAATAGTGAATAACTGAGGCACTTAACTGTGCCACATCACAGCAGTTACAGTCATCCATTATTTCCCCAAAACCTGCTCTGTCCTGGATTTACCAGTCATATAGGAGCAGTAGCTGAGATAACTACAATCTTCATGCATAATTCATCTGCTCCATCCTCTGTTTCATCTTTCTCAGAGCCAGGCTCCCTCGAGGGGCTAACTTCCTGCTCTGATGGTGTCAAAGTTCTTGTCTGATAAACAGCCAGTCAAAGCCACGTTGCAAAAACTTCAGCTGCTTTTCAGTGTGGCCTGGCTGGCTACATGTACAACGAGTGGGCGGATTCCATAGAAACACTAGCATAGCATCCATGACGGCTGTGAGAGAATAGAAACAGAGCTCAGTAACTTTCCACAATGGAACATCATAGTATTAATGCCACTGACTAGAATTTCTGTCCAACCCCAAAGGAGGCTTCCTCTCTGCCTTTTGAGTTTGCAATAGTACACAGACTTGTGGCATGAGAGCTCTTTAATGTGAACGGTGGGTGTGTCCATTTTAATTTGTATGGAGACTGAAAAAGATTACAATGGTTCAGACATCTTTCAGATACCAAGCAAACATCATAATGACACTCCCCGTGAGTGTATAAACGTCACACATGTGAACTGGCTTGTCCTGTCCTTGGAATACCTCAGTACTTTTAAATGATCTCTCTATTCTTGACTTACATATTACACTTTTTGCAAAGTACACTTGTTCTCAGGAGGCAGTGGAGCCAAATAAGCTTGATATTTGTGTAAAGACCATATCTGCTCTTTACTTCAGATGTAGCCCAAATGACCCATTTACAAAAACAGAAGCATTCCTTGGAGCCACTCAGACTGCGATGCTTGTCAAGAATGCAGTCCGTTTCCTGGACAGTCCTCAACTAAAAACATAGCTAAAGGAAAAATATTCTCTGAGTTACCTTCCTTCTTGAGTGCGCAAACACCTCTCAGACAGAAAACGTGTACTATTGTGATGCCTTTCGGTAGAAAGATATTTAGTTGAAAAAAGAGCAAGTTGGGCCTGGGAATCCTGTGGAGGCTGGCAGCCATCTGTGCCTTTGCACAGCAAAAATATTCAGTTAAAATATCCCACAATATCACAACTTACTGAGAAGGCACACATTCTGCCAGAAACAGGGGTATCTCTATTTATTCAAGTGATTGAATCCCACTTGTAGTACTCATTTCTGTTCCAATCATCCAGCCTCCTCCTTATCTCCTCAATTAAATCCTCCTCCACTGCAGTAAAGGACATGCCACTCCAACTGTATACAGATCAGACCTCGCCTCTTGAGGATGGATAACAACCATTTCTTCTGAGATCACACTGAGTGCTTCCCTCTGCAAGTGTGCTAGAGAAGGAGCGCTGACTGACCACACTGGGCTTGGAAATGGGTTTCTGTTTTAATTTAGCATTAGCACCATAATAGCATTTTATGAGCCTCATGCTGAAGAGCTGTTCTTGATATAGACAAGAGGGCCACAGCACATAGTAATAAATTGTAAATGAATGGTTAAAAGAGAGAGCACTCTGGAAAAATGACCTTAAAGCACAAACTGTTATTCAAGCTATTATATACCAATGACATGCTTTAGCTGCATGACAACGTAACACACTGCTGCTCTGAGTCCCACTGGGTAGGTGAACTATACCCAGTCAGATCTGCTCTTATTCAACACTCAATTTGAACCAATACACAGACCTTAAGCTTAATTTTCATTTGAATCTTTAAAAACTTTCTAAAATAATAACTTGCATCTAAATCCACACATTGGTCTGTTTATTCCTAAGGACTTTCTTTTTCATTCATTTTCATATAAAGTGTTGCCAAGGTTTATGAACATGCCTACAGTCTGAGCATTGACATGTTCAGACCATGGGCATGTTCATAGTCTGAGCATTGACATGCACAGGCTTTCGAAACAGCAACACCTAAAAAACAAAAAACAAAACAAACAACAAAAACAAAAAACAGCATGGTACTTTCTTTTCGTACTCTTGCTTCCTCAATCTGTAATGTGTCCACTAGCTATTTATAGATGATTTTTAAAAGATGCAAGCAGTTAGAGAGCTGTCTAAAATATTTAAGGAACTGTTCATCCACATTATTGAAAGGACACTGAAGGGTACATTACACTTGATAAACTGAGGACCTACAAATACTCACCAATGACCCACACTTGACTCCTGAAACAATGCCAAGTGGTCATTTAGTTATTCCACTTAACCTCTACCCAACATTACATTTTTAAATAAGCTGCAACTCAACAGCAGACAGAAAGGCTGTACAGTGAATTTGGAAAGCTCCAGCGGTCCTTGAGATGATTCAACTTGTTTGCAGTCCACCTGATAATATAAAAATGAGTAGAATTCCTTTTATGATGAAACATAAAATATGGAAAACTTTCCAAAAGCCCTGCATATGCTTTTTTTTTTTTTTTTTTAAGGATATCTAAATATTGATTTTAATCTTGAGCTTAAATGGTTGATTTGTTTTTACAGCCCACATGCTTAGAAATTAACATTATGTTATCTATTCACAGCCCTCAGGCTACTTTTAAGCACTTTCCTTGTTGGTTATATTGGAGTGCTGGAGGTTTGGACAGTGTGTATGTAAGTGTAAGACCAGGAACTGATGTCTTAAGATTTGCACTGTGTCAGCAGGTCATTATTATGCTGGTATGTTATTGCATATGAAGTAACCGGTAAAGAGCTGAACATCAGTGATAAGTAAGCATAGAGGACTGCAGTATCTGCCTTTCACTGTTCTTACTAAATCAGGACAAGGTTACCCCAGTGCAGACTCATTTCATACAGTATATTGGTTACAGCATGTGGATGAAGGACACCAGTGTTAACGTTCCTCTCACCATCCCTTAGCAGCGTAGCTAACTTAAAAGGGGTATTCTTGAGTGTCTGAGACAGCACTAAGAGGAGACCTTGAAATTCTTTCCAATGAGCAGAACAGTGAAGGGGCTCACTAGATATAATTTTCTGTCTAACAAAACAAGCCATTCCACCGGTGGACAAGGGTGATCCCCACATAACCCCTGGCTATAAATGTCACACCAGTGACGGGAAATGGTGTGGATAATGAGTTGAACAGAGGATGAGAGACGCTATAGAACAAATGGCTCCAGGCTCTACAAAGGCACATCTGAGTACCTCTTCTGCAAAGATACCAGTCCTATTAGTTTTGTCATTTTTTTGGATGCAAACCATCTTAAACAACATACACTGATCAGCCACAATATTAAAACCATCAGTCTGTGTCCTCTTGGTGATGGTAAATAAGCTCTGACCCATGGCAGTTATGGGTACAGGACCTCTGTGGTGTCTGGCACTGGGATGTTGGCAGCAGATCATCTGGGTCCTGTGGGTTATGGGGTGGGGCCACTGTGGACTAGACTTGTTCCAACACATCCCACAGATGATCAATAGGATAGTGAAATATGAAGAGGGAAGACAGGGTCATTGCTCCAGACTCCTTGTCATGGTCCTCATGCCATTCCTAACCAGGTTTTTACATGCTAAGAGGACATTATCCTGCTTGGAGGGTTGTTGCCATGAGGAGTGTGTGTGCTTGGTCTGCTGTAATGCTTAGGTGGGTGTATGTGTAATATCCAGGTGAATTTCCCAGGGATGGATTACACTCACTTCACCTGTCAGTAGTTTTAATCTTGTGGCTGATCTGTGTGTATAACACAGACTGAGAAAAGGCAGGAGCCTCTTTCATTAGTAAATGTTCAGAAATTAACAACCTGATGTATCCACTTTACCCCCTGCTACAGTCTGACTGCCCATCATTATGCTGACATATGTCTGACATCCCATAGCACTTTTCCATGTCCTGAACACAGACCAAAGCAGTACTTCCCCTTTTTGGATGGTTAACCATGAGAAAAGCAAAGCCTTCAATTACCTAAAAACAAAACTCACAGTGAATGGTGCAGTGCTTATGTTTGAACTGGCTTTTTTCTTTGCGTACTCAAAAGGGAACAGAAAAAATTGAAAGCTGTCATTTGTTCCCTAATCGCTAGACAATAAAGTGAGCTCTGCAATTAAGATATTTATTTGGCTTCTTAATTTCCCCCTTTTTTTCCTCATTACTGAAATGTCCACTTTTGCTTAAATGCACTGTTCAAACATGACTATGTTAGCCACTGGGCTGATGTTTCTGGAACACTCCTGTAATGTAGTCTACATGTAAAGGTTACCTGGCGTGAGTAAAATTACATGCGGTAGCTTAGTCAGGATAAATTTGTCATAATGAAACATTTAAGGATCTGCTAAAGACATAACCAGCAAACTTTTACAAGTAGCTGCAAGAAAGCACAACAAAGACATGTTTGACAGCTTCACATAGAACTCCTCTAATTAGGAACAAATGGCTGTGAAGAAAAACAGCTTGCAGCAGTTCTTGAAGGTGATCTGCCATTAGCAGCAAAATTTACATAAACCTTGCACAACACAGCTAATCTGGTAAATATATTAATAGTAACTTTATCTCTCAGGGAGGAGTGTTGGACAAGAAGCAAGCTTCAAAAAATCTCTAGCTACTGGATATAAATATCTAAGAGGAAACCAGGACCTGACTGACCTCGCTTTGTGGGGGCTTTAAGACCAACTTGGGGGTACTTTCCACTTTACAGCAGGACAAGCTGATTCCAATTTGTTTAAATATTTATATCAGAGAGATTCTAAACCAACACAATTATAGATAAATATAAATGATTAAAGAAAAGGCTGAAAGGATTTCTAAATTTCCGAAAGAGTTTTAATACACAGACCAGTTCATTTGATACGTTCTGCCCACAGGGTAACACTCACGGAGCTGCCAGGGAAAATAGATGACACTGCCAGACATCTCTCAACACCAACACCGTTTCAATACCTTTAATTTTAATGTTTATAAAGAAGGCGTGAGTACAGATCGCGCTGGACTCGTGATGGTGCAACCTTAGCCAGCAACCTAAAAAATTCAGGATGGACATCTGAAGCGATGGAAAACGGGACATGAAATCCTGCGTTAGTTGTGTTGGTCCACTTTCTGTTGGCCAACGCTGCAGTCCTATAGTGACACATTCAATTAGCGTGAAAACAACACGTCCTTGGCTTGGGCTATAATTTTATGACAGACGTTATCATTTGAGGACAAACGCGTCTGCGCTCACAGTGACTAAGTCGTTACGTTAAAGGAGCAGACACGTCTACAGTGACTATGTCGGCAATAAGCTTGTTACCGTCAGTCACTTCAACGTTGATGCAACTCGGCAAACCAACTGATCCCGAGAGACTCTCTCTGGCCCATTCTTTAATGAGAGACGCCGAGAATAGCAGAGCCTCAACAGTAAAGTTTACACATTTTACCCCAAACAACGAGAGAGAAAAAAAAAAAGAGAAACCCCACAGGGTGTCAGAGACAAACGAGCATTAATTAATCTCACCTGTTCCGTGCTGCGGTGGTCCTGCTCCGTGAACAGGATGCTGCCGTTGTTGCCTCGCGCACGCAAGTCAATAAGGTGTCACCACCAGCGGTGCAAGCCCGAGCCGGTAGGTGGAGCGCGCGACGCGAGTTTAGCGCATATATGCTTTGGCGCAGTGTTTAGGGGTTTCTGGGAAATGTGGTCTTTTCTGTGACCGGACAAGGGAAAGATACATTAGAAACACCGTTTTCCCCTAAGCTCTCTTTTCCCCTGGCTCAGTCAGTGAGCCAGACTTTATTTGAGGAAAGACTGTACTTAATAAAACAACAAAAAAAAAAGCAGTTTAAAATAGACAATACAATAAAAAAAATAATCAATTAAGAAAGAAACCACATCATGTGTAAATTCCCAGTATTTTTGTATATTTTATTTTGCAATATTTTATTTTTTTTGTTGTTTTATTTTTACTGACTTATTTTGTAATTTTTGCATTGTAATTTGTAATTTTTTTGTTCTATTTTTTGTTGAATTTTTTAAAATTAATTTATTTTTGTTCTGTTTTGTTGTATTTTTGGTTTTTGTTTTCTGCACTTTGTCTATTGATGCTGTAACAGGTACATTTCCCCACTGTGGGATTAATAAAGTCCAATCTTATCTTAAAATTAACAATAACTAGAAAATAATTATTAAAAAGTAATAAAATGCAAATAAATAGATAAAATAGCCAAAAATAAAAGTAATGATAGATAAAAGACAGCAATATAATGAAATAGAATAAGATGTACAGCAATCAATAAACTCTAAATATTGGATACAACTATGCAGTGCTGGATCGGGAAAATCACACTTTAAAGGCGGGTTGACTTTGTGTCGAATGTGCCAGAATGAATTATACAAATCGTTCAGTGAGAGAATAAAATATTTTTAATTAAAATAAACAAGAATATACATGGATCATTCACAGGTCATTGTAAATTTGTATTGTTGTTAAAATAATTACTTGAATTGCTTTATTTCAGACAAATGTGACGAACGTGCTGGTGCTCGTCTCTCGACTACATTTGCCTGAAGCAGTGTCATTGAGAAACATGGCGGCCTCCACGGGACTTACGGGTGTTGCTGCTTCCAGTTCGCAAGGTCCAGCTCCGCCTGGTCCGAGCGTGGACAGCCCCACTATTCAGTACAGTATGGTTCTGGAGCATCTTATCGGGGATAAGAGGCCCGTGAAGAACCTGAATCCCGCCGTGATGGGGGCCCTGCCCGTGCCTCCGAAAACCGACGAACAGAAGATGATCGAGAGAGGGATGGAGAGCTGCGCTTTCAAGTCTTTGTTAGCCTGTGTGGGAGGTAAGCGACGACACTGAAAGTGTAAAACAAAAGTTTAGCATTTCTCTGTGTGTTTGGGTGCTTGGGCATATTCAGGTGGAAAGCAGATCTTAAGTGCGGTGGGTCACCTCAGTTATATGAGGATGGTCCACATAGGAGAGCTGTAACACTTAACTGATGAACAGCAAATGAATCAGCCACCTTATCAAAGCAAAGCCTCTCATTAATGTTGTGTAAACTGATTAAGAGTTTTGCATATTAGGTCAGACATAAGAAATTTGAAGACAACACTTTAAGGCTTTCCAAATAACCAAGGCTCCAGCTTTGCCCAAATATAGCCACTCAGTTCAAGGGCAGCAAAGATCTGTTCATATATAATTTACAGAGTCTGATGGTGTTTTTGTTCACCGCAGGGTTCGTTCTTGGAGGAGCTTTTGGTGTTTTCACAGCTGGAATTGATTCCAATGTTGGCTTTGACCCCAAAGACCCCTTGAGAACCCCAACAGCACGAGAGGTTCTAAAAGACATGGGCCAGAGGGGGATGTCCTATGCCAAGAACTTTGCCATTGTGGGCGCCATGTTCTCCTGTACAGAGTGCATCATAGAATCAGTAGGTCACAAACTCCTCATGTATATATAACTGCAAAATGGAGCTCAAAAACAACAGGCTAATTGAGCAAAGATCATTTATTAACAGTATGTCTCTCTGTAGCGTAGCAGGGAATGAATGAGATCATGTTAAGACTTTGTGGACAAGGGTTTAAAATGTGACTCAGTAACACATCTTCAGAAAGACCAAATAACCCAATATTTGGTCAAATTACTAGGGCACCAGTCTAAATGACTGCAAAGATATTTAATATGTCAACAGCAAAACTAGGACAACAAATGGCAATAATTTCACTAAAGAAGTTGCAACTTAAACTGAAGTTGTGAATGTGCAAATAGTTTAGAAACTGACATCCACCTTTGCTGCACTGTCTCTCATCAGCCACTCCTCTTTCAAAAATTGTGGATAGCAGCATTATATTTGCAGGGTTTTTCCTGCATACGGACATTTTTGGTGCCCCGCAGGGAAATTTTAGCCAGAATCAGAGGAAAATTGACCAGTTTTGTAATCAACTAGATTTCAAATCCAGTTTTTGTTTGTTTGTTTTTTAAATTTACTCATGTTTACTCAAATAAAACAGATATTTCTGTTTTTTCTATAAAGAGCAGACTGATAGACAGATTTCTGCACTGGTGTCGTGTGGACCTACTGTGGAACACACACAAACACACACACACACACATACACACACACACACACACACACACACCCTCCACCAAAAGCCAATTTGAAGTATGGAAAATCCCTTAAACTGCAGAACACAGAGATTAAGTTTAATAGCCATAGTTTGACATCCTTGCATTGTCACATTTCTTCTGATCCTGACTGTTTGAAGAGGTGCTGAACTGAACCAGACATTGAAAATATGATGATTTAGGCAAAAATACAACTTTTGTTAAAGAAGAAAAAGATTTTCAGAGGGTGACGTGTTGTAATAACTGGACTTTTTTGATGCCTGTTTTTCATTTGCAGCACAGAGGCAAATCTGACTGGAAGAATGCAGTGTACAGTGGTTGCGTGACCGGAGGAGCTATTGGCTTTCGCGGTATGCAACTTCATTTGTTTACTAATAGTTTGCACTGAAGCAAACGTATTCCTCCTGTCCTCATGTTTCTTTTTCTGTTTTGTAGCTGGTCTGAAGGCCGGTGTCCTGGGATGTGGAGGCTTTGCTGCATTCTCTGCTGCAATTGAATATTACTTGCGGTGACGCACTATGGAGTCGCTCGATGGACAAAAACATAAATGTTGCACATGGGGACCAGAGAAGGAAGACTGGCGCTGTGAGAGCGCTAACCCCGATATTTCCCTGCACATCGAGGATGGCTCTAAAAGCAGGATTGATGTATATTGTTCAAACGTGGGGATATTCAGTGACATCACCGTGGACTAAAAAAAGACCTGTCTGTGTATTTTCCAGTGACTTTAGTACCAACTTCATATGGTGAAGCTTCAGAAACAGAGCAGAGTGTGTCTGCTTCAGTGGATACTGATCAGATGAGGAAAGCTGAACATGTGTGAGCTTCACTCTGGGTTTATTAAACTCAGATGAACGCTGTTCTGGTTGTAGAACACTGGTTTGATGTGTCAGTGACTAATCCACAGCAGGATTATTCATAATAAAAGTGATATTTGTTAAATTGTGCCTTCAGGACTTTATTCCTTGATGATTAAAGGAACGTAACACCAAACTGATCATTACCTATATTGAAGTTTCAGTATTTATTATTGTTCACCTGACAACAGTTCTGTGTGTCTGAGAGATCTAAAAAGGTCCCTGTACACAACCTGCTCAGCAATGAGCTTTTTAGCTTTCACTGAGACCCAACCTGAGTTTCACAGCAGTGACATCACCACTGCCTGTTAATCTTCTGTAATGGCAGTGCTGTGCAAAAGTCTTGAAGCACACCTCATTTCTTTATATTTTGCCAGGAGAATGGAGAACAGGTGCAGCGATTTACTGAAACCTGCAAACATACATGAAAATATGCTTTGGGGAGGCCAATCTACGATTGATGGTGTTCCATTGTGGCTGTAGACACTCACTGCTGTACCTCTCTCCTGACTTCCTCCGTACATATTGACAAATTGGACCAAAAATGTTTAATTTTAGATTAATTGCTCTGACAATGTTAATTATACTTTTTTTCATCAATTCTCCACTAGTCTCCTTATTATAGCTCATACATTTAGATCATATGAGATGTTAAATGATATTATTGTACATTCAAATGCAATAACACACTAATGAATGTCACAAAAATCAATATTTTTAATCCTGTAGACTCCATTTTTTTGTTCTATCAGCCTGAAACTAGTATATAGGTAAAGAGGAGCTTCGTGTTGTGTGTGTGTGTGTGTGTGTGTGTGTGAGGAGTTCCCTAAACTACACAGAAGCACATGGTGACCCTTCCTTGCATTATTTTCTGTGTAGTCGGTAAAGGTCTGTCGCTGTCAGATGAATGTAGTGCAGTAACCAGCAGAGGGAGCAGCACGCACAGATTTGAAACTCCAGATTTCCAAATGTGGTTCAGGACGAGAGAAACTACTGATGTTGTGAATGATCTAAAGAAATCTTATACACAAAATAAATTCACAGTGATGACAGACTCATGGAAACTGTCCATGGAGATGCTCTATTTAATCAGAACTGTTTTGCTATCTTTAATACAAACATGTTATGATGTAGCATTTTATAATTATAGTAGTAATAGTAATCTGTTACTACCAACACAGTAACAGTAATCATCTAGCAGTGCATGCAGTATTTTGCGACTGCAAGCACTGCTGTAAAGGTTGACTCACTCAACTGAGTGCACGTACATCCACATCATTGTTCAGCAACATTTTCACCAACAAATGGACATAGCCAGAAAGACCAACAAAAACCTGTTGAAAATTATTTCATATAATGTAAATCCCTCTTTCTTCCTTGAAATGTATGATTTCTGCCAAAATTATGTTCACACACCCAGCGTTTTGCCAGGTTTAGTAATTACATGCTTTGTCGTAAGTTCAGTTGCCACCATGTGGTAAAGTTGGGCACAGCCAAGAGCGTTGGCAGAGGGAGATAAAGGTACACTAACAAGTAATTAGAAGGTACAAAACAAACTGATGATAATTTAGATAAGAATAATGTTACAGAGATATGATGACAAATGAGTGCTCTCCCCCTGTCATTAACTCATTACCTGCCATTGTTACCTCCTAGCAAACCAAACACCTGGTCTGTGAGGTGCTGGTGCATGTCCAGAGGTCCTGTCCATGGATAGGAGCATAGCTGGAATATAACGTGGCACATTTAAGCAACGACTTTACAGAAGTACTTGTACTTTATTTAAGTACGTCTATGCAATACTGCTTTCTACTTCTACTCCTCTATATTATTGTACTTTGACTCCAACTCATTTATGTTAAAATTTCTCATTATTTTTCTGATATTAAAATATAAATCTACTAATAGTTGTATATGATGGTGTTTTATTGTAGATGAAGCTACTTAGCATTATACATAATTCAGATCACTTCCAGCCCTGCAAAAATAAAATTATATAACTAATTAGAGTGATACACATTCATTAATTAATAATTGTGATTCAATGATAGAAGTATGAGTCTGAATAGAGGTATTCTGCATAATGAGAACTTTTATGTCTTTTATAGTATATGTAGTATATTTTGATGCTAAAACCTTTGTCTTATAGGCTACTTAAATAGCCAACAGTATAATTTTCTTAAGGAAAGTCTAAATAGTGTTTCACTAGTTTGTAAAAGTAACTTTATATATCACCTTTCAAGAGAAACATCACAAAGTGCTTCACAACATATCAGCAGAGCATAATACTGTTATTCAGTACAAAATGTTTAAACGCTTCTGTTTGTGCAACAGTTTTATACTTTGTATTTATTTTGGATCAAATATTCAGACTTCCCGTTAATCCTCCTCACCACCCCTTTCTACAAATCTTCAAATCTTTAGGCAATAAAAAATAAATTTATGTATTTTTTATGGCAGTGGAGGAAATGTATTGGCAGTACTTTAATGAAATATTTATAATTTGATTTATATTTTTCACTTTATAAATCTCATTGTTGGAAGAGACTGGAAAAAATGGGGAGTGTTTGGTGCGTCGACACAGAATACAGTAGACGTATATCTGTCTGTCCATATATATGTCTATTGTGTATTTAACACCCAGTGTATGCTTAAAATGTGTGTTAAAAAAAATCACCAGCAAAGAGTTTATTATGGTTTAATTATTTAATTATTCTGCAGTATATTTGTGCGTTAACAGTGTGACGCGTCTACAGCGCCTCCTCCTCGCCAGAAACTACAATCCCATCATGCCTCGCGGTTTTGGCAACATTTCTTGTCGACGTGGGAAGGGAGGGATTGGGACACAAACAAATGTCCACGGGTTTGCTGTCGGGGTGCGTTACAGATAACCGTGACATGTCAGGTCGGTTTGACAGGTAACTTCGCGACATTAGAAACATGTGGCTCAAACCCGAAGAGATCCTGCTGAAAAACGCGTTTAAATTATGGGTCACCGAGAAGGATAACGAGTATTTCGTGCTGCAGAGGAGACGAGGGTACGGAGAAGGTGGTGGCGGTTTGACAGGTAACGTTCGCGGTTTTGTTGTCACCTCGTATTTTCGGGAGAGCCGCTGCGGCTCCACAAAAACACATCAAGAAACGCAAGTTATTAGCTGGTTAATTCGCAGTGAGTTTGCCTCGCTAACTAGCTGTCTGCCACTGACAGGGCGGGTGCTGTTAAACAGCCTACTCGTCTAGAGAGAGAGAGAGAGCGAGAGAGAGAGGCTCATTGCAACAGGTTTGATCCCTGGGTCCAAATTGCAGGAGTCACTTTGAGTACTGAACAGCTGGGTAACGGAGTACGTGTCAGTTCTTTGGCTAATTTGGTTTGTTTGATGTTTGCTACAGCAGAGTTGACAGTGAGGGGGCTGCATAGGGGGACAGTCTGTCCACCACACAGTTAATTTCATTTCCTGCTGATTTGTTCCTGGGGTTGTGTGTAACAGGATGCATTCACTTTTTTAAGCCATTGTTGCTTCACTCAAAAATGTAGCAACTAACAAAAGCAGAGGCGAGTATTTTGTTTGCTGACTTTACCACCTTTAAAAAAAGGACATCCCACGCTTTGTAAGAATTTGCATTCTGCTGCTGTGCTGGGTCAATTTATGAATATTTGCACTTCTTTCTCACACAGGCTAGGAATTAAGCATTTGTAGTGTCACTGCAATGTCAGGGACTGCTCCTCAGACAGTAAATGCATCAGCGACCTTGTGGAGCTTGCTTGAGTGTCACTAAAACGAAAAATCATGTTTTCTAGCAGACAGAGAAAATGATGGATTCTTCAGAATAGGACTGCAACTGCAGGTTGATTAGTTTTGATTGAGCATGAAAAGATACAATTAAAAAGTTCAGCGTTGCATGTGATTAAGATTATGGTTTTAAATGGCCTGTTCTGTCCAGGATATTGAAACCCAGAGCTGCTGGATTTACAGTTGTCACATTTGAAGCTAAACAAGCTGAAAACCGGTACATTTATAGTTACATTTCTTACTTATAAAAGCAGTAACACACTTTCAGTTGGATCAGCTAATTTATCTACTACTAAAGACCATAAACTGTATATGCTGAAAAATCTGTTTTAGTGCACGTATAATAGCTTCTTCTGTTCTCTAAATGTGGGGTATATAAATGTATATTAGGTATTTCCGAAGGAAGATATTATTAGATCACACTACTTGTAAATTATTATGAACTTGATTTACTGTTTTTTTTTAATTAATTCATAGTTATTTCCCACTTTAATCCCATATGTTGTCATTATTCTGTTATAAAGTCAAATAAACCTTAAATGCATTTTTATAGTGTTGCATAGTAATTGTACCAAGCTGAACAATCAGAAACAGTTTTTCCACACATGCCCAAGTAATGGTGGTATTTTCCTGTGAATTATACAGCATCAAGTCCTCAGGTTCTCAAAATCTTGCTAAATCACAGTTAAGTTTCCAATTCAACCCACAGAACATTCTTTACTAACTTGAATCTTTAAAACTTGGCATAATACTTCAGATAAATCCAGTGGTTGTAGATTATCTACTAACCATCTATTAGATTTGTAGGGTCTTTACCTTACAATATAAAGCACCTTGAGGCAACTGTTTGTTGTAATTTGCTGCTATATAAATAAAATTTAATTGAACTGAATAGATTGTGACTGCTGAAGGTTGTGAATAATGTTCTCAATGGCTAAAAATGTACTGATCTCGTGACTGTCTGTTTTAATGATAATGGAGATTAAATACTACAGTGTGGTACACAGAGTCCTTCACATTTTTTTTCCAGCAGGAGTGCCTGAAGTATCACCCTCCTCTGCTCCGCTCTGCATGCTCTACAATGATGAGAACATAAATTATGTGAACCATGTTTGTTTGATCTGCTGAATGCGTTACCACTGGGCAGCTCATCATTAGAGCATGTAGGGAGCTGTTCAGCAAGGTGGCCACTGTAATGCTGACGCGATGCATAAGAGAGTGGTTTCACTGCGACCTTGTTAATTATTCATGGAGGGCATGTCAGAAGGAAGTTGTAGAGGTAACAGATTTTGCTAATTTTAGGACCTGGGGGATCATTCATTTCCCCCGTCAGTATGAGTTTAACACAGTCTGAGATCCAACTGTAAAGAATGAAGGGAGGAGCCTACACAGGCTAACTGAAGCTGATTTTGGTGTTCATCTTTTCAGATGCAGGCATATGGTTTAACGCATGATGCTAATTATGTAATTTTGATGGGCAAAATATTAAATAGTTATTGAAGGCTTCTATCAGGATTGCTATGCAAATCTGATGTTTGTTTTTCTGGTTTTCAGAGTCGTTAAATGGCTTAAAGTAACAGTATTGGTGGTAAACACATCATTGTACTTCATGCTACAGGCCTCCTTGTGGGAACCCTGGATACCGTGTTGGACTCCACTTCCAAAGTTGCACCTTATCGCATTTTGCACCACACGCCAGACTCACAAGTGTATTGGTCAATAGCATGTGGTAGGTCCCTGCATTTTCATGTCAACATTGCTGTCTGTTCACTAGCAGCTGATGCATTTCTAAGTTTAAGTTGACCTCAGTATTATTATTTTCTTACCTCTTAATGTTGGGTCAGGTGTCACCAAAGAGGAGATTGTTCAGCACTGGGACTGGCTGCAGCAGAACATCATGAGGACGCTCTCTGTTTTTGACTCCAGCGAAGACATTACCAGCTTTGTACAGGGCAAGATTAGAGTAAGACTTCATGAAAATCTAATTTTTTTTTTTCCCTAAATATGTTCATTACAGCAGCTTTAATGTGCATGCAACATTGCTTTATTGCATCCCCGCAGTCTGCAGTAACCCTGTGTGCTTCACATTTTAGGGTCTTATTGCTGAAGAGGGGAAGACGTGCTTAGTGCAGGAGGACGATCCTGAGAAGTTCCGAGAAGCCCACTTGAGGTTTGAAAAGTGGTTCGAGCTGCCACCGGAGGAAAAGCTGGTCACATATTACTCATGCAGCTACTGGAAAGGCAAAGTACCCTGTCAGGGCTGGCTCTACCTCAGCACAAACTTCCTGTGCTTCTATTCATACCTTCTGGGAGCTGAGGGTAAGCCATTTCTTTGCCATTCATAACATGCTGCCACTTATCTTTGTAAAGTTGATTGATGGTAACAAAGACTGTGACAGCTGCTAATGGCTGACATAGTGGGGTTTCATTGCCTCAGACTCTTTGCTTCTTTTTGTTTGCCAATAGAAAATAGTGAATCATTTTATTTTTTTTTGTATCAGCAATTCATTTTAAACACTTGTATTTTTTTTATTTCCACTCATCATGGTGACTGTGCAGTTAAACTGGTCATCTCCTGGGATGAGATCTGGAGGCTTGAGAAAACCTCTAATGTTATTCTGACTGAGAGCATCCATGTTTTGGCTCACGGAGAGGACCACTACTTCTCCATGCTGCTGCACCTGAACGAGACGTTCGTTATCATGGAAAAGTTGGCCGACTACTCCATCAAACGCCTTTTTGATAAAGAGTCCTTCCAGAGAGAGCCAGCACTGTCCGACCCCCTGCAGATTACCAAGAGGTACTGTTCTGCATGCTGCACAGCACAGCTTTACTTGATCCTGTTAGTGCTGCCTGCCAACTTGAAGCACCAGAGTAAACATAAAGTATGACTTGAGTCAGATGGATTTATGTTTGCTGTAACCTGCCTGGACTGCCAAGCAGGTCACACATGAGCTTGCCAGAGGCAGGTCTTTAAAAAAAAAAAACTTCCAGTGTTTGTTTACTTTTACTATTGTGAGTGCATGTTCTATCTTTTTATTTGATGTCAGTCTACTAGGGATTTATATCCTGTTATTTTATGGTTATGAGAATATTTAAGCAGTATTTATTAGTTTGAAATAGATGCTATTGGAAGGCTGGATGCTAATAAGAAAACTTAAATGTGATGTTTTTCTCATGACATTACTTTGTGCTCTACTGTCTCCACAGAGGCCTCGAAGCTCATGCAAAGAGTGAGCAGTTCAGGACATTTTTCAGGCTTCCCAAAGAGGAAAACCTGTTAGAGGTGCATGAGAGTTTCTTGTGGGTTCCCTTCAGCCATTTTAACACACTCGGCAAGATCTGTCTGTCTGAGAACTACCTGTGTTTTGCCAGTCAGGATGGAAGCCAGTGCCATGTTATCATTCCAATGCGAGAGGTAAAGTAAAAAAACAAAACAAAACAGTGTTGTCTAAAAAAAAAAACAAAAAACTGATGAACAGCTGAAAACCCTCAACAGTAACTCTGTTTCATCATTTCCTTCTTCTAGGTTGTTAATGTTGAGAAACCAGATTCCAGCAGCCGAGCGTTAACGGTGTGCGTGCGTGGCAAGAGGGCGCTGCGTTTCTCTGAGGTGCGGGACTATCAGCGGCTTGCAAACACAATCCGTAGCAGGTGCGGGATTAGCGCCAGCCCGCAGCACTCTGCTTCATCAGAGGTAATGTGCCATGATTGTTTTATCTGTGCCATTTTGCTTCTGTTTGATCTTCATCCTGTAGTGTGCAGTGGTGTCTGACATTGGAAATAATTTATGTTTTTGTCACGAAGGCCATACGAGGTGAATGTCAGTCTCTCATAAACCACTTCGAGGACAATCCAGAGGACGTAACTCTAATGGTGGGGCAGAAAGGCAGCAGCAAGGCTGTGAGCACCGAGGCTCTCATGACTGTTTTCCACCCGCAGGATGTTGAAAACCTTGATCCCAAAATGGTAAACACCAGAGTTCATGTGTTCACATGAAGAGTACATCTGTTTTTACTGGCATTTTGTATAAAACCGCCGCATTCACATTCAGTGATGTAACTGTGACATACCAGCACCTTCCAGTGTGCCTCTTTGCTGAGATATTTGGTAAAATACATGCAGGGGTTCTGTTGTTGTCTTGCTGGTTGCCATAGCATGGCTAATCCCCTGATGAGCAAATGAGCTTTGCAGTTTTTGGATTATTAAATACAGCTTCTGCTGTTTGCCCTTTAAAACTGTAATAATGACTGTGCTGTTAATATTATTTACAGTGTAAACACGTCTGTTATGCACACTTAGATCAGGGCTAAGTCTGCTCAGGTGTTACAAATAATGTTAAACAGACCTGAGACCAAACCTGTAGAGCCAAACTGGGTCCTGTGGTCCAGGTAGAGTCATGAAGGTGTTTGCTGATATAAGTGACATAATTTAAAGTGAAGAATACATCAATGTTAAAAATGCAGGTTTGATAGTGTTGTCAGTAGCGCTGTGGTGTGTGCTTTGCTCAAAGTCTTGTCACTCAGCAGCCATCTTGTAATGTTTCCAGGTGCTTATTTGGGAAGTTATTTTAAAGCATTACATAAAACAGCTTTGATTTCCGTGGGACAAATGAACTGCATATATATATAATCACCTGTCAAACTTAAAAAGCTTGCTGACTTTCTTATAATATTTCTGTGTTAATAGCTTAAAGAGAAGATGAAGGAGCAGTCTTGGAACATCCATT
The DNA here is from genome assembly GCF_007364275.1 of Archocentrus centrarchus. NCBI lineage: Eukaryota > Metazoa > Chordata > Actinopteri > Cichliformes > Cichlidae > Archocentrus > Archocentrus centrarchus. The sequence goes on from NC_044359.1 coordinate 27,757,413, forward strand.
TCTCTGAATATGGGCGCGGTACGAGTATGTTCTTCACCAGGAAGACACGGGATTTGATTGTTCGCGGCGTTCCCGAGGCCTTGAGAGGAGAGCTGTGGATGCTTTTCTCAGGTTGTGCATCAAACTCACCATGTCTTGTGTAGCGATGAGCAGCATCACTCAGTTGTTAATGAAGTTTTGTATGAGTGAAAGTGCCTACTAAAGTGCTCATTCAGCATAAATAATTCATAAACAGATGTTTGTTTGTTGGTTTGGTTATTTATTTATTTTTGGAATGTCTTCATTAGCGCTTTTGTTTTTTTTTAACTGGCTATTTTTTTTCCCCCTCTGTAGGGGCTGTAAATGACATGGCCACTCACCCCGGCTATTACACTGAGCTCGTTGAACAGTCTCTGGGCACAAGCACTCTGGCTACAGATGAGATTGAAAGAGACCTGCACCGCTCTCTCCCTGAGCACCCGGCCTTTCAGAGCGACACAGGAATCTCAGCTTTACGCAGAGTCCTTACCGCATATGCCTACAGGAACCCTAAAATTGGATACTGCCAGGTACTTAAAATAACTCTGTTAAAATATGACCTTTCCTCACTACTTGTGATGATTTATTGTACCATTGTATACTCTCTCCTGTTCAGGCTATGAACATTCTCACCTCAGTTCTCCTGCTGTATGCAAAAGAAGAGGAGGCTTTCTGGCTGTTGGTAGCCGTCTGTGAGAGGATGCTGCCGGATTACTTTAATCGCCGAATTATTGGTGAGAGTGGAAGTGTCGGTTTCCGCTGGAAATCTGGCAGCATGACATTTTCATGATGTCAGGAACAAAGTCTCACTCTGAAAATAATTTTTCAGGTGCTTTGGTTGACCAGGCTGTGTTCGAGGATCTGATTCGAGAAAACCTCCCCCAGCTGGTGGAACACATGACAGACCTGAGTTTCTTCTCGTCTGTGTCTTTGTCCTGGTTCCTCACGCTTTTCATCAGCGTCCTGCCCATAGAGAGTGCTGTGAACGTGGTGGACTGTTTTTTTTACGATGGCATCAAAGCCATCCTACAGCTGGGCCTGGCCGTGCTGGACTACAACATGGAGGCTCTGATCAGCTGCCACGACGATGCAGAAGCTGTCACCATCCTCAACAAGTCTGTGAATATAAAAAATGCAGGACTGACACTTTTTAAGTATGATTGCGCTGTGAATAATATTCCCTCTTTGTCTTTATATCATGCCAGGTTCTTTGATAGTGTGACAAACAAAGACAGCCCATTGCCTCCAACAGTGCAGCAGGCTTCAGTGGGCAGTAATGATAAAGCATCTCACGTCAGTGTAGATATCAGTGAGCTGATCCGAGAGGCCTATGAGGTATGACTTTTGACTTATTAGAGAAAACCTCTCCCGTGGGAATTTTAACTAAACTGTGTCTGTCTTCACAGAAATATGGAAATATCCGTTCAGAGGAAGTTGAGAGTTCACGGAAAAGGAACAAACTGTATGTGATCCAAACACTGGAGGACACAACCAAGCAAAATGTGGTAAGTGAGCTTAGAGTAACCAGTGCAGAACCTGTTCGGAGGCAGTGTAACCCAGGTTATTTTATTTTTAAAAAAGAGGTCATCTGTAATGTTGGACTCAGTGAATGCATGTGTGTGTAAAATGGGCAGATTGTGGGTCCAGCTGAGTGACTAAAGGAAACCAAAGACAAAACGGCAATAAAGTTAGATGAAACATAATTTAAAAAACAAACAAACTATAGTTTGTACCTGTCCAGCATTTCTTGTGGCAGTTTTAGACCATCAGAGTAAAGATATTTTATAAAAGTTTTATATAAGTTGGTACTAACTGGCTGGCTCTCATTTTTTTTTTCCCTTTCAAAGTTCTGTTTGCAGATTGAAACATGGTTTTAGGGGTTAACTTAGAATTTGTTTAGGATCAGGACATTTAGTTGTGACAGTTCATCACAGGGATGGGAAGCTTGGGAATGCATTGATGTCAATTATTGTCCTCACGGTGGAATCCAAAGATGCATGGCCATCTATGTGTGCCCAGCACACCGAGTGGAGCAGGCAGCAGTTGTTTCAGGGGAAACACGGGTAACAGAGAACATCTTTTAGCTAAAATATGAGAACCACTCATCTAGGTTATGTCAAACTCGGCACTGCACTTACTCAGGTCTCCAGCAATACAGCTGACAAGTTTGAATATGATTAGACAATCTGTTGTTGAGAAAGAAAAACTGACAGTTCTCATGATTATGAGTGAGATTAATGAATACGTATAATTGTATTATGACTGTGATATTTAAGGACTGAGGTGAAATCTGTTTTCAGATCCGGGTGGTGTCACAGGAAGTCAGATTCAGTGCCTCACAACTTGACGAACTTTATAATTTATTCAAAGTGAGTCATGAACTTAATATGGAAACCTTATTGTCACCATACTTAAATACTTGTTAGAATAAGAAATTAAAAAATGGATAGGTCATGCTTTTTTTTTTCTTTCATCATCTGCATTCAGAGGCAACATTTCCTCAACTGCTACTGGACAATGAACAGTCCGGCTCTGCTCCATCATGACCCCAGTCTGGCCTATTTGGAGCAGTACCAGCTGGGTTTCCACCAGTTCAGCATGATCTTCTCCCTCCTGGAGCCCTGGGCTTTTTGCACTATCAAGAGCACGCTCTCCCTCTGGGTCTTCCGCCTGATAGATGAGAACCAGGATGGTCTCATTAACTTCAAAGAATTCTGCTGTGCCCTTGGTATGTTTGTTTATGCTCTCCTCTTATGCAGTTTTTAACCTCAGTATCCCCAGTGCTGTAACTATAACTTTTGCTTCCCCCATAGATACTTTATACGGTGGATCTTTCACAAATAAGTTGAAGTTTCTCTTCAAGCTGCACCTGCCACCAGGTTAGTGATGAACAACTAGTAATTATTATCTGGTCTCACATGACCCCAAACGCTTTATGCTGTCTGAGTTGCGTCTGTCTTCCAAACTGCACAATACTATCTTAACCTTCTGACCCCCTTTCCTTCACTAAATGTCTGCAGTGATGACAAACTCCTGCAGGTTTAAAGTTCAAATGCAGAAAATGTTGTCAGGCTGGATTCTATACAGCTGCCTCACACAGTCAAATGAGTGCTGCAGCAGACACACAGAAGCAGCCCAAAGTGAAATAAAAGGTCACATAGTTACGTCAGTCTGTGGTCTGCAGGGTTGGAATACACACGAGTTGTCATTTCAATAATTCAGTCCATAACCCAGCATTTGTTGAGTGAGCAGATTGCCTTGGGGAAGAAAGTGTCCTTGAATGTGTGACTCTTACGTACGTGATGCCTGCTTGAAGGCAGGGGTAAGAATAGCGTATGCTGGGTGAAAGAACTTGCTATGGCAACGGTGGGTCTAAGGAGCTGTGAGGGCATTTAGCTGTAAGCTAGTTTGTTCAAAAAAAAAAAAAAAAAGAGACCGTGCTGCTCAAATTACAACTGACAGCTTAGCAGCAGATGAGCACTGAGTCACCGTTTGTGATGTGGCAGGCCAGTGAACATCAAGCAGCAAAGCTTATTTTATGTCTCATGGCTTCAGCACCAAGGACAGGTCACATCCTGGTCCCACAGAATAAACGAGATGGTGGAGACTCACTTTAAATCTGCCATTTAGGCACTGAGCACGTTTGTTTGCTTCCTCTTTATGGATAAAAAGCCCTGGAACTGAGCCAAACACTACATTGGAATGATTGAAATCGTGTGCTATTTGGAGCTGAGACTCTGCAGGTTTTTCAGTCCAGTCAAGCAGTGAAGCAGCTTTAGTCACTTATCAGATTCAGTCAGAAAACAGCGGCTGCTTGGTTACGTCATCTGTGTTGTGATTGGCTGTAGTGACAGCAGCATGTCCTGTCATACCTTTTTAACTTACAGCAGTGTCCTGTGTGCCCTGCATGTTGCTGAGGATTTTACCTGGAGCACTTGGCAAATTTCATTATTCTGTATTGTGTGTAAGTTGAAATTTGGTGGAAATGTTTTTCCGTCTATTCTTATTTACTTTGGGTTCAAAGGTGGGCATTGATCTTTTTGCTGGGGCGGGAGAGGAGTGCAGTGTGTAGTGTTACGTGGCAGTCCTTAGGCTTATGCACCACAGAGCTATCAGACAAATAAAATGACACTGCTGGCTTGTAAGGGTAATTGTTTAAGCTAAAACCAACACGCATGCATGCACCAACATGTGGTCACGGTGGGGGTTGGAGCAAAGACAAGTAGTGGGAGAAACTCAACCTTTTGCAATCAAAAAATGGGTGTTTCTTTTGATGCTTGGAATAATACTGTACATTACACTGAGTTGCCAGTTTATTACCCTCATCTGTGTAAATTATTACAAACGCATTCAATCTAAACAATTCAATACACAACTATTATTAAGCTATCTAATAATCTGATACTTCTGTGTGTATTTAATATGTATGCTTTCTTTATTTAAGGGCCACATTTACTAACAACGTATAGGGGAATCATACAAAGTGATTTACTAATGTTTGCTGTTGACTGTACCTTTATTTAATTCTGACAAAAAAATTGTTTTTTTTGCACATCATGTGGCTGTGAAAGCTGCTGCTAGATGGATTATGTTCAGAGGGATGACAGAGGGGGATGTTATCAGAACAGCATATAACTGGTTGAAGTGGACGTATCATCGCTGTCACCATACGGCCCAAACTTTGACCTGTAACTCTTCACTGAGTCCTCACCAATAATGTTTAGATCCAAGCCCTCCATATTTGTGGTCCTCAGCACTGGTGTTTTAGTATAACAGAGTAGAGCTTAAAGTGGCATGTTGGAGGGAGGCAGAGAATAGTTGCCCAGTGCAAGATTCCTTCCTTTAATAAATAGCTGCAGTCTCGCATGTCAAGCAGAAAACCCCCAAACAAACAGAAACCCAGAGGGATTTGTGTATTTACACAGCTGGGACAATAACTTTAAGACATGGATCACTCAGGATCTGAATGTAAATGTTTTTGTTTCTTTACAGCCTACAAGTCAGCTGTTCTATCCAAATTTCAACTTAAATATGGCAGACTTGGCTCTAACCCTGAGCTGATTTACACAAAGAATAGGTGCTTCAGCCTCTACGATCCCACACAATCTCCATCAGTTTCTACCACAAGAGTTCAGCCTTTACATCAGATTCTTATCGATTCTCCTTCGTCTGCCTCCCATTGATCAGAATTGCCACTTTGTCTCCAGAGACAACCACAAGCATAAAACCTGCTCTCACATTGTATTATTGTGGCTAGTAGTAGATTCTCATCAGTGTGTGTGTGTGTGTGTGTGTGTGTGCGCGCGCGCGCTACTTTGTGCTGCTCTTTGTGCTGCTCTTTGTAAATTCTGTTGGTCAGTATTGAAAAGAACTGGTTTAGTAAATCTGGCCCTAAATTTGTTAACATGTACGATGCTCTTGTGGATTCTGTGCATCCTTTTTCTCTTCTTTACTTTCAGTCCACTTACAGAGAGTATCCTTTAGCCTTCACAGGTAGCCCTTTGCACTTAAAGGAACAAAGAATCCAGCACTTTATTCCAGTGACTGAAGACTCTTCTCACTTGAATAGACTCACTGGTTAGCTTCTTTACCTCTTCTCTTTCCTCACAATTTCCCTCCTTTCTAACTAAATATTGCAATAATTCTGTCTTAACACGTGCCTGGAATCATTTCTCTGTACAGTTTGTTTACATGTTGCTTGCATATTTCAGCCTTTGATCTTCCAGAAGATGGTGTGATAAGGAAAAGCCCGGAAAGAGGTAATATTACACCCAAATTTACAACAAACAATTCATGGTTCCAACGAGGATCTTAGTATTAACACACTGAAGTTTGTCAATTTAAACTGACAGGAAGAGGAAAGGTTGACCTGCAGGCCTACCTGAAACAATGGCAAAATGAAATATTGAAGAAGGAGGAAACCATCAAGGACCTGCCTAGGATTAATCAGGTAACACAATCCATGCTTTGTTGTGTCCATGTGACTTCATCTTTAAGGCGACTTACGTAATGCTTCGAATTATCTTCCATCCCAGACTCAGTTCATCCAGTTCTCCAAGACTCTGTACAACATTTTTCACGGTGATCCCGAGGAGGAGTCGCTGTACCGGGCCGTGGCTCACGTGACCAGCCTCCTCCTGAGGATGGAAGAGGTGGGGCGGAGGCTGCAGGAGCCGAGTAGCCTGCCCGAGTCCAAAAAGCCTGCTGACACCACTGCTGGAGAGGAGTCTTCAACCGAAGAGTCCTCCACAACCCCGGAGAGCTCGGACACCTCTAGCTCCCACAACAGTCAGGACCTCTCAGAGACGGAGTGGTCATTTTCCTTCGAGCAGGTCCTAGCATCCCTGCTCAATGAACCGGCCATCGTCAGCTTCTTTGAAAGGCCTGTCGACATTCAGACGAAACTGGGACAGGCTAAGGTTGCTCAGCTGAAGTTAAAGACAAAGTGAAAGATGCAAAAGAAGTAAACTGACACTTTACTTATGATTCAAATGTAGAAGTTTTCATGAATTTCCTTTCTCCAGATGAATAAGACAGTGGGACATACAGTGAGATTACTCTCTACTATTGCTATCATACATGAAGAGGCACCCTCAGAGACCTGTTTGTCAAGCAGATGATAAACAAAATCAGTGACTGATGAAACGTGAGAATCAGTGTCTTTGAGACACTGTAAACACTATACTGTAACAGTTCTGTGATCTGCAGCACATTTTCATGTTCAGCCTCATTAGTTTTCAGCTGTGGTAATGAAATGCACTCTCACAGCCACAGTTTCTTCAGATTTTCTGTTATAGTGTAGAATCTTTCACTAATCTCCAGTAACACCAGAGAGAGGGTTGTTCTTTTCCTTGCCTCTTTAGTCCACCTCCATAATAAATGACTTAAACAACATGACAGAGTCAGCAAGAGGATTCTCCAGTGGATATCTTCATGTATATTCCCTTTCAGATTAGCTGTCACTGCTGTAAAGTGAAACTTTCTGTAAATGCTAGTGTGTCCTAATGCTGTGTGTTTTCCTCTAAACGTAGATTACGGGAAAGTGCAGCTTTTTGGTAATACAGACATGAATCAAACAGTGCTACAGCGAGTTAAGGACTAGTGGTGGTGTTGTTCTTGGTAGCCACGAATCGAACTCGCCCGTTATCTGAGTGAAGATCCCAGATGCATTTTGTCGGGAACATGAAAGGTTACACTGCAGTTAAGATGCATTTGCAATAACATACAAAGGAGGATGCTGAACTGCCACAGCACATTCATGTGTGACTCTCCTCCAGTAACCGCACACAAAATGGTAAACGTGTGTGAGGGTGAATTCATGTGGGTCATACTTGAAATCCATGTAGAGGGAAAAATCCACCTTGCAGCTGCAGGTGCGTCATCTGCCTCCTCTAAAAGTGTCTGAAATTCACAGCATTATTGATTAATGTGTTGTTTGCTTGTGTCCGTATATGTAGGATGTTACGCTCTTGTAAGTGCAGCATTGTGCACATAAAGGTCAGTTCAATAGGCGCTTGATTATTGTATATATGAGGTTTGAATGAAAATCTAATATAGACGCTTATAGACTGTTGTGGACACCTTAAACCTTTTGAAGGACATTTTGTGTTATCAAATCTCAGGGTGACATTTGTGTCAAATGAAAGGAAGGAAAGGGATATTTTTTCAACCTGGGACATTTAAAGAATGAGTGATACACAGATTGCATCTTCTCTGTAACATTAAAAAATAGAGCATGTGTAGCATACGTATTGGATTTGCCACATTATGCCAGCCTCTGACAAACAGCCATTACTGCTTGCTACAGAAAAAAAGCATTGCAATTATTATTTTCAATTTTCTGCTGCTTCTCTTTGTTACTGCCCCACTTTGTGAAGAATTTACACTCGTTTGAGATTCACAAGCTGTGGATACGGCTGTGTTTTCGGCCAAGTTTCCAAAGCGTGGGTTCAGAAAGGTCCTAACCGCTTCAGCTGCAGCTCATCGTCTCCAGGGGCCAAAGTCACACGTTTTTAAAGCTTTATTTCTGCCTGTGTGCTTTAGATGCTTCTTAAGTGCAGCTCCAGTCCTCTGTTTGCTACATTTTAGGTTTTGCCATATGTTGGGAAAGATCTATTTTCCTGATTAAGTGCTTGTTTTTCATTTACTTAGAACTTAGGGACCAATCATAAGTGCTTTTTGTGTAATAATTGGGTTAATTTGACATACTTTGACATACAACTTTTATCAACATAAACCTTTATATTGATAAAAGAAGTTGTACAAACTGAGAATAAGCATTTCTAATTGGAACTGAAAAGATAAAAACAGTAAAAATCACTTTTTACAGGACCAGTGCAGAGATGATATCATAATACACGCCACTGATATTCAATCCAAAGCTTGATGAGTGACCTCAGCACTGAACACAGAGCTGAAACAGCACTGACAGTTTCAGCCTGACGCTTCAGAAACTGAGGAACTGATCACAGTACGATGATTCAAATCAGCCACTCGATTCATTATTTATAACAGTCACATCTGACCCGACGCTTCAATCTGACAGTTTGCCTGCAATTTAATGTAAAAGGATCTCTGTGGGTTATGAGTTATTGCATGCTTTATCAATTTCTGATTACTTGATGGATCGTTAAAGATTAGTGATGGAAAAAAGTGAAGTTTGCATTCAAGAATTATTTTGTTCTTTTTGCCAGATCAGTGGCTAAGAGAAGACAAACTTAACATAACCATATTTATTCAGGCATCACTTCTGGAAACTGATGGTGACAGTGATTTTTAGTTTGTGGTTTTACTTTTGGTGGGAAAATAAAGGAGAGTCCACGATTTGGGAGGAAAGAAAATCAGTGGGTTGGAAATCTTTATTCCTCTGGTATGCTGGCAGGTCTCCCATTAAGCATGAGTGTATACAGCTGGCATGGCTAATGCTCCAGCTGCTGCTGAATAATTATGGTTAACCAAATCCTCATAGTCTACAGCTTTTGTTGTTTATGGCTTTTAACTGAATGTTTGATTTGCACAATATCTGATGCTGAGATATTTCTGTTTACTTGCCTGATTATATTTTTTTTATTCTCATGCAAATGTATTAGAATAAAGAGTAAAGATTCTATGAATGATCATAATTGCTGTAGCTTATTTTTGCTCTGCACACATTGGTACAGTTGGCCTGTGCTGCTCGATTTACACGCATTCAATTGATACTCCTGGCACTCGAGCTTCAGCCTGTGTGGGTTATTTTAGTCTGCGTGATGCTATATGGGAATAGTTGTTTATTTATTTATTTATTTTTTTGCAAAGGGCATAGAAGGGATCTTTTATGATATAGCTTCAACAGTATCACATTTAACTATTTTAATCTGAAATTTTTTTTCTCAGAACCAAAATTCAAATTCATTATACAGTGCTGTGAAAATGTATTTGCCCGCCTCCCCATTTCTTATTCTTTACAGATTTGCAGATCATCCAGCAACTTTTAATATTAGACAAAATAAATACAAAATACAGTTTTTGAATGTTTCAATTTATTGAAGGATAAACGTTATCCAAACCTACCAGGCTCTATGTGAAAAAGTAATTGCCCCCTAAACCCAATACTTGCTTGTGCCACCCTTGACAGCAAGAACTGCGATCAAGCATTTGTGATAACAGGCAGTGAGACTTTCACATCACTGTGGAGGAGTTTTGTCCCACTCTGCTTTGCAGAATTGTTTTAATTCATCGACATTGGAGGATTTTCCAGCATGAACGGCCTGTTTAAGGTCATGCCAAAGCATCTAAATCTCAGCGCTTACTACTACTTAAGTAAAATTTTTAGGTATCTGTACTTTACACAAATATCTGTACTTTCTTCTCTTTACATTTTTCAAAGTTTTTATTTCCCATCACTGCGCCTTCAAACATCAAACTAATTTGAGCCTAAATGGATGAACAATAATGGTAATCCATCACTGGGACTTACTGCATACAAAGAGATGAAACATATAAAATATATATATATAATTTATGCATCATATCATTATAGTGCTGCACTCGGGTTAAAGTGATCGTCTGCCAAAAAAATGATTCACTGTATTTAAACTGTTGTAAATGCCTTGTTGGACTGTAATCTGTGAAACATCTCTCATTAATGACATTAGTCATTTTAAAGGAGAAACAACACTCCTGTCATAAGGTAGAAACTGCAGTCAGTTTGTGATTATATAACATCACAGCTGCATAAAGAGATTTGAAGTGTCCAAAAAGGTCTGCATTGATTACAATGTAGATTCAATAACGCAGTCATAAAGATACTTGGAAAACAGGTCATTTCTTCATTTTATATATAAGCCCTTCATAAATCATGTCTACAGTCTATTTATCAATATAAGCAAACAAAACAGAATCCAGCTTGCGGTACAGAAGAGGAGTGAGCATAAAGGCAGAAATGTTTTTAAAGTGGTAATTTCTATCAGCTCCACAAATATCAGCAAACACACAAACTGTTTGTGTGCAGTTTGTCACACAGTGTGTTTGCTATCTAAAGACACAGCTGCTGTATTTCCCGGAGAAAAGAATGAGAGATGTAAGGAAGAGGACAGCAGAGGGAGAGGTTATATTTAAAGATAAGGGCTGCTCAGAGCCATACTGGAAATTTAAAGCTTACATGTAATGTCCTCATTTTTAAGATACTGGATCTATAAACAGGATTAAGAGTGGAAATGTCATGATCCACAAGGAAAAAGGATCCAAACATGGCCACTGAAAGTAAAAAAATCTCAGAAGTCTGTTTACACAAAGTCAAGGGGGGAATTAATTCAGAACACAGTCCGTTGAGATGACCAGAGGATCTGCCCTGGAGAATGGCACACCCACAACAAACGGCACACAAGGGGAAAAAAAAAAACAAATGGGAGGAAACCAGTCCGGAGAGAGCGGAGACCATGACAGGAAAGGCATTTGGTCCTGATGACATACCTGTGGACGTATGGAGATGTCTAGGGGAGGGAGCAGTGGAGTTTTTGACCAGATTGTTTAACACAATCTTGATGAGTGAGTGGGTGCCTGAAGAATGACAAAAAAGTGTACTGGTACCAATTTTCAAGAACAAGGGTGATGTGCAGAGCAGTAGTAACTACAGAGGGATAATGTTGATGAGCCATACCATGAAGTTATGGGAAAGAGCTAGGCTACAAAGGGAGGTGATGACCAAGGAGCAGCAGTATGGCTTCCTGCCATGAAAGAGCACTACAGATGCAGTGTTTGCTTTGAGAGTGTTGATGAAGAAGTACATAAAAGGTCAGAAGGAGCTGCACTGGGTCCTTATGGGTCTAGAAAAAGCATATGATAGAGTGCTGAGAGAGTAACTGTGGTGCTGTATGAGGAAGTCAGGAGTGGCAGAGAAGTATGCAAGGGTGGTGCAGGACGTGTATGATAGTGAGACAGTGGTGAGGTGGGTGGGATAACATCAGGGATCCTTTTTGTTTGCATTGTGCTGCAGCTTAAAAATATATAACAAATTATCATTATTATTATCTGTATGGTAGATTTGTTTGCAGTGTTTTGTTCATTTATTTTAGTGCTGAATAAAAAGTGAAACTTTGATTCAAATATTATACAAAAGTAAGAGTGCCTGCTTTCGTAATAGAACAAATACATAAAATCAAGCAAGTAAAAGCCTTCTCACATAGGGAACACTGAATGCAAAAAAGATTTATCTTACAAAACATTCATGTTTGCCAAGTTAAGCGAAAATATATGAGGCTGCACACGAACAGTTGTTTCAATGCTGCGGAAAAAACAGTGTTTTTATAATGCAAATAAAGTTGTCTTGCTTTAAAATTATGGCTTGTCCATTGTACGATTGGATAAAAGGCCTCTCCAAACCAAGCTCCCGGGCTGAATTTCAACCCCAGCCCACCCCTGACCTGAGGTCAATGATTAAAGCAGTGCAGTGCACAAGAGAAATGAAGAAGAGCGTGCAGGCAGGCTGAAGGGTTTTTTAAGAGTTTAAGAGAATCTTTGCCTTTCTCTGATGAGCATCAGTAATAAATGGTAACTGGACTGGTTCATATATATAAAACACTTTTCTACTTTACTTTGAGCACTCAAAGAGCTTTATACAACATGGCTCATTCACCCATTCACGCCTGCCGCCCTAGAGCACCTCCCAGGGCTGAACTCACCTGAATGATGACATGCATTTGCCAAATAAATTCCAGATGAAAATGCTTATTATTACACTGAGTGATATATATTATAAAGATGGCAAACTTATTAAGGGTCCATGGCTCAGTCTCCCCTTAGGTGGAGAGTTTGCCATGGACCCTGAAGTGATGGATGCACGTGAAATCTTCCTGGCCCCAGTGGTTCTCAACATTCAGCTTTTTGTAGTTCAAGAGATCACTGGTTGGATTCTGGTGAGAACTGAGAGAGAAATGTTAATGAAAAGATCCAAGTTGAAGGAGTAAATACTGTATAACTTTATGCAGTGGTAGCCCCTCTCAGACCAGCTGTCAGTGGGTCCCACTTAGGGCCCAGTACATTTATGACACCAGTTTTATCTTATTTGATTAGCAGTTAAAAACAGCATGACTGGAAGAGCTCTAATGTGTCACTCATGTTGTACCTCCCTGGTAGGTTGAAGGTCTGAAAGCTTTCTCCCTCTCGGTCGTACAAGAGGGTTTCCAAAAAGGTGCTTTCCTGTTCCTTGGTCACCAAAAGGAACAGAGATTGTTTGAGCAGGTTGTGGTGCATTGTTGAAGTTATAACACTACACAACACAAATCTTCAGAATAACAAGAGAGACATGTCACTTATATAGATAGAAAATTGTCTTGGAGCATTTATGTTTCCGTAGGGACTGGCTCTTTGGTAGATGTCCCAGTGTCACACCAGTGATGGAGACCAATTGGGACAAGGAGGTGAATAAATGTCCACTCTGGTCTGCCAGGGGCCTGCATTCCCCTGCTTGTAATGATGAGTGTCCCTGAGGAAAGAAAATTATTATGCTCTCCAGACTACATAAATGGAAGCTGTTTCTCCACATTATATCACTTTAAATCCTGTGCCACAAACTGTGTAATTCTTACTTGGATCACTTTCCTTTGGGCCCTGGAGGGATATGGCCAGTACAACATTTGGCACCACCACTTTCCATGGTTTCCTTTGGGTCAGAATGTCCCTGAAGGCAGCTCGTTCCAGCGTACACACAAATCAGAGACAGCAAAGTTGTTTTCTTTAGTGTATACCTTGATGTGTAAGTGATTATGCTCACCTTGTCATTCTAAAGCAAAAGTTGGCATACTGTCTGCCAAAGGATGAAATCTTTTTTTTTTTTAATTAAAAAAAAAAGAAAAAAGGATGAAATCTGGTTAATTGCTGCCTCAGGGACTTCACATCTTCTTTGGTTTCTCTGAACTCCAAAGATATTGTGTAGCTCACAGTTCCCGGGAGACATGAAGCAGAGAGGTTGGCGGTGGATGGGTTTTACTTGTGTGGTTCTCTGACAAAAAGTTCTGCGTCAGTCTCCAAAAGTCAGAAGGAGCAGAATTAAAAAATCTGTGATGATCTTAGAAAGACTGCATGATATTGTGTCTGCAAAGAGAGTCACAGGGGTGTTTATAGATTCTTCTTTCTCACTGAAAGTGACATTGTTATAATTGAGTGGTGGTCCTCACTCTGCTGTGTTGGGGTCTCCATATAGGGGTCCTGCCTCCTATCGTGTCTCTTCCACAGTGTGGATAATGAAACTGAACTCAGCTTTCCATAAAATGTGGTTAATCATATTTAATTCATGATGTAACAAGGGGGGCAATTACTTTTTCACATACAGGTCAGGTAGGTTTAGAAAGCTTTTTATGTGACAGCTTTCCCCATCTTCACTAAGACAAGTTGCCCAAACTTTACATCATAATGATAGCTAAATCTGAAAGCTAATGGCAGTTTAATGTTTCCTCCACTCAAGATAAACACATAATTTTGATTATTCTTACATAATGTTTATTACATAAAATGATGAGAAAACTCTGCTCACCTCAGAAAAGTGTGACTTTCAACATCAAACTGACCACAGAACATGTTTTCTCTCAAAGCAGTTGTTTCATTTTTTAGGAGCCCCTCGTTACTGAGGAATAACCAGCGTGAGCACTCACTCTTCTTCCCTATACTTCTCACAAGCCAACTTGGCTGTAACCCAAAACTCAGACACAGAGGAGACATACTGCTTGACACTAAGTGGCTTTATTTAGAGTAGCATGGACAAAAACAACATGAGAGGCAGCATAGAAGGCTGCCTCTCACGTGGGTTGGGGCGGGGTAGCAAAAAGTGGTCCTCCTGGAGAGAGGTGAGCAGGGCAGGCAGTTGTCCTGTAGTGGTAAAACAGAAGACAAAAAGACATCCAGAACATTAAACAGGTAGATAGAGTCAAGTTACCACACAGCTGATGCTGGTGAAGAGCAGGAGCTTCCACAGCATGATTACAAGATGAGATGTAGGTGTGTGGAACAGGAATCACAGTGCTGGGACCCCGGTAGGCAGAACAGCCAGACCCAACCGAACCTGCAGCAGGCAGAAAGCACAAACACACAAGCGCAGACCATGACAATGCTTCAATGTTTTAATTACGCAGATAAAAGGCAGCTCAAACTATCATAACCTGTGCAAACTATTTACATACATAGGAAAAAAGTAGTCTAACTGCTTAGTCAGTCTGGCAGTGCTGCATGTCTGTACATAATTTTGTGTCAATGTATCCAGTAGTGTTTGGAATATTTCCAGGAATATTCAGTCAGACTCAAGCTTCTTCCCCACCACCAATAAACAATAGATATATCCACACTTCCTGGCATGTTCCCATCTAGATCTGAAGCCCACAAAAAGCTAAAAGGTTTCCCATCTTATATGGTATATTAAGTATGACTGTTCTAATGGGAAATTATCTAACTAAATCATCACGGTAATGCTAGAATGCATACAGCTTCTTGAACAGTAAATTAGGGCTTTAAAAGCTTTGGCATGTCATGGGAATAAAATGTTGTTATACAGTAATGTACACTAAAACAGTTGCCCACTTTCTGGCCTCTTACATGATATGTCCAGTATGTGGGAGCGGTAAAGGCCACATTTTAGTGACTTGCAGAAAGAGAAACTCAAATCAGTCTTTTCCATTAATGTATGAAAACCTGGCCCATAAACCCATAAATGTGACGCACATTCATGGCATGAATACAACATGAACTTCATATGTACAGGCCCACAATAAGTCATCACTAACAGTTAAAGGTCCCATCCTTAACTTGTCCTGGTGTGTGCACTGTGGGCCTGATTTATGAGGAATGGTGGCACTCTGTGATGAATGAATACTATTCTGGCTCAGAGATTTGGTTGCACATGGCGGGTAACCCAAAGTTCACAACCTTAACCCCTGTCAGCTGTTCAGTCTCCAGTTGGGTCTGTCAAGAAAGATTGTCCTGCTTTGGAAATTTGAGAGCTTTTATTTTGGTTTATAACATTTACATTAGTGGAGACCTAAAGCCAGTGTGATGCTGCTGGGGTTTAAAATATTACACATCTCAGTGTGACTTGTGATCCCTTAAAATGTCATAAAATACAAGTGAAAAAAAGAGTTCAAATTAAATCCACCACAGAGCTTTGCCGTGCACAAGTGCTGAATGAATGAATGAATGGAGATGATGAACAGACTACGCTGCAAGTCCAGTGTTTGGCTAAGTTAATCATTGTGTCCCAAATATATATGCAGCTTCATAATTTGCTGAACTGTCCATTCTGTATTTATTATGGTTTGGAACAGATTGCTATTAAAAACTCTTGCCCCCACCCCCATTTCACCCACAATCCTCCTCCAAGTGTGCATGGGAGCTATTTATAGCTAGCAGACAGGAAGCCTTTGAAGCAAGGCTCTCACCAGTGTATATGATGGCGTGTGTTTTGGAAATGGGTCCATCCACACTGTCCTCAATCTGGATGCATCTCAGTGCAGCTGCTGGAGACCGAGCAGCTAACATGGCAACCTCGAGTTAAAAAATAGCAAGGCTGCACTACTGCAAACCTGACACACCTCTAGGATAGGAAAAAAGAAAAACCCTGCACCCATCAGGATTGAAATGTTGCATCATAGGATAAATGTGAGCACTCAGAACAACACTGTATTGATCTCCAGTTATCACTCTTTCTAAGGGGTCAAGCAGACTTAAACTGCATCAGCAAACAGCTCCACTGAGCAGGCTAGAGCCACCCACTGTGGGCACTGTGGGGTCAGATTTTTCTGACTCTAATCCTTTAATAAAAGGCTAGATTTGATTGGCTCCTTTGCATAGCTGCCATCAACTCCCATCCAATCAAATAAGGGTATAACATCTAAATATTTATTTATGAAGACAGCTGTTCACAGGCGGTTGGCCAATCACAGTAGAGACCAGGACTTTTCTGCCAATCTGGATTACGCTGAAACTTCAATTAGTAATTAAATCTTTTAAAAATAATTTATTTGCAAAACATCATAAAGATCCTTGTCTGACACTGCGGTTAATGCATGTGATTCATAACCATATAATTTAAGATTGGGTAATGCGTATTTGAATTAGAACTGGTGCAAAAAGGAACCTTTTCATATGAAGTCCAAGTCTGCACTGTAGCAGAAAAAAAGAACAAATAAATCTCATCTCTTCTTTGGTGGCTCATAATTCTGATCATGAAAAACAAGTTGTTATTCTACAGGTTCGGTTAATAGTCTGCAATCAAAGTAATCAGATTACATTAATTGGTCTGAAAGGAATTGCATTGGAAAGAAATGTAATCCATTATTCAACCCTTCATCCACCTGAATGACTAAAACATTTATAATGCCCTGACCATCCAAACTAAACTACGCTGATAAAAACACCTTCCAGATACTTGAAATCTAAGTGTTATGCATATTAATTACAAAGTAAGTGAATGAATGCTGTCATAATCCCTGTAGTATTAGTCCTGTCATATGAGCCCTGTAGTTTGTCTCTGGAACTGTGACACTTGCTGAATTGTTAGCCTTTCAGTAATCGCAGCATACACGTGCAAAGTGGACTGTAAGGATTGGGAATGGTGTAGATACTTGCTAAGTAATAAGAAAACAATGACTTCCCACATTCCCTTCTCATCCCGGTGATGTGTTCACAGTGCAAATGCACATAAAGTTGTTGTGCTCAGCAAGTAGCTAGCGCTAGGGAAGAGAAGAGAGCATAAACTTTTTGCACATCTCAACCAATATTACTCAACAATATACATCCACTGTGTGTTTGCTGTATTTCCCATTGAGAGGAAAAAAAAAAGTTAATCTGAGGGAGGGAGAAAGGTAAACACCGTTCAGAATTGCCCGATTCATTTTTAGTTTTAAAGTCAGTTATTGGATCTGTACATGATGTGTTGCAGAAGCTGTGTTTTTTTTTTGTTGTTTTTTTTTTCCTTCAAATTATGAAACGTCTTTCCAAACAAATTGAAGCAGACTAATTTTGTGTTATTCAAAGGTTGTAGGACAAAATTGTACAAGGCCATAACTGGTTACTTTGCAGTACTGTGGTGAGGTTTACAGTGATTCACTATGTTGGACTGGTACAGAGCAGGTTGTGGTGTTCATAGTCAATGTTACATCAAGGGTAGCAGATGTCACTTTATATTTAAGGTACTGATTTGAGTCACTCAGGAAATTCTATGTTTTTTATAGACAAGCTTTCTCTTGTCCAGCGGTTGGAAATCAGTCATACAGCTCCTAAAACATCTGCTTTTTCAACTTGCTAAATTCACAAAAAGCAGTGAATATTGGAGTTGCAGCACAGGCTACCTGATCACAGCCTGTACACAAGCCAAATGTTTCTGGAGCTCATAGACTCATTTGACTTATTTCTAAGTAATTCTTTTCCCTACTCTGCACTGTTATATCTGATCTTAAGGTTGCCCCACCTGCCAAATCCCACTTTAACCCCTGAGTAAATTTGGAAACAGGAATTTTGACAAAACACTTTAATCAACGCATGTAGTCACAAATACAATGCGTGGGTGCTTGTATCCTAGCAGAAGCTATATGTACTTTTCTGTATTAAATTCTCATCAAAAAGCTGACATTTATTACCAGTATTTGAGCAATAAAAGCAACAATCATGAACATGGAAGAAAATAGTCACAAAGTCTGTTTCTGTAAAACATTCATATTAGTCCAGCATCACTTATTTCATCTTCTGTTGGCACGTTTCTCATCTCACAGTACTCACTGAAGTAAAACCACTGTAAACATAACATTTTGAGTTTGTTGGTCTGCATTAAAAACACAAATATGAAAGATTATCAGTGGAAGTTGCAAAGTGTATTCAGTGAAGCCCACTGTTATTAGTTTTCACATTATAATAAAAGCACTGAATCTGCCACCAAAGTGTCTCCCTGAGTGCCCTTAAATCTTAGTTTCCAAGCAGATATCTGCTTTGTATTCACTCCATAGTTTTTCATGTTAATGCATAGTGGTGTCTCCTGTTATTCCTGAGTCTTCATGGATTCATGTGCAGTTAATATCCTTAGATCTTCAGGTCATCCATCCTGCTCTTGAAGTTGCTGTGCTTGCTTGACTGACTGTTTCTGCTGTGATTTTCTATGGGCATCTCAAAGACAGGACTGGAGATTTTCCTCCCCCTTATTTCATCTTCCTCAGCTTTACCTTTCTTCTCCACAGCCATATTATCTCTGTTCTGTTTGTAGGCCACCTTGCTGTTGTAAGCAGAGTTTGGCTCCGGTGTGCTGTACTTTGTCGGGAAAGGTTCGGGCACAGCAGAATGACTTTCAAAGTAGTTGTAGCTTGGGACAAAGGGCATGACTGGCTCACTTAGAGCTTTGGAAGCCTCACGTGCAGTTTTTGAACTCCTGTAACGAAGACCCTGGTGGCACTTTGTAAAACCTAGATGGTACATTTCCACCAGGTTGAGCAGCAGTGAGACGCAGGCCACAGCCAGCATGAAAAGGATGAAGATTGTCTTCTCAGTGGGGCGGGAGATGTAGCAGTTCACCATGTTTGGGCAAGGCCAGCGGTCACAGGTGTACATAGCCTTGAGCTCAAACCCGTAGAGAAAATACTGAGCTACAATAAACCCCACCTCAAACAGGGTCTTAAAAATAATGTTGAAGACATAGGTTCGCAGCAGCGCACCTTGCAATCGCGCATGGCCCTGCTTGTCTTTAACTGGGGGCTTTTTGGCCTTATGGCAGAACACCTGCTGCTGGTCTTCACTCTGCATACCAAGCTCCTTTTGTTTCTGCTTCTCCTTCTCCTCCATGCGGACCAAATGAAGGATGTGACCAAGATAAATGAGAGTCGGCATGGAGACAAAGATGATCTGCATCACCCAGAAGCGGATGTGAGAAATGGGGAAGGTCTTGTCATAGCAGACGTTCTGACAACCAGGCTGCTTGGTGTCACACGTGAAGCTGGACTGCTCGTCGCCCCACACCTTCTCCGCAGCAGCCCCCAGCACCAGGATGCGGAAGATGAACAGCACTGTCAGCCAGACTTTTCCCACTACAGTGGAGTGCTCTTGAGCACTTTCCAGCAGCTTCCCTAACAAGTTCCAGTCTGCCATTGTGTTTTACAACTATACCCTCAGCTTTATTGGCAAAACCTGGAGAGAAGCCTGTAAGGAGAAGGGGAAATGTTTTATTTTTAACCTGGAGAACATAAATAATACAGCAGACATCTACTCACTTAACTCAATGAAAATGAAAAAAAAAAATACACCACCTGTTGTCATATAAAAAATCTTTAACTAATAACCACTGACAAAAAATGGTAAATTGATAGCTAAACTTCAGTAAATACTTATTCTAGTAGCAAACAATGAAATGCTGATAATGTTTACTAATCAGTTAATAAATGATTTATAAGCTATCTATGACCAATACCTTGTTTGAATATTGGATTATTGATTTTTGCTGGTCATTAAATGCTGTGTAGAGCAGCTACAGTATGAACATTATTTGGATGGATTTTATGAAGTGATAACTGATAATATCATTGAACCTCATTTACTAATATGTGTGTGGAAATGTTCTTACCTCGCTCAAATAAACGAGTGCGTATGCAAAATTACAGTCAGATTTATGACACATGTGCACTGATCTATTTTGTTCTTACCACCGTGTATATGTTAGTAAATAAGGAAATACTGCATGGCAGTGTGCAGGTTGTATGCAGACTGCATAAGCCTGTTGGTTCCGAATGATTCAGATTTACTAACATATACATGATGGTACGAATAAAATGTTTTTGCCCTTGTTTTTTACACAGGGTAAGAATGTTTCCATGCACATTAGTAAATGAGGGCCAGCATCCTGTTAAATGACCCAGTTTCAGTCAAGCTTTAGCTGTCAGACAGATGTCCTCTCATTTGACCCTGGAGTACTTTGGTGTAGCGAGTCCGACTCAGTGACTGCAAGGATCCCAGATGCTGTGGCTGCAAAACAAGCCAAAATCATCATCCCTCCACTACCCTGCTTGAGAATTGAAATGAGGGGTTTGTGCTGACATGGTGCTGTGCATTATGGCCAAATATCTCTGCTTTGGTCCGCTCTGTCTAAAGGACATTGTTCCAGAAGTCTCGTGATTTCTTCAGACAGGACTTTGCAAAGCTAAGTTGTGCTGCCATGCTCATTTTAGAGAGAGAAAGCTTTCTTCTGGCAACCCTTCCAAACAAGCCCTACTTGTTCAGTCTTTTTCTAACTGAAGTATCATGACATTTGATGTTTAACACTTGGACATCCTGAGAAGATTGTAGCATTGTGTTAACACTGCCAAACCACCTGCTTTTAGAGAGGTGGTCACATTTGCTGATGATCAGTTAGTCAAGTAATAATAATAATAATAATAATAATACATTTTATTTATAAGTGCCTTTCATGACACCCAAGGACACTTTACAGGGGAGAAAACAAGACAAACCACAAAAAGCACAAACAAGAAACTAAAATGACCAAAAGAACTAAAACAAGTATGCAGTTTGGAACAGGGGTTTTGAGTCGTGATTTGAAGATATGAAGAGAGTCAATATTGGTGGGAGAGAGTTCCATAGCTGGGGAGCAGAGCAGGAGAAAGCTCTGTTCCCCATAGTACTGAGGCGGGCAGGGGGAACAGTAAGGCGGATAGAGGAGGAAGAGCGGAGGGTGCATTTGATTAGCAGCACTAACCTGCACTGCTACTTACCTTTCTATGGAACTAGTAAGGGTATACTGTCAAAACTTTCCTTTTCACATGACTGTATATATAGCATGACAACTCATAAGAGCATAGGGTTAAGGGTACATAGACCTCAGTAACTTAACAGTAACAGTAACTTACTTTTGACCAATGAGAGGCTGGAAAAAAAAAACTGTGACATCATCTTAAGTTAACAAACCTCTTTTAACCCAGTTTGTATATAAAATCATTCTCCATCCAGTTCAGCTTTTGAGACCACGTTGTCATGGCTGTTATTAGATTAAATGCACTATTCAATACCATGTTGTGTAGCTAATTGATAACACTGACATTAAGATGAGTGTTGCACACATAAATGTAGGAACACGACATAAAACGAGCCAAGTGCAGTTTTAATATAATTGATTCATCTCAGAACATTTACATTTTAAACACATTTAACCCAAAGAACACATGTGGTCTGAGCTAGGGTTTAATATTTTTCCCGAAAATGACATGGATCAAATCCCGGGAAATGAAGAGCCATTTCCCGGGAATCCCGGGAAAAAGTTTATTTATTTTTTTATTTTAATTAGGCCTTCTGTAGCCTGTGTCGGCCTTAACCTATTCTGATATTGTAGAGGTAGCTTTCCAGCTATGTCCTGTTATGCCCAGTAGGGGGTAACGTCGGCTTGATTAACGCAATAAAACCTACATCTCGACATTCGAGTGCTCGAGCTATGCGGTGTTGTATCGTTCCTCAACACTCCCTTAACAAATATAATTCGAATATTCCTCCATTGTACATGGAATTATACCAAGCTATTTTACAACTGCTGGTGCAAAACAATACGGTTCATCTCCACAGCATTGATAAAGGCTCAGCCACGCTGTCGTGGCGACATCTGTTGGGCTATATCTCCACCAGTGGAACGCTGTAATAGTCATTGAAAAGTTAACTACCGTACTACACTATAATATGGCATAACACAGGGCCTTGAGTAATGCACTACGACTTGGTCATTGCCATTCTGGCAACAGCAAATTTATAACACCGTGTCTGAGGGTTAAAGTAGGTTCGCTGTGAATCGTCTATTGAAAAACTGGCCAATCCTTATAGCCTAAAAAAATATACATTTTACTCAACTCCATTTTAAAAGCGAAATATGTTAAAGCAATCTATTTCATGATAATTTCTTCACACATTAGGCCCGTATCCTAATTCATGATTGTTAGTAAGCGGCTGCAAACGAGGAAAAGAAACACTCGAAGTTAAACAGATATTTCTTTATTGTTCAGGGCAGGCATATTTTATAGGCTATATAATGCAATATAACAATATATAATAATATAAAATTATATAATACAAAATACCTTAGGGTAAACACATTGCCTACGATTTCAACAAATTAAAGAGGAAAAAAGCACAACTGTGTAATACCTCTATTAAAACGCTTGAGATGAAGCTGAAGCCTTAAACGGAGGCTGAACATGCCTGAAATGAAGAGTAATGCTTTTCGCATTAAACGAACCCTTCTCTCAACATTTCCTTAAATTTAACATTCTGAAGCTTTCTTTTCTTTCTGAAAGTCAAATCGACGCGCGCGACTTTTTTCCCGGTTTCCCGTCTAACGTTTCCCGGGAAACGGGAAATGGTTCTGATCGCATTTCCCGGGAATCCCGGATCTCGGGATTAAACCCTAGTCTGAGCTGTTTGGCTGCTTCAAAGTTTAGATATATAGTTAATGTATTTAGTACAGTGTATCAATTAGAAAATGTTCCCAGAGAAACTTTGATCCTTCATGAATTCACTGCTTGTATTCCTAAATGTTGGGTCAGAGCGGTCTTATGAGAAGCGCAGGGACACAGATGACAGTATTTGAGAGAAAGCCCTGCAGCGGGCTGACCGAGACTCTCAGGATTGACACAGATCTTGTGACACAGCTCTCCGACTCCAGAATTAGGTGTCTAGTTTAGATTTCATGGCATATTTGTTACATAACAGGGAGGAAAAAAAAGAAACTTAAAAAAAAAAATACTTGAAGTGATCAGGAAAAAAAAGCCCCAAATCGTTAATGTAAATCCATATGCTGTGAGTCAGGATCAAAGGAAACATTTTCCCAGTTGAAACTGTTGAAAGTGTAGTTCTTCACTCTGTTCAGTTATTGTTAATAAGAATTCTGCTGGTGAAGCAATAGTATCATCCAAGAAAGTGTAAGAAAGACCTACCTGATAACGCTCATTTCTTTCAGAGTCACTTCATGACCTCTTCACTTCACAGAGAGGCCATGCTCTCCTGAACCGCTGACGAAACTGCAGAGGCACCAAGATAAACTTCTCTCAGGCTGTTGTCTCTGATTTTGCCCCGGTGCCCTCCCTCCTTCTCTGACCTTATCAATGCCCACAAGCCACCACAGCCAAACCCCTCGTCCTGTCTCAGCACAGATGAAAACATTCCTGTGTGTAGAAAAGTCTCAAATCTTCTTTGTCAAGAGGTGTTTCTGTTGAACTGAGTGGCAGCTGAGGAGTCCAGTGAGGATGCAGGTTAAGCCTACATACCAGCATGCTCTAAATATAATTCATGGTGAAGGGAGTGGTTTTGTAGCCACTTTTATGGTGATCTGACCCATGACTGTGTGGAGGAGCTTCAGACACCACAGAGTCATCCCGCTGTGCTGCACAGAGGAATACTGCTGGGTGGAATAGCTGAAAATATTTATGAATACACGCAGAGGGATGTATTCTAACCTAATTATCTTATTTAGACTTAAAATCTCTCTATTATAGCATCAAGACAGACAACAGAACAGTAGCAGAAAGTAAATTCAACGACAGGCCTGTTTTTTCACCTGTACACAAGTATAATTATGTATCACAGAATAACTGTGAAAGATGATAGATTATAGTCTCTTTCACTTTGGGCATTTTGCTGATAAGGCTTCCCTAATTTCAGCACACATTTAAATGCACTACTTTGCCATTTTACTTCACATTAATATGCTTTTATCTTTCTTGTATGATCGAGGCTGCAGTAATTAACACGTTCACCTTACAGACACAAACCCAGCCTCAGGAGGCCACAAGCTATTGTAGTCCTAGTGCCAGTCCCAAGCCTGCCAAATCAGTCTGCTGTGGTGAATATAAGAGTAGCAGAAAATATCGCACACTTTGTTTTCCATTCTTGTAATATGAATTTTACTGCTTTAAATTGTGTAAATATCCCACCAACTACCACTCATTTATGCTGTTTCTTTGGGGACCGCTCTTTTAGCTTTTGATTTTCGGGGCTGATAATCATCTGTAGAAAACATCAAAATCAACCTCCTCCTAATAAAATATCTGGTTGAGGCTCAAATGCCCCACAGATTATCCATCACAGTCCTGAGTAACAGATTCCTGCAGGGACTGAACAGTGCTGTCAACCAGCTTCTCGTCAGTCAGATCTTCATGGATGGTGCGTGCTGACGGTTTCCATAAAGAGAGAAGTGCCCTCGCTCCTCTGGGACAGCGGGCTCAGCTGTCTGTGGGGGCGACCATTATTACCCACGCACTGACCCCCATACATGGCTGGCCTGTTAATGACCAAGAACACTGCACTCTGGCCCTCACAACTTATCAGCCTGAGATGCTTCTTCACAGGTGGCTCCGAGGATCTCACACATAATTGGGGTGATGGTGCCACGAAATGTGTGAGGAAGTTTCATTCACATATTTTGGTTTCCTCACTCCCGTTCCTGACAGTAGCACCCCTGTGGCTGCAGCTTAACTTGTTCCTCTTATTAACTGCAGCTTGTTGGTCATTTATTGTATCACATTTCCACAGAGTCTGGAAGTCCTGTCAGAGTACAACTTCAGTCTGTTATGTGTTGGAGCAACTGGCACAATTAGTTAAACTCAGGTTGATTTTATTCTGTTGTGTATGGACAACATAGAAACATCCACCTTCAAAATAAATACATTTAAATATCATGTTAAGTAAACTTCAGGAAGAAGTCTTTTTTTTTTCTGTTATTGAGTAGGTGCTTTGTTCCATCTGAAAGTATTTAACTACCAAAGTAAATAATCTGTTCTATAAAGCAGAAATTGTCCCATTTAACATGTTTATTAAATGCATGTATTAGTAAAACGTCTCATCTGTAAGAGCTGAAGAGAAGGAATAAATCCAACAAACATTACATTTAATCCATGCCGTGATTTTTGTGATTATGTGTCACATAAATAATAAAATATGATTTGGGGCAAGAGTCACTTTTACAGTTTAATATCGAGATTTAAGATGAAAGCAGATCCGTGACTGCTGAAGGCTGTAATGGGATCAGTTGGAATATTGCTTTAATAAATGTTATTTAATTAACATCTTTTAATCTTTTAAGCCATCCATTATGTAAGAAGAAATGTTTCCTGAAACCTGAGCTGCTGGTGCAAATATATATATTTTTTCTGCATTTAAACTGATGCGTCTCGTCACCGAGCTAAATCATCACTGTGATGTAAACCACCTGAGTTAAATCAGTAGTTGTTACCCAAAAGGTCACTTATATGTCCCTCTGTGCTGGTGTGCATTTTGTTAAAATGAGCAAAGCTTCTGTTGGATCCAAGCCCCCATAGTCGAGTCTCCAGCATTGTGCAAATGCTTACTGCAGGCTTTCCCCACCAAGAAGACCACCTCTGCAATGTTGAGTAGAATACAAACCCCTGACACAGCCAACATGAACACGGTGAAGACAGTCTTCTCTGTGGGCCTTGACACAAAGCAGTCCACTGTGTTGGGACACGGGTACGAGTCACACTTCACCAGCCGGATCATCTTGTAACCAGGGTAGATCATATAAAACACATACATAAAAGTGACCTCAAAGATAATACGGAACAAAAGGCTGATGATGTACGTCCACCACAGGGCCCCTGTGATTTTCATCTTCTGGGTCTTAATCTGCTCCAGGTCTTTGGGATTGGACCGCCCCGACAGTTTGTAGAGCCTCTTGTCGACATGACGCCGGTGGGCCACGTGCATGGCTACCAGCAAGGCAGGAGTGGAGACCAGGATGAGCTGGAGTGCCCAGAGTCGGATGTGGGAGATGGGGAAGAACTGGTCGTAGCAGACGCTGTTGCAACCCGGCTGCTGCGTGTTGCAGGTGAAGCCAGACTTCTCATCGCCCCACACGCTCTCGGCTGCAACTACAAGGACCAGGATGCGGAAAATGAAGAGGACAGAGAGCCAGATGCGACCGATGCCTGTGGAGTGTCGGTTCACACCGCTAATGACAGCATAAAATGATGCCCAGTTCATCTTTGGTTCCGCGTCTGAAGCAAAAAAAAAAAAGGCATATGAAAGGGTCAGAAACCAGGAGAGTTCTGTGCTGGATATTATTATAGTTTTTGTAATATGATTTTTTTTTTTATGTAAAACAATCCAACTGTAAATAATGTAATGCCACTCAGTGAACATGAAAGCTAACATAATTAAGAGATTCAGTAAACACAAAAGACAACTGAAGGCTTCATTGCAAAACTATCATTATTATTAATTGTGTTTCTTAATATAGTATGAATGGATGGATAATTATTAGTATTTGAAATTAGACACTAAAATGAGACAAAGCCCTTCATTTGTTATGACCATTCAGCAAAAATCAGGCTCATTAAATCTCCACATAAAGCCTGTAGAACACTTGTTTCCAAAAAAGATCACTAAAAAAAAACAAATGAATAAACAGAAATGATGCACAGTAAATCCTGTGTGTAATGTTCTACTCCAATATAAATTTATCTGGGATCAGTCACCCTGTTTTTCTGTTCAACATATCCTTCCCTTATCCTGACATATAAATCTTTACATCTGATTAACTCCTTTGATTGATCGAAACCTCGGGACTTGTAGGACTCTTGCGTGTTAAACCAAAATCCTCTTAAAAATATGTGATATAACAGGTATAAAATTATCGGCCTTTTAGCAACAGCAGCGTCAGAGGTGAAATGAGTTGTTGACACATCATTTGGTTAAAAATTTTCAGGTGGAAATACTGTTTATGCTGTTTTTCAAAGCAGAATTTGAGAATTTGCTGTGATTTGCTGAATATACTTGGATTATAAAAAATTCATCTTGGGCATCGGGAGTTTCTGATGGCCATTAATCTGACACTTAATAGTTCAAACAATTGCTTGAAAATGATCAGGAAATATTCAATACTGGAAAATATTAAGTGCATGAAAATAATCTATGCAGAGACTGCAGCGACTTTATTTATGTGACACATAATCACAAATATGCTTTAAAGCAAAAATGCTACAAATGTAAGTTCCTCAAAATTGAAAGGTTGTCCTGAGTATTAAAGACACACTCTGTAGTTCCAGTTTTCAGAAGCAAACTTAAAAATACAATTTCAGACCACCTAAATAATTTAATAAATCCCAATACTGTACCTGGATGTACTGATACAATAAACAATAGTGGTCTGCACAGCTGACTGAGATCAGAACATTTGGTGCAAACACACATCCAGTTTTCTAGTTTTTCATTGAACTAAATTAGTAAATCACAGCTTCTCTAAGTCCAGAAGAAAACATGTTTGATCCCCATTTGTGCTGATCATTACTGATTACTCTGTATGTTTCCATTTGAGTGTAGAGTGAATGTCAGAGTTGTTACCGGGCTCAGCTGGAGGTGTAAGAGGCATAGGAGGCAGCGTAGAGGACAATGCTGACCTGCTGGTTTGGCATGGATGTGAGTCCAGAGAAGAAAAAAGCCTCTCTGCCCTCCTCTGCAGCTGGCAGGCCACTTAAGAGTGCAATACTGAAGTCTGGCACCATGTGTCATGTGACATGCTTTCACCAGTAGCCATGGTGTTGCATACAAAATGAGCATCTGTAGCTGGCTTAACAGAGTCTGCAATGGTCTCCACTCAGTGGCAGGAAAATAATTTGTGCTCCATAAAGATTTTGATGAGTGACAGAGGAGGACTCGTCAGGTTCTTGACTTATTAGCAGTTATTCAGGCAGCCTGAGCAGCTGGACATTATTTTGTGATCGGCAGCATAGCCGTAGATAAAAATAACTAAAAAGGACTGCAAATAAAAAATGTTTCATTTTCAGTTCTTGGATGAACTCTCTAAAAGAACATATTTGAAAAAGATATCTCGTATTCTCTTTTAATCTTCATCCCATCTTATTCTCTAGTGTCAAGTGACATAACAGCTAAGCAGGGTCTACCCATGAGCACAGAATAAACAAACACACTGAAAGCAAACTATTCAAACCATCCGTCTTCTCAGCAACAAAGTCATGGATAAAATGAACTTACCTCAGCTGTGGTTCTAAATAAAGTGCATCCAGAAACATTTAAATTGGCATCACCAGATCAGATGTTTTTTTTTCAGTCTTTGACTGTGAACAAGAGTATCAGAGCACCATGACTTTGCATTGCTAATGACTTCTCTCACACTAGCCACTGCCCTGCACTGGGGAGGTCATATGCTTCTGTGCAAAGAATTTGCATACAATAGCCCCATTTAGCCAGCCCAAACAAACAGCTTCAGAGTTCAGATCAAACGTTTTAATTTCTGCCCAGCTGAAGAATCTGTGTGGGGACTGTGGTCTGTCATCTTTTCCTCATTGTACTGTTCAGCAGAAGAAGTGGAGGATGTTTTTGACGTAATATGGAGTATAACATAAAGGTCTTCAACAATGAGCCACAAAATCTAAAGATAAGAGGACAAGGGTTTGTTATCCTAAGAATCGTTCTCTCATCTAGTTTTTCCCCTCGACCTTCACATCCACATTGTTTCTGCTCTCCTAATGTTAAACCACTGGCTGGACTGTGTACTGTGTACTCAGTGGAAGCAGGGTGCCGTTTGACGTGCTTTTGACAAATGAAAACACTGATAGTTTTTTGGACTGAATAAAATTTTGAGCTTATGTTTCAGTCATAATCCAAAAACAGCTGATCTGAATATGACAAATGAAACAGATCAAATGAATTTGGAGACAAAAAGAAGTCCAGTCACTTTAAATTTTATTTTGTGGCTGATTAAAAACAACAACAGACTATATTACAGGACAGCCCCATGAACACCGTCATGGTCCTTTGTCTTGGGCTCAGTGACTTGTGTTCATTCTTTGTCTGTAGTTAAGAGTTTTTCTTATGATTTCCTGTTCTTGTGATTATGTTTTCTGCAGGAGATTCTTGGTTATGTCATATTTAGTTATCTTTGTGTTCTCTTCCCATTTCCCCAGTCTGATCCCCGTGTCTGGTCTTTGTGGCTCTCCATTCAGTCATGTCTCCTGTTTTGTGCACCTTGATGTTCCTCAGTGTGTCTAATCATATGTGTTAATTTCATTCATGTATTCTTTGTAATATTTCTCAGCGTGCCTCCTTCCTGTGTTCTGTCAAGTCTGCGTTCCTGTTCCCACCTCAAGTTATTTCCTGTTATATTTTGCCAATATGTTCAATTTTGCTTCCCCATGTCTCGTTAGCTTGATTCAGTTCACCTGTTCTCCCCTGCTGTCTCTGCTCTCCCTGATTACCTCGTGTGGATATATTATCTGTGTCCTTCTCCATTATTTGTCATGTTCTCATCTTTGGTTCCCCTTTTGCTGTGTGTTACCAAGTTTCTTCCTAGTTAGTATATTCCTGACTCCTGCCCAGCCCTGTTTGTAATTTGTATGTTTTCTCTGAGAGAACCACCAAAATAAAGCTGAGTATTTTTGGCTTTAGTTCCGTCTCCTGAGTCCTGTTTTGGGGAATGAGGAAGAGGAATGTGTTGCCATGTATCTGCATTGCTATGTCCTAGTATGACAGGACTTGTGGAGGATTGAAATGCAGGGCTCAGGGTCAGCATAAAATATTACTGAGTGGCCACCACTGGCTGCAAGGCTGCACTTTGAAAACCTTGGCATTAGGAGAAAGGACACTGGAAAGACACAAAGTAATATTTTTCATTTTCTTTCACAATATACAGTTGAAAGTAGTGTGATGCATAAAACTTGAAATATTCATGTTCTTGGATTGTTAAATAGGTTTGGCTATAGAAACCCAGGGATGAAAACTAATACATCCAAGAAATTATTTTGGATTGAACACTACTGCCTAAAATATCAGCTCTCTATGGGAGTCGTCATCGTTCTCAGCTTTCCTATGGGAGCGGCTGAATGAATTATGGCCTGCAGTGCTGTATCATTATTAATATTTTATTTACCTGTGCTTCTGCATCGCATTATTGTCAAGAATCACCTAACATCTTTCAGTTCCCTTTCATTAATCACTCTATGGGAACCGAAATCTCTGATATACTTATAAGGATAATCTATTGTTCGCTATTAGTCTCCTGGAACCTTGACTGCAGCAGATTCTGGGTCTACTTTTTGTAACAAAGCACAAGAGAATCTGCTTAAGGTGACCCTATGCACTGTAAATAATTCTGTTTCACTGTATTGTTGATTTAAGTGTTGCCTGCAGGAGCGGCTTCTCATTTCCATACAGTTGCAGGGAGATTTAATCACCTCTGCTTTTTTTGCAACCTCTGGAAACACCGTAAACACAGGCTGAGGCTGTGTTGAACTGTACATCGAGCATTGTCTGAAAAACTGATCAAGTCCCAAGCTGCAGATGCTAAATTTTGTGTACTTGTAATGCAACTGGTGGATTTAAATAAAGCAAGCAAACTGTGCATGTGTACGTTTCCAAGCTTCTCTCCTGCTTCAGTTATATCGGGAGGATGACATCTACAGGTCTTTAACAGTTACTGCAACATTTCAGTTAGGCCAAAGATCAGAGGTGGAAATGTACAATTTCAACATGTGAGCGATGATGGAGGATTATTTACTTAAGTAAATGAGAGGTAACACAACACTGTAAAAATTAAACAAGCTGGGGAAATGTAGGCAACTTCAAGCATCGAATATAAAAATAATTAATCCAGAAAAATTACAGCTTAAACATTAATCTAAAAAGTAAATACAGCATTGTACTGTGTATAGCTCATTAATCTGCTGATAATTATTATTTGAATAACAGTGAACGAGACGTTTTGTAAGAAATATTTTCAGAATAGTTACCAATTATTTATTTTTAAACGAATCATCCGGTTGTTTCAGTTTACATTCAGGCGGTGTAAAAGTCAAAGTATGCGCAGCTTTTCAGCCCCACAAAATCTCGACTTCTTCTAAACCTGAGGCTGTTAGGTAAAATGTTTACCGTCTGCCTCTGAAATGTACTGAAGTAGAGGAATAAAGCACCAGGGGAAAAAATCCTCCCGTAAAGTACAACTTCCCCAGATTTGTACATATTACATTACGTTCCGCTGCAGATTACGATAGTGCCCTTAAAGCAATTTGTGCGGCAATCCTACTCAAGCCTCTAACAGCTCAGCACAGGCCTCCCAGGAGAAAAACGTGTCTGCAGATGCGATACAAGTGATTACAGTGATTCACAACAATCGCAGGAACATGTGACCAAGAGAATGCTGAGACTGATCCGTCTTTGATATTCATTTGATAGCAGTCCTCAGCGACTCCCCCCACTGTTTTGTTTCTGCCCATTGTTTTATTTAAAGAGCTCACTGGATTGCTGTCGTGCAAGTCAAGTGCTGTGAAACTGCTTGTGCAAGCAATATTCTCGTACTTAACCCTGAATGCATGAACACACCCTATGTGTGTGTCCGTATGTATGCCTGTCTATATTTTCCGACAGCACGTGAAAGCAGCCATCCACAGGAACAACTACTGCAACTGTGCAGCAGGCCCTTTAAGAGCCTCCTGGGTGTGGAAAAGGGGAGTTTTTTTTATGATTCTGTAGCCAGCTGGTTACGCTCCATTACGCTTTGTTATATGCTTTTAGTAAGGATGTGGTATTGAGATATGTTTATAATATCTATTTTAGACGAACATACCGACTAACCCATATTTGGTGGTTGTTAAAAGCGCGGTTTAACTTTAGTGTCTGAAAGCTTGTTTCAAACCTGAGTTTAAGTAAAACAGTGAGGTGTCATTTAAGTGGGAATTATTTTGGAATGGGACGCGCTCAAAGGGATTATCGCCGCTCTTCTAATTACGACACTGTAAAGGAGGAAAAATGGTAAAGAGGACCAGGATACAATTAAATTGAAGCGTAAACAGCGCGCCGGAGGTTTAAAAGAGGGAACTGAGGGTAGACTGTGGCTATCCGCTGTTTGGATCACTTTATCTTTAACCAGCCGCCGCCGCAGGCTCCCCCGGACACTATGGTTTGCGGTCCTCTGAGCGGAGCGTGTGGAGTCGCCTCAACTGAGCAGAAATGAGCGGTGTGAGGCACGGACGAGCGTAGGCAGCGCGTCTTTAAAGCGGACTCAGTGTTTCTATTGTGTGAGAACTAAGCGGTGCACAAGATGGGGCATCCTCCTCTGGAGTTTAGCGAGTGCTATCTGGACAGTCCCGATTTCAGAGAGACTCTCAAGTGCTATGAACTGGAGCTGGAGAGGACGAACAAATTTCTCAAAGAAGTGATTAAAGACGGGAACAGTGTGATCACCGCAATCAAGGGTGAGCATGCTTATCTATATTGTTTCATACTTTTTTTTTTTTTTTTTGCGCTTTGCATGTGAATGTAAAACCTTGATGTCAGAGAATCAGCATCAGTGCCCCCCTCCTGTTTTTTTTTTTTTTCCCGAAGGCCTCCGGGATAAGTGTGTGTTTATGTGGGAGAGGCGCATTCAGGGAGGTGCTAGTGCTCTCCTGGGCGAAGCTCAAAAAAAGCAAGCTTTGAATTGAGAGACAGCCGAGCTGTTGCAGATGTGCGGGATGACCAGCGCCGTTGTTTCCCAAAACAGCTGTCTCCTTTTTGGGAGGGCTTACATCAGTCCATGTGTTGCTTCTCGAGTCTCTCTCTCTGCTCATGTGTAGGTGGGATCGTTCCCACTGATGGTATTAGTCGCAGCCAGGGGACACCACGCAGACGCAGTACTGTAGATGCGTGGATTTGGGTCAGCGTGGCACCCACGAGGGGAACACTATTTGTTTTGTTTGACTCACCAAGCGTCTGCTGTGGAAATCCTGAATTGCAAGCTGTCCACCTCGACAACAGAAACTGTCATTGTAGGTTCTGTAGTAATACTGGAGAGCCGAGAGGGTCCTATAGTGATCCAGATAATAAGAGGTCACGAGTTCTTGCCCCCCCACCCCCACCCCCAAATCTGCTCACCCGAATGCACTTTAATGCTTTTTCGATCTTTACAGCTAAAAGCAAAAGAGGGAGAAAAGAAAAAAGCACAGTTGGCTGATGGAAAGAACATTAACCAATTGTTCCACTGCAAAAAAGAATGATTTAGAATATGAGGCTAGATACAGCTAGCCAAGTTCCCTGGGCTAAATACTCGACAGCAGTGATCTGACAGGCCCTGTTTTGTTTTGATAATAAAAGCCAGGCTTGATGGGGATAATGTATTTCATTGACCACATACTGGCTGCTGCGCCACTGCTGGATCCTGCCAAGGATGTCTTTCATACTTTACGGTTTCCTAACAGGGGAAAAATGAAATGCACACTTCTGACAATCCCGGACTGTTTCTTGGGAGTTGGACTGAATTTAAAAGGAAAGAAATGTATGTTGTCGCTAATTACAGATGATGCTTCATGTTTCTTTTTTCTTTCTCAGGCTACTCTTTGGCAGTGCAGAAGTTTTCCCATACTCTCAGTGTGTTCCAGTTCGACTTCATCGGCGACTCGCTGACGGACGATGAGATTAACATCGGTGAGAGTGATCCAGGCGCGCTGCTAAAGTCACACTTTATTATTTACTGTTAAACTCACGAACATTTCTCAGGTTATGCTTGAGGTTTTAAGCAGTCAGAGTAAATGTGCAGACAGAAACATTAAAAATTATTGCAAAGTTAAAGTATTTCACATTGGAGTTAACAGCGTTTCCCCACTTGACCTCAGTGGAAAGCGGCGCTTTTGGCAGCTGGCTGGTAATTCCTCAGAACTTGAATGTGAGGAATTGGGGAAACAAAATGCTTTGTGTGTTCTACTAAACTCGGCCTCAGAGTTCGATGACAAACATGGATAGAAATAGCTGGAAACCTTAACAGTATAAATCATACAACGAATGTTAGTGTGCTTTGTAAAAGTTGGAGCAAGTATGATCATGGTGCTCTCCAAATGTGCTGTCTGACTCTGTGAGTGTATATTACCACATGCAAACTCTTCCTCTTTGGTGCTTTCCTCCCCAGCTCAGTCATTCCAGGAGTTTGCTGGACTTCTGCAGGAAGTGGAGCATGACAGGATGATGCTGGTGGGTTTATCAGCTTCCTCCATGCTCACTCTGCATGCTGTTGGTGCATTCACTGGATATTAGAAACCACATGAATTTGCTCTGCGCTTAGAGATTAGACAACTTGGAAGGAAACCACTAAACACACTGTGTTGTAAGGAAGCTAACAAACTCATTTTCTTTTATTATTATTATGATGCCAGCTGTATGTGTTGGTTTTGTCACACAGACAGACTTTACAGTTGTGTAAAGGTGTGGCTTCAAGAAGCTGGTAATTATTTTGGTATCACTTCCCCTCCTGACTTTCTTGTTCTCGTTTTTAAGTATTTTGGCCACATGTTGATACAAATTTTGATGCAGTTTTTGTTGCTTGAGCTGCTTTTGGTTCACACACTTTACGCTGCTCCGAGTAGAAGCAGCAGATTCACTGACCTTTCACTTCATCAATCAACTTATAACAAAAAGAGAAGTAGTTGCCGCTGGAGTGGATTTTCCAGATCAAGATCTAATTTCAAAACTGGAGGTCATCTTGTTAATTGTACTTGCAGCATGTGCTGTGAACTGTTATGAAAAATGCTTTTGAAAACTCAAATTTAAGATGAAAGTCTTTACATCGAGTTAGAGAGTGAATCTACAAACACAGTGTGTTTAGCAGTGTGAACTACATGTCGCAAACGTGCATTTGAATTGCTCCCTGTTTTTTTTCCTGTCCAGGTTCAGAATGCATCAGATCTACTCATCAAGCCCTTGGAGAAGTTCAGAAAGGATCAAATAGGAGTAACAAAAGTGAGTTGCTGG
This sequence comes from Archocentrus centrarchus, assembly GCF_007364275.1. Lineage (NCBI taxonomy): Eukaryota > Metazoa > Chordata > Actinopteri > Cichliformes > Cichlidae > Archocentrus > Archocentrus centrarchus. The sequence goes on from NC_044359.1 coordinate 27,792,651, forward strand.
GTTGTGTGATTTGCCCCTGCTCTGTGACATCACGCCTCAATCCTGCGAAGCGCTCGATCTGCTTCAGTAGCTTCAGGGTGTGTTTCTCTGACTGGGCAGTCAGGGCATTAAAGAACATATAACCTCCATGTCCTTCCCACATGGACCAAACAGGATGTTACAAAGTACTTCTCCAAGTTTGTTTATCAGATACAAGCTATTTTTAAGCACAGTAATAACAGCCTCTCTTCTTCCTTTAAGACAGAATACTGCATGTGTAAAACAGAGTGTAGTCTGTAGCTGAAAACAGCTCTAAAGGTTAGGACAGTTAGGACTTTATATTGTGACTATTCAAAATGATATTTCAGTATGCTCATTCAGCAGCTGCTTCATGTAAATCTTGCTTCTATATTAAGATTTAGTGAAACACGCAGGTCCTGGGTGACTGAAAATATACAGCACCAGTCAAAAATTTGGACACACCCATTCACATGAATGTTGAGTGTGAGCTGTTTAACATAATAATGTACTGCTTAATAAAATCAGGTATGCAATCAGGTATAAAGGTATACAGACAGATTAACAGTCAAACTTGTGTAAAATGATCTTATTTCTGTACAGTCCTGTGAAAACTAAGCCCATTCTCACTGCTGCCACAGGAATGGAGAGAGTAAGAAGCAGCTGGATGCTGCTGATCAAATGTACTTGATTAATTGATCATCAGGAAGTGTGTCCACCTGTATAAAAGCAGAGATTTTGGAGGTTTGCTTGTCTGCATGTTGGGAGCATGTTAAATGTTAAAGTTTATGACAGCACAATTAGAATAAGTGGAGATGTTTGATCATGATGTGCAGCGCCGCGTTTGCCGAAAATCAAACACAGCATATCAGTGCAAACACCACTGTCTGTTTTTTGTTTGGGCTTGTTTTGCAGCCACAGCACCTGGGCACTTTACAGTTACTGACTCGACTATGAACCTCTTTGTGTATCAAAGTATTCTGGAGTCAAATGTGAGGCCATCAGCTAAACCTTGGCCCAGTTTGTATCGTAAAACAGGACAAAGGATCAAGGTGCTGCAGTGGCTGAGTACACGAACGAATGACTACAAACCTCAATGAACTGAAACAATGTTGTGAAGAAGAGTGGGTCAGAATTCCTCCACTATGATGTGTAACTGAACCTAAACTGAATTCAAAACAAAAAGTCAAAATGAAATAAGAGCTAATAAGAAAATGCAAAACTATACTAACTCAGATTTTAGTTCATCACACTTCCTTTTTTGTTGTCTGGTCCTTTAGTCATGTCTCAAGAACTTATGAGAAACCCGATGCTTTCAGCATTTTTGACCACTTTTAGCTTGCTACCTCAGTGATTGTTGGACAAGTTACATTTTTTGAGCGTCATGATTTTTAACTTTTGTTTATTACTACTGTAATTAACCCATTCTGTTATGTTTATTTTGTTATTTTTACATTGTTTATCATTTTTAGATGGCGGCTTTAATATTTTTATTCTAACTTTTTGGCATCCTCAGCTCACTCAGATTTAAACTATCTGAAATGACAGAGGCCTTTTTTCTTCTCACTTCGTCTGGTCCTGTCTGCAGTTGTCCTCGGTGAGAGGTGGTGAGCTAGGGTGGGTATCCTTGTATCCTCTCACCTTGCTGCCTGTACGTTGGGCTTTTTAACGGTGGGCGAGAAGGTCGCTTCCCTGCACCTTTGAGCCAGAGAACTGGTCCTGACTCTCATTGACAGACAGTTCAGAGTATCCTGCCTTCATGGTATCAGTGGGTGCATGAGGTTTCTCCATCCAGTAACTCCATCATCCTACTGGGAGACAAGCTCATGTGGGCAACAACAGTGAGTCCTGGAGGGGTGTGATTGGAAGGAACAGGCTGCCTGATCTGAACCCGAGTGGTGTTTTCTATTATTGGACTTCTGTGCCAACCACAGTTCGTCCATAACAAACACCATGTTCAAACATGAGGATGTCCATAAATAAATGCACATGGCATTAGAACATCCTAGTTTGCAGGTCGAGCATCAATTTTTGTAATTGTGTCATCAGATCTGCCGAGTCCGGGAACCTCGCCCGTCACTGGGGGTGAGGTCAGTGAGGTAGTCGGATACCTCCTTGGTGGCAGGGCCCCTGGGGTGGATGACGTTCACCCTGAGTTCCTGAAGGCTCTGGATGTTGTAGGGCTGTTTTGGTTGAGATGCCTCTGCAACATCACATGGACACCTGTGTTGGTCCCTGTGGACTGGGAGACTGGGGCGGTGGTTCCCATCTTCAAGAAAGGGACCGGAGGGTCCAGCTATAGTGGAATCACACTCCTCAGCTCCTAACAGATAGCTGATCCCTGCAGATTGAAGATATTTTGGCATCAGCTCTGCACAAATGCAATGAATAAAGCTGAACTGCAGCTCAGCTTGCAGAACGTAAGCACTCTTAATGGCAATGTGTTAACTCCCAAACAAGAAAACACGCAAATCAGTCGAGTGAGTTGGAAAACGTTGGCTCTATTACATAATTTGCCTTTTAGACCTTATTCAAGAACTGTGAATGTAATTGTCAAAAGTGGTGGAGTGTTTCTTGGTCTCAAATAAGAGAAATAATGCCATTATCTTCACAATCTGTCCTGCAGGAAAAGAGAAAGAAGTTTGAGAAAGAGAGTGAAAAATATTACTCCCAATTAGACAAACACTTGAATCTTTCTGCCAAGAAGAAAGAGACTCAGCTTCAAGAGGTCAGTTGAAGTACAAGTACTTTGCATCATTTGTGTAGTGAAATGTAGCGCGGAGAGTTTTTTTTTTTTTTCCTAAATTTGATTTTATTCAATTTCCAACAGGCTGATGAACTCCTAGAAAAAGAGCGTGCAAACTTCTATGAATCATCAGTGGAGTATGTGTACCAGATCCACCAGGTGCAGGACAGGAAGAAGTTCGATGTGGTGGAACCAGTGAGTGCAGTTTTTGACACCAAGAAAATCCTGCTGTCATTCATACATTGTTTGCTTTGACTCTTGTTGTTTAAGCATTTCACTCATGCCCTGGTTGGACAGGTGCTAGCATTTCTTCACAGCATATTAACTCTCAACAACCTGACAGTGGAGATGACTCAGGACTTCATGCCTTATAAGCAGGAACTGCAGCTCAGCTTACAGAATGTAAGCGATGTTACTGGCAATGCCATTAGAGAAATGTAATGTTCTTAAAGTGGCTACATTTTTAAAGTGCTTTCTGGTTTTGCCTGCAGACAAGAAACCACTATGAGAGCACTTGTGAGGAGTTGGGGGAGCTGATGAACAGAATGAAAGAGCCATCCCAGATCTATAAAATGCACAATTTTCCAATGGAGGGTTATTTGTACTGCCAGGAGAAGTGTGAGCGTGCTGTGGCGCATCTATGCAGAAGCTAGTTGCTTTTCTCAGCTTGTTTGAATTCTCTCTTTTAAAAACATCCTGTTTTCTATTCCCCCAGGGGCTCTGGGTGTGACGTGGGTCAAATATTATTGTAAATATCAGAAAGAGGGGAGAGTGCTGGTCATGGTACCTTGTGAACAGAAGCCTACAACTAAACAGGTGGCGATACCTACAGACAAACAAACTCAATTTCCTTAGACTACTTTCTCTCATATCCGTCATCTTTATCATGTTTACTGATTACTTTCCAACTCGCTGTCCTCTCCCAAAGGGACCGATGCAGCTCACACTGAAATCCTGCATCCGCCGGAAGACGGAATCTATCGATAAGCGCTTCTGCTTCGACGTGGAAACCATTGAGAGGTTAGTGCAAACAAATTGAGAAACTATGAGACAAAAGCCTTATGGGATAAACAGATTCACGCGGCGAGGTGAACAGGTGGTTTACAAGGACATGGTGTGAAGGCTAGATGGAGTGTAGCCCAAACAATCCCTAAGCTAAGGGCTGGCAGTGGAGACAGATGGCAAACTTTCAGGGGAGGCTCATATTTATATAAGCAGGCCATTCAGAGCAAAATGCATTTTAATAGCCTCAGAAGCCATGGGCACCTCTGTCACACAACAGGTCTGTTTCTTGAAATCTGTGGAAATATTTGTGTGCTTTTAAAAGGTTTAAAAGCAGCTTGGCTTATGCATTACCCTGAATGTCGAGCAACCAATTTAACTGAACATAATGAGTCGGCTGTTTGAACAACTCAAGGTGGCAGTGCTGTCTAACGTAGAAGCTGATGCTGTGAGTTCAGGCAAGGAAAAGCCTGCACGAATGTGCTTGAAATGCTGGCGGGGTTGTCACCCAGCTCTGACCTTTTGACCTTAGAGGAAGTGAATGAATGGTGAAGACTCTTACAGGTCTCCCATATGCTGCCAGTTTTGCACCTGCTCATTTGTTTGGTACGATGCAGACTGCTGTTTGATTAGCTTTCTTAAGGGTGGATGTGTTTCAGGAGTTAGAGGTCAAAGGTTTGAGCCAATTCCTCTAGTGTGCTCTGGTGTCAGTGGGCAAGTCTGTGTGTGTGTGTGTGTGTGTGTGTGTGTGTGTGTGTGATAGTTAAAATGTTCTGTGCACAGAATAAACTAGTGGTAGGCAATCTGATCAAAATTGTGGCATTTTGTTAAGATTCTGGTTTCACAGTCAAATAAAACGACACAACCAAGACAATAAATCATCTCTTCTTAGGCTCTGTCAGCACAAATCAAATATTTGCCAAAACAGCGTGCCTGTTGCATGTTTGTCTGATGTAATACAGATTTCTGTTGCGTCTGTTTTTTTTTTTAAATTAAAAAGTCAGCATATGGCTCACTTATGTTAATGCTTCTACAGCAGCGTGGATCTTTGAAACAAACTGCATTTGGACTTATTTTTCCAAACTTTCTGCCACAAATTATTCTGTCATCAGAAAAACAGCTGTTTGCCTAAATTACACCCCCCCCCCCGCCTGCAGTCAAAGCACAGACGCAAATGTGCCATGATGTTTAACCTATTCGATGAAGTTAGTTGTAGATCATTAACTGCTGTCTTATATTAATCTTTGCATCATATAATTAGACCCATGAGTAACTACACAGTGCTCCTAGTTTTTAAGTAATTTTGCGCAGTAACAGCCCACGAAAAGCCAGAATGGGTGATTTGTCTGTGCACCTGGGTTAGCAGTGTTTAAAAATTCATATTATGCATGAAATTATAGTCCATTATGAACGCCAGCAGTAAAATAAAATGCAGTGTCATTGGGTAAATGTGGCTCGTAGTTTAAAAGTACTGTGAGTGGTCAGTGAGACTTTATTACCGCTAACCTGAATACCAATTACTGACCTACAAGAGCTTTAAAAGGAATTGGAAAAAATGATAAAATCAGTCTTCTCTGCCAGAAATTAAATGTCAGCTTTATTCATTCAGCTGTGAAAGTATGAAAGAAATTATATTTATTTATAAGTGAATATTATTATTATTATTATTATTTTTTAATATACTGCTGATCCTTTTGTATTGATGCATTTATGTCTTATAAAGGGCATCGGGCATCGTTGCCTCGCACAACCTTGTGTTGAATAACGATCATTAAAATGAATTTAGAATTTTTGGAAGAGGTTTTTGGTTACTTGATTAGCATAACTGGCAGAACAAGCTTTTAAACTCGTTGCACAGTTGTTTTGGTTAACAATTGATTCAGGAGCCTACAAGCTGTAAATTCTGGCAGCAGATTCAGTCGCTTCTGCAGAGGACAGATTGCAGCAGTGGGTTTTCATCATTTCTTTATGCTCGTCTTATTTGTCTCAATTTGTCCCCATCGCAGCCACATGCAATTTAATCAGTTACTTTAAAGATACTTTGTCTCTCCTGCATTGCTAGAAAAATGTGTATGATGTGTAAGAGTGTTTTAAAAGAGAAAAAGTTGTTTGCAGTGGTTGGCTGTTGTGACAGTGCATCCTTTTAACTGAAGGATTAAATTGCAACCTTTTGCCTCTTTAATGTCATTTGTTACTGTTTCCATAGAAACACACCAGTCACTTTCCAGGCTCTTTCGGAGGGAGACAGGAAGTTGTGGATGGAGGCCATGGATGGAAAAGAGCCTGTGAGTTTGTTTCTCGTTTCATTTCAGATTATTCCACTCTCATTCTGTGAAAACTGCTTCACAGCCAAAAAGATCTTCATGCAGAGTAACTGTGTACTGTTTCAACTCTGTGTGTGTGTGTGTGTGTGTGTGTGTGTGTGTGTGTGTGTGTGTGTGTGTGTGTGTGTGAAATTAAATCTACTTAGATGGTATCGAAATCTGTATCACCTGATGTTAATTGCATGTTTGGATTTGGATCACACACACAATAAAAAAAATGTTTTATCTTCATAAAATCAGACAGAAATGATATCAACTGTCATTTTAAATGATTTATGTGGAAAAAAAAAAAACATCAGAGCTTTCATAACAGTTTTTTTCTTTCTTTCAGTCTCACTTGCATGGGTGCTCAAATTTGACATTTGTTAAGCAGTGCAGGGAAAAAGGCATTGGGTAGCTCATTATAACTTTTCTATTACAAATGTGGGAGATATTCTGTGAAGCTTGTCTGGCACATTAACACACACACATATTCGTGTGCGGCTAAATGGTGGCACCTGGTTAGTTAATAGCCTCTTGCTGAATTTGTGCAGATTTTTTTTTTCTTTTTGGTTCTTAAAATCATATCTAAGTGTTAATGGAGCCCTCCCTTTTTAAAAAAACAAAAAAATTGCCAACTCGTTGCTCAACCATCTGCCTTCAGGCGTTCCGAGATGACAAAAGTGCCTTTACTAGCGAAATTTCAAACAGTGTTAATTCCCCTTTATGGTTGCATATGCAATCGTTATTTTGCTTTCGGTATTGCCCTCTCTGCATTTCTCATGTCACATCTCTTGCCTGCATGGTTTAGTGCGTGAGTTGTCGACAAAACAAATGAACAGTTATTGCTAGGGGATGTGAAAATAACAAAGCACACTTTTTAGTGCCTTCTTTCCCCCTTTACTTCTGTATATTATGGAAGTTGCTCAACACAAGAACTTTTCTGCCCAATATGAGCCGGTATTCTGAAGTTCCAGTGCGCTGCAGACTTTTTTTGAATACACGACATCGTCTCAGGTGCAGCACTGCTTTGTTCACTTTATGCGGCCCACACAGTGCAGTGTGCAATCGTTTTGTTTTCACAGACACGCTCACTGGTCACTTGTTCAGCTACTCATTAATTCAGATCTGATTGGGCAATCATATAGCAGCAACTCCATCCATTCAGGCATGAAGACATGGTTGAGATGACCTGCTAAAGTTCAAACCAAGCAACAGAATGGGAACGAAAGATGATTTGAGTGACTGAGCATGGCTGTGTGTTGGTTGAATATTTCAGAAACTGCTGATCTAACTGGGATTGCTGGTGTAATGGTGTGGGGCCGCAGTGCCCCTAGTACCATCTGAGGATCTTTTAAACACCACAGACTACCTGAATATTGTTGCTGACCATGTCTGTCTCTTTATGACAACCATGTACCACTCACCGTGACCATGGACTTAAACATTCCTTCACTTTCATGGGATTTTGCCTTTGTTCTTGCTTTCTTTATGTGAAAGCCTCTTGCTGTGTATAATAAACTAAACTGAATAAACCACAGTGTACCCATCTTCTAATTGCTGCTTCCAGCAGGATAATGTGCTGTGTCACAAAGCTCAGACCATCTCAGACTGGTTTCTTGAACATGATAATGAGTTCTCTGTACTCAAATGGCCTCCACAGTCAGCAGATCTCAACCCAGTAGAGCATCTTTGAGATGTGGTGGAACAGGAGATTCTTATCACAGAAGAAATCTTGGAGTCATTTTTGACCAGGATATGTCCTTCAATGCACATATTAAACAAATATGTAGGACCGCTTTTTTGCATTTGCGCAATATTTCTAAAATTAGAAACATCCTTTCTCAGAGTGATGCTGAAAAGCTAATTCATGCATTTATTACTTCTAGGGTGGACTATTGTAATTCATTATTATCAGGCTGTCCTAAAAGCTCCCTGAAAAGCCTTCAGCTGATCCAAAATGCTGCAGCTAGAGTACTGACAGGGACTAGAAAGAGAGAGCAGATTTCTCCCATATTGGCTTCTCTTCATTGGCTCCCTATTAAATCTAGAATAGAATTTAAAATTCTTCTCCTCACATACAAGGTCTTGAATAATCAGGCACCATCTTATCTCAAAGACCTCATAGTACCATATCACCCCAATAGAGCACTTCGCTCTCAGACTGCTGGCTTACTTGTGGTTCCTAGGATACTTAAGAGTAGAATGGGAGGCAGAGCCTTCAGCTTTCAGGCCCCTCTTCTGTGGAACCAGCTTCCAGCTTGGATTCGGGAGACAGACACCCTCTCTATTTTTAAGATTAGGCTTAAAACTTTCCTTTATGATAAAGCTTATAGTTAGGGCTGGATCAGGTGACCCTGAACCATCCCTTAGTTATGCTGCTATAGGCCTAGTCTGCTGGGGGGTTCACATAATGCACTGTTTCTCATTCACCTTATTTACTTTGTTTATACTCCACTCTGCATTTAATCATTAATTGATATTAATCTTTGGCTCTCTTCCACAGCATGTCTTTTCTCTCCCCTAAGCCCAACCCGTCGCGGCAGATGACTGCCCCTCCCTGAGCCTGGTTCTGCTGGAGGTTTCTTCCTGTTAAAAGGGAGTTTTTCCTTCCCACTGTCGCCAAGTGCTGCTCATAGGGGGTCGTTTTGACTGTTGGGTTTTCTCTGTATTATTGTAGGGTCTTTACCCACAATACAAAGCGCCTTGAGGCGACTGTTTGTTGTGATTTGGCGCTATATAAATAAAATAAAATTGAATTTAATTGAATTGAATGTGCAGTCAACAAATCTGCAGCAACTATTCTCCTCCAAGATTTTATTCCCGGCTTGGGACATGCAGACTGTGTCTGAGTTGATGCTATCATGGTATCAGTATGGAGCTTTTCAGTGTCTTGTTGAATCAAAGGATTAATGCAGTTCTCAAGGTAAAAGGGAGTCCAACCTGGTACTAGAAATATGTACCTAATAAAGTGAGCAGTGAGTGTAGAGCTTTCTGTACCTCCTCTACACTTGTGTCTTACTACATGCTGATGTTCTCGTATTGTCGTGGTAATCTGCTGTGTTCTTCATCATCCTCTTCACACACTTCTTTACTTTGATCAGCTTTCACAGCTGGAACTGTTAGTCAGCTGACTCATTAGTTTATCTTTATAAGTAGAAACTAAACTGTCAGGTTTTTTTTTTTTGTAATCAATAAACCAAAAAAAAAAAAAACATACTCAAGCTTCTTTAAATGTCACAGTTCGCAGGAGCTTTTTGTCATATGTGTTGCTTACCTGAATATTTGGCTGTTTCACACATGACAACTTGATTTCATTTTTGCCTTTTGCCAATTCTGATGATCATTTTTCACAATTTTCTTACAGTGACTTTTGACAAAACGTCTTATGATAAGATGTTTTATCAAATGTTAATGTCAGAAACTAAGTTAATTAAAAGCGGATGGATTAAATTAAAAAAGAGGATTAGTTGCAGCTTCAGCGGGCATGTGGTTAAAATAGTAAAGCAACTGTGAGTTCAAATCTATCACCTCTTGGAGTTACCAAAGAAGATGACATGATCGAGCCCACGTGCCACAATATAATATGACACTTGAAAATCCCTTGAAGCCCTCCTTTTATTTGCTTTTCATGAAATTTTTTTAAAAACTCGATGGGAGCTCCAGCAGAGTGTTATCCATGTTGCTTCAAGTGTTTAATGAACGTGATTAAGATCAGCCCCAGTGGGTTTTTCTCCATGCCACCGCTCCACTGACATTCCTGCAATTCGGGTTGGTAGCTTTTTCCCGTCTTTCTGACAGTTAAACAAAAAGGCTGCAAACATACCTCTGACCCAGCTCTCACTTTGGGAGAGGGAAAAAATGCACTCCTCCAAAGTTTCCTAAGCGCCTGGAGATCTTGTCGAGTTTCTTGCTAGCCAGTGAAATTAAAGCAGTCATCTGAATGTTGAAGGAAAAAGCTTGGATATGAATGAAAACCCAATGCTAGAGAAGGACATTATGTAAGCAGTGAAGCTCAACTTAGAATAAACCTGGGATAAACTCTAGGTGTGACTGAGATATTTCACACCTCAGCTGTCTGTGACAACAAACACTCGCCCTGCATGAGCGTCTGTGAACAAGACTCTACTGTCTCTCTGCTGGTCTCCCTGACCTCCGAGGGCCATCAGAGGGGACGGCAGTGAACTATTTTAGGGGGAGAGTCTGGCAAAAACCCATCACATCCCACAGTCACTCTGCAGTGACAATCCTGGAGCCAAAGTGCTCCAAGATGAAATATCTTTTTTTTTTTTTTTTCTTTGTTTCTGTTTTTATGCACTTTAAATGTACTCAAACCAGAAACAAGTCCTGTTAAAATTCTTATCAACTCCCCTGAAATCCATCACTGTGCCCATCAAGTACTTCCCCCCTCATTTTAAGAGATGTATTCATTAACCCCACTGTGTTGGATTTTTTTCACATGCACCACAATCTTCACTTTTTTTTTTTAACATCTTTTTTTATTTCAGATTTATCATTCACCAATTCACAAGCAAGCTGAAAGTAAGTCACTCATCAGTATCCTCAGTGTCTGAAGCTGTGATATTTTTTTATGTATTAAGTCCTGCTTTACATCTCATGCCACTGAACACATCCATTTAGCAGTGATGTGCTGGAAAATTGTGGTTTTCAGTGAAATGTTACATTATTTATTTATTTTTGCTTCTGCAGTGGAACTGAATGAAACCGGATTCAAGTTTGTGCGAAAGTGCATCAACTACATTGAAACAAAAGGTAAACCGTTCTGAAACAGTCCAGCTGTTTCTGCTTTTGTTCGTTTTCCTACTTACCCTTAGGGGGGCGTAGTTGAGTCATATGTAACACATTGATGGTACGCGTGCAGGCTGCTCTCAGAGAGAAATGTCCTCCTTTACAGTGTGAAAAAGACTGTATTCCAGACGACTCGTTTGATAAAGGTTTTTAATCATCACATTGCTCTCCCTTACTTATTATGTGAGGGCCTATTAAATTCAGACTCTTTTTTTTTTGCCTCATCTTCGCATCTTCCCTTCATGCTCATTGAGTGTTAAAACTCACACCCTACTGATTAAAACCTGCAGTCACAATATGTTTCTCCAGTATCCTGATTCATCTAACTGGAATGAAGCTTAGCACTGTTTTAAACTAAGTACAGTAATGAAAGAGAGATTGTCTGTATCTTTAATTCACACTGGCTCTAAGGGAAGCATGTGGGCATTTTCCACTGTTTTGTATTTGTCCAGATGACACTGCTTTTTTTGTTAACCCCCCCCCCCCCCCCCCCCCCCTCCTCCCCCGGTCTTCTCTTTAGGAGTTGCACAAGAGGGAGTGTACAGAACGGTTGGCAGTAACATCCAAGTGCAGAAGCTCCTAAATACCTTCTTTGGTAAGCCCGTGAACATTTGCTACATTGGTCCTTTCACATTGTTTCACTCTGTCAGACTCATTAACACAAGCTGCACAGCAAAACCGGCTCTGCAAGCTTAGATGTAGGCATGACAGGAAAACATCAGCTGGTTGCTGACTCACTGTCCTCCTTTTCTGGAAGGTTTGGCCTTAAAGTGACTATAAGCAATATTTTTATAATGGCAAACAGACTGTGGACAAAAGATGGACATAGCCACGGAAACCTGTAGCTGAGCGCTTTTTACCATGTTCGTTTTATTTATAACAGCATCACATATGGAGTGGAACTGACTGAACCCTAGAGACACTTAAATAGACTGTTATTTACAAAATGAATTTCAGGTTTTAATCAGTAAGACTTGAAACCATAAACTCATAAAGAAAATTTTCTGAAGTCACAGAGGAAGGGAACTACTACGATGTGTTTATGGAACCATATACTGTATATAAAAGATGGATGTAGCTTCCGGGTCTGAAAAGTTAAACCAATACTGAAGTACTTTAAACGCTCATGCCTTTTTTTGGCTGGCCGACAGGTGGCGACCTTTGTGGTAACAAAAACACTTAAGGTTCTATAGAGCGGGGTATTCAACTCCAGGCCTCGAGGGCCGGTGTCCTGCAGGTTTTAGATGTGTCTCTGCTTCAGCATACCTGAGTCAAATATAGAAGTCATTAGCAGGACTCTGGAGAACTTAACCGTATACTGAAAGGGTAATTCAGCCATTTGATTAAGGTGTGTTGGATCAGGGACACATCTAAAACCTGCAGGACACCGGCCCTTGAGGCCAGGAGTTGAATACCCCTGCTATAGAGGTCTGTGGGAAAACAGGCCATACGGGATATAATGTGAAGTTCATTTTATAAATTATGGTCTTTTTTTTTTTTTTTTTAAGAGGAGGAGGATAAAGGAGGATAAACCAGGATGTGCTCAGTGGCTAATGACTCGCCAATCACGAGTCAGAGGCTTCACCCCTCACTCAATTCGCTCGCTCACTCGATTTCAAAACGGCGAGGTGACGACAACAAAAATGCTCAGTTCAAGGCTTCACAGCAGGACACCGCTAACTACATCCATCTTTTATGACATGTCTTGCAGGTGGCAACCACATCAGTTTAAGACACTTTGGCAAATTTTCTCAGACCCAGAAGCTGCGTCTCTCTTATAGCATCGTGTTTTGCCAAAACAGGGTAGAATGGTTCCGGTTAGATAGGGGTGTGCTGAGAAACAAGTTCAACATATGGGTCGGGTTTCACAGTGGTGGTGTGAACTTCTCTGTTAACGCAGGCTTTCTGCTTCAGGCTCCGTGTGTGCTCACACTGTTTGACTCTTTTCCTGCAGGAAACGGAGCAGTTCATACTTTATCCACTTAAAGCTCACTGCATTCAGGTCGCACGCATTCCCACAGCCTAATGACAGGGATGTGGAAATCACTTTAGTTTTTGGCCAGATCAAAGTGAAATTAACTTTATGGGTTTAGAGCCTGCCGACAGAACCAGGCTCAGGGAGGTGTGGCCATCTGCTGTGACTGATTCATTTTCTGAGTCTATGTTCTTTTAGTTGCAATTCGAGCAGTGTAAAATAGACTTGGCAGCACATTAGCATCAGGCATGAAAACACTGATACATTTTCTGCATTACGAACCAAATGGACCAGGTTAGGTGTCCAGGATATAGTTGCTATAGTAACTAACCAGGTAAAAAAGAGAGCCACCTTCGTGATACTGAAAACTCTGACTTTGAGCTCGCCATACCTTACTAACACTTTAATCTTGCTTTTAGTAAACCCCTCTGCTCCTGCTATTTAGCTGTTGTAGAGCCAGCTTTGCGTGGAGATGTGTCTGTAAACACGACTGTGGAGGAATACTAGTGTTCTTTTTTTTTTTTTTTTTCTCACTGGATGTCCTCACGGTTCTCCTCTCTTATATAATGTGGCTCGCACATGTCACGGCTAGCTGGTGTCTTTAATTAAAGGAGTACCAGTCTTCTTGCTCTTTCACAGATCCTGCAAACCCAGGAGACGTAGATCTCCACGACAGCGACTGGGATGTTAAAACCGTCACAAGTGCTTTGAAGTTTTATCTCAGGTGTGTGTGTGTGTGCACTAAATTATGTCATAGTGTAATAATTACTTCAATGTCCTTTAGATTGGTCCTGGGTCTGACTTTTTTACACTTTTGCAAAATACGTCCTTGTAGGGTTGTAAAAGCCTGAAGGATTTAGACATTTTCCAGCAATCTGCTTGATTGTATAACATTTACAAATGCGGACCTCCAAAGCTGAAACACATTTTTATTACCACAGTAACAAATGTGGACTTGACAGAAGATGCTCTCTTTCTATCTCCCTCTCATTACTTTCTAGTGTAACTGTATATTGAGTAAATGCTGCTTTTTGGCTTTCTTGTGCTTAATGTGGTCAGTTAAATTGCACTTGTATTTACTTGTGTGCCCTTATTTATCCACAGGAGTTTGTCTGAACCTCTAATGACCTACAGTCTGCACAGAGACCTCGTGTGCGCTGCAAGTAAGACATGTTTTGGAAGTGATCCATTGCTAAGATCTTGGAGGTTATGTTCTGATGTGTGCCTCCTCTCTAAAATCTTCTCTTGGATCTAGACTTACCAGTGGATTGCCTTACATATATTAACAATTCTTCTGAAATTGTGAAGGTCTGCAACTTCATCGACTTGAAGGAATGTTTAGCTGTGCCTGGCGATAGGAAGGTTAAAGAGTTACAGTGCTTTTGCTTATTGTGTAGTTTGAGCTGTAATTGTTATTTTTTTTTTTTCCTGTGAATGTTTGTCTACTTTAACATGGTTAATTTATGATCTGCAAAACACCCCCAAAAGAATACAAAAAGGCTTTATATGAGGCATGAAAAAGGAGATTGAAGTGTAAAAGAAGCCTCCAGGCATCAATACTGTGCAGACTGCAGGGTCACTGCCTTGTCAGGCAACACTGTATCACTCTGGACACTAAAGGAAATCCGAGTCTCCTGTTGTTTTTATCTGTCACACAACAATACTGTAAAAACCGAGAGGACCATGAATTTAATAGCATCAGCCTCATTCTGTCAGGATGTTGCATTAAGACAGCCGGTGGCCTCAGTTTCCTGGAAATGCTTTTCATTATAGGAAATGGGGTGGGGGGGGGACTCTTCATGACAGGGCAGAGAGGCTGTGAACTGCTCCATGCTGTTTCAAGAACCTGTCCCCCTTTTTGGTTGTGCTTAACACAGAGCTTTAGTTTTGATTATACTTCCATTGAAATGACATAAAAGAAAATGCAATTCTATAATTATTCTATAACTTCTTGTTTGTGTGACAGAGTCAGATAATCTGGACTGTCGACTAAGTGAAATCCATTCACTTACCTACAAGCTGCCAGAGAAGAATCGGGAAATGCTGGAGATGCTCATCAAGCACTTGGTGAAGTAAGTACGAGCCGGCGCGGACGCCACTTCCGGAGTGCTCCCTCGCTTTTTTTAAAGGAGCTCAGATCATGCATCACTGCCTGTTTTGAGTTACTTTTTATTCAACCCAGCCTGCCATTTGTTGACAGCGTGTGCAGCCACAACGATGAAAACCTGATGACTCCCTCAAACATGGCGGTCATCTTTGGACCCACGCTCATGAGAGCAAAGGAGGAAACGGTGGCGGCCATGCTGGATATCAAGTTCCAAAATATTGTGGTTGAGATTCTGATAGAGCACTGTAAAAAGGTACAACTGAAGTGCAGAGTGCCATATATTCATGTGTGTGTTAAGTTGTTACTGGTGGTGTTTTGCTTAACATAAAGTGTGGAAAAAGACAGGAAGCAGAAAGCGTGGCTCTGTCCAAAGGTAATAAAATCCACCTACCAGCACCTTTTAAAGCCGACTAATCAACATGTTGTCTCTTTTGTTTTCGAGTACAAAAACACAGCTGAGGATTGCTGTCCAAACTCTTTTTTTTTTTTTTCTTTTCTTTTCTTGGCAAGGCTGCTGAAGACTGTGGAGTTTCCTGTACATAACTGCCAGTAAAACAGCAAATTGGTGTGTTTTATAGTTCAGGATTTATATGACTTAACCAAAGAAATCCTTAGGACTGAGCCAGGTGATCTGACTGTCCTGCTGCTTGCTGTACATCTGTGCTTTGCACTGTGACTTTGTGAAGCAGCTTTTGTTTGCCACAGGTTTAGTCCTCAAGCCTGTACTTCGGTATTAGTGCTGTGTTTTTTTTTTTGTTTTTTTTTTTGTTCTTTGTTCTTTTGTTAATGTCATTCTTAAAAAAAGTTCCAATTTCTTTTTCTGCTCTTTATTATGTAAAGATTTGAATTCTTTCAACTAAGACTCTGTGTAGCCGAAAAATTAGCAAGTAAAGTGTTACTGTGATAATTTATTTTCTGTTTCAAATGTGGTTGCAGATCTTCAGTCATATGCCAGAGGACAGCTCGGCCCCACCTGTCCCTCCCCCACGAATTAACCCAAGAAAACGGCAACCGATCACAATCTCCAAGCGACCAGCTCGTGTTTATCAAGCGCTCAGTCACGAGCATTACCAGCACACTGAGAGTAATTATCAGCCTCTCTTGGCCTGATTGCCGCCATCATCCTCATCATTATCCCGTGCTGTCTTTGAACGTACTGTAGATATTTCTTTTTTAAATGTTTGTTTTTAAATATATTTATTTATTTTTAGAAAGGCTTGTACCTCAGCGTACCTGCAGGGTCTTTTCTTGACATTTTCTAAATGGGATTTATTGTAGTGTGTGTGTCAATCAAAGCAATTATTGCATACTTCAAAACTCGGAGTTTGTTTGTCAAATTAAATTCTATTCAATTTTTCTTCCATTATAATTTTCTATCTCTCTCATCCTCAAATGTTGTCAGAAAATTATTTGGTGCTTCTTTTTTTAAATTAATTTCGAGTACAAATAAACGTATCTATAATTTGATCTCATGCTAATCTTTTTTGTCAGTGCCTCAGACTAAATCACTTAATTTTCTGCCTTATTGAACCTCTTGTTAAGTTACTCTGACTCTCCTCATAGACTGCAGCAGAGAAATTTTGGGCACATCCAGCTTGCTGTGTTTCCACTGTATGCATCATGTAGCCATATAACCAAACTCTTTATGGTTAATCCAGAGATTGAGTAAGCAATTTCTGTGCTGTGAAGTGTGGTACCAGTAGTTGCTTTAAGGTTTAACTTGTACCTTACCATGATAGTTTACAGGTTAAAATCATAGATTAAAATATTTCCATTAAACACATTTTTAATTTAAAGTTGCCAAACTGTTATTGTTGTTTCTTTGTAACAGATGGCCAGAGCGACACTTCCACCATGGATGGGGAAACCCCAATCAGCCCCACTCCCATACAACGGACAAAGAGACAGGCATTAATACCCAGACCAGTTTCCAGGCAGTCAGACTCTGATGCTTCTTTATCAGCGAATGGGGTGCCTGGAATCTATGTGAGCAGGGTGTCATCCTTTCAGGGCAAAAAAATACCTTCAAAGGGTGCAGCCATTAAAGAAGGTATGAAGACCTATTTCTTCTTTTTTTTTAATGTAATGGAAAATTCCTTATCTCATACTTGTTCATCTTCAATGAGAAAGGGCCTCTCAGAGGACAAAGGGATACAGCGTAGAAGAGTATGAAAAGCAAATTTGTAGTTTCTTTTGGCCAACATGCAGGTACACGAGTCTGGAAAAATTATACATTATCAGTCAATTCATGTGGCTACTTGTAGTAATCAAAAATCATTCATCTTTCCTATTGACTTACTATTTTATGAATTATGATCTTACTGTTGCATTAAATAGCAGCAATCATCCTGGTTTGTTCTTTTATATAACTTTATGTGTTGCAGCTTGTACAATGGCTCTAACTTTACTTCATAAATTAACTCTGAGGAACTTAATCTAAAAATGGCTTCACTGCTTTTTAGCTCTTTGTGACAAACATGAAACTTGGTTTGAGCTTGTTTACTTCAAAGGTTACAGCAGCGTATAATTAAATAATAAATTAAAGAGTACAGCAGCATCAGTGTTACGCAAGCATTTAGAGCTGATGAAACACGACAGTCACTGTAATGGATGGCTGCAGATGTTAAGCCCTTGTTGATGAGTTAACTGCCCAGAAATGAAGATGAGTGGAGTATCAATTTTAGCTATCAACATATCATCATTAGATGGATTTTCATTTATTGTAATGATGTGTCACCGTGGTGCAATAGTTAGCAATGCCTCCTCACTCCAAGAAGGTTCCTGGTTTGAGCCCTAGATACAGTCCCACTGGTGCAGAACCTGCATGCTCTCTCTCTGCACCCACACGGGCCCTCCCCAGATACCCCGGCCTCTACATATCACATAAACTCAAGATCTCTGTCTGGACAAATGGCCAAGCATGGTCCCTGAAGGTTGTTATCAGTATCAGATATGTCATTATATGCATTTTTTCAGGTGCATGTTATTGACATGTATAGGTAAACCATAAGGCATGTAATTATGCACCCATTATGAAAGTTAAGTTATAAAATCATCCTTTACTATGTGGCTGTATATTCAGTTGAGCATTGTACATGAACATTGAGCACTGTATTTTTTTTTTCTTCAGGAGATTCTGATGGTCTGACCAGAACAAGGTCCACAGAGAAACATTCGATTTGTAGACCCCCTGTTAGGCCTCCTGAGCCACCTTCCAGATGCCCCGCTCCACAAAAGCCCCCAAGTGCAGCAGGCAGTGAAGGCACACCTACATCCTAGTAAGTACTCTTCAGACATCCAAAAGTCTCTGGTACCATTGTTTTTGGTAGGTTCGGAGCAGATATATCTATTAATTCATCTACACGATGTGCAGTTTATATAAAAAAAAAAAAAAAAAAAAAAAGCATAAAATGCAGTTGACATAAATATTCCAATAACTCAGCAGCACACAAGAGACACACTTAACTACTAAAGAAGAGTTGTTATTATGGCACAAGTGCTGATAGATGGGCCACAGTTTGGTATAAACACAGTGAAACCACAGATCCCGCCCGTCAGCACTACAGATACTGATGCTGGTGTACTCATGATGTCTTTTTAACACCATTGGTCTACACAGCTGACTGAGTTAACTTTAGGAGTCTTAATGAAGTTTGTGTTGTGTTGTGGTTATTAAATTAACTAGAATCAGTACTTTTTTTTTTTCATTTTTGGCCACAGCGGCTTTTTGTGACAGTGGAGAGAGACAGGAAATGGGGGAAAGATACAGGGGAAGACACGCGGGCAAATCGGCGCCGGGCCGGGACGCAAACCCGCGCCACCCGCACCGCAACGCGGCGTGTGTATGTGGTCGCCGGCTTCACCACTAAGCCACCCAGGCGCCCCAGAATCAGTACTTTTAATATGTTTTTTTAAACTCTGATAAAAAGCGTAAAAACACTGCCATCTTTCCCTCTGTAGGTGGTAGAAGCAGGATTAAAAGGAGTGATTATCTGACATTCATCATTTGCTCAATTTGCTAACTGACACTGATGATTTCACATCTTAAATGCATCATATTTTCTTTGTACAGTATCAACATGTCTGAGGTTTTTTTTTTTGTTTTGTTTTTTTCTTCTAGTGTTGCATCTAAAACAAAGTTTTTTGAAAATGCCTCCAGGCAAGTTGGCAGGTATGTAAATACTCCACATGAATTCTTTTAACACGACAGTTGATTTTAGGTGCCCCTCCCCCTATAGTAAAGGATGTCTGTCTCCCGAATCCAAGCTGGGAGCTGGTTCCACAGAAGAGGGGCCTGAAAGCTGAAGGCTCTGCCTCCCATTCTACTCTTAAGTATCCTAGGAACCACAAGTAAGCCAGCAGTCTGAGAGCGAAGTGCTCTGTTGGGGTGATATGGTACTATGAGGTCTTTAAGATAAGATGGAGCCTGATTATTCAAGACCTTGTAGGTGGATTTAACAGGGAGCCAATGAAGAGAAGTCAATATGGGAGAAATCGGCTCTCATTTTGAATCAGCTGAAGGCTTTTCAGGGAGCTTTTAGGACAGCCTGATAATAATGAATTACAATAGTCAAGCCTAGAAGTAATAAATGCATGAATTAGCTTTTCAGCATCAGTCTGAGAAAGGATGTTTCTAATTCTAGAAATATTGCGCAAATTCAAAAAAGTGGTCCTACATATTTGTTTCATATGTGCATTGAAGGACATATCCTGGTTAAAAATGACTCCAAGATTCCTCACAGTATTACTGGAGGCCAAAGTAATGCCATCCAGAGTAAGTCTCTGGTTTGACACCATGTTTCTAAGATGGGGCAGAGCACAAGAACTTCAGTTGTATCTGAATTTAGAAGCAGGAAATTAGAGGTCATCCCGGAATTTATGTCTTTAAGACATTCCTGCAGTTTAACTAATTGATGCGTGTCATCTGGCATCATGAATTTTCAAGTCCTTTTTTCCAGTTGAGGCATCTTGCTGATTTTATGTTATTTATTTATTTCCCACCCCCAACTTAGTAAATCTGTCCCTTAGTGTTTTTTAGAGAGAGAGAGAGAGAGACTCACACGTAGCAAAGATGGCAACCCTGTTCTTATGTTTGAGCTCTCCATTTGGCTCATGTAAGGCTGCTCCCTTTGCCTTTGTGATGTGGAGAAAAGCACGTACACGCTTTGATGATTTGCAAGTTAAGGTCCTCGCTGTCCACCCTGCAACTGCAACTGTAGAGGCTATAAATTAACAATGTCCAAATGCCATTTGTGGAAGAAAGTTTATCTCTTTATTGTTCTTTATTCTAATCTCCTCGATAATGATGTTCTGTTCACATAAATATGTCCAAAATCAGCCACAACATCAAAGCCAGGTGAAGGTCTTACAATTGCACCTGTCAGGGTGTGGGATTTGTTAAGCAGCAAGTGAACAGTTTTTGAAGATGTCTTGGGTTTGTCAGGACATCTTTTGGAGTGTTACTGGTACGCAGTGGTTAGTACCTATCAAAAATGGTCCAAGGAAGGACAACCACTGAACGAGCCGGAGGACAGTGGGTACCCAAGGCTTTCTGGTGCTGGCTCTCTGATCCCACAAAAAATACTTTAGCACAAAATGCTGAAAGCACCTGAGCATCACAGCTAGACTGTGGTGCACTGGAAGAAATTGGATAATGTTTTCTATATAAGGTGGATGAGTGGTGCTGGTTGTTTACCTGATTAACTACAGGAAGAGTACAAACCAGTGGAGAAAATGTGACGCTATTGGTCATGTTCTGCTGGGCAGCCTTGGATCCTGATCTGATGCTTTATGGTTTTACACCTTCCAAAAAATTGTTGGAGACAACATACACCCTTCCTTGGCAGTATTACCTGATGGCAGCTATCTCTTTGAGCATGATGAAGGAAGAATAGTTTGAGAAATGTGTCAAGAGTTTAAGGTGTTATTTGGCCTCTGAATTGCCCAGATCTCAACCGGATCTAATATTTCTGGGATGTGCTGGAGCACACAACTTACAAGACTTGGATATCTGCTGTTAATGCCTTTGTTCCTCCTGTTAACACTGCTTTTAAAGCATTAAACTTTCCATTACAGAATATTATTTAAAGGAATTAGATTCACCAATAAGTTGGCAGGTTTGTTGGACTGTAACAGAGCAGCTGACATGGGTTTTAAATCACACATGAGTTTGTAATGTTATTTTTTTCCCTTCTAATGTAGTCCAACGGGTTCATCCCCATCAGTGGTAACGAGTGTAAAAAAAGAGGTAAGATTAAATAGATATTTATCATATGTATCCGCATGCCTTCAGACTTTTCCAGAGTAATAAACTTAAAAAAATGCTTTGTTCTCACTCCCAAGTTATCACATACTGATGCTTGTTCAGGATTTACCTGCATCACACTGGGTATCACCATTTTTGACCTGTTAAATCTCTATGTGGTAAACGGGACCCTCTTGACACAATGACATTACTGTTCTTGAGAAGCTTTCAGATTGAAGATTTTTTTAAAAAGTTTTAATATAAAGAAAATGTTTTAATGTGTTCAGTGTTACGAAGGTATAATAGAATCCAAGACATCATTTTTTTTTCTCGCTATTTGTTATGGGGAAAAAAAGCTTTCCAAACCTGCCTGGCTCTATGTGGAAAAAGTGATTGCCCTCTAACTGGTTGTGCCACCTTGCGATAACTGGCAGTGAGTCTGTCCACATCACTGTGGAGGAGTTTTGTCCCACTCTATGTATGTGGCCAGTCTCTAGCCACATACATAAAACACAATTAGGCAGAACAGCGACGTCAATCTCAGCCACTGCATTCAAGATTGCGGGGCAAGCATGGCGGCTTCTGCAAACCAGGGCACGCTCCTGTGTGTTTGTAATGGATGAATTCTAAGTTTATGACAGTGCAGGAGTACAATCACACACTAATCAATGTACATTTATGAGTACAATATTCTTTTTTTCTATTAAATAACTTCAAAAAATTAGTTACTGTACCTTTTAAAATAACTGAGGCCTGCAGTTCTTTAGATGTTGTTTTGGGTTCCTTTGTGACCTCTTGGATGAGTCGTCAGTGCGCTCTTGAAGTAATTTTGGTAGGCCGGCCACTACAGGGAAAGTTCAACACTGTTCCAAGTTTTCTCTGTTTGTGGATAATGGCTCTCAGTGTGGTTCTCTGGAGTCCCAAAGCCTTAAAAATGGCTTTGCAACCCTTTCGAGACTGATAGATGTCTGTTTCTCAGCTCTTCTTGAGTTGTGGCACGATGTGCTACTTTTTGAGATTCTTTTAGCCTACTTCACTTTGTCAGTTACAGAGTGATTTCTTGATTCAGCAGGTCTGGCAGTAATCAGGCCTGTGTGTGGTTGGTGAAATTGAACTCAGCTTTCGAAAAAATGCGGTTAATCACATTTAATTCATGCTTCAACGGCGGGGGGGAGGAGGCAATTACTTTTTCACATAGAGCCAGGTATGTTTGGATAGCTTTTTCCCCCTTAATGAATTACAAAAGGCAATTTGTATATGATGATGTATTTGCTTTGTGTGACAAATATGCAAAAATGGTGCTCTGTACACCATTTCTTGGTGTGTCATGTGACATTTTTGTAGTGCACTGTATAGTGGATGAAATTTACATTTGAGATTTCAAACAGCAATACCAAATGATTTACTCTATGGTGAGTGTGTGGGCAATTCAAACACATTCTTAGAGACTTTTGCTATTTGAAACAGGTTTTCTGTGTTCCGTTTTCTAGGAATTAAAGTGAAGACGACATGGGTGATATCATATGACCTTTGGGCACGCATCAGGCTGGAGGGAGTCCCCACTAATGAACTTAAATCGATCTAGACTGTGTAAAACGACTGAGGAAGTAGCTACTCAATTGAATTATTTGGTTCTGTTTGATTTTTATTGTGTAAGAATCGTGTTGTGAAGTGAAGCTGTGGCAAACTGACTTTTCAAGGAGCTTGCAAAGTTACTGGCTCTGGGTTTGATTAGCATTCCAAAGTTAGGCTGGAGTAAAAGTAATTTTCCCTCATTTCCCCCATTTTTCTGTTTTTTTTTTTTTTAAAACAAAATCTGAAGATTTAGTCCTTTTACTGTTTTTAATAGTTTCATTTAGTTGTGATTGGCTGTATTTGTAGGCGGTTAACTGCAGTACTGGTTATAACTTGTCTGCATCGCTAACATGAATGTCCCAAAGAAGACTAATTAATTAAAAACTGTGAAATTTACTCTGTTCGTTTTCGTGGACCGTGTATTACAATTGACACAAAAAAAAAAAAAAAAACATAACTGTACTGTGTGATGTTGGTGCATGTGCTGAAAAATCAACCAAAACAAGCAACACTAGGTAAGAAAAATAATAAGCAAACACTCTTTAACTTAATCCATTTCAAAGTCACTTTTACGAGGCATTACAGAAAAGTATTTGTTCAGTTGTCGCTTGTATTCTTGTCAGTGTAGCTTGAATTTACACCAAATCTGGAGGTACTTTCAAGCAGTTCGTATAACTACGGCCCAAATTTAAAACAAACTTGGTTAGTTTCTGAAAATAACACTCCGGTGTTTTTGCTTCTGTTTCTATGTTCTTAAAACTTTTGTTCTGTAAATTTTACATTTATGTACATTTTTTTTTTTTTTTTTTTTTGTTAATCCAACTATTAAAATCCAGGTTGATTTCAGGTTTTGAAACAGAAAAAATCAACAATAAACCAGACTCATGAGCACCACCTGTCTGTGTATCATTCATTACTGAATAGTGTTTTTATTATTTTGCATCATATGACCTCTTTAAAGAAACTTCAAGGGCTGTAATATAACTAGGTTCACATCTGTGTTGTCAGTATGTAATCAAAATCAACACAATGATACTTGTGAAACTTTTTTTCTTTCTTGTTGTTTAGGAAGAAAGTTTGAAATAATCCTTGTTTATCTTATACTGGTGTTTGGTGCAGAGCTGCACTCACTATTGTAACAGTATATACAAAATCATAAGGAAAGCATAAAAGGTTCACATTCACTTTAGAGACTTAATAAAGACAAATAATAGTTTGTGTAGAATAAAATGTTCAAATTTCAGTCTTTACACTAATAATAACATTCATAGCAAATCACTGATGGGAAGCATAATTAAACATGAATAGGATAAATATCAGCTACTTATTCAAACTTCAGACGTGTGTGTGTGCGTGTGTGTGTGTGCGTGTGTGTGTGAAATAAGAAACTAAAGGAAGACTCCACAAAAAAGCAAAACATTTTTTTTAAGGAGTGAATAGTTGAATCCCCAACACATCTATTGCGTTTATTTTTAAATGTGCAATTAAAAATATCTGAATAATGGCAACAAAGTAGGGCCCAATACTGAGGCCAAATAAAATGTGGATGAAGTATCTCCCCTTGTGGCACTGAATTCCTAAAGAGACCACACAGCACTATCTGACTGCTACCATTATGTTTTTTGTAAACCCTCAACTATCCTTTGAAGAGCAAATTGGTCATGTGGCTCTTGTCTTCCTGTGGAACTAACACATTCTAGGAAAAAAAATAGGAGTGCAGTGGGTCCTAGCATTATGTGCTCTGTGGCTATCTGTCAAAGGCACTTGTGCATTGAATTTATGTTGCTGCCCACTCCACTGTATACTGCCAGCCATCTCTCCTCACCTCATACCTTGATTCCTCAGCTCTGGATCGGATGGTTGGCCTGCGTTAAGCATCAAGGGAAATTCCCATTCTGATTTCATGCCAATTTATTTTGCCTTGAGCTTCAGTTAATTGCAGCCAAGCGCATGACTCTCAAATGGAGGAGTGCACACACACACGAACAAAAGAATGTGTGTTTTGACTCAAAAAATCAGTGCTAACATTTTCCAGTCTTGCATTTGGAGTTAGTTTTTTCTTGATTCTGTCAGATTCTGATAAGAAGGGATGTCTTTAATGTCAGCTTAAGGTGACTTAGGCTTGTTTCAGAGAGAGGATGAATCAAACAATGGCACCAAGTCCCAGTAAATGATAAATAATCTTCTTGATATATTTTGAACTTTGATGCATGCAAAGCTGTAAAGCTGTAAACTGCCATAATGTGACATAGGTGTGGGAAATGGTGTTCGTGTTGTGACGGTGCTCCGGTTTAAATTAAATAAACGGTTAAGTGAAAGGCTCAGGAAGCAGAGTTGGACTTTGAAAAAGCCTTAAAGTTTATCCAATTGCCCTTTTCAAGTTTAATTTGCCCCCATTCTCTTATTTAATGTAGGTTTTTAAGTTTGAATTTAAAAAAAAGTGAAGTAAAAGTTTAGTCTCTCTGGGCCCGAAAACTATCACAAGCAATCTTTTATTAATTTTAGTTAAAGAAGAATCTGTATTTGCATTGCAAGAGGCAAACTTTCTGCTACAGTACAAAGACCGTTGAGTCCTTTTAAATTCCAAGCAAACTTGTCCCACCTTCAGAGTCAGAAATATTTTAATTGGCTTTAAAAGATGACACCTTTGAAAAACACGCATATTGAAAAACAGATCACAAAAGTTATAAATCATACAATAGCTGACTTGGAAAGTCAAAAGTGTTTGGACACAAAAAACAGACATCAAATTGATCAATATATACAGTTACTGTAGCATGTACAAAGAACCCTGTTAATATGCAGTACACTGGGCACATGTGAGCTATTTCAGCAAAATACAAACACCGTAGCCTTCTTTGAGTAAATCAGTATCAAAATTTTAAAGAAGCATCCATGTGTCTCATTGATGCACTGGTGGGTAATAAAGCTAAACCAGCATATCAAACAACAATATTCAGAACCAGAATTGCTCTAATAAAATCCTGACTGCTGCAGCGGTCTTACATATGTAATCAGACAATGTGCTATGTGAAAAATGCCTTATCTGTGTCGCTCTTTAATTTGGTTTCTGTGTAATTTCCAAACTTTATTTACCTGCTGGTGTAAAATCATTTTGTTTTGGTGGGGGAAAGGACCAAATCACCTGCAATATACACCTGCACTCATTCGCTGTATTCTCTTTCCTCCCCCAGTGCTTTCACATAGCAAACATTGCATAAGAAGACAAGCTGAAAGCATGAACACATTCATTTGTGCAGATGAAGTAAGATGCGCTATATGGTTCACTAAAGTTCAGGAACAAATGGGTTATAAAAGAACTATGAAACTAACTGTGATCATTGTACAACAAAATGTTCTCATGCCTTCTGATAAATGTCCTGTGTATTGAACAACAATTACACCACCAGCCAGAATACAATAAACAGGTAATCATACAACAAAAAGTTATCCATACAACTACACAAACACATAATGCATGCATCTACAATCTTGTAAAAGAATGGGGAATTGTTAAGTGCTGAATTTACAGTTATGAAACATCAAATGAATGAATTGTCAAAAGATGCAGAAGAAACCACAGAAATTAATTTTGCTGTAAGCACGGAGCAGCTTGATTGCGAGAAGGCAGGATGTGCTACAGTTGAGTCTCGACTACATCAGTTGCATCACACAGAGCGTGATGCAGGCACAGAATGCCTCATGTTTGAACACTTGTTTGTTTTTTTTGTTTTTTTACGAAATGTAAAAAGGTATCATTTCTCTAAATGAATGCTTTTCAGCTGCTAAGTGACTGTGAACAGTTATCTTCAAGGCATTCCACAGATTTTTTTTACTTTCTTTTAATCTCTGAGGTTTGGCAGTGCCTGTCAAGGATTCTTACATTCCACATTCGAGGGCCTTCCAGTTTTGACTTGGCTTTCATTTTAAACTTGTTGCTCTGTAGAACATTACTGCCACAATCTAAGATCTCTGGCACTCGAAATCTCATTCAGCATTTGCCTGTATTTGGTGCCATCCTTTCTTACTTGTGTCCCTAGAAGTCTTTCGGTCCTTGCTGTTGAAAGTCACAGCCACAGCATAATGCAGCCAGCGCAGCATTACTGTGCAGACAAAGGAAGAGCTGTGCATTCTGCACACAGTGCTGTCTTTTGCAGCTGATGGCGTTATGTTAATTTTCCTCAATGAATCATTTGCTTGAGGCTTCTAATCGATCATATCATTGTTTTATGGTTGAAAATAACAGTTGTTTGTTTCCCCACATTCAGAAATCTGTACTTTTTAAAGGCACTATATTTACACAGTTTGCCATGCATAAAAGGAAACAATATATTTGTTGTAATATTAGTTGCATAATGAATTAAGGTTTTCATGAGACGTTCACTGATAACCAGTCAAATTGTTGCATTTGATTGAAAATTCAATAAAGAAAATAGATTTATTTTAAGCTGAGCAGTGGGTGACCTCGTCTTTTACCTTAAAAAAACATAAAGATATGCAGCCTATATATTTGCTGTTGTGAAGGGGCAGCGGGTTCTGTGTGGCGGTCTGCAAGTCAAACAAGTTCAATGTGCCGCTTAAGATGTGCAAATATCAAAGAACTCCAAAGTGAGCAGATAATTCATTAAAAAACAACCTTTTTTTAATAACTCACAGCTGAAATTTCACACTGTTCTATGCTTCACAACAGCTGCAGCACTGATCTTGTTCAACTGTCGGGCAATAAATTTCACCGAAGATCTGAACTGGAACGTGAATCTTTCACCATGTCATTGATTCTCGTCTACTGCTGAAAACATACATCACGTGTCAGAAACACTTTAATAATGGATTAAATGAGCAGTATATACAGCTACGAGGAATTGTATTGTAGTGTCAGAGACTCAAAATAAATCAGTACTCTGCTGGATGTGTAATTTCAGTAATTTGTTTTTTATTCTTATTGAGGCATCAGTAGTGATTTGAATAGTGACACTAGATGCAGAATTGTTATACTAATCAATACAGGAAAAGTTTGTCACTGGTTGCAGAGGTTTAGGCCTATGACTGCTCGCTGGACTGGAATTTGTGCACCAAAGAAAGCTTCGATGAATTGATGGCAAGTGATGTGGCATTTGAATTTCTGGCAGGTTTGCAAGTTCACTGCTCAGCCATTTGGCCCAGGAAAGACTTCACGTGTTTTAGATTTCCTGAGCCATTAATGATGATTCAGAAAATCTACAGCTTACAAACTTCTCACTGTATGGCACTTAAATACTTTATGCTACAGTCACACTAGGGAAAACCGTGACCTGTCCAAAATTGCCTTTGCCTTTGGCGCATCAGGCTGTTACCAGTTTGTGACTGAATGGAGGCAAGTTGGCATTCACATGCATTCTGTTTGTGAGAATATGGCTATTAACTGTGATACGTCACAAATCTGTTGTCACCTGTTGCAAATCTGTTGCCATCTACATACAGAGAAATTCACATTAAACAGAAATTCACATTAATGTTGTACATTCAAAATTCTGCCAAAAACTCAGAAATTCCACAGATGGCGACATAATTGCTGCAGGACAGCAAACTGCAGAATGACACAGGCACAACCTTGATTTTTATACTGAAATATAGCCTGAATATAACTAGGTGGCAACCAGCTAAGTCGAGTCTCTTGCAAAGAAACACACCACAGGCAAGTTGTGTTCATGGGTAAAGACTCAGACTGATTGCAACATGCTGACAGTCTCTCTGCACTTATAAATTACACATCAGTTTACTGTAAACCTTTACCAATGTCTGAGAGTGACTGCAGTCAGTTCCAATCAGACTGCAACTGTTTGGAGACAGGTTGCCTCCCACTGGGTGACCTGTACAATTGTTTTGAGATTGAAAGTGGTCGCCCAGAGGTTCAGCACGCAACACCCTTAACTTCCAGGTGACTGGTTTGTTGCCACAACTACTTGCAATCAAGTGCTGATAGTGAAAAAATTCCATGCAATCACTCGGCAACCGCCAATTTTTCCTAGCTGCAAAGAGATCGCTGTCCTATTTTTACTCTAGTGTGACTGAGCCACGAAGGCATCTCACTCAACTGCAAGGCAGCAGTTACAAAATAACACTGATGGGAAACAAATACCTTTTCTTTTTAATCCAATTATCTTTTCTTTGAACTGTCCCCTCTTTTTTTAAGATTAATAATGTCTTTGTTAAGTATGTATAATGAAGGCGACAGGAATGATGTAGTGTTTTTAGCCCCCGTTACTTTTAAGGTGATCATGATTTGCAGACTTACTGCAAATGTAAAGCAAAGTCTCTCCCCCATCTGAAAACACCAACAATCCTCTCATCAACTCCGGAGTTTTCATTGGGAGATGTCTGACAGCTCTTCAGGTAAAAGCTTTAACTGTTTTGAATCAACAGTCACAATTATGGCTAAAAGGCGAAAAAAAAAAAACCCAAACAAAAAACTAACCCCTCGTGCAATAAAATAGTGATTACAAGGCAGGGATAAAAGCAATCAGACTGAAGACGTGGGGAAACAGTTTAAAGCCTTTGTTAACGTTTATGGAGGCTGCAAAAATGAGTCACTTTTTGATTTAAAAAACAAAACAAAAACATCCTTCTACTTATGAAACAAAATTGGTTTAGCCAAACCTGCCAGGATCTTTGGTACATGTACTGAGATTATTTCTCCAATCATCTCTGGAAAGCTGACCTTGGTGTGCAGCGACTGAGCCTGGATGAAAAGGTCGAAGGTAAACTGATGGAGCTTCTTGACTGTCTGAAAGAGAGGAGGAGAAAAAATGACGTAATTTGGATGAAATGTGCTACAAACAGTGTTTTGACAACAACTCCTGGGCACATGACTCATGTATACACACAGCTAATGCGCTGCCATAAAATTCTGAGGACATGAATCATTTTCCTGCGCTGTAGACCACTTTTGAGATTTTTTTTGTTGTTGGAGGTATCACATTCTGCTAGTACTAACATAAAGAATGTGTGTTTTTATGAGCTATTAAAAATACTGCATCCCCTGTGATTTCACTGGATGTTTTGCCAAGAAATGTTTTAGTGTAATATAATTACAGCTCCTGCTTTACACTGTTTTTCCACTTTTTTTTTTCCCCTAATTTGTAAAAATGCTTCCACGAGTTTAGACAAGTGAGGCTTTTAGAAACTTTTACAAATGTCCATTTTTTTTCTTTCTGTTGGAAGAAGGATTATGAAGAATTAGTTTGAAGAAGTATCTCACCAACTCACCATTTGGAGAGAGTCCATAAGTCGTGTGAGGTGGTAGAACCTCTGAGAATTATTTGTCATCGTTTGAAGGTTAATGAGGCGGTCGAGTTCGTTGATGTAGGTGAGACGCAGTTCATCGAAGTACTTCTGACTCTTCAAACCCTCAACGGGTACTTATGAAAAGAAAACATAAAAAAAAAAGATTAAAAACCAACTTTGCCTACATGCCCAGCAGATACATTTCCGACTGCACTCTCTCTGCTGCATGTCCACTTCTTGATTCTTAATTTTCAAAACACAGGCCAGTACTTACTAATACTAAAGAGGAGCAAGGCCTTCATGCAGAGAAACTCTTCCTGGGTGATCTGCAGCATCTCAAACTCCTGAGAGAGATGTCTCATCCGTATGCAGTGCTCATACATGGTGGAAACGTGCATCCTGTCTCTGCAAATGTAAAAAAGGTAAGGATGAGGGATGTGACCTAATGGGAATGTTCAAATCACAAGAGATGAAGGAGAAATTGCTTTACACCCTGGACATTTATTCTGTAATAGATGACTACTGAAGAGGAAAGAATGTCAGAGGTTAAATCCATTTCCATCAGTGCTGTAACAGGGACACTGTCTTTGAATTATATTATAACGATACAGGTTTCTGCTGTGTCATCTTTGGCATCAGAGCTGAGGATGTTAAAAACACACAACTCTTTTACACTAAAATCCCCTCATCCATCCTAAGCTTAATGCTCACGATGAGTGCTGATTGTTTTTAATATTCGTGCCTTGGTGAATGGGTGAATGAGAGATTTGTTATCAAAGTTTGCCATCTCTTCTATTATGAATCTGGGAAAAGATAGTTTGGAACATATTCAGATTTTTATTCTGAGAAAATTAAGGGGGAATGAAGCCAGTTTCGGAATTAGAATACAGAAAAAAGCTGAAATTGAAAAAAAAAAAAGATATGAAATAGAGAAATGAAATGAGGCTGAATTTTCACCTCCTCACAGGAAATGAATGCAGAGTTTCAGATATGTGTCTGTATATGTGAATGATAGATCCGATATAACATAATTATATATATTATATCTGGAAAAGCTAACGATGAGTTATGAGGTGAGGTAAAAAGAAATTGTGGGCTAGAGTCAGGGAAGCTTTTTTCCCTGATCGGTGGTGATATTTTAGATACTGAAGAGGAAACTGACTGCTGTTTAATTCTGCTGTGGTAGCATCACAGCTGATAATGATTGGTAATGTTCTTTTTTTATAACCACGAAATTAACCCTGATAAATGTATATCTGACATGACTGTGGCGGGAACGGTGAAGTGTACTGACGCTCTTTGTGAAAAATCTCTCAGTCAATCCTTAATTCTCCAGTTATGTTGACTGTAATGGGGTTTTTAACCCCTCTTAAAGGACAGACTACACTCGCAGGATGTGGTGAGCGGCTAATTTAAAAGATGACAAGGAGAACTTCAGTCCATTAATACTGCTGCTCGCATGTCTTTCACTTAGTTTAAATTATTCACATTTCTGATTTTTATGGTCTCCACCAGCCCTTAATCTGTCCTCAAAAGCTGAGCTCCTGGTTTGCCACAGCCTGGAAAACAACTGAACACAGCTGTCCCGATCAAAATAACACGAGTTAGCAGCATTTGGATTTTGGCTGTACTTTTTGAAAAAGAGAGTTTGAAGTCACATGCTGAGTGTAGATTAGATTTATATTACTCCCTCCCTCTTTGTAGAAAAGTGCTACAATTATTTGAGTTAATTGAAAGTGAAGCTAAAACGAATAAAGAGAGCGAGTCGGGATCTCTTTTCAACTTAATACGTTTTATTAAAAACCTACAAGGTGAAATCCCTCAGACCAAAAACCACACCATATTCCCTGTTGTGATGCTCGAACTGTGGCAGGCTGTCTTCTCTACGTCTAAATGTGTAAATGTATTGAGTTGCTGCAGTCACGTGTATGAAGTGGCCAGTGTATGCGTATTGCTTTTATGAGGCTGCGAAAAATGGCTGCACTGTTACTCCACACAGGCAGTTCTATAAGATGTAAGTTCTGACTTATTTAAATATATTGTGCAAATGAATACTTTATCATGTAGATCACTTGCCTACACTAAACACTTTCAATATATAACAATGGATTTTTATTGTGCATTGTATTGTGTTATCTGTCTCCAGTAGACTGTGTCAGTCAGCATTTAATGGAACTAAATAAAGATTTCTTTGGTGTAAACATCAGTATTCCCCACTAACTCTCACGCAGACATCACCATTGTTGTTGATGCTCAGATCAGATTCATCTGCACTCTGCAGGGCTACGAGAGTCTGAATGCTGAAAACTGCATCCTCACTTTAATTTTACAGCAACAAAAGAACACTTAAGGAGAAAGTGGATGAGCATGGTCTTTAAAAAGCCTGAAACTATTTCTGCTTTACATTTTTAACTCTGGAAATGTTTTTCTGTTAGTCCGCCAGTCGGAGAGAAAACGAGAGAAAGAAGGAAAGATGAAGTGATGAAGGCAAATGAGAGCAGCTGCTTGCTCGCTGGCGGCGATCTCTAAATATAATGACGAGCACAGCATGTCAGTGACCCACTAATCGAATCCTTTTAGAGGATTATTGAATTCAGAAATTCAGAGCTGGACATACTCATTGAACACAAGGTCCGGGGCAAAGTAAAGCATCCTGCCATTTGCATTCTTATAGGACCTCCATCCCAAGGCAAACACCATCACCCCCATCCAGGATTGCTGAATGACGGTCATCTGGTCATCCACGTGGAGATTTCTGAAACCTGGGGACAAAGATTTGTGATTAGAAAATAAATGCACACACACACACACACACACACACACACACACACACACACACACACACACACACACACACACACACACACACACACACACACACACACACACACACACACAATCAATAGTGGACTCATTTGAAATCTATCAGAACACACATTGTTTGGCTATGTGAGTCTGCACACGGTAGTTTCATCAGGGTTTGGCAATTTTTATACAGCAAATTTTTTAAAAATTACTTTTTAGGGCGTTTTTCAGATTTTAGGGTAGTAGAGAGCAGACAGGAAAGCCAAAGGAATGACACGCGGGAAACGGTCCAAGGCAGTCTTTCGCTTGCTTGACCAACTAAGCTATAGCAGCGTGAAAGGCACAGCTTTATGTGACTTGTAATGCCCACCTCAGGTTGAAAAATAAAGCCAAGCCTCACACGGACACTTAAACCTGGCGATAAAATGATAAAATGCCCTCCTTTAGCAATGAAACAAACAAAAGAAATGATCGTGATTACTAAGTTCCTCTCATATAACACTTGTACATGTGTGTTTGTTTGTTAACAACACACCCGTTTGGATGTTGTTAGAGTGTAAAGTTAGGTTAGTAGGCGATTTGATTAACAGCTATCCCAGCAGAGACAGCTGTAGCCCACAGCTGTCTGATAATTTACACTAGTGCTAAATGGAATCACCGAACTGGACCTCCTGAGCAAGTTTCTGTTGTTGTTTTGGCTTGCGTGAGCCGGACAGTAAAAATCCCACTCTCTGGTCCAAATAAGTTCACTTAGACCTCCAACAAAACAATATGACCATGGCCAAAATGCTCAGATTGAGCCTTCAAAATGAGGCGTTCAGAAATCAGTGGGTGATGTCATGGTTTCTGCATCTATCTTATCCTAAGTCTGTGATAATAACACAGGACCTGCTGATGCTCCATTAATCCCAGATACATTTATCTGCATGTTGCAGCAATTTTAACGGTTACTTCAGCTGAAATCGTGCGAAGGATCACTTTTGCTAGTCTATTGCGCAGGACAAATTCAGACATTTTGGGCTTAAAACAGTAATAGAAAAGGGGAGAAATGGGAGAAAAAGAGAAAAGAAATGAGTGAAAACCCTCCAACTTGTCTCTCTAGTTGCTCAGGATGGAATGCATCCAGCCTCCTCCAAGAAAGCAAAATGGGAAACAAAAAAGAAAAGAAAAGAATGAATGACTGAGTGAGTGAAAGAATGAAGAGGCTGTAGCCAGGGACTTCCCCAGACACCACTGTTAAATTTTCTAAGAATGACCCCAAGCACCAAACAAGAAACCTTTGTGCCATCTTTGATTCATAATGAAGTATCACCAAATCTATTTTTAATCCTGTGAAAAACACTTAAAGTGTGGCTGTCGCGCTTTCTGAGCCGTACAACAAGACCAGTTAATAAAATGTTGTCCAACCCAGACATCTGTTTGAAAACGCTCACACGCGAGCGCTGACAACCAGAATGTGAGGAACACACTGTTTGTTTTCAACTCATATGATTTGTCTGCTCCGCCAAATGTGCCTGTATAGATTGTGAAATGCTATTGCTTGTTTTTAAAGTCACCAGACCATTTGTGTGACAGAACTGCCTCCTGGGACATCTGGAACAAGTCTTAATTTTCCAAAAAGCAGATCAAAAACTTTTGGGGAGGCAGCTTTTACACATTATGCTTCAAGCTAGCGGAACAGCCTTCCCAAAGCTCCGAAAGCCGATCAAATGTAAATTCATGGTCTATGTTTTCATTTCAGTCAATCTGGCTTTTAATCAGAATGTTTTAGGATCATTATCTTTATAATTCTTTTAAAATATTTTTTTATGTACTGGTTTTGAGATCTGGTTGTTACAGCACTTTGAACGGGACTGCTAACTGTATGAATGGCGCAGTACAGTCATGGGGTATCTACTGCTGCAGAATGGTGTGCACACAAATGAGGACCTACTGTCTCTAACAGCCCCCAGACAAAACTGCTGCTGCTCAGTCTTTACAGCCACCTTTTGAGTCACTGCAAAATCCCAGTCATTAAAATGATGTCCGCTAGACATATTTAATTTCCTCATTGTTGTCTCTTATTATGGGGGTGTGTTATGAAATTATTAAAACAACTTTTTTTTTCCATTGTTTAATTGTGAGTAGGAGGAGAGGGGTGATTTTCTGTGACTGGAGAATAATTGAAATTTTCTTTTCCATTTAGGTTTTTTGGGGGAATCATCAGGCTCTACTGCCACAGTCCCTCTGGGTTTTGTGTCCAGGAGTATGAGCACAGTGACACCTCTTTTCTCATGTTACATTTTTCCTATCAGAAGGAAGAAAAGGCCATGGGTTGCAGCTCAAAAATCTATCAAGACAGCTGCTTCGCTTCGTTGTTTTACAGGTTGGAGAGCTCATAAGAGACTGAATCACAGACATGGTTTAAAAAAACAAAAATTTTAATATTTTTTTTTTTTTTTTTTTATCTTTAACAACTGATCAAATAAATATCTGTATGTGGTGAGAGGCTTGTAGTTACAAAGCCACAGCAATCTTCACCTTACTCTTCAGTTCCCCTGAGCTCTTTGGAGCATTTTGGCATTCTTTCGCTCATTGTATTGGTTTCATTCACTCCCTTTGCTCTCATCAGCAGGCAGCTGTTTTTCAGCGAAAAAGCTCTCATAGACCCACAGAACCCCACCTCTCCAGCAACAGATACCATCCAGACAGCGACAAGACGGTTTCATGCTAGTTAATGATAGTGAAACAAAATCAACAGCCAATTATGCAAAGGTGCAAAGTCCAGGTTTTGTGTTTATGCAATAAGTTTTTGGTTAGTTACATTTGCATCAACACAAATGTTTGGTTTATATTATGTTGCTGTTACTCACATTTCTGTGAGATGTAGTTGGACGAGAACAGTGAAGCGGAACAGCCAGACATTTCTGTTAGGAGTTTGTAGAGGCCAAAAACAGAGCTGAGAGCAGTTATTAAAATTTACATTTCTTAAGCACGCTTCCTAATGCTGCTCCCTGTCTGCTGATTGCTTAAATGAGCAGTTGTTTTCCATATTCATTTAAAGGCAATAACATGCAAAAGATCCCCCTGTTTGAGACTGGTAGAAGACAAACAACCCCAGGAGGGTTGCGTCAGGAGGGGTATAAAAATCTCTGCCAGATCAACATGTGGATCCATCTGCTATGTCGACTCCTTGTGTATGAGGGAGCAGCCCAAAGAAGAAATATAAAGTGTAGGTGTGTTCCTGTTGCCCCCAGATAGCCATGAACTTCTGACTGCAGCACTGAGAAAATCCTTCATAACTAGCTTTCAAATGCAACAAAAATCAGTTTATCAGCACTGTTCCAACCAGTGTCCTACCTGGCAATCCTTTTGCCCATTTGACCACTTTGACCAGCTGTCTCTCCCCCAGCTCGTTGAGGCTGGTGAGCAAGGTGGCAGCGGAGTCTGGCTGGCCACAGTCGTGGCCTGCATTCACGACCTCAGGCTCAATGGCCTCCAGGATGTTGAGGAAGACCAGCTGGGAGTTGAGATGCACACCAGATTTAGGAGAGATGTGTGGGATAACCTCCACTGGATCCTGAGCAACATGATCTTCTTCTGGGCTTTTCTGTTGTCCAATCTTCTTTAGCTTACGTGCTACAAACAGCAAGAAATTTGAAATGAGTTCATGTCTGTGAAGGTAACAGTTCTCAGTTCAGGTTTCACACATTTTTTTAGGACATGAATCGGGATCTGCATCTGGAGTAAAACAAGGCAATGGTTTCTTCTCGTCCTGCAGCACCCGCTCTGGCTAAATGGTATATGCAGAATAAAAAGATGGCGTTAGTAGCAGTAGCTAACTGACGAAATTAAAAATCACAAATTACATCCTCCCACATCAGGCCATACCAAGACATTTGGAACATATATGCCTATTTTTCCTTAAAAAAGCATTAGCAGAGCCTACAAGTACTATGCTGAAATAATGCATTCCTACTTTCCAAATCATACGTCAGAAATGTCTCGTACTGCAACTGTGGATTTTAAGTAACCATTTTAAAGGAAATATTCAATTTGTCTCAACAATACTCAATACTGTGCTACTAATAGGCTAGAATATTGAATCATATTCCATTTGAAAGAAGACTCACTGAACAGATGAGCCTCATCTAATGGAAAGTCTTTCATCATCATGTGCAAGCCCTTACTGGTAACGTGGACATAAAAAATTATTTATTTTTTTGACCTTTGCAGAATCCTAAAATATTTTCATTAACTATACAGTTCAGTGAATCTCTTATTGTGTTTCTTTGTGGGATATATGTATCGTTAAAGACAACAAAAACCAACAACACAAAATAGTGTATGTTAAAAAGTAAACAAATTGGTTTCCCATCTTGAGATTAAGAAAGCTGTAATTTCTTCCTCCACAAATGCTGAAAATCCCGTAGCAGCTGCTCTGTATGGCAACCTGCACTTACAAACCAAATGAGAGCAGGAGAAGCTGCCAAATACATTCAGTTCTCTAACAGTCAGATTTAAGATCACCTATAATTCACTAAACTCAGTCCCTGACTGTTTTTTTTTTCCACAAACGGTTTTAGGAACAGTTAAGCTTCAGCTCAGCCTCCTATTTGGGAATGTCGGCTCGCTGAAAGAGTGAGCGACAGGAAAATACAAATAGCGACGATCTGACGAGTGTACCAGAGAACAAGTGCTTATGTGCTGTGGCAATTTTTGAAGTGCAACAAGATTTTTCGTACAGGCATCATTTTACAATCTAATTTTCTGACAATTAATCTGTTGTCGTGTTGGGGGGAAACAAAAGAAGAGATGGGGAATCAAACTATGAGGAACTTATTAAATTTTAAATCTGTTTCATCAGCGTTGAGTGACAGTAAAAAAGTAACTATTAATTGTCATGCAATTGCCTCTTGCAGCTTCTGTGCAGAGAATGTCTAATTAAAACTGCAGCCTGGCTCTTCAGTTTGATAAATATTGAACTGCCAGTTATAGACACGACTTAAGTCGCTCTCAGGAGTGGCAGGGCTGAAAGAAAATTGCAGATTATATAAGACGGATAATTTGCAAGTCTCACATTTCCATCCCTGATCCAATAACAAACATTTTGAGTAAAAATGGTTTATTAAAATTTTTTCCTTGGGATTCTCAACTGTGACACAGGCAGGCATCTGATCTTTGCAGAGCACAATGTAAATGGTTGGGTTGAGCTAACCTGACGCCCTCCATACTTGAGCTTAAACTAATGTAAAGAGACAGAGACGCCCAAAGGTAGGAGTTTTTGTTACACTCGAAGATCCAGGAACAATAAACATTTCAAATTGGTGACAAACACTCGCATTAACTGAAATACTTTGGCATCTGTGTCATTGTGGGAGTAAAAAAAGTGATTTTTCCAGTATTAGCTCATCTTCTCTCAAATCACATCACACAGGTGAACTTTATCACACCTTTTCCGCCCAGTGGGTTCATCGTTTTTGATCATATCTGCATTACAATCACCATCTTTACAATCACTGTCTTTCAAGGCCCCTGGACTGAATAAAAAAACAAAATTCAGTTGAGCGTCTCCTCTCATACTTTTGTATAATGGGTGACGTTCTAATTTTTTTACACTTCAGAATTTCCATTAAACGTTGTTTCTGAAATTATGAGAGATACAAAAGCACACGAGGGCGGTAAAACTGAAGATTACATCAAGTCGAGTGTGCCAGAGAAATGTTCACATTTTTATATAAACAGAATAACTTTAAATAAACATATTTTATTTGTAATCAATACCATACAAGTGCTTTACATAGTATAACATTATATAGTAATGAAATAACCAAGACGTCAATATAATAATCCATCCATCCATCCATCCATCCATCTTTTCAATTATATATATGATTGTCATATATGTAACAATTTCTGTGAAAATGTCCGAGTTTGAAGACTGGATCAAACCTTTACTTGTTCTTCCAAATTTATGGCTGCCTTACTTTGAATACCAGTGAACCGTACATACAAAACAATGACTCACGACTGGGAAAAACCAAAACCTTCTGCTCAGTGATCACTTTGGACTGAACGTCACAGGCCAGTGTTTACTTGGAGACACAGATTTAGTGTCCCTACCAAAATGTCAAGTAAGGGCTTGAAATGTAAATCCTTCTGTTGGATAATTCCACAGAAGTGCTCATTATCGCCTCTTAATTACTACTGTTCTGTTTTTTGTACAGTACTGTATGCACTTGTTTCTACTTCATGTGCTTTTCTGTAAGAAATTATGTCATTTGAAGTTTAGCAGTATTGCTTTAAAACATGAATGTGAACTTTATTTTCTGGTAATCTAAATATGATCATAATATTACCTGATAACTGCCAGAACATAGTGTTTTTATTACTCCACTACTGCCTTGTTTTACCCCTGTTATTAGATAAATCTGAAACTAAGTCTAAAATATGTAACTAAATATACTGCTAGTATTTTGTAATAGCTTTAGTAATTGGTACTCCTTGTTTGTCACTATAGTAGCACACCCAAAGACCACCCAATCAAAATTAAATAAGTAGTAGAGAAAAAAAAAAAAACCCCACAACAACACAGAAAACATGAATCCAGATCCTACGCTACTATTGGGCAGGCAGCCTACAGACCACCTGCCAAGTCTTCCATTCCAAACCCTCTTGACGTGATCAGAGGTACAAGCACACAGAGGTCAGAAAAAACAGATCATAATGTCTCTTGGCACATGCACAGCTGTTCAACTGTGACCTCAGTGCAAGGCAATAAATAAAACACACATATACACATTCTCACTGCTTGCAAAACATAAAAAAAAATCAAACATACAACATATACGTGAGGGATTTTATTGTTCTCTGAGAGAATAAATGACTTTATTTTTCCAGCATACCTGTTGTAGAAGCTTTTGACCTTGTAAGACATGTTCTGATGCCTTATCTTGTATAATATTTACTGCTCTGTCATTTCTGGGGAATCAGTTTGAGATTTTCCTTCATTCGCATCTTTTCTGCCCGGCTGCAGAGCACCAAGAGAGAACGTGTGACTGCGTATGTGCATTATGGTTTTCCTTAGCTCCATATCTAATGAGCACTTTGATTTTTTTCTTTGAAGAGATCAATAGACATGTGGACTAGAGTGTGAGCTATTATGTAGAATTTCAAAGTAAATTCAATCAAATTAAATAAATAAATAAACTTTGCTTACTAATTGATTGTTTTCATCTTGCTAATCCTGCTAATATAACAGCATTAGTTAAAGCATCTCATCAGACACAGAAAAGCTGTTCTGAGGTTTTTGAGGGAATAAAGGACTGCTGTTCTTTGGCTATCAAACAATCATACAGTAGCAATATGGATTGGAAAGAATTAGTATTTTTAATATTAGTTAAGTCAAGATGTTTGTTATTTATTATACAACCAAAAAATATGGTTTATATGGCTGCTGTCTTGGCCAGGTCTCTCTTGTAAAAGAGACTGTGATCTCAATGGGACTTCCTATTAAAATAATAATAATAATAATAATAATAATAATAATAATAATAATAATAATAATAATAATAATAATAATAATAATAATAATAATAATAATAATAATAATAAATGTAAATAAAAACAGAATGGAATAATTTGTAAATCTCATAAAACCAAATTCAAATACAACATGGAAAACGTATCAAATGTTTAAACTGAGAAAATTTTAAGAAAAAAATAGTCATGTGAATTTGATGGCAGGTTGTTTACCACTGTGTAGCATCTTTTCTTCTTTCAACAACCGTCTGTAAATGTCTGGGAAGTGAGGAAAGCAGCTGCTGGACTTTTGGGAGAGGAATGCTTTCCCATTCTTGTCTGATTGCACTCAGCACTCAGCAGTCCTGGGTCTTCCTTGTGTACTTTTTGTTTAATGATCTGCCAAATGTTTTCAGTTGCTGAAAGGTCTGGACTGCAGGGAGGCCAGTTCAGCAACTCGACTCTTCTATTATGAAGCCATGCTGCTGTAATAAATGCAGTAACGATTTAGAATCATCTTGCTGAAATATGCAAAGCCTTCCCTGAAAAAGAAATTGTCTGGATGGGAGCATATTTTGTGCTAAAACCTGTACTTTTCAGCACTGATGATGCCTTTCTAGATGTGCAAGCTGCCAATTCCATAGACATCAGAAATGCAGATTTTTTTTAAGTGAGTGCTGATGAAAAGCTGGATAGTTCCAATTCTCTTTAGCACAAAAGGTCATGGCATCCATGGTTTCTGAAAGGAATTTCAGATTTTGATTTTCATCAGTCCATTTT
The DNA here is from genome assembly GCF_007364275.1 of Archocentrus centrarchus. Classification (NCBI taxonomy): domain Eukaryota; kingdom Metazoa; phylum Chordata; class Actinopteri; order Cichliformes; family Cichlidae; genus Archocentrus; species Archocentrus centrarchus. Next base: position 27,833,757 of record NC_044359.1, read on the forward strand.
AAATGAGCTTTGGCCCAGAGAAGGTGTTTCTGGATCATGTTCACATATGACTCCTTTGAATAATAGAGCTTTAACCTGCATTTGTGGATGGAGCAGTGAACTTGTGTACACAGACTGTGATTTCTGGAAGTGTTTCTGAGCCCATGCTGTGATTTCCATGACAGAATCATACCTGTTTCTCATGCAGTGCTGCCTGAGAGACAAAGATCACAGGCATCCAATATTGACTTTGGGCCTTTTCCCTTTCTCCAGATTCTCAGAATATTTTAATGATCTAGATGATGAGATGTACTTCAATTTTACACTGATGATCATTATTCTGAAACTGTTCCACAAATTGTAGATTTGAAGAGTTTTTTGCAGATTGGTGAACCTGTGTCATCCATCCATCCATCCATCCATCCAGCCAGCCAACCAGCCAGCCAGCCAACCAGCCAACCAGCTAACCAGCCAGCCTTTGCTTTTGAGAAAGATTTTTAAGGAAAAAATAGTCATTTGAATTTGATGGCAGGGTGTTTACCACTGTGTAGCATCTTTTCTTTTCAGTCCTGTTACTGACCTATTGCCATTTAACCCAATTGCTACAAAATATTCCTCCAGCTGTTTATTTGTAGTACTACTTACTTTTCCAGCTTTTTGTTGCCCCTTTTTTGTTGAGACGTGTTGCTGCCGTCAAATTCAAAACAAGATAAGATTTTTTTTAATGAAATATTAAAATATCTCAGTTTTATCACTGTATCCTGTTTTTATTTACATTCTGCATAGCGTCCCAACTTTTTTGGAATTGGGGATATATATGCCAGCATGCAAACAGGGACTCAAACCAGCAACCCACAATTTAGTAGTCGGCTGTCCTAAGCTCAAGTCTTTGTCTAATATAAGGGAGCAGATAAATGTATCCTTGGATTCAATCATCTTGGATGACAGTTCTTAAGGGATCAGAGTCTCTACCTGGCTTGGGAAGACTTTGGAATCTGACAGGAGGAATTAGGGTAAATTGCTGGGGAAAAGGTAGTTTTACCTCAAGGCAGATGAATAGATGTGAAATACTAATGTTATAGTTTGAACTCTGGGATGTGCAGTGCTAGAATTAAAATAACTAGAACTGCTTGCTTTTTGACAAGGCCTCCCCATTCCAAGTGTTCAAAACCAAAGGAAACCTACCCACTGGATCGTATAGCTGCAAAGCAAAACTTTGACTAAAGTAATAACATTAAATCTGTCAGTGAAGCTATGGAAGGACGCTCTTATTTCAGGAAGTCTCTTTTAATTTTAAATAAACGCTGGAGAGAAAAAAAAAGGGTGGTTTGTGTACACCGTTAAATAAAGCTGGCTGATGGCTGTGTCCCACCATTGTTGGGACACCTTCATTGGACCAAATGACCAAATGCTTTATTACTCAAACTCTGTACTTCAGTAAATGATGTTCACTCGTTTCTGTCATTATTAACTCTTGTTTGCTGACAGTGAAACACTAGCCAGCCTGGATTTTGACTTGCTTCTTTTATATTCAGATCCTCAGGTGCTTTAAAAACTTTATTTGCCTTGTGAAGACTGACAGCAGAAATAAAAAAAAGGGAAACAGTTGACTTACCTTGAGGTAGACAGATAAATATGAAATACTACTATCATCATTAGCATTGCGTGAACTCTACCCTATAATTAAAATAACTTGCATTACCTGTTTTACCTGATATGACTGTGGAACTTTTATCATTGCAATAAACTGACTTACTGACTGTTATTTTTTTTAAAGTCAGAATATAAAATCTAGCAGTGGAACTTTGACAGAATGGTCCCAATTCACTGAGCTGCCAAAGAAAGCCAGAGAAAGCCAGTGGCTTGTGTGTATCATTAACTTAAGCAGGTTTAACTCTGACTTGCTGATTGCGAAACAGTAGACAGCATGGACTGTGAGACACAGGTCTTCTGTTCATGTCTAAAGAAGCCCCAAAAGCTGTTTTTAAAGCCTGCCAGACAGCTTAATATATTCTATGACATGTATTTCCACTGGGATAGCTGAAAAATAAAAATAAAACTGAAAGTAGATATTCACTTTCTATTTGTGGATGTAATTAACATTCCAGGAATAATATGGAACTCGTGATAAAAATCAAATCAATCATAAAAACTATGACTGAAACAGACATAACATAAACAAGATGCTTCTCTTCAGACCTTCCAAACTACAGACAAGTGAAACAAATAACAGATATAATCTATGTATATAGCTGCCAGTGCATTTGGCATTTGGTAATACATTAGCCATAATATTCTGTAAGTATTTTAGGACTTTAAAGTATTTTAAGTAAAACACCATCTGGGATAATAGGACCAAATATATAATTTCTCTGCTTCCACTTCAACAAATGATTGCCATAAATTTCACTGTGAGATGCCAAGAGTGAATTACATGTCTATGATGAGAAGATAAGTGAAAGGAACGTTTTAGCCACAACCAGAAAAGGTGTCCCTTTTTACTAACAATCACAGCATTAGATCACATTTTCCCTCCATGGGTTTGTCAGTGACTGGTGGCAAAATTACCAGCATGTCTGCTGCTTTAATTCACATGTCTCATGTCAGCTTTGTGCTTCCAGTACAATTTTCACCGTTAACAGAATGAGAAAATGGAAGAGAGTGAAAATTGAACACAAGACTAAAATTAGTCCACTACATGTCAATCTTTACAGCCTAATATGACGAGCAGGTCTTGGTGACAGTAAGGAGAAGTGAATGGAAGAGGTCTAAATTGCATGGCAGCTCAGTCAGGGGCTTGATTATCAGTAACATCCCCTATTGTGATGATGCTGCAATTGAAGAGAGCCAGATAAGATGTGCAGTGTAGAAAGAATAAAATACTTCTCAGGAAACCATTAATAGTTTCACTTTTAGGACTGCACTTTTCTTTGTAGTGTGCTTTGTTCATCTGTCATATGGTGCACAGTGTTTAGTATAGTTCTTTCTCACTTTCTCTATGTATATATACCTTGAAAAAGTAGTCCAACTACTGATTACTGATTTAAAAAGTAACTTAGTTACTTTACTGATTACTTAATTTTAGAAGTAACTAAGTTAGATTACAAGTTACTTTATTAGTTACTTTCAACAGCGGCCGTTTGTCATGAAGTGATTCAGATGGTTCTGTGTGTTTTTCTGTGTAATGTCTTTGCTTATATTGGTAAACAGAGTGCAGTCAACATGATTTATGAAGGGCTTATATATAAAATGCAGAAATAATCTTTTTTTCAACAATCTTTAGGAGTCTGTGTTATTGTACCTACATGCAGTAACCATTTTATGCAGCACCATGGTAAAACGGTTATTGCACGGTTACTGCATAAAAACCATAGTTAACCATAGTGGATTTTCGTAAGGGCAGCTCTGCTTCGCTCCACGTGTTAAGTCTGACTGCGCCATGACTCCCGGTGTTTCCTCATATTTGACGTAGTGTTTTTGAAGCTAGATAGCACATTGTCGCCAGCCCAGAGCACACAACTAACCTCGATGTTGTCATCTTTAGCTGACACAAACTCAAAATAGTGCCTGTATTTCAGCTAGAAAACGCGAATCTCTCTCCTCCCTCCATTGGTTACATTTGTGTCGCTGTGTGCTGTTATTGTCCTCAACTGTCCCATCTGCCAGACGTCACTCCCCGAGGCAAGAAGAAAGCAAAAAAATATATCTTTGTACTGAGGAAAATCACAAAAATAGTAAAGCACTGTGACTTGGATAAGTAACTTTAATCTGATTACTGGACTGCAAAATAGTAACGCGTTAGGTTACTCGTTACCGAAAAAAAGTAGTCAGATTAGAGTAACGCGTTACTAAGTAACGCGTTACTGACATTTCTGAAACCTGGGGACAAAGATTTGTGATTAGAAAATAAATGCACACACACACACACACACACACACACACACACACACACACACACACACACACACACACACACACACACACACACATACACACACACACACACACACACACACACACACACACACACACACAATTTGCAAAAAAATCCATCCCACCTCCAAGAGTCATTCCAGCTTCAAAGCACTTCTTCAGGCGACAGGAGGGGCAATTCTTTCTTCTTAGCTTATCGATAGTGCAGTCGTTCTTGCTTGCACACAGGTATTTCTGCTTGCCTACATGAGGAGCAGAGAAACCAGATGTTACTTAGCTAAAAAAATATAAACCTCTGCAATTGAAGATAACCATCAGTAAAAGTAAGACCCTTAAGGAAGTGTTGAAGTGTAGATTAAACAGCTAGAATCTCAAGCGGACTTGGCACCAGACTCACAGCCCAGTTGGATGCTTTAAGCTTTACCTTCGGCAGCTCTTTTGAAGAAAACCTTGCAGCTGCCACAGGTGAGTGCACCGTAATGGCAGCCAGATGCCTCGTCTGAGCAGATCAGGCATGTCCTCTGAGGGGGAAAGAAGAACTCCATGGGAAACATGTGCTCCCTACCGGACTCAAACCTGCAGTCAAACATAAAAAAACAAGATTTCTATAAACCAGAAACTATTTCTATCCCACATGTGGGATGAAAGCGGGTCCTTGCTGGACAGACTGCCACTCTGTTACATTATTCACTATTTTAATCATTGTTTTTTTTTTGTTTGTTTGTTTTTTGTCACTATAATAGCCAGTTCAGGAAAAAAACAAGTTCCTGAATTTAAACTCATACTATACCACAAGTACAGTATGACAAGTATACTGTCCAACTCTATATCACAGATATTTACTAGTCTGCATGCATTTCACATTTAAGCCACTTAATGCATCACATTGAATGTCTTACTCATCCTCCAGACCCATGCTATAGTTTCTCTGCGAGTTATATAATGAGGGCACAGTGTGAGCACTTATGAAAGTGTGGGAAAGACTGAAGTGCTGTGGCCACACTGTGGTGGGGGCTGGGGTGGGTTGTGTGAGCTGCAGCCTTGAACACAGACAGATTGGAGAAAACTCAGACATAACGCTGCCTCGGTGACGTGCCACTTAGATATCAAGGTTCAGTGTAAAAGAGACAAGGATGAAGGGAAGAGCCTCGCTGTGTCCTGACTCATTTTAAAGATAAACAAAATATTTCATCAGAATGGGAAAACTCAAGTATGAGACACATGCATCTGGGTTTTGACTGTCTCTCTGTACAATATTATAATAATGAGCAAATCTAATTTACATTTATTTTTATGTAAGCTCTTTTCAGTAGAGACACTGATTATTTAAAAAAGGACCCTTTTGTTCATAGCTTCACATTTATTTAATCCAGAACACTAATGCTCAGTCTAATTAGATTTCTTTAACATATAAGTCTGGTTGGGTTGTGATTAAAATGACACGACAATTTGAACAATGAGAGTTGAGATTATACAAAGCAACACAGTATTCTTATGAAGCCTAGGATCCCCTGCTGACAAATGTGAAAAATATGCACGTCAATATGCCAAAGCTAGGACCATACAATAAAAGAGACTGCTAATTTAATAATTTTTTATCCTAATGTCTATATTATAGTTAACTTGGATTCTGTTTTTTTTTCAACAGGATTTAAAGAATTATAATCTGTTGTATTGCTCTCTTATTCGTTCATTGTAATCCTCTTATTGTTGTTTTTTAGGTAGACAATTTTAAGATCTGTCCAGGGACAACAGATGAAAAATAGCCTTTTGGCTAATTCTGGTGCATTTACAGTAATGTTAATTAATGTACACTGTCCCTGTCAAATAAACTAATAATAAAAATAAAAAAAAAATGGCAGAAAAGAGCTTGAATTGATCAAATTTGCACATAATATGTTAACAGAAAGGAAATTTTTCTTAACCCAGCCAACCAAAATGTGGTATCCTATTATACATAATTGTGTATATCCTAAGGCTTTTGGTACTTTCTTTTTCAAAATTAACTTCCTGTCACAGCTTTTTGCTGTGCTTAAAGATACCGTAAAGGGTAAATTATCTGGGCTAACCACATTTAGCTCTTTTTACTGAAAACAGGAAACTAGCAAGATTGTTTCATTGACAGAGCAAGGGTGATAAACATGTTTTTTTTTTAACAAGGAGACTGACTTTTTTTTCTTGAATAAAACCTGATGAGGGCATGCTTTTTATGTAGCGTGAACATAGTGCTATCTTTTAGTTTAGTTACTCTGTTGATTTGCAAATGTTTTAAAATGTACTGATTTGCATGGAGTGTATTTGTTTAATTAATGTGTTTACATAAGGTTTTAGATGTGGAACCCAGGTGCTTTAGGGCACAGTTAATGGGGATCCCAACAGAATGAAACAAGCAAACAAAAATCAGTGTTATTCATGTTTGAAAAATTCATAAATAATTGTTCCAGTCATCTGGATTGTGTTTATGCTCAGTCCAGATGATGTAGTCCAAAGAGAGATTATTATAAATACTTCATTAGAAGTTTACACCTGAAGCTATAAACATTGATCATATTTAAAATTGAAGGATTAATTAATGGGACTTCTTTAAGCAGTCTTGCAGGAATGGGGTCTAACAGAAATGTTGATGGTTTGGAGTAACTATTGAAGTTAACTCAAAGAATAATCAGAGAGAAAGATAAATATCAGTAGTATTGAAAGTAGCTGATCATAAAGATATGTCTTTGAGATGGTTATAAAAATTTTTCTCTAATGGTTAAAATGAAGTCATTACTAGTTAAAGTTAAAGTTAAATGTGAGGCTCAACAGAGCTCTGACTCTTTATCAGCCTGGCTACAGTGCTGAAAAGAAACCTGGGGTTCAGGATGTCCCATCAAAATCAACAGAACCTTTTCACCAGACCACAGACCACACACACACACACAAAAAAAGAACTTGGTGCAAAAAACTAAAGAAATTTGTGTTCGGTGGATTATTCACTGGTTAGGAAAATGCATTTGTGGGTTGAGCAGCAGAGTTGAGTATGTGGGTTGCGCCCATCAAAAACTTGCCAAATCTTCTCTGCCAGTGTCAAACAGCTTTTTCTGCTACCGACTCTTATTTTGAGCTCCTGGTATTCCAAGGTGCTGACAATCACATCACTGGAGGCAGCCTCAATGCAGAGAGATCTGGAGATGAAATTCTGTGACCAGTGGCAATCCCGTATCTCCACAGTCTGGGACCAATCGCTCTCCCGCACAGAGCGGGCTTTATCAGAGACCACCTGGAGAGGATGGAACAGCCTGCTTGCATTCCTGATCGCAACTCCACTGAACTCTTGTTGGATCAGCTTGGGCGTGCTGTTTGTGCCAGTGTGACCAACACAACCACATTGGCTGACTTGTGACAAATACTGCTTGAAGAATGGGATGCAGCGGTGTGTGACCAAGCTGGTGACCAGCATGAGGAGGAGGTGCCACGCTGCTGTGGCTGTGTATGTTTCTTCCACATGTTACAGAGGCCCCTGTTTGCTAAAATGACTAAATTGTTAAATTGCCGATACATCTTCTTTCTTCAAACTTCAATCATCCAATCGAATAAACAACTCCAAATGTGGCACCATTTAATGGGAAATAAACAGGCTTTGAAAAAGTATTGCCGTATTGCCGAGAAACATTGTTACAACAATGAAACAATCAACCAAACACAAATTTCCTTAATTTTTGTGCTAAGTTGTGTGTCTGAGATGATGTTTTATGGGCTGAAAAGTAAATCTGAGTTTCAGTGTCTTGTGGCATTGATGTAAATGGTAAACGGACTAGTTCTTATAGAACGCTTTTCTACTCTAGCTGAGCACTCAAAGCGTTATGTGTGATCCAAACATCCCTCCTTTGTAAGCAATAGGTGTAACTCTGGTGTAGTTTCAGAGGTAGAACATTACAGATGAACCAAGTCTGAATGAATACTGTGCAGTTTTATTTTACCTTTATTACAATTTTAAAATGCAAAAAATGACCCTCAGGTGATACTCACATATGCTCCAGCATTAACTTTTGTAGCATACTGATGTCATCTTCTGAATGATTAGATTTAATATAGTTGCTATGGTGAGCATTTAAACATTTTCTAAATAAAGAGATAATATCCAGGTTTATTCTTTCCCACTAGACACAACATGTATTATGTACCCATGTATTTAAAAAAAAAAAGTATTATACTGTAAAAATACAAATACATAACTTTCAAAAGGAACACATTAACTGGCCTTTTTTTTTTTTTTTTGTAAAACTGCTTTGTGCCGTCGTACAAGAATTAGCAATAATTTTCCTGGCAGGACCGCTCCCCGATCAGACACAGTGTTTTTGTATATAGTGCTATGGGTAAACATCTGTTTTCATTTGTTTACGTGGTCATGGCTTATCCATGGTAAAACAGCTGAGAATGATATATTATGGTCTGATTCTAGATAGATCACGTTTACTTTAAGTGCTTCATAATAATCACTGAGGTTGTTTCTTCACTCTACTCACTTTACTCTACTATGCAAGCCTCTCGATTTGTGCTCACATTGCTGCCACTCTGGATACTCGGTTCACTCCACGCACAGACAAAACTGAAACATTCAGTGTCCAATTCCTGCTCTTTGTTGCCGGCCTTGTAAAATTCTTCAAAGCTTGGCTGGTTGCTAAAAACGAGTTCTGCACTGATATTAAAGGACATTAAAGGATCCAATCATGTTATTTTTCTTGGTGGTTTCTACCAAAGCTACTCCTATTATGATTCTAATCAGAACTGTTCTTACCTCTATTGGAACAATGAGGCCAGTCCCTTTATTTTTGCTGTAGACTGAAAACATTTAGGTTTTGAATGTGAGGCAAAAGATCAACATCTCAGTTTTTATTTCCAGGTATTTACATCTGGATCGGATTCACAGTTCAGATGGTAGCACCTTTTTTCTGAAGTCACCCATTTTTTTGTGTGAGCAAAAGTACTGGAACATGTGACTGACAGGTGTGTTTTGTTGCCCAGGTGCATCCTTTTACATTGATTACTCAAACAACAAATAGCGCCGAATGTCTGTGCTTAGTTTCAGATTTGGGTTTTGCCTGTGCAGACTGTGCATTTATACAGAGGAGTAACCAGCATGAAAATGGGTGAAAAATGGTAGTATGTAACAGATTTCAAACAGGTAGACTAAGGAAAACAACAGCAGTTGATGACAGAAACATTGTAAGAACAACTTTTAGTGACATCAGCAACAAATTCCAGAGGGCAGGAGTGAAGGTGTCACAATCTACTGTTCACAGAAGACTCCATGAACAACAGAGGCTTCACCAGAAGATGCAAACCACTAATTAGCAAGAAGAAGAGGAAGGCCAGGCTGGAATTTGCCAAGAAGTGCAGAGACAAGCATCAGAAATTCTGGGACAAAGTTTTATGAGAGAAAGATGAACTTTTAACAAGGTGATGAAAAGGCTAAAGGTTGGAGAAAGGATCTGCTCATGAGCCCAAACATACGAGCTCATCTGTGAACAGTGGAGGTGATGTCATGGCTTGGGCTTGCATGGCTTCTTCTGGGACGAGCTCATTAATCACTGATGATGTCACCATGATAGCTGCAGTACAGTGAACTCAGAAGTCTACAGAAACATTTTCTACATTTTCTACAGAAACTTCAATTTAAAGAAAGCTGCAACCAAACCGATCGTGAGATCCGTCATCATGCAGCAAGATAATGACCCACAACTACAAAGGAGTTCTTCGGGGGCAGGAAGTGGAAGGTTTTAGACTTGGCTGGTTAATCTCCAGACTTGAACCATACAGAGCATCTTAGCTACTAAAGAGGAGACTGAAGGGAGTAACCCCCCCCCCCCCCCCTCCAAAGAAAACAAAAAAAAAAACAAAAAACAAAAAACAAAAAAACAAAAAACAAACAACAACTGAAAGAAGCTGCGGTGAACACCTGGAAAAACACCACAAAAGAAGAATGCAAAGATTTAGTGATGTCAGTGGGTCACAGGCTTGATGCAGTTACTGCTGCTAAATATTAAATCTTATTCACTTTAATCTATTTGAAGCTTTTCTGTTCCAAGAATTTTGCTCACAAGAAAAATGTGTAGCTTCAGACGAAAGGCGCTGTCTCCTGAACTGTGAATCAGCTGAGATGTTGATCTTTTTGTCTCAGATTGATTTTTGATGTCAAACCCAAATGTTTTCAGTCTGCAGCAGAAATAAAGGGATCGACTTCACGGTACTTTTGGAGGCGAGTGTATGTCCTGGGGATTTGTTTCTGACAATTAACCTACTGGGTATCAGTGAGTTTTGCAGCATTCACAGGGCTGTTTTTAATGCTGTGACAGTTCCAATCAGCAACCTCTTTGTCCGAAACTGGAACTCTGGTAGGATTACTGATACAGAGTGCAGGAAACAGTAAACAAGAAAATAGCCCAAGTTAATGTTGAACAACTTTCAAGCTGCAAAGTAAAAAATTAAAAAATTCCTGTTAAAATGTTTCTTTTCTTCTCTTGACAGGCATAAAGCATTGTCTTTCCATCAGGCATATTCCTAGAATTTAATCAAAACTGCAACTTTACATGATTGCCTGGCTAAATATCCTCAGCCAGCTGTGCAGCTCACTGCCACGAGGTCCAAATGGATGAAACATGCTTGAGGTTTCTTGCAAAAAAAACCCCCACAGATGTTCCTCATGCCCACAGCACTTGAAACTGCAGCACGTGCACACGTCTATTGCTTTATTAAACTCTGAATAGTGAGGCACAAAATATTTTTGTTAAAACCCAACTCAAGAAACAGCAACAAGAGGCAAAGCAGCAGGCTCTCACTCACGGCGTAAGAGACATTTTAGCGATGTGGCAGTGGGAAAAAGAGTTCAGCAGAGATCAGCTTTTTCCAAATGAATGGCAGATCATTGCTGTAGTTGCTAAACAAAGGCTGAGTGTGTTTACAACTGTCTGTGTTATTTATTTATTTCAACTTTTCTTTCCTATCTTTCTATATTTTTTTTTAATATCCAAAAGCGTTCTATTCATTGCTCCTCGAACATCTCCCAGATCTTGTAGCAGCACAATTCTCTGAAAGATCATGCACCTTAAAATAATGACTCCTGTTTGTGTTGTGTATAGATACATAAAATAGACTGGACAAACGGCTTGGAAAAGAAAAAAAATTTACCTGTATATGCAGGTTTTTGTACAGACTTCAGGCCAAGGCCTTGTTCACTCGGTGTCCTATTGACCCTGCAGTCTAAACTGTAAACCACATAACCTCTCTGAACCCAGTTTGAGTACAAACAGGAGCCCATCTGTCACAGATGAGTTGTTTCCACTTTCTTTCTTCCAGTGTCGTGTCACTACACCTTGTTCCCTACAATCAGATATATTTACTGAGAAATAAAATATTCAATTAAGGTTATCAAATGTCACTATTGTTTTTTTTCAGTGAAAAGCTCAAAGGTAAAACAAAACATTCATTTTGTTGCGTTTGGTATGACTTCTTTTGGTATCTCGCCGAACAACACGTGTCAGCAGGAATTGAGTTCAACAGCAAGTATAGGATGGCTTCCACCTTACAGATGTCTCTACAGCTATATCAGCTCCATTCATTGCACAGTACCACAGGCTGCATTTAAAAATAGGTTTAGGAACTTTGATGCCTTAAAATGGTTTAGTGACTACCATTTTAAAAGCCTCGTGCTGAGCATTTTAACTGCCACCATCTTGTTTTTTTGAAACCAAACATGAGTGGTAGATTTGTCTGTGAAGCTGAGAAGCCAGCAGAAGCAGAAACCAGCAATTAAGGCCATGATCATAATAAGCCAATATCGACTAGGTAATAAATCAAAAGAGAAGTTACAGCCATTTTCTAAATAGACCTCTCTACAATCCCAAGACATCACCCCCTGCTGAGCTGCACTTTCCAGTCGTGCTAACAACCATGTGCTTTCTTTTTTTTTTTTTATTGTTTTGATTTGGTCTCTTGCTTGAATTTACACTATTTCAGGCTTGCCAATCAAATAATGTGCATCGCTTTAAGCATTCTGTCTGCCATACCTGCAACTGGCTGCCCTCGCCAATGTGGGTGGACAAGAATGCCTTTCAGTATTAGAAATTCAACAATATTTCCTTTCTGAAATCATAAAAGGCTCTAACATCCCTGGACAGAATAAAGGCAGCTCGCCAGCAGTGAAATACTATAAACACTGAAATGCTTGATTTCAAACCTGAGGAAACATTTAAACCCCATAGAGAATGTTTCAGTTTAACCCTTTTATGCATGATGGTGGACGGCCGTTCAAAGCAGTTCTCTTGTATATGCCTGTGTTTTGTCTTTTCAGTTTAAAACTTGAGCAATCAAGCAGAGGTCATCTATGACCCCATTTTACTTTATTTTATAGCGGAATTCTTTTTAAAATAGTTTATCATGCCTATACTGATAGCAATAATGTTTCCACAAAGACCACTCCTATTATTGATCTATCAGTGACAGATGTTCTAATATCATAATTTATTGTTTTCATCCTGAGCTAACTCAGCTCCATCATTTGAGCTGTTTTCACTGTGGGGGCATGAAGTATCTGCCTCGAGGCTTCTGCAGCAGTCAGTCTTGCTGCCCTATGTCTGTTAGCCATGTTTCACAATAAATCTTCAGAATGTAGTTATTAGAAGTGGAAAATTGCTATAAAAAAAAAATTTTAAAAAAAGAATATGCTTATATTTCCAGATTAACAAATGATACCACACAACTTTCCCACACCCAGGAACACGTTCTTGTGTAAAAGTAGGAAAAGTTATAGGAGGAGTAGACTGGAAAGTTAATGGTAGGAAATGTTTTTATATATAAATATATGGGTAAATCTAATATGGGTTCATTAATGACCTCACTGGGTCACTTGAGGGTTATTGCAGATGAATTTAGATGACCCCGCTGCTGCACCTCCTCTCAGCAGCTCTTCATTGTCCTCGTGCAGGAGAACACCACGAATCCCTGCTTCCACCAACACTCTCGCTCAGAAATGCATTTTGCACCACACAGCCAGTTATGCGGTGTACTAAACTCCAACAGCCAGAGAAAATAATGTCTCATCATTGACTGTGCTCCCAATCAGTCAGCCCAGTGAATTCACAGGCAGTTGGAGAAAGGTCTTCACAACACCAGCAGATGACACCTTTGTGTGGTGTACACATGATATGGTGGCTGTCAGTTAGAATGCCCATTTTGTGTCCTTTGTTTTCCTCAGAGCCAAATTAGACTTAAGAGTCTAAATTAAAATGTGTTGAGAGATTTTAAAAACCTGACACACTCAAAAACATTTAAAGCAAGAAGCACTCTGAGAGTGCAAACCTCTGCCAAGGCAGCTCACTCTCTGGGCAGTGTTTACTTTAGGGCTGCATGACAGATGTTTACTTTGATTACACAAACATCATGCAGATGCAGGACATGGATAATGGGTACTGATTTGCAAATAACTGGACATTAATACTTCGAGCTTATTATATAACATTATGCTGTAGTATATTTCTAACTAACCAGGCAGCTCATCCTCTTTCTCTTGACAATACTTTCTTTAAGTATGTAAAGAATTTGGGGTCTGCTTGAAAGAAAGGCAGGTGAAATGTAAAAGTGAGGTCACTTTGATCTTCAGATCAATCTATTGACCTTGATGGATAGGTCAGAGGTCAAATGTGATATATTTTTAAAAATTTTATACAGTACTTTCTATACGTTGACAATATACAGCACACTTCTAAGAATCAAGTCATCAGGCTTTTTGTCAGTTTTTGACCAGTAAATCATTAAGCTGACCTTGAACATTAACAAATGTTAATGGATTGTTAACATGACCCCACTCTGCACCCCTACACAGTTTTATCAGAATTCATTCAAAACTTTTGGAGCTGTCATGTTTACAGAAAGAATTGCACACACGCACGCAGCACAAAACATATCCTCCTTGGCAGAGGTAACTAGGAAAACACCACCTGCTTTTATTTATTTATTGTATTCGTGTTGTGATTTATTCCCACTTTTGTGCCACAGAAACAAAGAAATCTTTATACGGAAACATGACTGTCCTCAGCGCTTTACCACATTATCTTTGAAGATTCAGCCAGTGCCAAACTGAAGTGAGATAACACATGAACATCACCCACTGACACAGGCAAATTAAATCTAGGCATTCATCAAGGTCACTATGTTTTTCTATAAATCACCTTATTTTTCATAATCTTATGAACCAACATTTACAATAGTCAAAGACCAACACTCACCTCCACTAAAGAAAGAGTCAGGCAGCATTTCTGTGCTCTGAGTTTATTCTGTTTTGTCATCTGACCTTACGAAAAGAATACATCCACTATCATCTGAACACATACAGCAGTTATCTGTGATTATTTTTTCCATTCACTTTTTTCAGGAAAAAAATTGTTTCAAAATGGAATGACACTTTATCCATTAAAATCGTTTGATAAGCAAAACATTAAAAAAAAAAAAATTCTTCCTGATGGAGGAAAAAAACAAAACGGAAGTTTTGGTGACTAAAAGGAAAGGTTGGCAACATGTTTCAGTTTATAGTTTTGTTGTAGTTTTGTTGTAGCCATAATGAATTTGACATACTTAAATCATTGTCTTTTTAATTTTTTGACTTTCACACAGTGTATCAGCTCTGGGTTACTGTAAAAATGCCAAATATGTGAAGCAGGTGTATTTCTAGATGATGTCGAAAACCTCAGCCTACACATTTTCTCAGCAGGGATTTTTTAAAACTCTGTTCAGTTTGCCATTTGGCTTGGAACCGGGAAAAAAACAAGTGTGGTAAAACAAAACAATTAAAAAGTAACATCTGTCTGCATGAAATATAGAAACTGACACGCTGTAATGAAGTTGAGAGAAGGTGTTGTCTTTTGCTGTTAGTGTTGGTTTGTCCGTCTGTGGACTGTTGAGCTTGGTTAGAGACAGACCCTCAGCACCCACACTAGGGGGACTGCCCCCCCCCCCCCCCCCTCCACACACACACACAAAGGTCAACCTGTGGTCCGATTTCGAATGAGTATCTGAAGTAGATTCAAATCGTATTTTTCGTGTGCATTTACGTCTAAGTCAGAATAACCTCACTCATTTCTCCTAAATTTTTCAGTTTTTGATTCTACCATGACTTAATATACCTTTTTTTTATTATTATTATTAAAGTAAAGCTTACCTGGCGTCGTTGTAAGTGACATCCAGCCATTCGCCGACATCACCCTTCACGTAGTTGGAGTTGGGATAGGGCGTCCTCAGCATCCCGCCAGGGTACCACTGTTCAGGGCGCATGACGCCCCCGTCATATGGATTGCATACGAACGCGGAGTTCGCTCCTGAGCTCTGCACATTCATGCACTGCCTCGACCCCCAAAACTGCGAGGTGTAATTAGGCGTATTGACCCACAACGCCCCTGCAGACACACTTCTCTCAGATTTGACTTTGACGCCGTATTGTTCTGCGTGAAAACCACCGAACTTGTTCTCCGTGGCATCCCCAGCTTCATCCAGAGGGTTGTAGGCTCCGCGCGGCCTCTCTGTAGCCGTACGGCCGAAGTGTGCCAGCGGCTCTGGCGCAGCTGGGGCGTAAGGGCAAGAGGCAGCGCACGCTATGTCCAGATGATCTATCTCTTTTGGAGTTATGTCATCAGCCTCGCACAGCGTGAAGTTTTGCGCATTCACAGATGTTGCCGTGGAAGTGGTGCGATGAAAAGGCGCAGCAGTTTGTGAACTTTTGAACATTTTCACCTGTTGCTTCTGGTCGTGCAGCTCATCTCGGTTGGGACACCGGTACTCGGAGAGAGAAGCGGAGGTTCCGGGACAGTTCGCAGCCGCGGCTTCGACCCCGAATAAATACTCAGCGCTCATTTGATCATTTGCCGCAGACGGGGGAAGAGCAACATGCGCTTCGCTCGTGTCACTAGACTCTGTTGCCAGACCCAGAGACACGGACACAGCTTTGCAGAGCTCCCTGGCTGTTTCTGAGATTGTGGCGCAGGCAGAAAAGGAGCGACTGTCGCCCACTCGGCAGTCAGCGTTTAACTCATCCTGAGGAGAAGCAGCTGTCTGGCAGCAGCGTTTCTCCATGTCACAGGCTTGCGGAATAATGCGCCCGGATCCGTAAATGTCTGCATCATCGGATTCTGTCAACCTCCCGGCATCGCTTCCTGCCGGGGTTTTGGTCAAACAGACACGACTTTCTTCAGTTTTTTGCGCCATACTGACAGCGCTCACAACGTCGCCTGAGTATGTTTTTCTATCCTCTGGCCAAATTTTGCTACAAAATAACTGTCGGCTCGTTTGGCTCATGTCCCAGAAAGTGTTTACTTTGCCAGGACTTTGCACGACAAAAATCTCTGTAGGTCTCAGTAGCACAGTAGTTAAAGCTCAGCCCAATTCTCACGTTGTGAAAAACGTTTTGGTTAAAGGTCCTAGGTGAACCACAGGAGTCACAAACTCCTCCTAAACTGAGATGTTCAGAGTCAGGCGCTCAACTTGTAGTTGATTAAAAGGGAATTTGGGGAAGGACTTTGTGTCTGTCAAGCATGAGTCTTTCCCCCAGTAGGTTACAATAAAACCAGGGCGCCAAATGATTTGTAGACTTCAATAATAAACTTCTACTTATCATCGCACCAAAAGGCATGCTAAGAAAACTTCAAGCAAAACAAATCGTCCATTATGTAATGTTAGCCTTTTTGCCTCTGGTTGTTTTACATCAGACTTGCATGTGTGTAGCCCATCACATTTTTATGGGCTCATCACAGCTCTCTCTCTCTCTCTCTTTTTTTTTTTTGTAGATTTCCAGAGGGTACAAACCTATTTCCTTTAATGTCTTATGGAGTAAATAAGACCTCAGTCTTTTTGATATGAAAGATCTGCGTTGTGGCGAATCACTCCAATTCTCCCCAAAGTCACATGCAGATATAAGTTCAGTTTGTGGATTTGAAAAACCACTTCAAATGTTTCTCAGATGATTTAGAAGTTAGACCTGGTACTATTTAGCCTTCACAGAGTCCTGTCTTTGGAGCCAGACAGACTCATTTTAGAGGATTACAGCAGCGCAAGCTGAGAAAGTTCAGATATTACATTTACAGATGTAAAAGAAACTGACAGTTCCAAGTGTATTTTTAAAAAAAAAACATTTATTATTTTAATTTCTCCAGGGTTTTTGTTACTTCACTTAGACTTTTACTTTGCACAGAGAGGTGGATTTCATTGGATCTTTGGTCTGTAAACTACGTACATCTAAACGTGAAACTGAATAGATCTGAAGTTTTGTTCCCTCAGGATTACAGTATACAATTAAAAATGTGCAAACACAGCGGCAGAAGATCCTGTGAGATTTAATTTCACATGAGTGAAGCAGGTTCAGAACCCAGTCATCTTGCTGTGACTCATGCTCAGGTCTTCAGTCTAAATGAAAGAATACATAATGGACACAGGTGCTACACCTGCTCCACAATTACTTATTTCAAAGATTGTGTGCCATGCTTTGAATACATTTTCCAGAAACCGAAAGCCACTTAATGCTAGTAACATGGCAAATAAAACAACAGCAGCTCTTCCTGTTTAATATAGGCATATTATGAGGCACAAAATTATTAGTTAGATGTTACAGTGAACACATTAGTCAAGTAATCATGACTATAAAGTAATGAGTACCTACACTATACTGCCAAAAGTATTCACTCATCTGCCTTCACATGCATATGAATTTGAGTAACATCCCATTCTTAATCCATAGGGTTTAATATGATGGCGGCCCACCCTCTGCAGCTGTAACAGCTTCAACTCTTCTGGGAAGGCTTTCCACGAGGTTTAGGGGTGTTTATTGTCCAAAATATCTTGGTATGCTGAAGCACTGAACCCTGTTTCCATTAGTATCTACTCAGCACAGCTCGACTCCACTCTGCGCAGTTTGAAGGTGTTTCCATTAGTACCTGGTATCAGGTACCGGGTACTTTTTTAGTGCTCACTCAGCCGGGGTTCCAAGTGATCCAAGGTGATCTGAAAATTACGAAAATCAAGAACACCATGCCACTGATTGGCCAGGAAGTGTCTTCACTAGTGGAGTCATGAGTGCAACTCCTTCACCAGAATCAACCGTGCCATTTTTAAAACCCGACAGCAAGAACACGGAGGCACACAAAGCACAGGTTGAATGCCCAGACTGGCAGTTTGCAGCGGTAGTATTGCAACATGAGAGCCATCTGAAACACACACAGCATACATATTTTAACCCTGCTCCTACAAGTTGTGAACAGCTGGTTAACGCTGGGATCTTTGAATTACGCTAATAACGCGACCGTTTGTCCTATCGGAAAAATTCAAATGGTTTCTGAAAGCTGAGAAACTGCACTTCACAACCAATGGTATTATTATGATAATTGTTGCCAGAAGCCCACGAACTGCAGCACTTTTGAAGTACACTGAGTTGATTATGACATGTCCCGTGGTATAGGGTTATACTTAACAATGATAACTTTCATCCATTAAAACATTGTAAGGGGACTTATGCATGATGATGATATTAACACAACACAACACGACCCTGGCAAGTCGTGCAGAGTCGAGTCGACTCGCGCTGAGTAGTTACTTAGGGAAATGCAGCTTAAGAGTTCCTTTCACTGGAACTAAGGGGCCGAGCCCAGCTCCTGAAAGACAACCCCACAACACGATCCCCCCTCCACCAAACTTTACACTTGGCACAAAGCAGTCAGACAAGTACCATTCTCCTGACAACCACCAAACCAGTGGTGGTGTGCTTTACACCGCTGTATCCAACGCTTTGCATTGCAGTTGGTGATGTAAGGCTTGGATGCAGCTGCTCGGCCATGGAAACATATTCCACGAAGCTCTCTACACACTGTTCTTGAGCTAATCTAAAGGCCACATGAAGTTTGGAGGTCTGTAGCAAATTGAGTCTGCAGAAAGTTGATGACCTCTGTGCACTGTGACCCTCAGCATCCACTGACCCCACTCTGTGATTTCACATGATGTACCACTTCCTGGCTGAGTTGCTGTTGTTCCCAATCACTTCCACTTTGTTATAATCCCACCAACAGCTGACTGTGGAATATTAACTTGAGAGGAAATATAACGACTGGACTTGTTGCACAGGTGGCATCCTATCACAGTACCACGCTGGAATTCACTGATCCTGAGAGCAACCCATTCTTTCACTAATGTTTGTAGAAGCAGTCTGCATGCCTAGGTTCTTGGTTTATACACCTGAGGCCATGGAAGAACTGGATTAAGAACTTTACATTAGGTCAATAATCATGGGTCAGGAGATACCCATGAACTGACTAAATAGCAGTTAATTTCTCATTTGTTCCTCATTTGTTTCATTCTAACTCACTGCTTTAATTCTAGTCTCTGAAAGAAATGCTGCTGCTGCTGCTGCATACTGTTGTAGTGAAAGAGGGTACGTCCAATATCAAAATAATACAAGTAAGCTGTTTGGCCAAAGTGCACACAGGAATGCCATCTGTTTGATGGTACACTAAATACAAGGGTAAACCAGGGCATTATTGCTGGTTTTACTTTTATTTAACTTATTATTTTTGATGGATTTTAAGCCCTCAATTCAAGAGTCACATGATTTATAAAGTTTGGAGCTCCAGTTGTAACTTATACCCTCTTATACCTTATACCTGAGACTCTTTCATAAGAATGGACGAGGTAAACCCAGTTCAGTTAGGCAAATATTATTTCCATAAACTCAATAAGTCTGTACACCTAGGCTGCTGAAGTGTGCACAGTGGTCATCAAAGCTTATATGCAAATATTTTCAGTATTTAGATTGAAAACAGTTTTTGTTTGGTTGTTTGTTTGTAAACATCCTATACAGTAATTCTAAAATCACCCCTTTTATGATGCTGACTGCCTGCTGCTGCGAGCAACTGCACACTCCACATATTTGTAACATAAGTTATACCCAGCACCAGGTATGTGACACATATTTTTAATGCAATAAGTCAGATCAAATATTATATCAGTGGCAGAGCTTTACTTCTGACAAACTGTCACTGTCAACTTATAAGCATACCACTGTGATACATTTTCCATTCAAAGCCATCAGTGTGCTCCTCTATCAGCTCTCACTGATTCCCAAACTGGAGCACTAAATGTGTGTCAAACACTGAGTCCAACAAATTTTAGCTATAGTCATTAAACAGCCTTGAACTCCTATTAACAGTGTGAGCTGTCTGACCCTAAAGCCAGTATTTATTCCAGTAGTCGCAGTGCAAAACTCTCATCGCCTCTATGAAATCCATGCTTCTAACCAGATCACTGAAGCTAAAGCCTATTATGCACTCAGAGCTTACAGGCAGGTTTGCTTTACTTCTTGGAGGTAATGACCATTTTCCACTCTTTCACACAGCCTGAGAAAATAACGCAGACAATGTCACAGTGATGTGATTCAGGTTATTTCCACCTTGTCTTGTCTGTTTTCAGAATCACCCCACTGTTCACTCATTTACCACTCCCAGTATAATGGAAAACTGGGTGTGATTGTTGGAATAGCTTTGAAGAATGCAAATTCATACAGTAACATCTGCCTTACAAACTGTGGAATCTGATGTTTTACCCAGAAACAAAAAATACTTTTGAAATGCATTAAAGAAAATTATTCAGCATTTTTGTGCTTCTGCTCTCCTCATTCAGACCACTCTTGTTATGAAACTAATCTCTCTCTCTCTCTCTCTCTCTCTGGAAATATATGACTAAGTCATTGGATTCCTCTTTTAAAATGCTCATTGTTTCTGTGTAAAAAAAAAAAAAAAAAAGACCAGTTTGATTTAATTTTGACTAAAGCTTAGCTGCAGATCAAGCATAGCAATAATGTGTTAAATCTTTAAAAACAAAAGAAAAAAAATCACTAACTTCTGAAACACCATTTAATTGGTAAGAGTTGTTATTCATTATGCTTATTGCTATTACGAGTCCACAAACCCTTTCAGGGTTGAAGCATATGTCTTCAAGGTTGTCCCTGAATGAGAGAGCAAGCAGAAGCGCCTCCTTTCAGATGCTACCGCTACCTTTGAACATCGTGATTTAATTGAATTACAGCATTCCACTCAAATACAAAGGTAAGCCAAAGCATTACTGCTTGTAATGTAATAAGTGGAGGTGAAGATTCCTTATAATAAGGTCTGCAACCCTAATCATAACTTTTAATTAGTGTAACAATAATTCAGCCCACACCACTACTGACTCATTTCTTTTAATGCCAAATGGCAAATCCTTGTTCTACATTCCTTTAAGTATCACTGGAAATAGGGAAACCCAGGATGACAATTAGTCTATTTTTCACGATCAAAAAGAACCCTCTAAATTCACAAAAATTAAATGGTAAATTGTGGCAGTATCAGATATTTTTATGATGGCTGGATTTGTTGCACATCAATCAAAAAAGAAAACCAGATAGCGGTGCTTTTAAAGCTGCAACCTCTTGATGGTGCACAGCGCTCCTTTAGCCCCAACCATCACAGTCCCTGCTCTTTATATATCTGAACAAACCCAGGACATGTTTCCTATTGAGCCACAATCTGGTCTATGGACACTGTTGCTCCTAATGTACTCTGTTTTAGTTTTGATATGTAAACCACTGCTTCGTTATTTCTACTAGTTTTATGGCATCATATAATTATTGCTTTAACTGGAAACAACTGTTTCTGACTTTTTTTTGCTGTTGCTGTAGCAAAATCCCATGTTTTTGTGTTTGTTTGTTTTATAACTGCATCCTGTAAAATATGTCATCTGTGACTTAGGCTGTACAACCACAGAGCCCATCCAAAGACACCTTCATAGCCTATTATACTAATTTACATGAAAAAAAAGCATCAGCTCTACATTTCCACAATGACACGTTTTCTGCCTGTGCTGTGTCCTCAGTGCTGTAAATTTGTTTTGACACTGATTATGACAGTTTTTCTGCTTAGTTTGAGTACTGATCTTAACTTTTCTTAAAAGGTGCCCTTCACTGATTAAAAAAAAAAAAAAAAATCATCCTTATCTGACCACTTCTCCCATGGCCAGCTCGAAGACTAAGTGTGGGAGGCAGCCTTCTGTCATTCTGACACAGTGGCCATTCTTGTTGAACTGTTTCTGGAGGAGCAGGACTTTAGCTGATGCTTTTTGTCTCTTGAAATATGCTGACATTTACCCTTTAGTTCTTTCTTAAAATGTCAAGGCTACTCTTCACTAGTGGAACCCTTCAAATGATTTGCAACATTCAGACTTCATGTCTGATTATGATACATTTGGTAGCATAACCAGTGAATAGTAAAATTAGTTCTTGCCATGGAAAGCCTCTGTCTTTGAGAGTGTGTTTATACATTTAGTGGTTTTCTTTTCTTTTCTTTTCTTTTTTTGGTCAAATGTAATACTGTTGGTCATGGGTCTCAGTCTGACACAACAGATTACAGGAATTACACCTTACAGCCATGTAATGCAATGCTGTTTCATACAGAATATATAGTACCAGTCAAAAGTTTGGACACATCTTATCATTCAGTGTTTTTCTTTTTTCTCATACATTGTAAAATAATACTTA
Source organism: Archocentrus centrarchus (assembly GCF_007364275.1). Lineage (NCBI taxonomy): Eukaryota > Metazoa > Chordata > Actinopteri > Cichliformes > Cichlidae > Archocentrus > Archocentrus centrarchus. The sequence goes on from NC_044359.1 coordinate 27,856,243, forward strand.
AGTAATCCAGACTGAGAAGGAACACACAGAGAATCATGTAGGAAACTTAAAAGTGTTAAACCAAAATATGCTTTATATTGTAGATTCTTCAAAGTCAGCACCTTTGCTTTGATTACAGCTTTGCACGCTCTTGGCATTCTCACAATCAGCTTCATGAGGTAACCACCTGAAATGGTTTTCCAACAGTCTTGAAGGAATTCCCAGAGGTGCTGAGCACTTGTTGGCTGTCCATCTCCATCTCCATCACTCTCTTTGTTGGTCAAATAGCCCTTACATAGCCTGGAGGTGTGTTTGGGGTATACATTTAGTGGTTTTCTTTTCTTTTCTTTTCTTTTCTTTTCTTTTCTTTTCTTTTCTTTTCTTTTCTTTTCTTTTCTTTTCTTTTCTTTTCTTTTCTTTTCTTTTTCAATTCAATTTTATTTATATAGCACCAAATCACAACAAACAGTCACCTCAAGGTGCTTTACATTGTAAGGTAAAGACTCTACAATAATTACAGTGAAAACCCAACAGTCAAAATGACCCCCTATGAATAAGCACTTGGTGACAGTGGGAAGGAAAAACTCCCTTTTAACAGGAAGAAACCAGCAGAACCAGGCTCAGGGAGGGGCAGTCATCTGCCGCGACCGGTTGGGCTGAGGGGAGAGAAAAAAGACATGCTGTGGAAGAGAGCCAGAGGTTAATAACAATTAATGATTAAATGCAGAGTGGAGTATAAACAAAGTAAATAAGGTGAATGAGAAGAAACAGTCTGTTGTGGGAACCCCCCCCCCCCCCCCCCCCCCCCCCCCCCCCCCCCCCAGCAGCCTAGGCCTATAGCAGCATAACTAACGGATGGTTCAGGGTCACCTGATCCAGCCCTAACTATAAGCTTGATCAAAAAGGAAAGTTTTAAGCCTAATCTTAAAAATAGAGAGGGTGTCTGTCTCCTGTCTTCTGTCTTCCACAGAAGTGGGGCCTGAAAGCTGAAGGCTCTGCCTCCCATTCTGCTCTTAAGTATCCTAGGAACCACAAGTAAGCCAGCAGTCTGTGAGCGAAGTGCTCTGTTGGGGTGATATGGGACTATGAGGTCTTTGAAATAAGATGGGGCCTGATTATTCAAGACCTTGTATGTGAGGAGAAGGATTTTAAATTCTATTCTAGATTTAACAGGGAGCCAATGAAGAGAAGCCAATATGGGAGAAATCTGCTCTCTCTTTCTAGTCCCTGTCAGTACTCTAGCTGCAGCATTTTGGATCAGCTGAAGGCTTTTCAGGGAGCTTTTAGGACAGCCTGATAATAATAATTAATTGCAATATTCCAGCCTAGAAGTAATAAATGCATGAATTAGCTTTTCAGCATCACTCTGAGAAAGGATGTTTCTAATTTTAGAAATATTGTGCAAATGCAAAAGAGAGCAGTCCCAGAGATTTGTTTGCATTGAAATACATATTCTGGTCAAAAATGACTCCAAGATTCCTCACAGTGTTACTCTAGGCGCGAGAGTGGGAGGGGGCGGGGGGGCGCAAAAGGTTTTCTTCTTCCTACGGGGGTATAACAGAAAATAATTGACAAGCACTGTCCTAGACTAAGACATGGCTTTCTGAAAGCAAATTGGTGAACTTTTTTCCAAAATGAGGACAAAATTTGACTATATTATTATCTCAGTATACTGACTTCAGTTTTCACATTGAGAACAGCAACAACTCACAAAACACAAAACAATTCATCACTTTATTGGAATGTTTTGAGTTTAAACAGCATGTGACTGGGCCCACCCACGCAAAAGTTCACACACGTTTCCAGACGCCTCAATGTCACAGTCCCAAATGTTCGGGAGGTTGCTGTCTCTGATGATTTTGATCATCTGTCAAAATGAATACAAACATGTCATGAAGTGTCAAGTCAATGCCAGCACAACTGATACATTCATTAGTGAATTTTCAAAGTGCACATTACTGGTACGGTCCTCATGTGATGAAATGATGGACAATTTCTCGGATGCCATTTCTCAAATTATAGCCCATATGTGGAAACTATTAATGTATGTGGTCCACCTAAAGTACCCTGGAGAAACAGTGAAAAGGTAAACTTGTCAGAAAGAATCTGAAGGAGAGCTGAGAGAAAATACAGAACAAAACACAAATTAATTTTGAAATATGTAAAAATGTCCTGTATTACTACATCAGTGAAATGTCATTAACAAGAAACAGTCTAACTCTACTAGTCTATTTTTATCCACTGATAAATTACTCAATCCTTCCAAAACCATACCAACAGAACTCCTTTCAGAAAATAAGTGTGACTAGTTTGTGTCTTTCTACAAGTTTATAATAACCTTTATAATATTAGAGGTAATATCATAGCCTCTCATAATAATAATAATTATAGAGCACTGCCTTAGATTTTGATTAAATTACTGCCACAGGCACAGTGTTCACATTATTACCTGTAAATTCTAAAGATCTGGAACAAGTTATTCATCACTTTAAATCTTGCACATCTTTACTTGACCCTATCTCCACCAAACTGCTCAAATCAGTATCTCATTGTTCTACAAATCATTTAGTAAATATTATAATCAGCTCTCTACAGTCTGGCATTTTCTCGGTTTCTCAAATGTGTGTTGTAATCATACTGCTACTCAAGAAAATGATTTAGATTCACTGGTAATTAATAAATATAGACCTATTTCTAATCTTTCATTCCTCAGCAAATATTAGAATTTTTTTTTTTTTTTTTTTTTTTTACAAACAACTGTAAATTGAATGCCTTTCAATTTACAGTCTTTATGATAAGTACCAATCAGGGTTCAGAACCGATTATATCACAGAAACAGCTCTTACTAAAGTCATCAATGATCAAACCATCAACAGTGACTCTCAGAGAGTTTCAGTCTAAGTCCTCCTCAATCTCACTGCTGCTTTTGACACTGTTGATCACGACCTTCTAATTCAAAGGTTTCATGACTCAGCTGGTTTAAGACAGCGGTGCCCAAACTCCTGCCCCCCAGGCTGCTTCCAGCCACGCCCCTACTTCCAGGTCTGTGAATTGATGTCAAAAATAACATGCAATCTGGCCCTTTAATTTACTTTTTTGACATTTCGCTTAACCCTCTTAATTGGAGGGGAAGTAGCAATTATTATTAAAATTCATCAGGTAAAAAAAGGTTATTTTGGTTAGTCACAATTCTGCACAAGTAGCAAATTGAGACTCTTTTAACTTCAGTTTACAATTCATAATATGCTGTCAACATTATCTTTCAGTTTTAGCCAGGCTGATAAGATGAAATGTGATATTGCTGTATGGGCATCTTTTAAGACTTCCAACAAATAAACAATCACAATATTGAATCAAACCTGTTTGGAAAATGTGTAAAACCAAGTGCTGTTATCTAATAGCCAGAGTTATTTTGAGCTGTTAAGTGTAAACATGTAATGAAGTGGAAAAACATCAGAGAGAACGACCGTTACACATCAGATAAAGACTCTAATGCCTGCAAGACAGCTTTCACTGTTGCACTGTTTCCTGCTGTACTTGGTTTTCTACTATCCAACAAAAAACACAAAAAGCTTGTTCTCAGACTACACTGAAACTGGAGTTTGAGTAGTGCACACTGTACTTCCAAGCCAATGAATAAGAATCAAGATGAAAACATTTTCAGCTGAGAACCCATCATGAATGAAGGGCTAAAGTTAATTTTTCATATGATATTATATGTAAAACAAATCAGGGCGACTAAGTGGATTAAAAACCCTCAACTTTGGGGCCAAACCTTGGCTTGCTACTAAGCAGAGCATGTCTGCCAAGGCTCTCATCTTTTGATCCATGTTTACTTTGTTGTCTGGGACAACCACTTCTCCAGTGCAGCCTGAGAGATAAAATACTGGGACTCCCACATCAGCCTGTTACATTAAAGTCAAGCTGAATTGGCAATAAGTAAAAGTTATATTTATTTATCTATAGGTGAGACTTATTATGGTATAGTAACTAAAACACTTTAATATTTGTTCAGAGAGGTTCTAAAATTACTAATAACATCACTGCAGACACAGGCAGATGGTGTTGAATGCAACTGTGTATAACACTTAATGCACTACTTGTCTTGAATAAATGCTTTGGGCCATAAACGTGCTCAGGTCAGCAGTTACCACTACACTGACAGAACTTATCCCACTGCCCATCCTTAGACAATAGCTCATTTTAGATATCCTTCCAAAAAAATTATTATGGAAAATTCACATCTTGTTGCTTCACTGGTTTGAAAGGAGCTGGGATTAAAATGTTACTGCTGTTCTTCAAGTAATGCCAGAAACAACCTCTTCAATACACAGCAAATTTGGAAGTGTTGAATTCAACTCCTAGCGAGTTGAATTCAACACTTTCAAAGTGTCTATATTGGTCCACTCTAGATCGAGTTAAAATAACACTTTTGAAAGTGTTAAACAGTTAACACTGTGATAGATTTGAAACAACACTCTAACACACATCAGTGTTGAATTTACCTAACACTAGTGTGTAGTGTCAAAAGTTAACACCATCTATGTGTTAATTTAACACTGAATAAGGTTCAAAATATATAAACTTGATGGAAAGTGTTAAATATAGCTCAACATAGAAATCTGAATTTTTAAAAATACTACTGGTAGTCAATTAATAATCCCATTAATAATCCCCAAATACACTTCCAAAAACAAAAGATGCCACTTGAATTTACAAAGAAAACCACACAAGTTGCAGTTTGAATCCACCTGTATTTCAAACAAGCACACCACATAAAACAACACTGGCTTTGCAATAGCTACAACAGAAGTCATACAATATGACAATGTGGCACAATGTATGTTTTTTCACACATTTCATTAGAAAACTGCTTGTCATAGGCACTGTGCTAGAAGTCGCTATAAGGCAGGGGTCTCCAAACTTGCGGCCTGCGGGCCGCATCTGGCCCCGCCCACTTCCGGTCCGCGAATTGATGTCAAAAATAACATACAGTTTGGCCCTTTAAGTTACTTTTTTGACATTTCGCCTTCCCCTCCAATTAAGAGGGTTAAGCGATGCCAAAGCGTCTGAACGGACGCAGCACGAAGGCTGTATGTACACAAAACACGGCGATAGCGGAGGATTTCAGGTTAACAAAGAGCTCTCCAAAAGTCGCCGACGTCACCGAGAAAACTCGCTAAATTTGTCGCTAGTTGCTTTTTGGAAAAAAACTCGCTGGGGATGGGGGGGTCTCAAAAGCTGCTAAATCTAGCGACAAAGTTGCTAAATTGGCAACACTGAAAGACGTCACAGATACGTTGGAATTCTGGGAGCAACTCTGTCAGGTGTTGATTTTAAACTTAACACCAGATAGAGTTGCTTAAATTTAACCGGAATAACACCAACTCTTTTGGGAAACTAACACTCATATCGTTGATCTAGACTAGACAAGCCTAGACAAGACAAGTGTTGAATTAACACTGTATTTTTAACAAACAACAACAGCACTGGAAATCTAACACTAATGATTTTGCTGTGTACTTCTAGCAGGGTGTTTTTGAACTCAGCTTTTTTTTTTCTATCTGAGAACCCACATGCTGTTTGTTTGTGACCTTGAATATTCAGTTTCCCAGATTTCTCAGTTTTTCAGGAGAAGGTCTAATATCTTAGCCTTGGCATTTTGCCTCTTAAAAACCTTGGTTTCTCAGCTCTCCCACACATTCCCGCCTTTATCCTCACCCTCTTTGAGCCCCACGCTGAGGGTAATATTAGGATTAACACACTGATGTAAAAAAAAAAAATAATAATAGTAATTTGACTTTGACAGTTCTTTCCACGTGTTTAAGGTACAAAAAAAGATCCCAGTTTCCTCACTATAAAGCCAGAAATTCTTAAGCCAGTAAGAATTTCTGGATATTTTGCTGTTGTCTGTCAGGTAACAGCAAAATATCAGTGTAACAAAATGAACAAGTCAATTTAACTGAGCACATGAGTGCTCAATGAATACATGAGTACTTGGAATCTCTCTCAAAATATAATTTTTGCTGGTGTGTTTTTGTTTGACTCTTCTTACACACTTAAGAAAGGCTGCTGTTGGACAAGAGGAAAAAAACTACAACTTGCAGGTGTTAAATGTTGCTGTCTGTGTTTTTATCGAGGTCGTTTTCGTCTGGCAGCCATCCGTGGCCTTCATAGTTCTAGCTGGAACAAAATTCAATCCTTCAAGAGGATGGAGAAAAACATGGCAGTGACCTAAAAAGTATCCTGTTGGAACTCATGCTATTCTAATTGTGCAAAGCACATAGGTTCAAACATGCTCACCAAATCTCATGTGCTACAAAAAGAAAACTCTAAGCATTCAATATATATTCTAACTTCACAGCAGTAATGTTTTGCACTGGACTGTGTACACTTGCAGCTTTCAGAAGCTTCCTGTGCCCAGTTTTGAATTTATGTGGTTTACTGCCAGAGCATTCCAGGTTCATCTTTCCATAGTTAGCTGCAGAAGTTTTTCAGTTTGAATAAAATGTTAACCTTAGTTTCCCAGATGTTTTTCCTTCTCACACTGCATCAATTTTTGATGACTACATTGGTTTTGTAATGCATGGTCTTAGAATATGCCCAGCCACCGAAAAAGTGATGCACAAATAAATGCATAAGGAAAAATGAATGCAACCATGAGATTAGTCATCAGATAACTGGTGATTGGCTAAGAGATAATGATCTGATGAGTCTGACTCCAGTCCTGTTTGATTTTTACTGATCTCAGTCTTTGATTTGAACATTGTGGCTTCACTGGGAACAAAGTGCAAAACTGCATTGCTCTGGTGTAATGGAAACAGACAGCAATCTGAATAAAGTTTAAGCCTAATCAGGTCAGTTTGACATTGCATGGAATAAAATCAACAACAGAGATATGGTTTATTACATGACAGTTCTGTTGTAAATTACCACAAAAAAAAAAAAAAATCTTGCATATGTTGACCAGCATTTTTTTTTTTTTTTTTTTGTAGTTTAGTGTTCTTGGCAGTTGTTACAAGATGTTTTAATGTGGTATCATATGAACAGTGAAGTTTATACTACATTACAGGCATCAAATAGTAATCACTGATTTCATGTTCCCAAGTCCAGCATCACCTGTGTGGCAGTCAAAACACAGAAACAACTCAAAAAGTTGCATTGCTGTCATCTGTTCTGCAGTTACTACCAAACCCACTTTTTCACTGCTTCAGTTTTCTCTTGTGTTTGATTTTTGTTTTTATTTAACCCAGATGTGATTCCACAGCAGACATTACAGTCTGCCTATCTGTGAGCAACATCATACAAAATCTGTGACATTTGTCTTCTTTTGGCCATGCAGTTCTGGACAGTAATGTGTTATTATGTCTGACTATGTGTATTATTTATTCATGTAAAATAATGTTTTTGTGTGTCATGGATAATGTTACATTTACTAAGACTACAGTGAGTTTACAATCTGACTTTTCTTTGTAGCTGGCATCTAGTGGCTAATAGAGAAACTGCATCTTACCAAAGCAATAAGTTTGAGTGTTGAATGTGGATGTTGTTTGATGGAATACCTTAAAAAAAAATATTACCATTAATGAATTGACAAAAAAAAAAAAAAAAAAAAAAAAGGAAAATAAAATCACTTGCTAAAGAGACAAATAAATCCCTTATCATAATCTGGCTGGAAAGTGAATAAAAAAATAAACACAAAAGTAGTGACAACAAAGTATGCAAACAGGATTACTTGCCAGAGTTTTGAAATATCAGCAGATGATTTAACAGAAGTGAATTAAACTTTAACACTTTAACACTGAGACACTCACATTCAGTTCTTGCAGTTCTTCAAGTTGTCATACTGCAGTAGAAGCCTTTGCTGCTTCAGGTAAACTGAAGTTAAAAACTGTACTGTCTCATGTCATTACTTTAAATACAAGTATTGAAACCCTTTGGTTCCTCTTTAAAAAAAAAAAAGTAAATTTGGTTAGTGGACCTAAAATTTAATCTTAGCCTTGTTTATAGACAAATAGCTTGTTGACTGTTTTTGTAGGTCCTTCAGTCATCCATTAAAGTGGCTTTTCATCCTTTTAATGCATGTTGGCCTCTTTCGTTAATGGATCTGATTCAAAACCTGCTGGCTGCTTGGATCTGCAGCCTTGGATGATGACTCAGTATAGAAAGAGCCAGATCAGGCCCACACCAACCAAAAAATTATTTCTAAAACAATAAAAATATAGAGCATTTTCCATGCATGTATAAAGTCATCTTATCATTCATGCTTTTTTTCATGATTTATTAAAAATTATTATTATCATGTCCTGATACTGAAACCTTATAACTGAAAAAGGGCATAGTCGAGTACACCCAATTTCCCCCTACAGGTGTCACTGTTGCAGTATCATTTTGTTACCCTGTCATCTCTTCTGATTTGATTCCATGGTGGAGAATACACAAAGTGTTGCAGGCTACTATAAAATTACCCTTCTTGATTAATCCCATAAAAGTAATAAAGCTTTGTTAGTCTTTGGAATTATTACCTTAGATATTGCATTGCGTTTAAAAAAAAGTCATGTCTGAATTATGTAAAATATTAATCACACTCTGGAGAGTCTGTGCAGTTGAAAAATCTGTATTTCGTATTATTTTATCAGTTGTGTAATGTTATTTATCATATTGTGTGCATATAAAAAGTATGATTTTGCTAGGCGGGACAGAGAACATTATTAATTGCTTCAAACCTTTTAACATTAAGCTGCATGCAAAAGAATACTTTATAAAAATTAGTGGTTAGGTGTTTTGTCACAGAAAGATGAATGTCCATGAACAGCCAGGGGTGAGAGGAAGGTTAGGGTGGGGCTGCTTATGTGTGAATGATGGTGGTAGAATCCTGAGTGGGAGGCAACAGGTGTGCAGGGCCACAGTGAGTCCACTTCCAGCTCCGCCCTGCAGAGGAAGAGAAACCGGCCTGTCAGCCTCAAAGGGGAGAGAGGGAGAGAGAGAGGGAGAGAGAGAGAGAGAGAGAGAGAGAGAGAGAGAGAGAGAGAGAGAGGAGAGAGAGAGCGAGAGAGAGAGAGAGAGAGAGAGAGAGTCCTGACTACTACAACAACAAACAGATCTGACATTCTCTGCTAACATGATCCCACACTGCTTCAGTAGTGTTGAGACTCAGGCTCCAAGGAGGCCAATCCATGACTGAGAGTGTTCCATTGTATGTTTTTCTATCCAGGTATGCTTTTATGGCAGTGTCTTTGGGATCATTGTCATGCTGAAAAAAATGAAGCCCTTTCCAGTCAGATGCTTTCCAGATGGTATTACATGGTGGATTAAATCTGACCATGCAGACAATTATCTGATGAATACTGGTTCCTTTTTATCCATGAATGATACATAGATTAGTTTTGCTCCCTCACAAAAGAACAAAAGTAAGTCTAAAGAAGTAAGAAAACGGCTTACGTGTGGATGACGGCAGTAGAATGTGGGGGAGGCAACAGCTATAGAGGGCTGCAGTGAGTCCGCTTCCAGCTCCACCCTTCAGAAGAAAAGAAACTGGTCTGTCAGCCTCAAAGGGGAGAGAGGGAGAAAGAGAGAGAGAGAGGGAGAGACAGTCCTGACTACTACAACAACAAACAGATCTGACATTCTCTGCTAACATGATCCCACACTGCTTCAGTAGTGTTGAGACTCAGACTCCGAGGAGGCCAATCCATGAATGATAGTGTTCTATTGTATGCTTTTCTATCCAGGTATGCTTTTATGGCAGTGTGGCAGTGTGTTTGGGATCACTGTCATGCTGAAATTTCCAATCAGATGCTTTCCAGATGGTATTACATGGTGGGATTAATCCAACCATGCAGACAGTTGTATGATGAACACTGGTTCCTTTTTTATTCATTAATGATCCATAGATTAGTGGAAGTGGCTTAACAAACAAAGAAACATAACTCTGGCCATGTTTAAAGAAAAACTTTGAAAGACCTTCAGAAAGCCTGGAGAACTGTTGCTCAAAACCACTTTAAAAAAAAATCAAAGTCTGGCTCAGGAAAATATAAAGAAAGAAACACTGGCTCAAAACTTTTGCTCAGTAGTGTTTTTGTATAGTGTACCATATAACTGTAATTGCTTATAATGCTAGTAAGAATTATTAGTGTTTCATTCATAATGAGCCGAAGAAAGCTGATGAAAACATTAGACAGTTTCTGGGCTGCCTCACCAAAGAAGAAAAGTAAGTCTATAGAAGTAAGAATACGAGTGCCAGTCAGATAGTAGAAGTATACAGAGATGAGTCGATGCGTCTTGATACAACAGTCACTGCCACTGAGAAAACCCTAATAATCCACTCTGTTCACTGTGTTGCTGTTCAGAGTGAAGAGAAAAAGGGGAAAGAGATCATGAGGATGGTGACAGAGCAGGGAGAGCAGATGGCATGTAGGTGAGTAAGACAATGAGCAAATAATTCATGATGGCACGTAATGGAGGTCTTCCAATCTGTTGTTACATTTATAAAACACCTGGAAAACTACTTTTTAAATTTGAAACATTTTGGGGGCACCTGGGTTGCTCAGGGGCGGAGCGGGTGAGCACATGCATATGCTGCGTTGTGGTGCGGGCGGCACGGGTTTGAGTCCCGGCCCGTCGCCAGCCTGCCTGCGTGTCTTCCCCTGTATCTTTGTGTTTCTTTTCTTCCTCCACTGGCAAAAAAAAAAAAAAAAAAAGAACATTAAATCCACCTAAATGTGGATTTGATCCTCTTCCAAAAGATGACTACATACCTAAATCCTTGCATAAAGACTCTTCATTTAATCAAGAAATGGGACATTGTTCCTTTTCAGTTTTTCAGCTTATAGGTCAGCTCATCTCAAACTGGTTTCTTGAACATTAAAGTGTTTTTACTGTTCTCAACCCAACAGAGCACCTTTGGGATAGATTGGAATGGAAGATTCATATGCAGCCATGTGCAGCCAGCAACTTTGTGATGCACCTTGTTGAATGCTAAGGGGGTCCAACCAGGTACTAGCAAGCAGAGGTGGGAAGTAACGAAGTACAAATACTTTGTGACTGTACTTAAGTAGATTTTTCAGGTATCTGTACTTTACTTGGGTATTTATTTTTCTGACTACTTTTTACACTTTAGAGGCTACATGCCGGAACAGTGAGGAAAGTAAGTGACAGAAAATGTAAAGGACACAAAAGTGGGTGCAGTTTGTCACACAGTCTGCTGCTGTATTTTAAGGGAGAGCAAAGAACGAGCGATAACTTCACTCAGATGGAGAAAGATGTAAGAAAGAGGTAGAAACGTCCTCCAAAGAGCTACTTTTACTTTCTTACTTTGAGTACATTTCAGAACCCATACTTTTTTACTTTTACTTGAGTAGATAAGATAAGATAAGATAAGATAAGATAAGATAAGATAAGATAAGATAAGATAAGATAAGATAAGATAAGATAAGATAAGATAAGATAAGATAAGATAAGATAAAACTTTAATGATCCCACAACGGGGAAATTTGCGCATTACAGCAGCTCAGTACAGAGAAAAATGTAAAGGATGAGTAAAAACCAATGAACTAAAAATAGAATAGAATAAAATAAAATAAAAAAAAAACACTATACACATATACATAAGCACTATATATATATATATATATATATATATATATATATATATATATTGTGAGGTAATGTTGATTCATTTTCATGGCCTTAAAAATGCTATATATGTTTTCTTTAACATGTTAAATTCTCAGTAAAAATGTAAACAGTGTTAAGTATTTCAAATGAGATATTTCAAACCTCAAGAGAAATTCAAAAGCACATCACCCTGATCACACCTAGCAACTTTGGGCTCCTAACAATAAAACCTCTGTAACAATTTTTCATATATTCACTATGCAGGCATATTCCAGCATACCTGTCAGCCTCTCCTTTTCCCTGCTTTATTCAGGATATTCAGTTTGGTGCACCTGTCAAACTAAAGGGATATGTTTGTTGGAAAATGTCACAAAAAAGATTTAACCTCTTCAACTCTAGTAACAGATGAATGTCTTTCAACATGCAAATTTTAGTGACTTCCATGCTGCTATCCTTTTCAGGAACTAGCTAAAACATTGCACTTGTGCAGCCAATATGATTCAGCAGATGTTACGAAATATAAACCACTGGATTAACTAAATTCATCTCTATAAACTCTTTTGCAGTAGGTGTGTCCTGGTCCTCCATAGTACTAGTGCAGCTCTCTGCTGTTTGTCTCTGCTCTTATCTTACCATCAGCTTCTAATCACAAACCCGGATTATTTAAAGACCTGCCAGTCAGACTGTCCAAACACTCCCTGTGAGACTGCTGGCAGTGTTTAGTTCTCTTGTGGTTCCTTGTGCTTACCTTTGGTTTTCCTGTGTACTACAGATTCCCCAAATTTGCAAACTAGTTGTCTACCTGTCAAGTCTTTGGCTCCTCTTCACTTAAGAAACCTCAAGCTCAGACTATACCAGTGTCATAGTTACTACATGGGCTTGGGATGGATGGCTGTCTATATTCTATTTGTGAGCACAACATAGTACTAGAGAATGAGGCCTACGCATGCCTCCTCTAAGTCATGCAGACAATAAAAGCTCATGTTAGCTTGCCTTGTGCATGACTTGTTTTGGTTTCTATTATAATAACATCAACAAAGATATCAAATGTAAGTAGGTTTGCACAAGCCAATATGGATTCATGCTTTAATATTTTTTCCATGAAATCCTGACCCTACCATCCAAATGGTGCAGTAAAATTTTGACTCATCAGACCAGGCAAACATTTTTACAATCTTCCATTGTCCAATTTTGGTGAGCCCATATAAACTGTAGCCTCATTTTCCTGTTCTTAGCTGACAGGAGTGGTTTTCTCCTGCTGTAGCCCATTTGCTTCAAGGTTCTCTGTGTTGTGGTCTTCTGCATATCTTGCGTGTAACCAGCATTTATTTGAGTTACTGTTGCCTCCCTGTCAGATTGAAGCAGTCCGGCCCATTCTCTTCTGACCTCTGGCATCAACAATGCTTTTTCTCTTTTTTGGACTACTCTCTGTAAACTCTAGAGATGGTTGTGTTGAAAAAGCCCAGTTAGACTATCAGTTTCTGAAATACTCAGACTAGCCTATCTGGCACCAGCAAACATGCCACATTCAAAGTCATGTAAATCACATTTCTTTCCCATTCTGATGGTTTGAATTTGTATCATGTGTATTGTGCAAACCAGATAGGGAAAACTCTTGGCTAGCTTGGCTGTTGTTGCAGTGTTATTTTTTTCTTCTTCTTATAATTCAAAAAAGACACATCTGCATTTGTCTGGATTTCCCACGGATGAAAAATCTAAACAAAGTATTTTGTATTTTGTAATCCTAACAAGTAATCAGTATTCCTTCTTTAAAGCATTTATGAAGCCAGAATATGCTTCTGTTTGGGCTTAGCTGTGTGTGGCCCACAAGTTTATGATGATTTACTGTACTGTGAATTTGTACTATGGACTTTCTCCTGCTCCACTGTGCCAAACAAGAAAAGTATCACGTGCTGTCCAAAATTATGATGTCGTACTGCAGCATTTGCCTGCCTGCTCTCATGATAATAAAAATTCTCTGCATTGTTTTAGTTACATCTTTCTGACATACCTTAAAATCATCCATTCTTCCCCAATTAAATATGACTGCATTTAAAATGAGTGTACTGTATTAATGAGCTCACTGAGCTGTGATATTTTTATTTGAAGGACCTTTTTAGTCGTACACAGGGAACATGTAATCCTCCTTCAAGCATCTTTCCACCTCAATTAAGAATCTCTTCCAAAAGGATGCTCTGCTCCTCCAAGCACAAGTCAGAGTGACACTGAAAGTACAACACCTACAATGAACAGGGTCACACTGCCCCACACTGAGTAGGCAAAGGCAGTACTTACAGTGGGGAGCCTACTTTTTGTGCAGCACCAATTTATATGGCAAATTATCTTTGATTTAAACATTTCAGAAAGACAACAATATGAAAAAGTGTAAATGTTTAAAAGAAAATGTGGTTCACAAGTACATGTACAGTTGTTCAAGAGCACAGCTAAGGCGTAATGCTGTCCTGCATGGATGTGGAGAAGAGAGTTTTTTTCCCCCTTTTGTTGTTTAGTAAATTGCTGCCTCAAGATTGGCCTGTAATACAAGCTTGCGCTCCTTAGACGTGTTTCTTTCTTTGGTCAGTAGCCATCCACTTTTCAAACTTTGCTTTCCTTCTGTGGATTTTTTTTTTTTTTTTTTTTGTAAAGACAAAAGAATAAACAAACACTACAAAAACAAGGAAGAAAATATCATATAACCCTTAAAGATTAGTCTTTTTTTCCTACATATTCTACATACTTTGGATAAGCAAACATCCTCTTTGAAACAATGCCCACAGTTAAACGAACCATTACTACAGGACACAATTTTCTTTTAAAATCATTTTATTCAACAAAAATATCAATTGATGCAATAGTCTTTCTTGGCCATATATTAGCAGTAATAACTTCTTGAAGATTTTACTCCCTGATGCTACCTTGCTATTGTTGACTACTCTTCCATACAAAATTCCTTTGAATTGAAGATTTGAGGTTTGAGGATCTTCTTGCATGTGCTGCCTATTCCAGCCCCTGTCCACAACATCTCAGTGAGATTCCATAGCTCTCCTTTTGATCTTTTTGAGCTAGTCGACTGAAGATTTTTAGTGTGCGTAGGATGATTTTGTTGTTGAAAGGTCCACTTTTGCTTCACCTTCAGCTTCAAACAGATGGCCTCTTTTAATCTTCAGGCACTCTTTGATAGGATACAGATATAGCTGGTTATGAGCTGTCCAGGCCCTGACAGAGCAAAGCAACCCCAAGCCATAACAGTTCCACAGAATGCTTCACATCTGGATTGAGGTTCTTCTGCTGAAAAGTTGTCTGCTGTTACTCTGTCAAGAACATATTATTCCAAAAGGCCAGGTCCTTGTCTATATGTTCACTGGCAAACTGAACTTTTTCTCTCTCTTTTTTTTTCCTCAAATGTCCCCCCTGAACTTACTGAGAGCATACAATTTTCTGAAAAAGAAGAAATGAAACAGAGGTGTCTTGAACAACTTTGTAGTCATTTATTTGAATCAAAAACACAACCCTAAACCTAGACTGGTGACCTGGTGGATGGTAAGCAATTAAATTATTTTCCAGAAGTCAGAATTATAAAATAGGAAAACAGGCTCAACTCTGACTCCCTGAGGAAGTTCTAGTCCTTTGTCCCTGATCTGAAACCTCCATCTATTTTATTAAACTTGTAATAAATGCAGAGGTGTACTTAATATTTTCAAGTCACTGATCTGCTATAATTATTTAATTAATTCAAAAGTGATTACAAAATATCAACTTCAAACATTAACTTTGTGTTTGTTTATAGCCAGTGTTTCACAAAGGATCGAAACTTTGAATGTTCAAATATGTTAAATATTTTGGATTGTAAGTTTTTTCACATGTATGTGCATTACCTTATATTGAATCTGCTCAAATGGTTGAATGCCATTAAACTGTATGAATTTAAATATGAGGATTGTGTCGGTTTGTAACAAACTAAAGACTCCTTTTTTCAGATGTCAGTAAAGTCTATTGTATTTCATAAAGACTGTTAACACTATTCCCGCCACTTACAAAATATTCCAGCAGTCAGTGTTTTCACATAGTGCAATAGCATAAAAAAATAAATTTTTCACACATTCTTTTAATATATACTCACAGAAAAAATCTTTTGTGGAGCCTTGAATAATTAATGAATCATGAGTGACTTGTAAGTTCAAAACAATACTCTGGTGGGAAAAGTGTTAAAAAATTAAAGGACAATAAACACCATAAATACCCACACCCATAGCTTGAAGTTCTGGGATGTAGTTTCTTGTTTGGCTTCATTTTGTGACACTATATTTGTTTGTTGTTCAAATAAAGAAAAAATAATTCTGGTAATGCCAAAGATAACATCTTAAATTCCACTCCTTGTGCCATACTCATAAGGGTGCCTGTAGCGTCTTTATTTCTCCAGTTCAAACCATTATACAAACAATAAAAAACACAATTAAAAGAATTAAAAAAACACAAACAATAGAAAACTATACTAAGACTAAAATCTACCACATTTGGTCATGCTGTGCCCTGTCTCCTTAAAAAATTTCAGGAAACTATACAAGTTGGGGACAAACAAAGTGGCAGGCCTAAAAAAAATATTGCAGTAGATTAAAAGTATCTGAAAGGCATGTCCTTAAGAAATAGGCAAAATAATCCAGTAAAGAACTGACACTGGACCTGAGAGATTCAATTCAACTGAATCTAATTCAATTTTATTTATATAGTGCCAAATCACAACAGTCACTTCAAGGTGGATTATATTGTAATGTAAAGACCATACAATAATTAAGGAGAAAACCCAACAGTCAAAACGGCCCCCTGTGAGCAAGTACTTAGCAACAGTGGGAAGGATGAGAAGAAACCTGCAGAACCAGGTTCAGGGAGGGGCAGCCACCTGCTGTGACCAGCTGGGGTGAGGAGAGAGAGACAGGACAAAAGACACATTGTGAAAGAGAGCCAGAGATTATCTGGATCTTCAGTTAATCCATCTACTGTTCACTGAAACCTGATCAGAATGGGACTGAGAACCAGTTAAACAGGTCTCATGTAATGATTTGGAACCTCTGGTTCAAACTGTTATCAGTATGTGTGAAGGAAGTCAGGAGGAAGGTATAACAGTGAGTGTCTACAGCCATCTGTAACACACCATGGAGGCTGCATTTCAGCCAGTGGTTTTGGGAAAACACAAATATGGTCAAACTTTGATCTGCAACACAAAACCATTTGGAAAGCATTTCAGGAGGGCCACATCAGCTTTGTTTTACCTAAAACAGTCTCCACCCTGACACTGCCTTCTCAGGTAGCTTTGACTGTACACTGGTTGTATTTCTGTGCCACTAACTTTAACCTTAATAATATCACCAAGCTATGACAAATGTATTTATCTTTGCATTATTTATTATTTTATCTTTTTATTTCAATACATTTTCTCCTACATCAAATAATTAGAATAATATAGTGTTTTAAAAGGATAGTTTGCCTTGGGATACCTGATCAACTGAACCCAGGTCAAAGTATTTCCTGGTAACAGCCTTTAAAGTTTGAGCAGTTGAACCTGTCTTCACACAACTTTCTCACAACTGACCTGAGGGATACTTGTCAACTGCACTGATCTGCCAATATGCTGAGGTAATTACTGCTGAACAAAACTGATGTTTATAGTAACAGATAGATTTTTAGATATTTATGTTTAATATATGTTTTCAAGTTTAAGGAGCTACAGAGGCTACAAAGGAGAGAGCTTGTGAAGTGAGCAGATAGTGGCCAGTAAGATTTGAGTCAGTTGTTTAAAGTGTGTATTTCATCAGTGAAATGCATGTTTGTAAAGCATAACTGTTGAGTTTATTGTTCCAGCGTAATATAGAATCTCATTCCAGATGTAAAAAATCTCTGAGTATAGCTGTTTCTGTAAACTGGAATGAGTGGATGTGAAACTGGTCTGTGATGTGTTTCTGCCTCATGTTGTGTCAAGAAAATAGAACCATATGTGTTGAAGGTGAGTTTTTATGTTGAATCAGAAAGTCAAGAATTTAAATTCTGGATTATTTGAGTACTGAAATGTGAAAGTTTTTAGAAGCTCTGTTATATAATCTTCCTGATGCTCCAATGTTTTTTGTTTGTTTGGATTTATTTTTTCTTCTTTCTTCCACGGTAAGGAACCAAATTTGGAGAGTAAAATGGTTTGATACTGTTATATTTAAGCAGTTTGAAGAATTTCAGAATCAGCTGATAGTCATTTAGTTACAGACAAAAGCAACATGACTTGTGTGTTTGTGTATATATTTGTACAGAGAGAGATGGCTATATTTGTGCTGTCTGCCAGTTTTGTGTAAACATTTCTGTAAATGACATTCAAGCTGACAGTTAAGGTAGATTTTTCACTCCTTTGAAAATAGCTTAAAGCACATTGTTGAACTATTTTGCAATTCTGGTGAACATTCAGAGAAGATGACACAAACTAAAAATCCTCTGAATGTAGTGAAAGAAGTAAAGTTGGAATGTGCTCCAGGAGGAGTTTAAATAGACAATCAAACAAACTAAACACTCCTTTTTTCAGATGTCAGTTAAGTTTATTGTATTCCTTAAAGACTGTTGAGACTATTCCCACCACTGACGAAATATTCCAGCAATCACTGTTTTCACATCATGCAGTAGCGTAACAACAAATTTTCCCCACTTTGAGGTGTGCCAAGAAGAGTGGTTAAATAATCAAATATTGCCCTCACCTCAGCGTAGCTCATGTCGCCTACCAACCGTGAGTATATATATATATATATATATATATATATATATATATATATAAATATATATATATATGTATTAGGGGTGGGATTCGATTAAAAAAATTAATCGAATTAATTAGGAGCTTTGTAATTAATTAATCTAAATTAATCGCATTTTAATCACATTTAAATATTTAACATAAGAAATATTTATTTAAGTTTGGTTGATATATGAATCAATATACATAAGCTAAAACTTCAAAATTTTGTTTATTTTCCTGTGATAAACTCATGAAATTAAAGTTAAGGATCATAACTTGATAGTTTTATTCAACATTAATGTCTCACTTAATGTAGCTGGAAATTAATCATTCGCTCAGCTGTATTCCTTGATGTTGAAATGTGTTATGCTTGTTTTAACAGCTTATTTTGAATTAAAGATTTAAAATTAAACCAGAAAAGGGAGAAAAAGGTTGTTCTCCATTTAACCAGCTGCTTTTCCACAGCTGTGCTTTGCACTCATGGTTGGTAGGCGACATGAGCTACGCTGAGGTGAGGGCAGGCGACGCTGATATGAAGGCTAGCCGCTCACTTCCGGCCTTTGCGGTCTTCGTGGGCTGCGCAGGGGTCGGGGCCGGGTCCTTCGAAGGATGCGGATACATATATATATATATATATATATATATGTATATACATATAGCTTGCTAGCAAACTCTGGTTATAGAGATCCGTCCAGGGAGCTAACAACTGAAATAAAGAATAAAAAAATAACAGCTGAAATTCTCAGCACAGCGAGCACATGGCAGAGAGCAGTGGAGGCGTGGAAAAACATGTCAGTGGTGATCCACTCAATGTTAAAGGGAATCCATCTCGACTGAGAACTTTTTAGTATGTGTGTGTGTGTGTGTGTGTGTGTGGTGGGGGGGGGGGGGGGGGGGGGGGGTCTAACTCCACACTAACTCCTGATCCACACTCCAGTCCAGTTGGTTTGCCAATCGCCATTAAACCCACAAAATGAAGATAAAGAAGATGACAACAGAGAACTTTGCTGCTAATGCAGGTGAAATGCTCCACTTACATGGAGACACCTGAGCGCTGCAGAGTTTAAATGAACCTTTGAAGCAACAAATTTGCTTCGTTCGATTTTTTTATAATTAAATCATTTGAGTTACTTGAGGAATCATTGCAGCCCTACAAGCAACCATCAAATGTAACATAGGGAGGCAATAGAAGTGCAGTTTTGAAATTTTTAAAACCCTTGAAGAATTTTCTGTGTTTTTACTGGTCAAATTGAATAAGTAATGGTTGCTGAGTTACGTAAAAAGCCAGCTGATCAGGTTCCTTTAACCAACTGACTGAGGTGAGATGCTATGTCTTAATCAGCTGTTCGCAGCTAGTAAGGTCAGGAAACAATCGCCTGGTGTTAAAGGATTAATGTGATAGACTGTGTAGACTGCAAATTTAAAATTTACTATTGAGCAGGCTCCACAAACAACCTGCACAGGCATATACAGTGGCTTGCAAAAGTATTCATACTCGTTGAACTTTTCCATATTTTATCATATTACAACCACAAACGTAAATATATTTCACTGGAATTTAATGTGAAAGACCAACACAAAGTAGTATACAATTGTGAAGTGGAAAGAAAATTATACATGATTCAAAACATTTTTTACAAATAAAAAAGTATTTTACAAATACTTTTGCAAGCCACTGTATGAATTGTTCATCCCTTAGTACAGGTGTCGGCAACCTGTAATCTAGAAAGAGCCATTTGAACCCGGTTTCCCCGGAAAACAAAACAGTGAGAGCTGCAAATACTAGCGGAAGCCGGTAGCGGGTACTGCGAGTGACGCATATATTGAGAAACGAAAATAAATAAATAAATATATAAATAAAATCATTTTATTTTAATATTTCAAGATCACAATAATGTTTAAATTTAAAACTACAACAAAAACCGAACTGACAAAAATAAAATGCACTTCAATTGGATACTTATAATTTACTTCCGCGAGCCGCACAGAGCCGCAGATTAAGCCTGAATGAGCCGCGGGTTGCCGACCCCTGCCTTAGTGCAATTACAAGAATAAAACAGGGCAGGTCATCAGGCAGGAGAAACAGGATCAACTCCTCAGAGGCCTTTGTTTTTTCTGATTTCCAATCTTTTGTTTTTTTATTTGGAGCACTCTATTATATGTTGAGTATATAAAGAAACGTTTGATATATAAAATATAACATGGTATTCAGACCCTCATATTTAACTCACATGCTGTCCATTTCTTCTGATCCTCCTTGAGATGGTTCTACTCCTTCATTGGAGTCCAGCTGTGTTTAATTAAACTGACTGGACTTGATTAGGAAAGGCACACTCCTGTCTATATAAGACCTCACAGCTCACAGAGCATGTCAGAGCAAATGAGAATCATGAGGTCAAAGGAACTGCCCAAGGAGCTCAGAGGCAGAATTGTAGCAAGGCACCGATCTGGCTTAGGTTACAAAAGAATTTCATGCAGCACGCAAGGTTCCTAAGATCACAGTGGCCTCCATAGTCCTTAAATGGAAGAAGTTTGGGATGACCAGAACTCTAAGAAGAACCTAAAGATCACTGTGGCTGAGCTCCAGAGACGCAGTAGGGAGTTGGGAGAAAGTTCCACAGTCAACTATCGCTGCAGCCCTTCACCAGTTAGGCAGTTATGGCAGAGTGGCCCGATGGAAGCCTCTCCTCAGTGCAAGACATATGAAACCCCCCATAGAGTTTACCAAAAAAACACGAAGAACTTCCAGACTATGAGAAATAAGATTCTCTGGTCTGATGAGACAAAGGCTACGTTCACACTGCAGCCTGAAGTGACCCAGTTCCAATTTTTTGTGAAATCCGATATTTTCTTTTTTTGCGTGGTCGTTCACATTTCCAAATACATGCGATTTGTATGTGATCTGTGTGTGAACTGCAAACGAACCTAAAAGTGTCCCACATGCGCAGTAGAGGACGCGATAACATCAGACGTAGGGAGTGTGCTCAGTGTTTGTGGAAGTAAGTTTGTTTTCCTTACCGCGTCCGCGTAATGGGACACAGAATAGTGATGTTTGTCGAGAATCAATGACGTGCGGGTCGGATAAACGTGACCTGGCCGTACAGACACAGGTCGCATTTGAAAAAATCGGAGGATACGTATCGGGTTTAGGACCACATATCCAAGTGGCCTGGGTTGCATTTGAAAAAATCGGATCTGTGTTGTTCAGACTGTCATGAAAAGATGGGATACAGGTCGCATGACAGCAAAAAAATCGGAACTGGGTCACTTTAGGCTGCAGTGTGAACGTAGCCAAAGACTGAACTTTTTGGCGTTAATTCTTAGCAGTATGTGTGGAGAAAACTTCATCACATGCCCAATACAATCCCAAAAGTGAAACATGGTGGTGACAGCATCATGCTATGGGGGGTGCTTTTTAGCTGCAGGAACAAAACAACTGGTAAGATGAAATATGAAAGATGAATGCAGCCAAGTATACCCTGGAGGAAAACCTCTTCCAGAGTGCTGAGGACCTCAGACTGGGCCGAAGGTTCGCTTTCCAAAAAGACAATGACCCTAAGCACACAGCTAAAATAACAAAGGAGTGGCTTCGGAACAACTCTATGACCATTCTTGACTGGCCCAGCCAGAGCCCTGACCTGAACCCAATTGCGCATCTCTGGAGAGACCTGAAAATGGCTGTCCACCAACATTCACCATCCAACCTGAGGGAACTGGAGAGGATCTGCAAGGAAGAATGGCAGAGGATCCCCAAATCCAGGTGTGAAAAACTTTTTGCATCATTCCCAAGAAGACTCATGTTGTACTAGCTCAAAAGGGTGCTTCTACTCAGTACTGAGCAAAGGGTCTGAATACTTATGACCATGTGATATTTCAGTTTTTATTCCTCTTTATTCATTTTTATTCCTCTTCTTCAGCCCCTACTGTAATTCTCTGTATTTGGGTCTCGAACAATCATCTCTCCATTGTTTGCAGGTAGTCCAAAATGCTGCAGCACATGTTTTAACAGGTACTAGAAAGCATGAACACATCACTCCAGTTCTAGCAGGTTTACACTGGCTCCCTGTCCAGCCTCATATTGATTTTAAGATTCTTTTACTTACTTTTAAAGTCTTAAATGGAATGGCAAATTTAAAGGGGTCTGAGTACTTTCCACACCCACTGTATCTGTGGCATTAACCGTTCAGCTAAGAAGGGGTGTGTGTGAGAGGTGTTATAAAGAGACTGTGTCTTGTGCAAGATTCAGAACTCATTTACACTCCTCTGTGTGTGTGTGTGACTTACAAGAATAAAAACCATCTAACAGAATCTTGTCTCTCTCATTTGATAAATAATTTCCATATCACCAAGTCAAGCTGACATTACGGTGCTCAACACTGCGCCTCTGCAGCTCTGCACTCCATGTGAAATCACAGCTTGTATTGGTGAGTGCTGGGCCAAACCCAGTGAACCCACAAGCCAGCAAAAAAAAAAAAAATTGCAGAGACACAAACTCAGGGCTCACACTGATTCAGCATTATGGTGGATTGTATTTTTTCATGTGCTATATACAGCAAAAAAATGGCCTAAGTTGAAGTCACACAAATCAGAAGCATCAGAAGATGCTCTTCACCCCCGCCCCGTGTTGTGACCTGTATGAACTGGTATCCTGGCAACCAAGGCTGACTATACCATCTTATTATGAACATTATCATGAACAGCCTCGAAGCTGGCTGGCCATGACATTATCCTGCTCGTCTCCGCTGGCAGCCCCTCCCCTACCCACCCTAGTGCTCTCCAGACTTTAAATGTGCTACTGCTTTGCTGAGGTGTTTTTTGGAACATCGTAAGGTGTTGATAATGAACACAGTACGAGATGATTTTTTTTTAACCTACCTATCTCCCCTAGGTAAGTGTATCTCCCCTTACCTACCTATCCCAGTGTATCTTTTCCTGCTAAAGGTAGTGCCGGTAAAATGGCTGCGTGGCCTCAGACACCTGTCTCCCCTGTTTGTTTCTGTTGTTTGTATTTCTCTTGGATGGGTGTTCTGGAATGCAAATTTCATTATATGTTTACATATAATGACAAAGTCTTCTTCTAGTTGGTGTCATGGTCCAGGGTCCATGTGACCCTGTGTGGTTGTTTTGGCTTCATTTGTCTGTTCTTTTCTGGGTTTCTTTGGGTTATGGGGTTTAAGCTTGTTATCTCTATGTAGCACGGCGGCAATTTCTTACACTCGCAAGAGTGTAAGGAAAAGGATCCCTCCGGAATAATAAATAAATTAATTACTATAAAGATTACAAGGTTCACAAGTTCGAAATGCACCAGGCCAAAGAAGAGGGATCTCTCTTAATAATCCAATAAAATACTTTATTTAAAACAAAAGAAAACCACAATTCGTCCTCGCTAAGGGAATCCTGCTCCCCTTTAGTAATTGCTACCGAGGACAGAGCCTCAGCACCCAACAGCGAGGGCCCTGGACCTATATGCGCCTTCAACATATCTCGATTGACATGTCGTGTTTTGTCTAGGTTTTCTACCGGGGCAACAGTGTACACAGCACCTTCACTTTGGGGTCCTTTCAGGACGTGGTATAACCCAGAATCCCACACATCTTGAATTTTGTGCCGACCTCGTGCCCCACAATCTCGCAAGTACACCAGCTCATCCGCTGCCAGAGGTGTGACACAAACCTTCCAGTCATGCCTCTCCTTTCACCGAGTGGCGGCCACCGCCAACCGTTCACTAGCTTCGGAGAAAGCAACCTTTAGCCTAGCTTGATGTTCGACCATCCAATCCTGTATTTCTCCAGGCACAGCATCCGGCACTTGCCCCAACAAGAAATCTACAGGTAGCCGAGGTTCTTGGCCGAACATAAAGAAAAAAGGTGACTCACCAGTACCTGGGTGAGCGGTGCTGTTATAGCAAAACAGCACATGTGGCAGACATGAGGCCCAATCGTGCTTCCGAGAGAATGGCAGTGTACGCAATAAGTTATAGAGGGTTATGTCCTAACAAATATTCCCTGAAATTCTCAGTCATGGCCCATTTCAGCGCCAAGAACTCGAGCTTCATCGAGCTGTAGTTGGTCATATTACGCTCTGTAGGCCGCAGCCCTCAGCTGGCATAGGCCACTGGTCTGACCCCACTCTCGGTCTCCTGGGAGAGAACAGCGCCAAGGCCGCTGTAACTTGTGTCAACCTATAGGAAAAATGGACGCGTACCAATCGGGCTTTCAGCGTCTCAAAGCTTGCTTCGCACTGCGAAGTCCAAACCTCACTCAGGGCCTGTCCTGAGCTCCTCCTGGTCTTTGTACCATGCAGGGTGGCTACCACTTTATGTAAAGGAGCAGCCAACGTGGCAAACCCTTTCACAAAGCACCGATAATAGCTGGCGAACCCCAGAAATGAGCGTAATGTTGAGACATTCGTTGGCTGTAGCCAAGTGGTCAGTAGCAACGCCACTACGGGAGATCACGTGTCCAAGGTATTTAACCTCTTGTTGGAAAAAGGCACAGTTCTCTAACTTGACTTTCAATCCTTCCTGTCGTAAGCGATCAAGGACTACCTCTAATCGCTGTAGGTGTTGTGACACGGAGGATGAAAAGATGATAATGTCGTCGAGATAGAGAAGCAGGGACTGACACTGCTGGTCCCCAAACATCCTCTGCATCAGCCGCTGGAATGTGCTGGGAGCATTACAGAGGCTGAAGGGCATTCGGTTCCACTCAAACAAGCCAAACGGTGTGCAAAAGGCAGGCTTTGGCTTGTCCCATTCTGCAACTGGAACTTGATTATAACCGCTGGCCAAATCAATGGTCGAAAACCACCGAGCTCCCGCCAATGCATCCAGACTTTCTTCAATCCGTGGTAGGGGAAATGCATCTTTCCTAGTCTTGCTATTCAACAGCTGGTAATCGACGCATAGTCGCAGGCTACCATCCTTCTTTCGGACCAAGATGATCGGGGAAGCGTAGGGACTACTGCTTTCCCGTATCACCTGTGCTTCCAACAACTGATTGATGTGGTCCCGGACTACCTCGTAGTCTGAAGGAGGGATGCGGCGATAACGCTGCCGAACTGGAACATCGTCCAGCAATGGTATCTCGTGTGATACGAGAGAAGAGCAACCCAAATCACCATCCCCGCTAGAGAAAACAGAGATGTATTTATGCAGGCAGGATTTTACACCCTGTTGCTCTGATTCGGTCAATACCGAAAGGTCCATTGCCTCAAGCTTGCCCTGGACAGAAGTGGCAGTAGTTTGAGGGGCAGCTGCAGGGGAAGCACCCATCTTGCTAACCCCTGCCGGAAGGCTAACCACCACTACCCCACTTAATGTCCCCAGACTAGTGCGTGGATGCAGGAGAGCCTCTACGGTCCCCACATTGGTCACTGGAAAATAGGCAGTGCCCTTGGTAACCTGGACCAAACATGGTGAAGCCAACAGACCAGCGGGTAAACCAGACTCCGGGGGCTCAAAGAGCACTGTTTGACCAGATAATTGCTCTGAACAAGTAATAGGGACCAACTTCATAGTTCCACCCGGCACACGCACCACTCGAGGGCCCCGAACCTTAACGGTCCCAACCAGGTCCTTCGGTGCCTGCTCAGTGGTCTGATGGCACTGCTGTAATGCCTTCACCACAGGCTCTGGAGCCTGCAACACAACACAGGAATCAAGCAGTGCAGAGCCATGCTCCCCAAATAATTCCTGATAGCAACGATGAATGACATTCATTCCCAAAATGCCTGGGGTAGATACCCATCCCGGAGGATCTCTCACAATCAGGATCCCACAGTCTGGCATCTCTTTACCGTACAACGACACATTAAGCTCCAGATAGCCAACATACGGGATAGACAAGCCATTAGCAGCCCAAAACTGCAGCCAATGGCAAGACTGTAACCGCTCGGGTCCCCACGGGGCAAAGTGTTCCCTAAAGAAACTCTCTGTTACTGTAGACACCATGGAACCGGTGTCTACCAAGCACGGAACCACCACTTCCCCCAGGGCTACGTCCATCGTTGGGCACGATGACATTAATTTACCCAAGCGCCCCTCAACCGAGCCATCCAACTGCCCACCAGAACCGTGCCTCCACAGCTCGGTGGGCTTCAGTTTTCCGTCAGCCTGACCGAAGCGTCAGAATGTACCGGGTCCTGGGGCTGGCTCGTCATGGCAGTGACTCGAGCCCGATGTGGCACTTGCTCGTTACGACATTCCCTTGCAAAATGCCCTGGCCGTTGGCACCGCCTACAAATGGCAGAGGCCTTATGTGTCGATCAGTCGACCGGTTTTGGAGGCTGCAAGGAGGCCACAGCTTGCGTGAGCTGATTCAGTTGCTCTTGCTGTCGCTGCAACAACTCACGTAGCTCACATATCTCAGACCTCGAGGAAAGAGGAGGTACAGGGCCCGAACTGCCCTGTACGCCACACAGCAGCCCGTACATGGAGGGGATCAGCAGCTGACAGGTACCGAGCACGCATGCAGGCCCGCATTTCCTCAATCCATTCTACTATGCCTAACCCAGCCTTGCCACTGAACATGGGACATTTACGGTCCAGAGGCACCACCACCAACCGCTCGGTAATAGGGTGGGGGGCACCAAATGAAACAGGACCAGGCGGGTCAGAGGGGCCGGCTCTAACCCCATCAGACCCAGCGCTCCTCTCCTGAAGAAGCCGCTCATTCTCAGCCCACAACTGCACTACTAATTCCTTAAGCTGCTGCACTTCCTCCTCCATCATAACCAGACAAATACGAATTCACACTTTTCGCTGTCCCTACAACCAGGTACTGCTGTTTTGCCTATAAACAACCCACCACAATAATGTTATTCTTACAAAAGAAAACAAAAAATATCATAATCCTGTTTAAAAAGAATAAAAGATAACAGAAACCCCTTTTCTTGGCCTTCAAACAATGCAATCCTGCCGACAATGCCAGATTGTAGCACGGCTGCAATTTCTTACACTCACAAGAGCTCTAAAATTTCCGACAACGCCACCGGAGGAAAAGGATCCCTCCGGAATAATAAATTAATTAATTACTATAAAGATTACAAGGTTCACAAGTTCAAAATGCACCAGGCCAAAGAAGAAGGATCTCTCTTAATAATCCAATAAAATACTTTATTTAAAACAAAAGAAAAACACACAATGAGCAATAAAACCAACATATACTTAATAAAACAAGAATACTCAGCTGAACAAAAACACTTTAAACACCTCCCAGACTCGGCCACAACAACCCTACTAGGCCAAGGGAAAGAATGATAAAATACAACAATAATTATATTGGGAGGTATAAATGTATGGACTCACCAGTGGCTGGACTGGATCCGGACCGAAACACACACGCACACGCACACTACACACAAGGGCGCACAGCACCACAACGTCACCCAGTGCACAACACTGCAAATGTGCCACACAAAACTTCCCACCACCAGGGCAAGGACCCCTCGACCACTGGCTCGCCCACACTAAAACAAAAGATAAGAACACAATTAAAAACAACACACAAGATCAGCTGGGTTCAATAAAAAAGAACACACAGAGCTCACAGGCTCACGCTATAAAAGGTGTCTCAGAGCTTTAAGCCCCCAAATAAAACTGTCCGAGGAGTGCGACACTGCTGCAACTTCACACTTCTGGGTTAAACTTGCTGGTCCCTGAAGTAGCCAGCCCAACCCGCAGCCACATGCCGCTCTCTGCAACAGCTTAACAGTGCTCCTCATGCACTTTATTCTTGTAAGGCAAAACAATATTTATTTCGCAAGCCCCGTAAGCAAAACAGGCCGGTAGGCAAAACAGCAGACTGGTAGGGAAGAAATCCCAGAATAGTGGTAGCCACCAATTGACCCAGAGACACAAAACTGTGATGGAGTAGCCACGGGCACGCTCTCAACTTGGTCGCTAGCGGCGCCGACGTGCCACAGTTAGCCTAACGTGCGTGATCACGCAGTGAATCACTTAAACTCCAGCACAGCTACAGTTGCTGCTGAACACCCAGAATGGCACAGGAAAAAGAGGACTGCTGCAAGGCTGAATCCCAGCCCTCTTATGCTGCTGCGACACTGCACCATAATCAGCCACAGGTGTGTCGCAACAGGCGGAAATGGAATGCGAGCCCCCGGAAGGGAATGACCACCAAACTAAAGTCTCACCTGGCCACATCTAGTTCCTTGTGTTTCCATGTGTCAAGTCTACATCTTTGTTCCTCTGTCTGACTTCCTGTTTTATTTTGACAGTCTCGTGTTCCCTGTACTTTGTGTTCAGTTTTGCTTCCCATGTGTCATTAGGTTCATTTGTTTCACCTGTTGTTCCCTGCAGTTTTTACTTGCCCTAATTACGTTGTGTGTATTTAAGCCCTCAGTTTTCTTCTGTGATTTGTTGCGTCGTTGTCTTGTTTACTAGTGATGGTGAGATGAAGCTTCATGAAGCTTTGAAGCTTTCCATCGAATCAGTGAACCCATGGGTCAAAGCTTCATGGTGTTTCATTTGCTCTATTGCTCCATCAAGTGGACAATCAATGTAAAACAGGCAGGGTGATTATAATCTAGTGAAGGTGAGATGAAGCTTCATGAAGCATTTAAGCTTTCCAGTCAATCGGTGAACCCATGGGTCGAAACTCCACCATCAAGAGGACAGTCAGTGTAAAACATACAGACTGATAATAGTTGTGGCTTTGGTGTGTGAAGCTTTGAGCAGAATAAACAATTTTTGTGATGACAATAAATAAATCCCAAACATGTTCCCAAACAGGGAAAATCTCCTCTTAGTTGGTTCCATCACCAAAAAAGAAGCAGCTCAAATAGAGTGCAAACCAAACTGTGATGGGGGGGATCCGTTGCGTTTCGCTGTCCCTTATATTTCGAATCACACACCAAAACCATGAATAGTTTCCTGAATCAGTCACGTGGTACGGCCGGTTTGCGAGGCTTCGCATGTCCCGACACAAGCCTCGATGCACGCTTCACAAAAGTCTCCCTCAATTACTCGACACACGCTTCGAAGCCTC
Organism: Archocentrus centrarchus; assembly: GCF_007364275.1. Lineage (NCBI taxonomy): Eukaryota > Metazoa > Chordata > Actinopteri > Cichliformes > Cichlidae > Archocentrus > Archocentrus centrarchus. The sequence goes on from NC_044359.1 coordinate 27,885,610, forward strand.
GACGCAGAACGACACATCACTAGTGTTTAGTGTTGTGTTGATGTTATGAGGATGCTGCTGATAGAGTTACACACAAATACACAGTGGATTCACATTTATTATTATACTTAGAAAATATCACACTTTTGATTGTGGTTGTATCATTTATTTTGTCATATTTATCTGTGACACCTTAAAGTCGGTCTGTGAAAACATTGTCTAACACTAAACTGGTCTGTGGCTCAAAAATGGTTGGGCTCCACTGCTCTAGAGTACCTGTGAAGTAGTCCCTACAGTGACAGACCACTGTTAATTGAGAGAAAAAAGGTAATGCAAAGTTTTAGAAATCTAAATAAGCCAAATAGACCACTGATTGTTAAAAGTTTACAAATCTCCCTTTCAAGACTTTCTTTTACAAACCAGTTACAGGTGCAGCTTAAATCCTTTACATTATTGTACAATTAGTCACTGAATGGTATGTCTAATGAGAAAACTTTCCTGTTACCACAGGTTTTTGAGGATGAACCCCTCAAAAGCAGTTGCTTTCCTGGTGGCAACTGTTGTCCTGGCTGTGACTTTTCTCCATAAAGATACAGTACATCAAGTAATCATGAGAGATGATGTCATTCAAACAAAGCTGCCCCCCACGACTTCACCTTACATTTATTCCTGGCCAAAGTGTCAACAAAACATGTCTGCTGCCAACATCATGAACTTCAGCTCTCTCCCTGGTCATATACAAGACTTTCTGTACTATCGCCACTGTCGACATTTCCCCATGCTACTAGACATTCCTGATAAGTGTGGAGGACCCGACAGATCTGCAGAAGTCTTTCTTCTACTGGTCATTAAAAGCTCTCCTGTGAACTATGACCGCCGAGAAGTACTGCGCAAAACTTGGGCTGAGGAGAGATTACATAATGGTGTGTGGATCCGAAGGCTCTTCATCTCAGGAACAACAGGTGATGGTTTTGAGAAAGAAAGACTGAACAAACTCCTTGAAATGGAGCAACGTGAGAATAATGATATTCTCCAGTGGGACTTTAGTGACACATTTTACAACCTCACCTTGAAGCAAATACTCTTCCTCGAATGGATGGAAAGAAACTGTCCACATGTTCACTTCCTGGTAAACGGTGATGATGATGTCTTTGCCAACACAGACAACATGGTTGAGTATCTCCAACACTTTGAAAAAAAAGGTGGACAGAAGCACCTCTTTACTGGCCATCTGATCCAATATGTTGGCCCAATTCGATCCCCATACAGTAAGTATTATATTCCAGTTCAGGTACAGGAGTCAGACTCTTATCCCCCTTACTGTGGTGGTGGGGGTTTCCTTTTATCTGGTTACACAGCTTTGATTATATACAAAATGTCCCAATCTATCACTCTTCTTCCCATTGATGATGTTTACATGGGAATATGTCTGTCCAAAGCAGGACTTCAACCTGAGTCCCACGCTGGTGTGAGGTTAACAGGACTTTATCTTTCTTCCAGCAAAGATGATGGCTATGATCCTTGCTTTTATAGAGAAACTCTACTCGTTCACAGATTCCTGTCAGGTAGCTTGTATCTGATGTGGCACCAGATTCATGACCCTAATCTGAAATGCTCTAGCAGTGACTAAAAAAAGCCATGACTTTGGCGTTGCTCATTTACGCCAAACAAAAAGCAACATCCTGGCCTTTAATGATGCCTTTCAAGACTTAAAATGTTTTTTTTTTTTCTTTTTTTTTTTTTTTTTGTTTATGGTTACAAACCACCAGCTCTTAGTTCAGTGTTTTAAATGTTTCTTTTTGGAGCTTTTGCAATGAGGTTGTACTTAATTGTATTATGTGGAAAGCTGTGCAATAATGTGTTATACTCAAACTCTAGCTGATTACAGTTCATTAATTACAGTGTGATTATATGGTGTATAAAGGGTTCAAAATTTACTTTTTTCCCTCATTTTTTCAATGACTTTGTTTTAAGATATAAAACACTTGCTATATGGTAAAGTTTGCTGTTAGTAGGGAACAAAACAGGATGCTAATCCTGAAGAAGAAGGTATATCTTTAACTTTTTGGGCTGTGATTTTGTGCACATTTTGGAATAGCAAATACATTTCTGGTGAGGACTAATATAGCTTGGGTTCCACAAGCAGATGATATTACACAAGCACAGACTACCAAATATCCCCAAATTTTATACAGAACTTCAACAACAAATGTATTCATCCATTATGAAACAGGCAAGCAAGGATAAAATTCACAACAATATATTTAGTAATCAGACTTTTAAAAGTCTGAGATGTTTTTTAAACAAACAAAACTTGCTTCATGGCAAATCCCAATAGTGTTGTCAGCAAGATCTCTATTCACCACTGGCAGAAAACTAAACAATGACCAAACTTAAAATGATAATAAAAAAATATATAAAATAAATAAAACATGGTGGGAAATGCACTATAACTTACTAGACTGAATATTTACTAAACTATTGCTGAATTTGTAGGTAGGTGTTCTTTGGTTGTATCAAACTCTGGTGGTCTGTAAAGGGTGATAAATGGATGTTAACCATTACAGAAATAAAACCTATTGTTATGTGATTCAGTTCTCTCTGCTTTTTATTCAAGGTTTTCACTTTTGGATTTTTTGTGCTTTTGGTATTCAGCATTTCTTTTTAAAGATGTGGGCACAGTCATTTTCTTTTTTTTTCTCCAGGGTCATTTTTTTCCTCACACACACCCAAAATTTATATTATGTGCACGCACACACACACACACGCACGCACACACACACACACACACACACACACACACACACACACACACACACACACACACACACACACACACACACACACACACACTAATCAAGCATAGCATTATGACCACGTGCCTAACATTGAGTTGGCCTCCCTTTTGCTGCCAAAGCAGCCTTGACCTGTCAAGACACGTACTACCAGACTGCAGAAGGTGTGCTGTGCTATCTGGTACCAAGTTGCTTGCAACAGATCCTTTAAGCAATTTGTGCTACAGTAGCTTGTCTGTTATATTGGACCACATGGGCCAGCATTTGCTTCCCACATGCATCAGTGATCTTGACCCACGAACCTATCACTGGCTCACCACTCTTCATTCCTTCACAGTAAATTTTGCAGCGTTAAATCAACACTTATAGAGTTAAATTTAACACTGCATCCGAGTCTATTTGAGTGCCTACGTTAGTGCCCTGCTAGTTTACGATCGTCAAACGCTACTGGATCTTCGACTTTGGGCAGAAGTGAACTCTTTTCATGGTGACCATAAACCCTTACCTCCATTTCTGTCAGAGATCCCGGACTACCTCTGCCGAACTCAGGCTCCACCTCCCCGGAGAAAACGCCACCGTTCCTGTGGAAGACGTAGCAGCAGACTGGTACGGCTAAAGGCCTGCTTATTAGTACATCATGCCGGGCCTACTGGAGGAATAGGGTCTTGTTCTGCCCATGGAGTGGTCTATGCCCGTTCTCCTTCCTCCTGCTTAAGGGAACCTGCCTACACCTGGTTGGTGCCTGTTGTTAGTTCGGAGGGTTTGTTCCAGCTACCACGGCCTCGTCGCCGCCTCTCTCCCTGTTCCAGGCAGCTTGGAGTGAATTCGGGAAATCTTCGGTTTCTCCGCTGGGATGTCTGCAGTATCGGCGCCCCGGTCCCACCCGCTCCTGTTAGGTTTGGTCTGGTGAATGCCAGATCCCTTGCAAACAAAACTTTTATTCTTAAGGATTTTTTTATCTCTAAACCACTGGACTTCCTCTGTGTGACCGAGACCTGGGTGAACGCTGGTGAGTCCAGCGTTTTTTCGGAGCTTTTACCGCCTGACTGTGGCTATTTTAACTCACCACATCAGGCCATGGAGGAGGAATAGCGACTGTAGGTTTCCACACCGTGGAGCTCGGCTTGACGCTCTCAGTAACTCCCTCGTTGTTATCCATATCCGTGCAAAAAGAAATCCACAGGACCACTTGTAAACATTTAAAAACGTTTACTTAAACTAAAAACACAAAAATGGTGGTACAGAACATTCGCAAAATTGTTCGTTAATCTTCCATCATATCCAAAGTGTAAAACGAGAGAGAGTGAGCGAGGTCAAAAAACCGTGTGGCTCCCCTCACTGCACCCGACGGTCTGATGAAACCGACCTTATGGGCCTCAATTAAAGTTACAGCACCAAACCCCATCACCTCATACATGCTCCCATACGTTAGAAATACCACAGAAATTACATTTTTATCCCTCTTAAACAAATCAAATGCCCTTTAAGAAATCAACTTATTACAATAACACACAAATAATCCAACATACCTATAAATAAGCCTCTTAATGCCTTCTAAATCAATTAACTTATACTACTATAAACTTAAACTGTCCTTTTAAACTAAATATCACAGAACTGCATTTAGGCTCCTACATTACCGGCCCCTAATTGTTATCAACTCCTTGAAACAATTACTCATAACATGTTTACATCAATGGAGCCTACATGCCACAATATTACTTAAAGCAAAAGAACTGTTCTTATTCTTCCATCTGCCCAGAACCAGTATTTGGCTTCAGAGTCAGTCCATCAATTGTTCTCTGATTCCTGAAGAAGACATAGCTTTGTTATTGGTCGACAAAGCTCATTGGTCTTGGTCTTGACCTTCACCTGGCGCACAAGGCCTTTCTTGTCAGGAAGAGCCTCCACAATTCTTCCAAGTGGCCATGAATTTCTGGGTGAAGTGTCATCCACAATCAACACCACGTCACCAACACAGAAGTTTCTTCGAGGCGTGGACCACCGTTGGCGCTCCTGGAGCTGTGGGAGGTATTCCTTGCACCACCGTTTCCAAAAAATGTCCGCAAGGTACTGAATCTGTCGCCACCTGCGGTTAGCGTAATGATCTTCCTTGCTGAACACCCCTGGTGGTAATTCAGGCTTGACCTTGAGCAATAACAGGTGGTTGGGTGTTAAGGCCTCTAAGTCGTTCAAGTCTGACGAAGCCTTTGTGATGGGTCTGCCGTTTATGATGGCCTCAGCTTCGCACAGTAATGTGTGCAAACCTTCATCATCCAAAAGCTGTTCTTTCACTGTCACGCTTAAGATTTTTCTCACAGAACGGATTAGTCGCTCCCAGCTTCCCCCATGATGGGATCCTGTCGGTGGGTTAAAATGCCATTGCACACCCCTTTGTTGCAAGTGTTTGACAATCTTGCTGGTGTTCCATTCTTTAATGCACCTCTTCAATTCACTGTCTGCCGATTTAAAGTTGGTTCCATTGTCGGAGTACATTTCTTTGACCTGCCCTCTTCTGGCAATAAACCTTCTGATTGCATTAAGACATGCATCGGTGTCCAGCGAGGATGCAACTTCCAGATGTATGGCTCGTATGGCAAGACACGTAAAGATGACGCCATATCTTTTTACTTGTCCTCTTCCTCTCTTCACCAGGAATGGGCCAAAGTAGTCGACTCCAACTCTTGTGAATGGAGGATCATCTGGCAAAATCCTGCATCTTGGCAGATCAGCCATTAGTTGCTTGCCTGCAGGCCCATGTAGTTTTTTGCAAGGAACGCACTTGGACAGAAATTTTCTAATGGCTCCATTTGCTCCGGGGATCCAGAATCTTTGACGGAGTTGAGCCAGCATGTGGTTCCTTCCAGCGTGAGCTGTTACATCATGGACGTGTTTCAGCACAAGCTTTGCAATGTGTGAATCTTTGGGCAGGATTGCTTGCTGCTTGGCGTTGTCTGGCATTGCTGCACGACTCAGCCTTCCACCAACTCTTATGACTCCGTCTTGGAGCATTGGATTTAACTTCTGGAGTGAACTACTTTTCTTCACTCTTTGGCCTTCCTTTAGCATTGCCAAGTCCTCCTTGAATCTTTGCTTTTGACAGTACTTCACAATCTCTGTCTCTGCCTTGGTTAAATCCTCACAAGTGAGGTGTGTTCCCTTGTAAGCTTTCTTAAACTGACTCATTCTGTTTTCCTCACTTAACAAGTTTGCTTCCGTTCTCTTAGCTTTCAGCTCCTTCAATAAATCTCTCAATTTTAGAAACCAGGCCACAGCACATTTTAGCTTCATCCAGGATGAGTAGTGGGTCATCAACTGGTCCACTGGATCTTTGGGCTCTTGTGCCTGAATGGTATGTACTTGAACTACTTTTTTGACCTCTGGGTCATCAATTTCAAGCATTCCAGGATCGGGATTCTTTGGCCATTGGTCTTGTGCGTCGGACAAGAAATCCGGTCCTGAAAGCCATTTTTCATTTTTTAGGAAAGCTTCAACCGTCTGTCCTCTAGAGACATGATCTGCCGGATTCAGAGTAGTACTGATGTATCTCCACTGTGAAGCCTGCGAGTGCCCGAGAATAGCTGATATTCTGTTAGCAACAAAGGTTTTAAATCTTGTACTCGCACTGCTCAGGTACTTTAGCACAGCCGTGCTATCTGTCCAAAAGATAGATTCGGCAAGTTCCAGTTCAAGCTCTCTCCTCAGAAGCTTATCCATCTTGACTGCAACTGTAGCTGCAGTCAATTCCATTCTGGGGATAGTCGGGGATTTTAAGGGTGCAACCCTTGCCTTTGCCATAATCAGCGTAGACTGAGATTCACCAGTAACAGAGCGCAGGAGTAGGTAGCTTGTTGTTCCATAAGCATCTTCACTTGCGTCAGCGAAGTGATGTAGTTGCGCAACGACTGGTGCTTGTAACTGCTTTGTCTTAACACATCTGTTCACTCCAATCTTCTCCAGCTGCTGTAGACTAAATATCCACCTTTTCCAGCTCTTAATCATACTGTCTGGCAAGTCTTCATCCCAGCTATATTTCTGCCTGCATAGATCTTGCAGCATTATTTTAGCAGGAAGTATTACTGGAGCAAGGAAGCCCAGTGGATCAAAGATGGAGCTGACGACAGAAAGCATACCTCTCCTGGTGCAGGGTCTATCCTTGAGGTTGACCTTGAACTTGAACTGATCTGATTCAACACACCACTGGATTCCCAGTGCCCTTTCTGTCGGCAAGTTGTGTTCATCCAAATCCAGATCCTGAAAACCTTGGGCTCTGCTCTCCTCTGGAATGGAGTTGAGCACCTTCCGGCTGTTGCTTGACCATTTTGCCAGCTGAAAACCACCTTTAGCCAACATATTCCTCAAATTAGCACAAAGGGTGATTGCTGTGTCATCATTTGCAGTTGACTTAAGGCAGTCATCCACATAAAAATTTGTCTTGACTGTCTTGGCAGCTTCTGGACCAAACTGTTCCACAAAATCTGTTGCACATTTTTGAAGTGCAAAAGTGGCTACACTTGGTGATGATGTTGCACCAAAGATGTGAACTAACATCTTGTATTCCACAAGCTCCTTATTGTAGTTCCCATCAGGCCACCAGAGAAACCTGAGGAGATCGGTGTCTTCGTCGTTGACTCTGACCTGATAGAACATGGCCTCCACGTCAGCCATAACTGCCACAGTCTCCTGCCGAAATCTCACAAGGACCCCGATTAGAGAGCTCGTTAGGTCTGGTCCCTGCAGGAGCTCTTGGTTCAGTGATGTTCCTCCAAAGCTTGCTCCACAATCAAAAACAACACGAAGCTTCTGTTTGATTGGATGCCTGACTCCATGGTGAGGCAGATACCATATTCGTCCCTCAGTTGGCTCATATCCAGTACCGTTGAGCTTGACTGCGTAGCCTTTCTTAAGGATGTCCTCCATGAATGCAACGTATTCTGCATGAAACTGGGTATCTCTTAAGAATCTTTTCTTTAGGTTAAATGCACGTTGCTCTGCAACCGATCTGTTGTTAGGCATGCACAACGCCTTGTTCTTTAATGGAAGGCAGACACTGTAATGACCATCCATAAGTTTTGAGGATTGAGATACCATCTTAATGAATTGGTGATCATCCTTCGACATTTCAATGTCTTCATTTAGTCCAGCATCAGGAAAGTCTTGCTTAAACTGCTGTTGCCATAACTCCTCTAGCCTGGCTACTGAGATTCGATTTGCAGTGACTTCCTTTGAGTTGCCAGTTTCCATCATACCACTTCCCCCTCTGAGTGGTCCATTTACTGTCCAGCCTAATATTGTCCTCACAGCATATGGTCCATCATCCACGCTACTGATCACTCGTAATGGCTCCATCGCCCTGTGAACGTTCGCTCCAATGAGCAATCCAATCTCTGCTTGAATAGGAGGAAGTTTCACCTCCTTCAGGTGAGGCCAGCGGTTAACATCCTCTTGGCAGGGAATGTTGTCTTTGGTTACGGGGATGGTCTTCTGTGAATAGACCTCAGGAAGTTCGATGAACTCGTCTCCATTTAGGCTGCTGATTTCCAGTCCAGTTATAATGCAAGTGTTCACAATGGATACATTTCCCATTGTTCGCAGCGAGATACTTGTATTGCGTCCATTTATGTTGAGTTGATTAATCAATGACTCTGTAACAAATGTAGCTGAGCTACCTGGATCCAGGAATGCGTACATTTTCACTGTCTTGGTTCCCTTTTTTGCCTTGACATGCACTGGAACAACTGAAAGAACACAGTCTTCCCTCCCGGCCCCAGTGACACTAAAAGCTTCCATTGTTTGCACAAGCGCACTTGACACTGACTGTTGCTCCCCCTCATCCTTCGCTCCCTCTACTCGTGAGTCTTTAGTGCTTATGTGCAGCAGCGAGGGATGCAGTCGAGAACAGTCTTGACATTGAAGCTTCTGTTTGCAGCTGCTACTTATGTGACCATGTTCCAAGCATGCAAAACACAAACCTTTGCTTCTCAAGAACTCAATCTTTTCTTTGTGTGGTTTGCCCTTAAGTTTTCTGCATACTGTGAGGTTGTGTTGTTCACCTTTGCAATAAACGCAAGGTTTGCTATTGGCATCCACTGTGGTGGGTTGTGCCCTTGATGATGCTTGTGTATCCTTTTCCACCTGTATTCTGGGGGGACCTACAGCTGTTGTGAATACTTTCTTAGGTTTGAGTGTCTCTGCACCATGTGCCTTTGGTTTCTGCCGGACTATGTCTCTCGTAATGGTGTTGGATTCTTTTAGGTTTCCAAAGAGCGGGTGTAATATATACTTGACTTGTTTATTTACAAAATAGACAAAGTCCTTGAACTTTGCTCTTTTCTTTGTTTGCTCTTGTAGGTCACAAGCATACTTTCTCCAGGCTTCTTTCAGCTTGTATGGAAGCTTATTAGCCAGTGCCTTTATGTTAGCAGTATTGTCCAAATCTTCCATGTAGCTAACATCTGTCATTGTGTTGGAACAGCCTGTGAGGAATAATGCAAAGGACTGTAGTGCAGTGCCATCTTCTGGCTTGATGATTGGCCAATCCAAGGCTTCCTTTATGTAGGCTTCTGCTATCATGTAGTCATCACCAAAGAACTCCTTTAACATTTGCTTCGCTTTAGCATAGCCTGCCGAAGGTTCCATGTGGATGCAGCATTTAACCAGTTCATGTGGCTGTCCACCTGTGTACTGCAGCAAAAACTGTAGGCGGTCACGGTTGTCACTAGTGCGGCCTTCAACTCCATGTTCAACAGATCTGATGAAGGATTTATATTGCAGTGGGTCACCCTTGAATATTGGAATGGTGAGATCTGGCAATAATGAGGCCTTGTGATTCCTCACAAGGTACTCTGTAACATTGGCTTGCTGAGTGATAGCCTGGCATAGACTATCGAGCACTGATCCTTCATTGGTTCTTTCTGGTGCTAGACTGTCGGGATCTGGTTCATCTTTAAATTCCACCTCTGGGATGAGTGAGACTGTTGGCGGCAGTGCTGCCTGCACATTAGGGTTAACATCAGATGAAGGAGCAATGACTTGTGGTGGTGGTTGAATTGCTATATTCTCTTCATTTTTGATAGACTGTTTGGCACCTCCAATGCTGCTCCTGTCTGCATATGCATTGTCATATCTTTGCAAAACTTCCATTTTTGCATCAGACTCAGCGAGCGCTGTCTGCATTGCATGCATTTCCTTTCTAGCCTTTATTGCAGCTTCTATTCTTTTTTGTTGTGCTTCAAACTCTGCCTCACGGCGTTTTTCTTCAGCTTGCAATTGAGCCTCCCTGCATCTTCTTTCAGCATGCCACTCTGCCTCTTCCTGTTCTATTGCCAGCTTCTCCTGCAATGCCGCTGCCTTTGCCTTTAATGCTGCACGTTCCATTTCTGCCTTCACTCTGACTGAGGATGATGATGACAAAACGCTTCCACATTGAGATCCAGGTCTGCTTACGCGCTGAACAGTAGATTTGGATGTTGTAGATCTACTATCTGCAGGAACTACCTGTTTATCACACTCTTCAGCCTGTTCAGACCGCTTCATAACCTCTTTCATCCATTCCTCACACTTCCAGAAAAAATCATGCATTGATTTATTTTTAGGTTCAAACCAACTCTTCTGGTTATCTGCGAATTCCTCTTCAGTCATTAATTTTTCCAAACCAGAGTTTAGGTCACATAACTCCTGCTGCAGATCGCTAAATTCAACACGCAGCTTATTTTTTACAGTGTCGACATTTGCGTCGTCCTCCATTAACTGCTCAATCAGCTTCTCCAAACTCGTCAACTGGGATAACTTGTTCCTACGTGCCTGCAGCTGTCTAGTCTTGTGCTCCTCCACAGCCTTCTCCGTCATTTTTACGACTCGTTTCTCACTCTGAAGTTCATCCATAATGTTAATATCCACTTCGTCATTCAGCCGAACGACCTCTATTTTTTGCAGCGTAACTAGCGTGACACAGCTGTATGCTCGATCGCTGCTTCGGCTAGCGACCCGTAATAGACTTAAAGAAAGTTAGAACTTACTTAACTTGCTGTTCTTCCTTTCCGAAACCACCATGAATCCCTTCCTTCGTCCGATTCCAGTAAGGCTGTGCCACTGTCCAATTTTCCATGCAGAGCAGGTTTTTTGACTAAAATGTAGGTTTCCACACCGTGGAGCTCGGCTTGACGCTCTCAGTAACTCCCTCGTTGTTATCCATATCCGTGCAAAAAGAAATCCACAGGACCACTTGTAAACATTTAAAAACGTTTACTTAAACTAAAAACACAAAAATGGTGGTACAGAACATTCGCAAAATTGTTCGTTAATCTTCCATCATATCCAAAGTGTAAAACGAGAGAGAGTGAGCGAGGTCAAAAAACCGTGTGGCTCCCCTCACTGCACCCGACGGTCTGATGAAATCGACCTTATGGGCCTCAATTAAAGTTACAGCACCAAACCCCATCACCTCATACATGCTCCCATACGTTAGAAATACCACAGAAATTACATTTTTATCCCTCTTAAACAAATCAAATGCCCTTTAAGAAATCAACTTATTACAATAACACACAAATAATCCAACATACCTATAAATAAGCCTCTTAATGCCTTCTAAATCAATTAACTTATACTACTATGAACTTAAACTGTCCTTTTAAACTAAATATCACAGAACTGCATTTAGGCTCCTACAGCGACTCTCTTTCGGAGTGTGTTTAAATGTAAACCGCTGTCTCCTCCATCCTCGTATTCAAGCTTTGAAGTGAGTCTATTTGAGCTGGGTTGCTCTCACCCAGTGCTGTGCGCTGTTATCTACAGGCCACCTAAATACAACAAGGATTTTATAAATGATTTCTCTGAAATATTGTCTGAATTTTTGCCTAAATATGACCAAGCCCTTTTTATTGGAGATTTTAATATACGTGTGCTGTCCCGATAAGCCGATGGTTAAGGACTTTTTAAATTTAATTGACTCGTTTAATTTTACTCAATGGGTGTCGGGCCCCACTCAAAAATGTGGACACACTCTGGACCTAGTTTTAACAAATGGTTTGACTATTCCTAACCTGTCAGTTTGTGACGCAGTGTTTTCAGACCACTCGCCTGTGTTATTTGATCTTACTTTGCCATGTAACATTGTTAAACCTCGTGCTCCGGCGTGACACTGTCGTGTCTTTAATTCGTCTACTGCTGCACATTTCTCTGCTATTTTTGATTTGAATGGTGGCATTCCTGAGTCCTCTAATACAGAGGTGCTCACTACCCCATTTTATTCCGTCTGCCAGTCTGTTTTAGATACAGTGGCTCCAGTAAAGCCCAGGAGGCCCAGAACTAAATTCGAGCCCTGGTTGAACGACACAACTCGTGCTGTCAGACGTGAATGCTGAAAGGCTGAGCGAAAATGGAAAGAGGACAAGCTGCAGGCGTCTTTCGAAATATTAAAGGACTGTTGGCTTCGTTATCAGGCAACCGTGAAAGATGCTAAACGAGAGTATTTGTCAAATATTATTGTAGCAAATAGTCACAAGCCCCGTGTATTATTTGACATTATTGACTCTGTTTTGAATGTCCCTCAATCCACCGGTGCTGAGCCTTCAACTGAGGTTTGTGAAAAATTTCGAGATTTCTTTGTGGCAAAAGTGGAAAATGTTAGGGCTCTCATTCCACCTCCTACTTCTGACCCATCAGTCTCTGTTCCCTGCTCTGCTGCATTGTACCAGTTTGAGCCTGTCACTTTGTCTTTTATAAATGAGACTGTCGGTCACCTGAAGCCCTCAGGCTCCCCAGTTGATGTTATCCCTCCTCAATTTTTTAAAGAGGTTTTTCCTGTATTAGGCCCAGCTGTTCTTGCCCTTATTAACAGTAGCCTGTCCTCTGGTGTGGTTCCTGATTCTTTTAAGCATGCAACAGTGTTACCATTGATTAAAAAACCTGGACTGGATTCTACTGTGCTGTCTAATTTTAGGCCTATTTCGAGGCTTCCATTTCTTTCTAAAATTCTGGAAAAGGTTATGTATAGCCAAGTGAAAGCCTTTTTAGATGAAAATGATATCCTTGAGGTCTTTCAGTCTGGCTTCAAGCCTCTTCATAGCACTGAGTCTGCCTTGCTAAGGGGTTTTTAATGACATTTTCCTGGCCACAGATGCGGGTGACTATGTGATTTTACTTCTTTTAGATCTGACAGCTGCTTTTGATGCGGTGGACCACAATATTTTAATATCTCGTTTCGAGCAGTGTATAGGTATTCAGGGCACGGCGCTAGAGTGGTTTAGATCCTACTTGACCCAGAGAACTTTTGCTGTTTGCTTAAATGATTTTAAATCTTCCTGTGCTCCTTTGTCATGTGGGGTGCCCCAGAGTTCAATTCTTGGACCATTGCTGTTTTCTCTATATTTGTTGCCCCTTGGTTCTATTCTCAGAAAGCATAAAATTGCTTTCCACTGTTACGCCGACGATACCCAGATTTATATGCCCCTAAAACATAGTGATGCAAACTCCATACAGACCTTGACAAAGTGTCTCAATGAAGTCAAAGCTTGGATGGCTTTGAACTTCCTGCATTTTAATGAAAATAAGACGGAGGCAATCGTTTTTGGTTCGGGCGTCACTGGGGTGCCAACTTCTGTGGATCTGGGTCCTCTATCCCAGTATGCAAAACCCATGGTCACAAATCTGGGAGTTAAGATGGATGAGAGTCTTAGGTTGGAGGGTCAGCTTTGGTGAAATCCAGTTTCTTTCACCTGAGACAGCTCACCAACATTAAGACCATCTTGTCAAAAAATCATTTTGAAGCAGTAATCCACGCCTTTGTTACATCCCGGCTGGATTAGTGTAACTCTTTGTATATTGGCGTAAACCAGTCCTCATTGGCTTGTCTTCAGCTGGTCCAGAACGCCGCCGCACGACTTATGACTGGAACACGTAAGAGGGAGCACGTTACCCCTGTTTTATCTTCATTGCACTGGTTGCCTGTTTATTTTAGAGTTCATTTTAAAATCCTTTTATTTGTTTTTAAGTCTTTAAATGGCCTCGCCCCATCGTACCTCTCTGAGTTACTGCACCTACACTCCCCTTCCCGCTCGCTCAGATCAGCTGATAAACTGCTTTTGGACGTGCTGAGGACTAAGCGGAAGCTTAGGGGGGACAGAGCCTTTGCAGTGGCAGCCCCTAAACTATGGAACTCGCTGCCATTGCATATTAGACAGGCCTCTTCACTGACAACTTTTAAAACCTCTCTTAAGACCCACTTATTTCACCTGGCTTTTGACCAGATTTGAAATGCTGATTTTAGTTGTTGTGTATTTATTTTGTATTTTATTTTACCTAGTTATTTTATACTTTTATTATTTGATTCATGATAAACTATGTATGTTATTGTTGCTTTTATCCTATGTTATTTTAATTAATTAATTTTTATCTGCACTTCCCTTGTGTACTGTTGTCTTGTTTTCTTTGTTCAGCACGTTGGTCAGTGCTTGCTGTTTTTAAAGTGCTTTATAAATAAAATTGGCTTGGCTTGGCTCTATTTGGTCCTTATCGGAATTGGTGTCAATTTAACTCTTTCCATAGTGTTACATTTTCAGAGTACAATTTAACTCAAATTAGAGTTAAAAATTAACACTGACTAACACTGTACAGTGTTAATAAAACTTAACACTACAAGTCAAATAACTCTGATGAGTGTAAATATGATTCTAAGCAGAGTTAATAGGTTACTCCACTGTGGTGACAAATCAACTCTGATTCTCATGCTATTTAACACTGCACTGAGTTATTGAAGGTTAACGCTGGAGGCTCATATAACTCCTGAGTGTTAATTTGGCACTCTACTGTGTTGATTATTTACTCTTTTGCTGTGAAAAAAATAGTCAAATCCTAACACTGCACATATAAATATGTAGTGCTATTTTTACACTTTTGTAGTGTTAAATTGCATCAATCCATTATACTGTAACTCAATAATGCTTTTAAAATGTACAATTGAGTAAAATAAGGTTACCACAGAAATTAATTTAAATTCATTTTATTGAACAAAATCACCTTTTAAAGATACATTGTGAACTTTTAGTAATGTTACAGTAACATATGGTGTACTTCCAACTATGTTGGAGGGCTTTAAGTTGACTGTAAAGCTGTTGTGGTAAATGGTTTCAGGTGTGCTTGCCGTGCCAAGCAACTGATCCCAAGTCCACAAACAATTAACATTATAAGGACACCATTAGGTCTGCATAAAATGGCAATATGGAACCACATATAAGGTGGTATCTGTCATACCATACTTCATTTGAACATCAAATGGTTTGAAGTAGAAAAGATCATTTATTTGCAAAACTTTAAGAACATTGTCTGAATGCAGCTTGACCTTAAAGGTGTGGTAGTGGTTATCAAAACACATGGTTTCCATCAATTTTCCACAGAGCAAAATGCTGTCATCTTTTACAGCAATAGTTTTACAGGCATCTCACATACTACCTCAGTACATATAATAAAGTCAGGATGGTACTCTGTACCATGGTATTTTATCCACTTGGCAGAGAATACACTGGATAAAACAATCCCAAATTTGGGGTGCCTGGGTGGTGAAGCCAGCGACCACATACATATACTGCGTTGCGGTGCAGGCGGCTCGGGTTCGCGTCCCGGCCCATCGCCAACTTGCCTGCATCTTTCCCCCATTTCCTGTCTCTCTCTACTGTCAATAAAAGTGGCCAAAAATGCAAAAAAAAAAAAAAAAATCCCATATTTTGCAGCAATCACTGCACCCAATTTTAACTGATAAAGTGTCACCATCTTTCCTGGACCTAAAGTTAATCTTTCCTTGCCAAAAGATTCATGACACATTGCCATGTAACTTTGGTGCTTTTTGGCCAATGTTTTTGTGATGTTTTTAAAGCTTTTTAATTGTTGCTTGAAGAAATTATGTTTGGCTTCGTAACACATGCACCATGTATGCAAAATTGGACCAATGTGCCTTATGCTACGAGGATAATGTATCATAAAGTGATGCTTTGGCAAGAGTTCAGGAAATAATTGCTTGAACAGCCGATGATGCTCAGTGATTAAATGTTTGAGGTACACTGTCATGCCTTCTGACATGACTGGTGAAAATACAATGCTAACACAATATGTAGAAGCAAAAGTAGGAGATGCCAGTGTTTATCATCCGTCTCAATCAAATCACCAAATAGCAGAGGCATATTGCGTAACAAGCACCAAGACTGTATGGCTGTTAAAGCCAAATCATTACTTCCATCCAGCATCTTATCTGTTGACATAGGTGAACGGTTTCGCTGCTGATTGAAACCATAGTCATATGCATGTATTCTACCAGTATTTTAGAATCAGTTTCCCCTCAAACTGACCAACCCCCTCTAGAATATCATGCATGATATCTACGGAAAGGTTTTTGGCTGTGTTGAAATACTGAAGTGAATTCAACAGACAAACGCGTTTCATACCATATACATGAGGGAGCCTAGGATCTACTTGTACAGTTTGACAGTGTTGCACATGCCCATCAACCATCAACCATCAAACAACTTCGGGGTCATCTTCAGAGAATACAGTTTGAAAACTGTGTTTTTCAAGGAGACAAAAACGACAGCAATAGCGAGCGCCAAATGACTCCACAAAGCCAAACACACCATGCAAACCAAGATTGTCCCCTGTGACCTGAACAACAGTACCACGAATCGCATGTTCAAAAATTGGAATTTGAAGTCCCTCTGTCTCAAGCACTTTCAGATCACTTTCAGAGGTTCAAGTATCAAATTAAAGCTGTATCGTTTGATGTCCTGTGCATGGAATAGAGCACATAAATGAATATTAATCAAAGATGAATTAAAAATTGGATTAAAATTTCTTAGAGTAAAATATATAGCACCTAATTTATGTAAACCCTTTTTAGGTCCCAAGACATTTGCAGTTTCAAAGTCGTCATAAAACAGCTGAATCTGAAGGGCATCTTTTTGAATAGAAAATAATGGACTTTCTTCAAAATAGATGGCATCTCTCAAGTCTGCATATACACCTTCTTTGGGAATATTCCCGGGCTTGAACAGGTCTGCAAGTTCTTTTTTTTGTAAAATACTCTTCAGCGTTTCCAAAATGGGAATATAAGCAAACCTATCAGTTACAATGACTTGATCATATGTCCCAGTACTTTTGTTTCTTCTGCTGTCAAATCTTGTGCCAAGCACTTTTTCAATAGGCTCAACAAATCCCCATTTCTCTCTTAAGTGTTTGTTTAGCTTTGCTTCAGAATTTAAAGTTTCAAATGGATTTTCCAATGTTTTGAATGATTGCTCTAGTAGACCTGTTGACACACTGATGCAGCAAAGGCAGTAAGCAAGAATTGGGTGCAGAAGTTTGAATATGAACATTTGACCACTCTTCTTGGCACAATTGAATGATAATCCCAATGCACTTGTGTAGCAAACATATTTGCTTTTACAAGAACAGCGCTATAAGTTTTCTATATGCTCCTCTTGTTAATGTTTGTACTTTAATCTTTATTTTATTTATTTATGCCAGGTCTGCGAGGTAGAAAGGAAGAGGTAAGAAAAAGAGTGAGAAAGAGGAAAAAAAAAAACAAAGTGGGAGAAAAAATAATTGAAGAATGATAGATATGTTATGAATGTTATGTTATGAATACCTTTATTAGTCCCACAATGGGAAAATTACAGTTAAGTGAACACCCATCCAAGAAATACAAACACAGAAACAAACAGAAACAACATGCATACACAAATTCACATATCTGTACACATGCATATACGTATACACACATACACACAATCTTGCTGTGTCTTGGAGTAATGTGTGTATGTGCCTCTGTCATGGAATGTACTCACTAATGAGAGGAAGAAACTGCAACAACGCCCCCTGTGATCCAGAGGCAAACAGGGAAACCCGGTCAATCCTTTGCCCACTAGAAGCTCAGAAGACAGGAGGCCACACATCCTGATGGCAGCTACGAGCACACCCCAGAGAGGGAAGGAGGGAGACCCCAGATGGAGCCCCCACAGCCAAAGGGCAAGCGTCCAGAGAGCCAGAGGCAATGAGCAGTGTAGGCCGGCACCCCCTGCACGAGCCGAGAACGAGGCCCCAGGTGCCCAAGAGCCGCCCGACAGCCAGCTGGTGACTCCCACCCTCCGCAACCGTGTCCCACAGGTGCCAAGGCTCAACAAGCTACAGACCAGGGTTATTATAGTTAACGAAAACGAAAAAAATAATGAAAACTGAAATTGAAAAAAACATTGTCATTAACTGAAATAAATAAAAACAATTAAAAGGAAAAACCAATAAATAAAAAAAACTGTATTATGAGTTTAAAAAACTAACTGAAATGATAGATAAAATTACCTTTGTTTTCTTGTATGTCATTTTATTTAAAAGCCTTGTGGATTGATCATTTTTCCACTCTCCGAGTTTAAGCTGGCAGCGCCGTCAGTAAGCTGTGTGTGCGTGTGCACAAGAAAGCGGCAGAGTTGCTTAGAACCAATGTAACCTGACGTTCAACTCTGGAGAAATGTGACTACTCGCCGGGTCCACGCAGCCGCAACATTGTGATTAACCTGTTCTATCCTTTGTGCATTTCCAGCTACTTTATCAGTCAGAGAATAACAATCAGGACTAATAATCAAAGCATCAATATAAGGCCTCACAAATATCAGTAAATTCCTGGAGGGAGACTGCTGAAACTATCGGAATGGATGTGAGGAAATGAAGAAAGTGAAAAACATACAAATATGTTTGCAGCAATAAAACTGAGCAAAAAGAGCAAGGACCAAAAAAAAAAAAAAAAAAAGTCCCAGCCGGCACCGCATATAAAACAGCTGCACATGACAACAAGGTACTTAACACATACAATCCAGCTACACAAGCATAAATGCAGACATGAGGTCGGCCACTTCTGTAGGTTATGTACACAGGCTGCAAAGACGATGTAAATCTTATTAGCGAGCATCTAGCCAAGCTAGCTCCAAAACAAAAGCAGCATCATGTGGTGAACATCAGGATGCAGCTGGATTTGAGCTTTGACTCCTTCAGAGAGTCTGTTTTTGTTAAACACCAGATGTAGGCATTGTAATCTACTGCACTGACGCTGAACTTTATTGGGAGTTTACTGAAGAATTTATTGAGTTTGGGAGTTCATATTTCTTCCTGTTGATAAACATACATTTAGCACGCAGTGCTGCTGTCTTGTAAACCGTTGATTGTTGAATATATTTCTTTAAACAGTATCTTTCGTTGAGGTTTTGTTTTTTACACAATAGTCACTCTTGTGCCTTGAATCTTGCACCTGACAAAGTATGAAATACTAATACTGAAACTAAGGAAACTAAACTAAAACTAAGAGAGAAGAAGAAAGAAGAGCTTTATTTGTCACATACATATTCATGCAGTGAAATTCATTCTCTGCATTTAACCCATCACACACATGGAGTATGTAGTACACACAGCACAGCATGGAGCAGGGGGCAGCCAAGGGGCGCCCGGGGAGCAACCTGGGGGGGTGGGCTTGCTCAGGGACCCACAGTGATGCCAGCCCGAGGATTTGAACCAGGGTCCTCTCAGTGATGAACCCTCTTCTTCTCCCCTAGGCCACCACTCCAGTATAAGCATGAAACCCGAAATAAAAACGGGCATGGTCTTGGCTCTTACACATAGTTCACAAATTTTAAAGAGCCTTTGAAGCTGCCCACAAGGACAAGCCAAATGTCTTCTGGAGAAAAGTTTTATACTGAGTTGAGCCAAAGATTGAACTATTTGGCCAAATTTACTGGTACTTGTGCATTCCAGAAGGAAGACGGAATAATAAAGGAGGACGACTACCTCAAAATTCTTCAACTACACCTCAAATCAATAGCTAGATGGTTGAAACTTGGACACAAATGCACTGCATGAAAAGTTGTTTAAATGTACAGCATTTTGACACAACATTGACAACTATGAACTGCTTTATAATGGCTGGCCATGGTTCTGCTAAAGGCTCAATGACTGGTTCCTCAAAACTGTTAGGCTATGTTCACACTGCAGCCTGAAGTGACCCATATCCAATTTTTTCGCCCTCATGCAACCTGTATCCGATCTTTTCATGCTAGTCGTAACAACACAGATCCAATTTTTTTCAAATGCAACCCACGACACTTGGATATGTGGTCTTAATCCGATACGTATCCGATCTTTTCAAATGCAACCTGTGTATGTATGGCCAGGTCGCATTTATTTGACTTGCACGTCTTGATACTCAACAAATATCACTATTCTGCATCCCGTTACGCAGACACGGGAAGGAAAACGTGTGACTTCCGCAAACATTGAGCACGCTCACTACATGTGATGTTATCGCGTCCTCTACTGCACATGCAGGACACTTTCACGTTCGTCTGCTGTTCACACACAGAATGCATCCAAGTTGCATATATTTGGAAATGTGAATGACCACACAAAAAAAAAAAAAAAAATCAGATTTCACAAAAAAATTGGAATTGGGTCACTTCAGGCTGCAGTGTGAACGTAGACATAGTGTTTCCACACCACTTAGCATATACATGTGCTGACCTTTCTGCTCTGGATCCATCTATGGAGTAAGTCACATTCTGATATGTTATCCTGTTGCATGTCATGGCAAAGCAGTCAACATCAGTGATACCACGTTCAGGGAACATCTGTTGATACATTTTCAACAATGCATGCTTGTCAACCTCATTTAAGATTGTGTGGTGGAATGGAGACCGAGGCATCGCTGTACACTCTTACAAGAGAAGATTGTCTGCTGACACCAAAGCACTGTGCTTTACATAAAGCATATCAGATGTGTCATCAAGTAACAAAGTTCCAGTTATTTGTGAATGCAAAATATTAGCAACTTCAGCACCATATTCACATGTCCATCTTCTTTTCATAATTCCATCTGTCCATCTAGTATTTATTTAAGTGTGTACCGTATTTTGCGGACCATAAGGCGCACCGCATTATAAGGCGCAATATCAGGGAACAGGTCTTTTTTCATACATAAGGTGCACTGGGTTATAAGGCACATGATAAAACATTGTAAAGGTCACTGTTATTGTAATGCTGTGTACGGCCACATGGTGGCACCCCTTGCTTATTGTGACTGTTAAGTTACCGTTTTTCTTCGTTGTTCTGTAGAGAGAGAGAGAGAGAGAGAGAGAGAGAGAGAGAGAGACCTTACATCTGTGTGTACGCGGAATAGCGTGCTTTCTCCGTAGCGTGTAGCTTAGCCAGTGCCTTATTTTTTTTAATGCTTGGAATAAACCACCCTTTTTGTGAAATACTACCAGCTGTTGCGCTTTTGCTATCCACCTGCACACCTCCGTGACTGGCTTCATCTCGCCTCATGTTACAACCCTAACTTTTTTTCCTTGGCTATCAGATGATAGTCGGATCCCACTGAGGATTCAACTGAGTTACGTGAGTTTCTGGCTCATCCCCTTGCGGCGGGCGTCCGTACGTTTTTTCGGCTGCCGTCACAGACTCTGCTCAAGTGGGACCCGACTAATTCCTGGATACCACAGTAAGTGCAACGCGGCTCTACTTGGATAGAAAAAAAGAAGCTAAATGCGCAGCACAAATGACCACTGTGGATCTGTTATTTGGACGTAATATTGGATCTGTTTTCTACTAACAACTTCTGCCGTGGAAAGTCTGGAACTGAACATTTATGCTGACTTTCCCTTTTCTTCTTTTTCCCTCTGTTGCGACTGAACTAATTACAGCCTATGTGAGTAGTGACTTAACCAACTACGATTATTAGTGCAGCTCACATACTCAGTATAAATATAAACTATACTGACCACCTTTTACATTAAGCACTAGTTGTAACTGACATGCTTTTTGTAAGACATGCTTTATGAGTTTGATCACTCCAGTCTCATTCTAGTCACAGTGACATTTTAACCCCCGCTGCTTCTGGTGGTACGGAAACAACAGTGTCCGACTCAGGCGAACGCAAATGCACTGCCCCGTAAGCTGTCTATAGCTGTCGTCTACTAGCGGCACTCGCGTCAGTATAAAAATCCCTCTTTTAGTGCAGTGTTGGGTGTGGCAACAGGACAATAAACTGGTTTTGGAATGAATAAAAGCAGGCCAAAATTAAGCTTCTGGAATACCCATCTCAAGGCCCTGACCAAAACCCTAGTGAAAATTTATTGACTGTGCTTAAAAGCCGGATCGCTGCCAGGAATCAGACCATCCATCCATCCATCCATCTTCTTCCCATTATCCAGGGCTGGGATGCAGGGGTAGCAGCTTGAGCACAGAAACACAGACCTTGCTTTAATGCAGCCACATCCTCCAGCTTATCCAGGAGAACACAGAGACGTGGCCAGGTCAGTCTAATCGATAGTAGTAGGATATGCCAGGAACACCTCACCCAAGAGGCACCCAGGAGGGATCCCAATTTAAACCAAAGGTTCCGAATTTGTATTCATAATCCCATAAGATCTGCTGCAACTGGTTTTCAATCCAGTTCTGATGAGGCTTCAGTGAACAGTAGCTGGAGTGACTGAAGGGCCAGAAGCATCTCTCAGGTCTGGTGTCAGTTCTTTGGTGAATTATGCCTATGGTGGATTGGTGCCTATGCCTGTTCCTTAAGGACATGACTTTCAGATACTATTCAATTGCTGCAATTATTTTTTTTAGATGTTATACTTCTTCTATGACACCTCCTGCAGGTGGTGGACCTACAGGAGGGCAGGCTCATGTAACCTCTTCGGGCTGCGCCCGGCCGAGCACCACGGGCTAATACCCGGCCACCAGACGCTCTCCCTCGAGCTCCCTCCCCAGGACTGGCTCCAGGGTGGGGCCCTGGTAACCCTATCCCGGGCAGGGTAAACTGTTCCCTTGCTGTTACAAATATAGGGGTCTTTTGAACCGCTCTTTGTCTGGACCCTCACCATCGTAGGGGTCAGGTGCAGTGTGTGTCGGGCGGTGGCCAAGGACGGAGGCCCTGGTGGACTGATCCCCGGCTATCGAGACTGGCTATTGGGACATGGAATGTCACCTCTCTGGTGGGGAAGGAGCCTGAGCTAGTGCATGAGGTTGAGAGATACCAGCTAGATATAGTTGGGCTCACCTCAACGCATGGCCTGGGCTCTGGAACCAGTCTCCTGGAGAAGTGCTGGACTCTGTTCCAGTCTCAAGTTGCCCTCGGTGAGAGGCGGCGAGCTGGGGTGGGTATTCTTGTATCCCCCCCGGCTTGCTCCCTGTACGTCAGAGTTTTCAGCGGTGGATGAGAGGGTTGTTTCCCTGTGCCTTCGGACCGGGGAACGGGTCCTGACTGTTGTTTGCGCTTATGCGCCGAATGACAGTTCAGAGTACCCACCATTTTTGGAGTCACTGGGCAGGGTGCTGGAGAGTGCTCCATCTGGTGACTCCATAGTCTTGCTGGGAGACTTTAACGCACACGTGGGCAATGACAGTGAGACCTGGAGGGGCGTGATTGGGAGGAACGGCCTGCCCGATCTGAACCCCGAATGGTGTTTTGTTATTGGACTTCTGTGCAAACCAGTTTGTCCATAACGAACACCATGTTTGAACATAAGGATGTCCATAAGTGCACATGGCACCAGGACACTCTAGGTCGATGATCGATTTTGTAATCGTATCATCAGATCTGCGGCCATATGTTCTGGACACTCGGGTGAAGAGAGGAGCTGAGCTGTCAACTGATCACCACCTGGTGGTGAGTTGGATCAGGTGGCAGGGGAAGATGCTGGACAGACCTGGCGCACCTAAACGTATTGTGAGGGTGCGCTGGGAACGCCTGGCAGAAGTCCCAGTCTGGGAGATCTTCAACTCCCACCTCCGGCAGAACTTCGACAGCATTCTGAGGGAGGCTGAGGACATTGAGTCCGAATGGACCATGTTCCGCACCTCCATCATTGAGGCTGCTGCTCAGAGCTGTGGCTGCAAGGTGGTTGGTGTCTGTCGTGGTGGTAACCCCCGAACCAGATGGTGGTCACCGGAGGTGAAGGGAGCCATCAAGCTGAAGAAAGAGTCCTATCGGGCTTGGTTAGCCTGTGGGACTCCAGAGGCAGCTGACAGGTATTGGCAGGCCAAGCGGAATGCAGCTTGGGCAGTGGCCAAAGCAAAAACTTGGGTGTGGGAGGAGTTTGGTGAGGCCATGAAAAAAAGACTTTCGTACAGCATCGAAGAGATTCTGGCAAACCGTCAGGCGACTCAGGAGGGGAAAGCAGTGCTCCACTCACACGGTTTATAGTGCAGGTGGGGTGCTGACTTCAACTGAGGCTATAATCAAACGTGGAAGGAATACTTCGAGGACCTCCCGAATCCCACTGACACACCTTTTTTTCTTTCCTGCTCTCGGTGGAGACGGACGCATTTTTCTCTTCTCCCCAGCCTTCCCTATCTACCCCTGCTTTTTGCTGCTTCGCTGCTTAGAGCATCTCTTCACACATCCCCAAACTGGAAATTAAATTATGAATCTGGTCAGCTGGTCTCTCAACACTACTGATGGCCAAATTCTCATCACGAGGAGATTGGGAGAAGGGGAACCCTCTTTCCTCTGGTCTGACTAGACACCCGGCTGGCTATGTTATGGATTCCTGTGGGGATGGAAGATAACGTTCCTGGCTGCACTGTGTGGATGCGGCATATATATTTTGATACCAGGATTTCTTTTCCCGAATTGGACCTGGGGATACCTGGTATCCGGGCAGCTGTTCAGGCCCTAGTAAGGCTGCCTATGAGGGATGCAGAAACAGTACGAACTCAATCAGACTCAGTAGAGCTGAATCGAAATGGACTATATCTGGAGAAGTGTTGGAGTGTCTGTTCTGCATGGCGGAGTAGAACCAAATACGGATTATTGGACTTCTGAGAGGTAACCAGAAAACTGTAAGGTCTGTCAGCAAATAGTTATGACGGTCTGAACCAAAATAATTGCACTATTTGGAATTTGGCTCCCAGACGGCCTTGGATGGCTGTCTATCTAAATCGCCTCTTGGAGATGTTATGTAAACAGATGCTCTTCACCCCCGCCCCATGTTGTGACCTGTATGAACTGGTATCCTGGCAACCAAGGTTGACTATACCATCTTATCATGAACATTATCATGAACTGCTGGTCTTGGAAGCTGTGTGGCCATCACAGTATTCTGCTCGTCTCCGCTGGCAGCCCCTCCCCTACCCACCCTAGTGCTCTCCAGGCTTTAAATGTGCTACTGCTTTGCTGAGGTCTTTTTTTGGAACCTCATAAGGTGTTCATAATGAACACAGTACGAGATGATTTTTTTTTTACCTACCTATCCCAGTGTATCTCTTTCTGTTTTCCTGCTAAAGGTAGCGCCTGTAAAATGGCTGCATGACCTCAGACACCTGTCCCCCCTGTTTGTGTTTGTCTCTATGTTTGTATTTCTTGGATGGGTGTTCTGTTAACTGTAATTTCCCCATTGTGGGACTAATAAAGGTATTTGTATTCATATTCTGTAGTGGAAGCAGAGTCTGGGGATGAGGGAGATGATTTGACCATCACTGGGGGTGAGGTCACTGAGGCAGTTAAACAACTCCTTGGTGGCAGGGCCCCTGGGGTGGACGAGATTCGCCCTGAGTTCCTGAAGGCTCTGGATGTTGTAGGGCTGTCTTGGTTGACACGCCTCTGCAACATCGGGTGGAGATCTGTGGCAGTGCCACTGGAATGGCAGACCAGGGTGTTGGTCCCCATCTTTAAGAAGGGAGACCGGAGGGTGTGCTCTAACGTTTGGGGGAATCACACTCCTCAGCCTCCCCGGTAAGGTCTATGCCAGGGTGCTGGAAAGGAGGGTCCGTCCGTTAGTCGAACCTCTGATCCAGGAGGAACAATGCAGTTTTCGTCCTGGTCGCGGAATGCTGGACCAGCTCTTTATCCTCTCAAGGATATTTGAGTGTGCGTGGGAGTTTTCCCAACCAGTCTACATGTGCTTTGTGGACTTGGAGAAGGCATTCGACCGTGTCCCTTGGGATATCCTTTGGGAGGTCCTGCAGGAGTATGGGGTGTCTGGCCCGTTGTTGCAGGCCATTCAGTCTCTGTACAACCACGGTAAGAGCTTGGTCCAGATTTGTTTCCTGTGGGTGTTGTACTCTGTTAGGGCTGCCCTTTGTCACCGATTCTGTTCATAATTTTTATGGACAGAATTTCTAGGCATAGCCAGGTGGTGGAAGGCTTCTTCCTTGGTGGCCTCAGAGTCTCATCTCTGCTCTTTGCAGATGATGCAGTCCTGTTGGCTTCATCAGGGGGTGGCCTCCAGCTCGCAGCGGAATGG
This sequence comes from Archocentrus centrarchus, assembly GCF_007364275.1. Taxonomy (NCBI): domain Eukaryota; kingdom Metazoa; phylum Chordata; class Actinopteri; order Cichliformes; family Cichlidae; genus Archocentrus; species Archocentrus centrarchus. The sequence continues at coordinate 27,911,651 of NC_044359.1, forward strand.
TGACGGGAGAAGGGAGCGGGAGATCGACAGACGGATTGGGGCTGCTTCTGCAGTGATGGGGACGCTGCACCGGTCTGTCGTGGTGAAGAGGGAGCTTAGTGTAAAAGCGAAGCTCTCGATTTACCGGTCGATCTTCGTTCCTACCCTTACCTATGGTCACGAGCTTTGGGTAGTGACCAAAAGAATAAGATTGTGAATACAAGCGGCAGAAATAAGTTTCCTTCGAAGGGTGGCTGGCCTCTCCCTTAGAGATAAGGTGAGGAGTGCGGCCATCCGGGAGGGGCTCAGAGAAGAGCCGCTGCTCCTCCACATCGAAAGGAGGCAGTTGAGGTGGCTCAGGCATCTGATTAGGATGCCTCCTGGCTGCCTCTTGGGTGAGGTGTTCCGGGCATGTCCCACCGGGATGAGGCCCCGTGGTAGACCCAGGACACACTGGGGAGATTATATCTCTCGGCTGGCCTGGGAACGCCTTGGGGTCCCTCTGGATGAGCTGGAGGAGGTGGCTGGGGAGAGGGAAGCCTGGGCTTCTCTGCTTAGGCTCCTGCCCCCACGACCCGGCCCCGGATAAGCGGAAGAGAATGGATGGATGGATGGACAGATATACCGTATTTTCCGGACTATAAGGCGCACTTTTTTTCATAGTTTGGCCAGGGGTGCGACCTATACTCCGGAGCGACTTATATGTAAAATTATTAACACATTAACCAAAATACTCCAGCCACTTGACATCTCCGTGAACGGGAGCTTTAAGGCAGTCTTGCGTAACCTGTGGGAGCAGTGGATGATGGATGGAGAGCACAGCTTCACGGCAACTGGGAGAATGCGCCACCCAACTTTCCTGGAAGTCATTGGATGGATCAACAAAGCATGGGCTTCAGTGACAACCGAAACCAACCTGTCGGGATTCAGAAAGGCCAGAGTAAATGGAACTGCAACTGACGACGAGTCTGATGAAAGCGACACAGAAGAGGAAGCGGTGCTTCGTCTACGTATGGAGTGTGCGGAGTTGTTTAGAAGCAACACAGAGGATGAAGCATGTTCTTTACACTATGGTTATCTGAATAACTGTTAATGTTACATTAACATACCAGACACGTACTCAGTTCGTTGTGCATCATGTAGCTGAATGTGTTACATTAGCATAACGTAGGCGTAACCGTGTTCGCCCTGTTCTTTAATCCATTATTATTTTAAATTGCCTTTCAAGATGGAATTTCTGCTCTGGGTCTCGGATTCTATCAAATTAATCCCCCATGCGACTTATAGTCCAGTGCGACTTATATATGTTTTTTTCTTCTTTATTATGCAGTTTTTGGCTTGTGCGACTTATACTCCGGAGCGACTTATAGTCTGAAAAATACGGTACTTCTTCTGTTGACCTCCACTTAGACCAGGGGTATTCAAATAAAATTTAAAGAGGTCCAGTCAGACAAAATTTCATGAGGCCAAGGTCTGAAAGTCCAACTATTTAATGTGATATATTATATTTTATTAATATAGATAGATAGACAGATAGATAAATAGATAGATAGATAGATAGATAGATAGATAGATAGATAGATAGATAGATAGATAGATAGGTTTTGTTAGTTTTCAGAACTTTAGTTTCTATATTTGGTTAATGCTTAGTTTTAGTTTAGTTTTCATCATATATACATATACACACATATATATATATATATATATATATATATATATATATATATATATATATACACATATATATATGTATATGTATATCTCACGTGTGAGTACCACAGTAACAAGTGTGTGACACCTGTATGAGGTGGATGACAAGGAGCAATGAGGACAGCGGACTTCTTTGCTTCGTTCCAAACTATTTTGAGAGGTGGGAGGACGAGTGTTGTCACTCCCCCCCCTCCGGACAATTGGAACGTGACAATAGCTCTGCCCCACTGCCACCCAACAGATCACCTCTCCTTTTCATATCAGGGCCCTTTGTTTATACTTCAAAGTTAATATCAACACATCCATGAATTCAGATAAAATAAAAACATTACAGCAATCCTATCAATCTTTTATATTATTTATACCCCTGCAACTTCCCATATGTGGCTACACTTCTGGGGTGCCACACACACACACACACACCCCCACACACACACCCACACACACACATATATATATATATATATATATATACTCTCTACAGAGGTACTGGCTGGAGAGAGAAGAGCTGGTCTTTCTCCTCTCAGCTTCTCAGCTGGAATAGCGCAGATGCAGCTGGAATAGTGTAGATGCAGCATAGTGTTAACATTACGGTCTTTGGAGCAGGAGGTCGGGGGTTCGAATCCTGACCAGGGCAAACCTCCAGTAAGGGTCCCCAGGCTAGAGCCCCCACGTTAATCAAGCCTATCTCGGAATATGAGCGAGAGATACATGATTCAAGCCATACCGGCTCGGACGTCGCCCAGATTAACAAGGTCCGCGTCAGATGTTGAGGAACCAGGGCATTCTGATGATAAGTGGGCTACTGGAACTAGAAGGTTACGGCATAAGTGGACACGAGATGAGAACCGGGAACTGTTGGAATGCTACTATACATGTAATCCCAGCAAGAGGGGTTACATGAAGAGGATGCGGGACCTATGGATTCTTTGAAACCCAACATCCACACTGACAACGAAACAACTTGTGGCTCAGTGTTCCAACATACGAAGGAAGCAGCTGCTATTGCAGCTAGAGATTGATGAGGTACGACACAAATGCTACGGCAAGGGGGAGCCAGGTCAAGGGGGAGATTTCATCATCCCCACACTCCGAGATTGGGTACCAAGCCCCAATAATAATAACAAGTACACTGAATACCAGAGCAGCTGACCTGAAAGATAAGATCATGGCTAAGAAGGCAAATTGGACCCCTCGACGCCGACTACTACTACTGGTACTCTCCGAAGACCTACTAGAAGATGCGAATGCAGCACTACGGACAATCCCTACCAGTACCATCACTGAAATCAGTTGATGTATAACACGGCAGCAGTGATCCTTGAGATGCTTGGCTATAAGATGAACAGCAATAAGGAGCAGTACGTAGACCGCAAAGACTGGAAGCGAGCGGCTAGCCTTCATATCAGCGTCACCTGCCCTCACCTCTGCATGTCGCCTAGCAACCGTGAGTGCGAAGCACAGCTGTGGAAAAGCAGCTGGTTAAACGGAGAACGAACTTTTTCTCCTTTTTGTGGTTTAATTTTAATTCTTTAATTAAAAATAAGCTGTTAAAACAAGCATGACACATTTCAGCATCAAGGAATACAGCTGAGCGAATGATTAATTTTTAACTATATTAAGTGAGACATTAATGTTGAATAAAACTATCCAGTTACGATGCTTAACTTTAATTTCAGGAGTTTGCTCATCCAGGAGCACTTCCACCCTTCGTTGGTCTGTGTAGTAGACGGGGGGGAAAATAAACAAAATTTTGAAGGTTAAGCTTATGGAGAGTGAGTCATGCATTAACCAAACGTAAAGGTAATATGGAGCAGGGTGAAAGAGGCAAAGGCGAGGAAAAGGCGAGGAAGGGTGAGGAAGGAAGACAAAGCGCCGAAGAAGGAGAGGAAGGGGGGAAAGCGGGCCACCCCGAAGAGAGAGAGAGAGAGAGAGAGAGAGAGAGAGAGAGAGAGAGAGAAGAGAGAGAGAGAGAGAGAGAGAGAGAGAGACACAGAGAGAGACAGACAGACAGACAGCAGAGACACAGACAGACAGATAGACACACACACACACACACACAGAGAGAGAGAGAGAGAGAGAGAGAGAGAGAACACATAGAGAGACATACGACAGACAGACAGATACACAGACAGACAGATACATACACACACATATATATATATATATATATACACATATATATACATACATACATACATACATACATACATATACACATACATACATATATACATACACACACACACACATATATATATATATATATATATATATATATATAGCTGGTTCCACAGAAAAGGGTTCTGAAAGCTGAAGGCTCTGCCCCTCAATCTACTCTGAAACAATGAGCAAAGTTAGAAAACGAACAATTTTTTTCCTATGCTTCCTTTGGGGTGGCTGTAGCTCAGGTGGTAGAGCAGGTCACCTACTCATCGGAAGGTCGGCAGTTTGATTCAAGGCTGCATGCCAAAGTATCCTTGGGCAAGATACTGAACCTCAAGTTGCTCTCCGACGCAAGCCTTGGAGTGTGAATGGAAAAAGGTAAACATGTTGTATAAGCACTTTGCTCAGAGTAGAAAAGCGCTATATAAGAACTAGTCCATTTATTTTTAATATATATTCATAGAACAAAAATATCCTCTGGAGCCTTGAGTGATTAATGAATCAAGGGTGAATGTTTCTTTTTTTATTAATTATAAAATGAATTTAACCTATGTATTCATCAACTCATTTCTTAAATTATGAAGCCATCACATATTAAACACAAGTAGTGAATGGCCCTACTCCAGCACGGCACTGAACAGGAGCGGTCCTCCCATCTAATTGTACATTCTGTATAATGACAACAAAGGCATTCTATTCTATTCTACTCTGAAGCCCCATCCTAGGTCAACATGCTTTCTGCCACACAGCCAAACAATGATGTGTCACTAACTTCACTATCACCATTTCCTGGTCACAGCCGTTCGGGACGTTTCCCGAACGGCCGGTTGTTTCCAGGCCGAACCGGCCGGTGATCAGAATTTTTTTGTTTTGTTTTTTTTTTTACCCACAGCAGCACTTGCGTTGCAGCTCTCGCGGCCACAGGTGCAGACAGTGGTGGTCAGTCGGCGCTGGCTCTTCACTGAGAGCCGTTTTTCATCAGGAGGGGCTACAAACACAACAGCCCAGCCAGCACACCATGAGAGGTGAAGGGCGAGACACCCATACCTGTCAAGTCTCCCGTTTTGGCCGGGAAACTCCTGTATTTTACCTCTGTCCGTCTTCCCGTATTATTTTCCCATACATTTCCCATATTTTAATATAATAATTTTTTTTTTAAAAATTTAGGACTCCGCTCCATTGTTTAGCGGAGTCCTAAATTTAGCGGAGTCCTAAATTGGTTTCAACTGAAACCACTGATTAAATATGACCCACGCCCTCTTCACACCTGGGCACATGTGTTCACGCACATGATCAATAGAGGGTCATAACCACCTCCATGGGACTACGCCCACAGGGGTTTAAATACCTGGGTCTCTCCACCATTTGGTTGAGAACTGAAGAAGCCTTTTGGATGAGAGGTGAAACGTCTTCAAGAAACAAAAAGAAGTCCAGTCGCCTTTTTCAAGCTCCAGAGACTACTATGACCTGGATGACTGAGAATCTACACAGACGATCCAGAGTAATATGAAATCTTATTCCAGATATAAGTGCATGTGTGAAAAAATTAAGTATAGCTGTTTCTGAAATTGAGTACATGTAAAATTGCCCTGTAATGTGTTTCTGCCTCATGTTGTGTCTAGGAAATTGAACCATATGTGTTGATGGAGAGTTTTTATGTTGAATCTGAAAGTCAAGAATTTAAAATATGAATTATTTGAGTAGTTGTGAAAAGTCAGTGCATTTGAGTGTGGAAGCTCTTAGAAGCTCTGTTTTGTAATCTTCCTGTTGCTCCAATGTTTTTTGTTTTGATTTTCTTCTTTTTTACATGGTAAGGAAACAAATTTGTAGACTTTTAAGCAGGTTTGTAGAATTTCAGAATCTGCTGAGAGACTGAAGTAACATGACTCATGTATTTGTATATATATTTGTGCAGAGGGAGACAGCTGTATTTGTGCTGTCTGCCAGTTTTGTGTAAACATCTCTCTAAATGACATTCAAGCTGACAGTTAAGTTTTTCTCTCCTTAGAAAATAGCTTAAAGCATATTGTTAAACTAATTTACAATCTTGTTGGAACATTCAGAAAAGACAACACAATTGAAAAATGTTCTGAATGTAGTGAAACAAGAAAAGCTGGAATGTGCTCCAGGAGCAGACAAAGGAGCCCCTCCTTTTTTTCAGACGTCAGTTAAATCTACTTTTTTTTTTTTAAAGCCTGTCATGTCTGGCAGTTTTCGCAATCGGAGTATGATCCGAATGCTCTGGTGTACCAAATATATTTGCTTTTCCAAGAATAGCTCTATAAGGTTTCCAATAGGCTACTCTTGTTAATGTTTGTATTTTTATTTTATTTTATTTATTTACACCAGGCCTGACAGGTAGAAAGGAAAGGGTAGGAAAAAAAGAGTAAGAAAAGAAAAAACAAAACAAAAACAAAACACGAAATAGAGGAGCCGTTTACACGACACCGTTTTCATTTTGAAACGGCATCATTTTGATGTCTTTCGCCCTTCCGTTTACACGACAAAAGAGTGAAAACGATGTGTTTCGGAAGCAGGGTCCAGAGTGGAGCGTTTCAGAAACGCACCGGCTTGCGTTCTCGTGTAAACACCTTAAACCAGGGTGATTTGAAAACGGGTGACTCGCACATGCGTACTTGCGATGGCCACAGTTTTCGTGCATGCGCAAATTGATAAACAGCACTCGTGGATTCACGAGTGCTTTTTATGCTTTTCTTATGTTTTTACCGTTTTGTAATTCAGCGATGTGTGCACCAGCGATCCAACCTCATCGTCAGTCCAAACAAAACCTCTCACATTGGCCGTTTTGTAAGTAATGAACAATTTGCCGCGCTACCTACTGTCACTCCACGCATGCGCGTCTTGTGTAAACAAACTTTTCAAAGAGAAAACCAACGCCATCTTGTGGCCTGGCATGAGAACGACATCGTTTTCATCGTTTCACGTGTCATCGTGTAAACACAGATCGTTTCTGAAACGCTATCGTGTAAACGGAAGGCTGAAACGCATCAAAACGACACCATCGTGTAAACGGGGCCAGTCAGCTGTAATATTACGCAACACCCGGCTCAGCTGCGAGTCACGTGACATCTATTCAATTTTCCCTGCCCACTATTATTTATTTACATTTTACCTTATTATTATTTTAATTTTCCTATTTTTTTCTTTTATTCACCTATTACCCTTTTCCCTGAAACAAAAGTTAAAAATGAGGTTTGACTTCACAGGGTTCTTAGGTTTGACAGTCTCAACTTTACTACCCCAAACACACCTCTTGACATTGTGGCCAAATAGCTCAATCAATCTTTGTCTCATGTGAACATAAAATTTTCTCTAGAAGATATTTGGCTTCTCTGTTGCTACTTTCCCACCGCCGAGGTTCCGGAGCCGGAGCAAGTTCCCGTGCCGATCCCAATGAACCGGCGAAACGCTTAAGAACGGGCCCGCCTTCCCACCGCGTTTCTGTGAACTGCTCCTTTACATATGAGTGTGGGTGGGTCTTCGTCTGGACACGGAAGCTGAAGCGCACAAATGTGGGAGAACACGCTCTTCTTTCTTGTGCTGCAAATACGTCCAAACCAAACAACTGCAGCATCTGTGTGCAGCACAGAGGGAAACACAGACAGCGTGTAGAGCAAGACGACAAGTACGCACTTTGTGTCCTTTTATCTGTGATATGAACCGATACAAAGCAGCAAGTTCAGCCTTAGAGCCCAACCTAATTCACAGCCGTGAAAAGCGCTTCGCATTTCTCATGTAATACACATGTAATATGGTAGAAAACTTGATGTTGAGACGGCAGAGTCACGCCCCTCTGCCGCTTTCGGCACGGGTTCCTGGTTCCAGACCAGCTAGTTTGCGGGGCCGGAATTGAACCCGTTTTTCGGCCAAGCACCGAGTGCTTCGGCAGTGGAAAACCCGCCTAACGGTTCAATTCACGGCCCCAGCTCCGGAACCCTGTTGGTGGGAAAGAGGCTTGTGTGGGCAGCTACAAATCCCCGGCTTCAACTGTATTGAAAATTTGTGGACTATGCTTAAAAGCCAGCTCCACACCAGGAAAACAACCAACTTAAATTAATCCTACAAATTGTGCCAGGAAGAGTGGTCAAATATTCAGCCTGAATTGTGCCATTAGTTTGTTACTGACTATTAAAAACATCTGGTCAAAATGCAACAAAAATATTAATGGGCATTTATGCATAATTGTTCAAGGAACCTAAATGAATGCATTGGGAGAAAGGGATAAAAATAAACAAAAAAAAAATCACAATCAGTAAAAGGGCAGTCATCATCGCAAGGATGATCACTGTCTTTGCTGCATCAAAGTGTCAACAGGTTCTACTATAAATTAAGTAACCATGTAACCTAGGGAGGGAGGCAACAGAACTGCAGTTTTTTCAGGGGTTTTACTGTTGAAATTGAATCAGATCAAGGTTTTCTCACAAGGACTTACATTACATATCCACCAAAATGAAGCCCAGTATGATTTCTTTTCAGTGCATCTAGTGGAGAAACAATATAGCAGTCTCTAACATTACACATCTCTTTCTTTTGTCTAGAATACCTGTGATGTAGTCCCTACAGTGAACGCCCACTGTTAATTAAGAGAAAAGGTTAATGGAAAGCTTCAGAACTGTGAAATAGACTGCTGGTTTTGAAAGGTTACAAACTCCCTTTCAAGTCTCTCTTTTTCAAACAAGTTATATGTACAGCATAAATCCTTTAGATTATTGGACAATTAATTTTTGAATGGTATTTCTAATGAGAAAACTTTCTTGTCACCACAGATTTTTGAGGATGAACCTCTCAAAAGCAGTTGCTTTCCTGGTGGGAGCTGTTGTTGTCCTGGCTGTGATTTTTCTCCATGAAGATAGACTACTACATGAAATCGTGAGAGATGATGTCATTCAAACAAATCTGCCCTCCACAACTTCACCTTACATTTATTCCTGGCCAAAGTGTCAACAAAACATGTCTGCTGCCAACATCATGAACTTCAGCTCTCTCCCTGGTCATATACAAGACTTTCTGTACTATCGCCACTGTCGACATTTCCCCATGCTACTAGACATTCCTGATAAGTGTGGAGGACCCGACAGATCTGCAGAAGTCTTTCTTCTACTGGTCATTAAAAGCTCTCCTGTGAACTACGACCGTCGAGAAGTACTGCGCAAAACCTGGGCTGAGGAGAGATTACATAATGGTGTGTGGATCCGAAGGCTCTTCATCTCAGGAACAACAGGTACTGGTTTTGAGAAAGAGAGAATGAACAAACTCCTTGAAATGGAGCAACATGAGAACAATGATATTCTCCAGTGGGACTTTAATGACACATTTTACAACCTCACCTTGAAGCAAATACTCTTCCTCGAATGGATGGAAAGAAACTGTCCACATGTTCACTTCATTCTAAACGGTGATGATGATGTCTTTGCCAACACAGACAACATGGTTGAGTATCTCCAACACTTTAAAAACAATGTTGGACAGAAGCACCTCTTTACTGGCTACCTGCTCGAAAATACTGGCCCCATTCGATCCCCATACAGTAAGTATTATGTTCCAGTTCAGGTGCAGGAGTCAGACTCTTACCCCCCTTACTGTAGTGGTGGGGGTTTCCTTTTATCTGGTTACACAGCTTTGATTATATACACTGTTTCCCACTCTATCCCTCTTCATCCCATCGATGATGCTTACTTTGGATTGTGTCTGGCCAAAACAAGACTTCGACCTGAGTCCCATGCTGGTGTGAAGTTAGGTGGACTTTATCTTGCTTCCAGCAAAGCTGATGGCTATGATCCTTGCTTTTATAGAGGAACTCTACTTGTTCACAGATTCCTTTCAGCTCACATGTATCTGATGTGGCACCAGATACACGACCCTAATCTGAAATGCTCCGGCAGTGACTAAAAAAAAGCCATGACTTTGGCAATGCTCCTTTACATTGAGCAGCTTCTTTATTTGATACACTTATAAGCCCAACAAAAAGCAACAGCTTGGCTTTAAATGATGCCTTTCAAAACTTAAAAAGGGTTTGGTGGTTTTTTGTTGTTGATATTTACAAACCACCAGCTCTCTCAGTTCAGTCTTATATATGTTTATTTTTCAGACTTTTGAACTGATAATGTACTTAATTGTATTATGCGGAAAGGTGTACAATACAGTTTTTATTGATTGTTTTGACGCAGCCGTCAACTCAAAATCCACATTTTCAAAACAGTTAACGCAGAGGCCTAAACAGTGCCACAGTGGTCAAAGTGACACATTTTGCTTGCAAAAGGCTCTAACTGTGCCAAAACATTTAAAATGTGGAACAAAAGCAAATTTTGCCGTCAAACAACTCAACTATGACACAAGTGTATGAGCACCTCCAATCAATCATTACACAATGGGCAACAAAATCCAAAATACAGCACCCGTGTGTGAATCGGTGCACCATTGCTTGTCATTGTAACCTATGACTGTACATAGCTTACATGCCAGTGCTGTTTGTAGTCAAATTTGCCCTCTTGCAAAAAATGCATTCAGAATTAGATATGCTTTGATGCAAATTTTATTGATTACATTCTTTTTTTCAGACTGTGGCTGACAAATGAAATATTCCAACAGAGAATACATGGAAATAAAAATAAAATCCATTACTGTGTGAGAAATTAGGAAAATAAAAAAAACAGTCTTTTCCAGTAAAGAACAAAAATCTATAGTAGGCCTATACTATAAGAGTATAAGAGATAGCCACAAGTGATACACTTCTGTCTCTTCTTTCTTGAAGAATGGGCAACATGGCCTCATCCACATCGCAGTCAATATTCTCTCGTGCAATGCACCGAGGGAAAAATCGTCTAGCATGCCTGATCCATCCTTGACATGCCTCTGCATCTATATCTTGGGCAGCAGCAGTCATTGCATTGAGCAAGGGCATCTGTTTATAGGGACGGTGATCATTTACCTTCCATCTCCATGCACTAAAGAATTCCTCTATGGGATTTAAAAATGGAGAGTATGGAGGAAGGAATTGTACCATCATCCGAGGGTGCACTGCAAACCACTCATTCACAACAGGAGAGTGGTGGAACACCACATTGTCCCAGATAATCACGAACAGTGGCATGCCAGGCCCCAACAGGCAGGATCAGGATGTCATGAAGGGCATTCAGGAATGCTCCGAGACGCTCAGTGTTGTATGGGCCAATGGTAGGGATATGGCACAGGACGCCATCATTGGAGATGGCAGCACACATAGTTATGTTGGCACCCCTCTGCCCTGGAACAGTAATAGTGCCCCTATGCCCAGTGAGGTTCCTTCCACGTCTCCTTACTTTACAAAGATTGAAACCTGCTTCATTGACATAAATGAAGACATGATGTGCCCCCTCAGCTTCAAGCTCCATTATTCGTCAATTACGTCAAAGTGAGTCCAGTTCATTCTACAGTAACTGCATGATATGACAAGGCATAAGAGTATAGTACTGTTGTGTTTCCTTACCTCCACATATTGGCATCTGGCCTCCTTCACAGCTTCAGAGTTCCTCTGAAATGGAACTCTATAGAGCTGTTTCATGGCCATATGGTTCCTTCTGAGGACGCGGTCAATTGTGGCCTCGCTCACAGTATGGATGTTCCTAAATACTCCCTGATCAGCAATCACTGCTGCTCTGATTTCACGCAGCCTAATGTATTATGCCAGAACCATGTTGACAACGGCTGCCTCCTGCTCGGCATTAAAAATTCTCCCTCTACCGCCACCGACTGGTAGCCTTTCGATTCTATAAAGAATACATGAAATGTGGAAAAAATTACATGAAGTACTGTATATCACTGCAGATATTTCCGTATATACTGTATAGCAACATTACCTGTTCTCCTGTTGAAAAACTCTAACAATGGATGCAACAGTGTTTCTGTTTAGAACAGGTTGGACTCTTTGTCCAGCCTCTCTAAGTGAAAGGCCATGATTTACAACATGATCAATCACAGTTGCCCGAATTTCATCTGTAACTTGAGCCCTTCCAGCTATACCTCCACTTCGCACATGGACTTCTCTTCCTCTGACCCCTCTACCTCTTACTCTACCTCTCATCTGCCTCCTCGATGATCCATGCTTGCAAAGAACAACACAGGCCTGCAGACTGATTGCAAACTGAAAAATTCTGTGAAGAAGTGTCAAACAGGTGCTTTCAGTGATTTCATACTGATCAGGGAGTTTCTAAGAGCTCGGAGCATATGGTTTCTGTTCTGTAACCACAGCTAAAACAATGGAGTTTGGACTTCTTGAATGACATCTGCGTTAACTATTTTGCAAAAGGGTGGGAAAACTGTGTCAATCCAATGAGAATGGGTTAACACATTTGCAAGTGTGTGTACTTGTCATAGTACCGGCAAGAATTTAAAACTATTTTGGACTCACTATTACAGAAATAAAAGGAATTGTTTTTTGATGCAGTTTTGTCTTTTTATTCATGATTTTCCATTTTACAGTCATTTTCTTCATCTGTTGACATATAGACCAATATCATGACATGCAGGGCACAATCTGCTCTTTGGCACACATGCTCTCACACACACACACACACACACACACACACACCAAGCATAACATTATGACTACCTGCCTAATATTGTGTTGGCCTCCCTTTTGCTGTAAAATCCGCTCTGACCCATCAAGGCATGGACTCCACTAGACCTCTGAAGGTATGCTGTGGTATCCGGTACCAAGATGTTAGCAACAGATCCTTTAAGTTGTGTAAGTTGCAAGATGGATCCTCCATGAATGTTTGCCTAGCACATCCCACAGATGGATTGGATTGAGATCTGGGGAATTTAGAGGCCAAATTAACAGCTCAAAATTGTTGTGCTCCTCAAACCAGTCCTGAACCATTTTTCCTTTGTGGCAGGGCGCTCAATCCTGCTTAATGAGGCCTCAGCCATCAGGGAATACCGTTCCCATAAAAGTCTGTATAGATGCGGGTAACAATGCAGGTGTAGGTGGTATGAGTCAAATAACATGCGCATGGATGGCAAGACTCAAGATTTCTTTACTACCCAAAGCATCACACTGCCTGTACTGGCTCTCCTGGTGCCAAAGTGCTCCCCAGGTAAGCGATACAAACTCATCCTGCCATCTATATGATGTAAAAGAAAAGATGAATCATCAGACAAGACCACCTTCCATTGCTCTGTGGTCCAGTTCTGATGCTCATGTGCCCATTGTTGTAGTATTTGGGGGTGCACATGGGCACCCTGGCTAGTATGTGGCTATGCAGCTCCAAACAAACTGTCCTTCACTATGTATTCTGGCACCTTTCTATCAGAACGAGCATGCATTTTTTTCAGCTGTTTGAGTTACAGTAGCTTGTCTGTTGGATCGGCCCACACGGGCCAGTCTTTGTTCCACGCGTTCATCAATGAGCCTTGCCCACTTGTGATCCTGTCACTGGTTAACCACTGACTGCTACAGACCAGGAACACCCCACAAGAGCTTCAGTTTTTTATTTGTATACCACTTTTTGTTGGTATTTCACATTAAATTCCAGTGAAATATATTTATGTTTGTGGTTGTAATGTGACAAAATATGGAAAAGTTCAAGGGGTATGAATACTTTTGCAAGCCACTGTATGCCCTTCCTGCTAGCATCTTGCACCCTGTTTTGTGCTGGATTGTCTCCTGGGTATCACTGTGTAGACTGGACCTGGGGTCTTGCCTTGTGTGGTAGACCCCAGCCACTATCAATCTTGTGCTTAGAGCTTAGAGGCTACATTAAAGACCTAAAAATGGACATTAAGCTGGCTGATGACATTCCAGTTGCCAAAGTTTATATATTCAGGAGATTCTTGATGAGCTTGATGGAAACACATGGTTTGGTGTGCTGGGTCAAGGCAGCTTATCAAGGTAATGTCAGTGAGGTCTCTAAAATGATCACAGCCTTCACAACACCATGGGGGCTGTGTCAATGGTCCCTGGCGGTCCTGGGGTTGCTTTGCTGGGGTTTGTCTCTCTCTCTCTCCCTCTCTCTTTCTCTCTCTCTCTCTCTCACATTTGTTTTCTGGGATGGACTAGCCTGGGTCTCCACCTACTGAGCCAGCAGTTGCAGTAGGCTGACTCTCACACCTGTTCGTGATGTGGTCATCATGACTCCTATTTAAGCTGACAAGTGGCATCTTCACTGGATCGTTGACTGTGAAACAGTTAGTCTGGATTTCTCACACCCCATGCCTGTAATTCCTTCTGAGTCTCTGTTAACCTGTTTTTTGTCCTGTGTCCCAGATTACTGCGAGTGGAAGGAGAGACGGGATAACCACTACTAGGATAACTGACCCAAGGAGTATACCGGAAACCAAACAGGAAGCCCCGCAACCACCTTGCCCAAGACTGCTCTGCATTATTCCCCAGTGTTGCTGTTCTTGTAAAATAAACCTCCCTAAACTTTCCCCGGGAGTCTGCCTCTTGAGTTCTCCCACCTCTGATCCTTGACAGAACGATCCAGCTACAAGATGAAATCAGCAGACTCAGATCCAGTAAGCCATGCTCTGGCCATACAGGAGGAGACACTCCAAAGACATGACCATATGTTACGTCTGATCACCAGCCACCACCCAACAGTTGGCGGATCTAAAAGGTATGTTGGAAGCCTCCACCTCACAGTCCTCATGTAATCCTCCCCTGCCTCTCTCATCTCAGCCACAGTCTGATACCTCCGCTCCCTGTTTGGCTCCTGAGCCTTATGAAAGACCCCTGCCTAGTCCTGAAGTCTTCTGCAGTAAGATAAATGTGGTGGATTCCTGACTCAGTGCTTTCTTGTGTTCCAGCAAAACAAAGGAAGACATTTGCTACCGATGGTTCTAAGATTGGATTGGGGACAGGCAGTGTTGAGGTCGGATACACATCTGTCTTTTTCTGAATTTTTAACTAAGTTTAAGAGCATTTTCAACAAAGGCATCAGCCCAGATATGGCGGCACAGAAACTAGTCACCCTACAGTAGGGCAAGAGAAGTGTTGCCGATTTCTCTGTTGATTTCTGCATCATGGCTGAGGAGACCAGTTGGGAGGAGAAGGCCCTCCGAGATGTGTTTCTGAACTGTTTAAATAAAGAATTGAGGTATGAACTTGCCAATAAAGATCTCCCTGAGTTGCTGGATGCTGTAATTTCTCTGTGTATACGCCTAGATGATCACATGCGGAAGCGGCAGTGGTCTAGGGGCTACAATTCCTATCATGCTTAACACCTCTCACTGCCTGCTTGGGGCAAGGTCACTCTGGAAGTAGATGGCGGAGAGAAGTGCACTTCCAGGGTTACAGACGAGCAACCTATGCAGCTGGACCAAGCCCGTTTGTCTCTCGCAGAATGGAGAAAGAGGCTGGCTGAGGGTGAATGTCTTTACTGTGGCAAAAAGAGACACTTCATTAACAATGATAACCTTCTTCCATTAAAACATTGTATGGGGGACTTATGCATGATGATGATGATATTAAACTGGCATTAGCTGTTAGCTTACCTCTATCTCATCTATTGTTGTGTTTTGAGCTGCATACGAGTTACGTCATGAGACTACCCGCGCTGCTATATTGACTCCATCCACAGTGTGGTGGTCCTCAATTGCAATGGAAACACAACACGATCGTGCCGAGTTGTTGACTGAGTCGACCCACACCGAGTCGTCCCGTATGGAAACGCTGGTTATGTTGTTCAGCCACTGTGTTGAGCTGTCAGTTTTGATTCCACAGCCCCATCATCTGAGGCTCTTCCCCCCACGCCAAAACAGGGTCTTAAGTTTAAACTTGAAAAAAAAAAATCTGAAAGCGCAAAAAAAAAAACTTGAATCTGAAAAGTAGTTTTGAATTTATTTTTTTTTTCCAGTTTCACATTATTTTGTTTTTTCCTGTTAAAATTATTATTTTTTTCTCAGGTTCAAATTTTCATTTTAAACAAACTTTATGGCCCCAATTTAGCCCTATAGGATGTTGTTTGCTTAAGGGAAGATGCCCCCGTGTGTGTGTGTGTGTGTGTATATATGGGCTGCTGCTAAACAATTGGAGGAATGTGTATGCATAAGAGTCTGTAAGTACTTGTACTTTTTTTCTCTTCATCAAAGTGCTTCTTCGTCGCAAGGGATATGGAAGGCCACTTTAACATAAAATCTGATTCACCACATTTACATTCCAGATATCTGAAATTGATTTATGACTAGACGTATTAGTAAATTAAGATGTCTCTAATTATGTTTTGACTAGATAAAATACCTAATTGAGATATCTCTAATTACATTCTGACTAGTCAAAATGACGTCAGATTTACCATTGATATGTATGGCGGCTTCAATTCAAGATATCTTCGATGAATTGCTGACTATCTGAAACTTACATTTCAGATATCTACAATTAAATTATGACTAGTCATAAAGTTAATTCAAGATATCTTGTTTTTTTATTGTGACTAGTCATAATTCTAATTAAATATATCTTAAATGACACCATATTTCAAGATACCTTAAAATTTTTTTTTAGATAGGCGATAAATAGTTTTGACTACTGCAAATTCAATTCTAGATATCTTGAAAGCAAATAATGACTAGGCAAAACTAGAGATATCTAGAACTGTAATTTTGACTAGACAAAATGCCTTTTACGATATCTCCAAATGAATTACAGATATCTTGAATTAGACAGCTTTTCTATTTAAGATATCTTAAATTAACATTCTGACTAGTCAGAATGACGTTTGAGATATCTTGAATTTCGGAGCATTTTGGCGGAATGTTTATAAGACAGTTTGTTAAAACGGCCTGACATAAAATCAGAGATTCTATGCAGATGTCTTAAGCAGTCTTTAAGTACACGATTCTCGCGCTCTCTATGGCAGGCCGTTTTAACACAAAATCTGTTTGTCTGACTATCTGAAATTACATTTCAGATATCTAAAACTGCATTTTGACTAGACAAAACTACATTTTGACTATCCAGAATGGTAATTTAAGATATCCGCAATTCCATTCTGACTAGTAAGAATAATAATTCAAGATATCTTCAATAACATTTTGGCGAGTCAAAATTCCTTTCAAGATATCTCAAATTACATCACCGGATTCGTCATTTGACGGGTCACACATCCGTAATTACAATTTAAGATATCTAAAACGTAATTATGACTAGTCAAAATTACCTTTTAGATATCTGAATTTAACGATTGCGTGAAGGCCCCTTTGTGCTGTACTGAGCTGTCCAAACAATTGCCTGTGTAGAATTTCAGGTGCCTGCAATTGCGCTGGCCGTTATGGACAAAATTGTAATAAAATGCAACAATATAGAAAGAGCTCCTCAGTTTGGGATATGCGGAGAGTGCGAGAATCGTGAACTTAAAGACTGCTTCAGAAATATGCACAGAATCTCTGATTTTATGGCAGGCCGTTTTAACAAACTGCCTTATAATCATTCCGCCAAAATGCTCCGTAATTCAAGATATCTCAAACGTGATTCTGACTAGTCAGACTGTTAATTTAAGATATATTAAATAGAAAAGCTGTCTAATTCAAGATATCTGTAATTCATTTTGAGATATCTTAAAAGGCATTTTGACTAGTCAAAATTACTGTTCTAGATATCTCTAATTTAGTTTTGCCTAGTCATTATTTGCTTTCAAGATATCTAGAATTTAATTTGCACTAGTCAAAACTATTTATCGCCTATCTAAAAATACATTTAAGATATCTTGAATTATAGGGTCATTTAAGATATCTTTAATTAGAATTATGACTAGTCAGAATAAAAAACAAGATATCTTGAATTAACTTTATGACTAGTCACAATTTAATTGTAGATATCTGAAATGTGAGTTTCAGATAGTCAGTAATTCATTGAAGATATCTTGAATTGAAGCCGCCATACAAATGAATGGTAAATCTGCCGTCATTTCGACTAGTCCGAATGTAATTAGAGATATCTCAAATAGGTATTTTGTCTAGTCAAAACATAATTAGAGATATCTCTGTATTGTGATACTGAGAAATGTTTATATAGAAAAGCCTGTATTCTGTTGATTTACTACCCCCTTGTGGCTGGATTTGAGTTAGGTTTCGTTTTTGTGTCAGAAAGTCAGTCAGTCGAGCATGGACTCTCACAGCATGGCAGAGAGACAGTGTTTTCAGCGTTTTTAAGCCTTGGAGTATCTTTGTCCGTAAGTTAACTAAATGTTATTGTATCTGAACGTTGTTTTGATGAGAAATAACCGAGCTGTTATGTTGCTGTTCATAATGTTTCTGTGTTAGCCATAAATTAGCTAAATGTGTTTCTAGCTGCCTTAACAGCTATACATGCAAGCTAATGCTAATAAGAGATACTTTGATTGCTAACAGACGTCTGTAGCCGATTGTGTGAGCAGAAATGGGTCGACAAGGTTGACACATTCTTTCTTTAATTCGTGTGTTTATTTAAAAGGCAAAATATGCATGTAAAGTTTGCAAAATGTTGATGCATATCTTTTTTATATTTATTTTTTCAGTTTTACATAAAAGATGAAAACGTTATCAACGCCTGAAGTCTTTTTTGTCAGCTATCTGTCTAGCATGGTCCAGAACGCTTGTGCGAGGACAGAATAGTAAAAGGACAGTTACACGGCGGGCTAGAACCAGATTCACTGTCGACCACACACTGCAGCCAAGACAAGAACATCATGGACCAACAAAGGCAAGCAGACCAAACCGGAGATTTTGAGGTCGTGTCACAAATTGCAGGGTCCAAGTCATCTGGGAGATCAAGTAGGTCCTCAGCCAGTGCAGCAGCTACCAAGGCAAAAGCTAAAGCAGAGGCGGCCCTGGTAGAAGCCAGGTATGCAGCACAAGAAGCGGAGATGATGAAAGAAAAGGCCCGCATTGAAGCTGAAAATCGAAAAATGTTAGCTGAAGCAGAACAGCGCAAAGCAGAGTTGGAAGCAAATCTGTATGTCCTAAAAGTAAACAGGAGCGCTAAAGCAGCCTCAGCAGAAGCAGCAGTTTATGAAGCTGCAGCAGCAATAGAGTCTACTCCACTGGAAGAAATGACCCAGATATATCCTGAGGATCGCACTCAACGCACAAACGAGTATGTGCAGGCCCACTACGTGACACCAAACGCTCAGCAGCAAGCTCCGGTCTCACAGGAGTCACCTGCCATACCCATGAGTGCACAACGAGCATGCCCCGATCCGATTCAGTGGTATCCAACTCATGACCAGGACTCCCATTTAGCTAAGCTCCACATCGATGACGAAGGAATGCCTGGGACACAAAACAGAGGCTACCCACTTAGGGTTCCTGCCCCAATGTCTCACACATCCAGTCTGAGAGATTACCCATGTGAACTAGCACAAACAATGGATCTCACCAAATATCTTGTTAGAAGGGAGATGGTAAGCTCTGGACTGCTGAAATTTGATGACCGTCCAGAAAATTACTGGGCCTGGAAAACATCTTTCCAAGACATTACTGGAGAGCTCAACTTAACAGCACGTGAAGAACTTGACCTGCTGATAAAGTGGCTCGGTCCAAACTCATCTCCACAAGCCATGCGTATCAGGTCAGTGCATGTCCACAATCCAACATCAGGTGTAGCTATGGTGTGGCAAAGGCTAGATGATACATATGGCTCTCCTGAGATCATAGAGAATGCACTTCTGCTAAAACTAGAGACTTTTCCAAAAATATCTAACAAAGACAACCAGCGTCTTAGAGAACTGGGAGATATTTTAATGGAGGTTCAGTCAGCTAAATCAGGTGGAAAGTTACCAGGTTTAGCCTATCTTGACACGGCAAGGGGGGTTAACCCGATTGTGGAAAAGCTTCCCTATGGCTTACAAGAGCGCTGGATTACACAGGGCTCTAAGTACAAGGAAGAACATAATGTTCCCTTTCCACCCTTCAGCTACTTTGTAAGCTTCATATATGGTCAAGCAAAAACCCGTAATGATCCAAGTTTTGCGTTCTCTACATGCAGTACTGCAACCCATGTAAAGCCAGAGAAACCATTAAGACACAACAATTACAAAACAGTGTCAGTGAGAAAAACTGAAGTTGCAATTGCACCTGCGGTCAACAATAGTGTGTCAGAAAAGAAATTAGAGGAGCCAGCTGAGCGGTGCCCTATTCACAGTAAGCCACACCCCTTAGCAAAGTGTCGGGGGTTTAGAGTCAGACACTTAGATGAGAGAAAAGCTTATCTAAGAGAAAACTCTATCTGTTTTCGTTGTTGCGCATCCACTAAGCACTTGGCCAAAGACTGTAAAGTTGCCGTGAAGTGCAAAGAGTGCAATAGCGACAAGCACCTTACTGCTTTACATCCTGGCCCAGCTCCTTGGGTTACAGACGTTGAAGCGACAAGGCAAGAGCATGGCGGGGAGCAAGAAAATAGCCCATCTCTGGAAGTCACTTCAAAATGTACAGAAATCTGTGACACAGTTCATGGACTCAGGTCATGTTCAAAAATCTCTTTAGTGAACGTGTACCCTGTTAACTGTCCTGATAAAGCACAAAAAATTTATGTTGTCTTAGATGACCAAAGCAACCGATCTCTTGCCAAGTCAGCCTTCTTTGATCTCTTTGGCATTAATGCAGTGTCCTCCACTTATACTCTAAGAACCTGTGCAGGAATAAAGGAGGCAACAGGAAGGAAAGCTCACAATTTTGTTGTGTCGTCGTTAGATGGAAAGACTCATGTAGCACTCCCACCTCTTTTGGAATGCAACACTATGCCAGATGATCGCTCAGAAATTCCTACGCCTGACATTGTGCAACATTTCCCTCACCTAGCTCCTGTTGCAGGTGAAATACCACCGATTGAGCCAGAAACGCCCATCCTTCTCTTATTGGGGAGAGATGTGCTGAGTGTGCACAAAGTACGTGAACAGTACAATGGTCCATACAACACACCATATGCCCAGCGGTTAGATTTGGGGTGGGTCATTGTAGGCGAGGTGTGCCTTGGAGGGGCACACAAACGAACAAAGGTCAATGTCTACAAAACAAATGTGCTAAACAATGGGCGCACTTCCTTTCTTGAGCCATGTCCAAGTGCAATCCATGTAAAAGAGAAGTTTAGTGCTCCCATCCAGCAATCTATAGATCATGCATCGGACATCATACAAACAGCTCCACCCAAGGTAACAGACAACCTGGGGCTTAATGTTTTCCAAAGAAACCCTGATGATGACAAAACAGCCTTGTCTATTGAGGACAAGATCTTTCTTGAAATTATGGACAGAGAGGTTTACATGGATAATGACAATCACTGGGTGGCGCCACTACCATTCCGTACACCACGTCCTCTACTTCCCAACAACAGAGAACAGGCCTTGAAGCGTCTCACTGTTCTGTTACGGACGCTAGAGAAAAGAAAAGACATGAAAGAGCAATTCACTGAATTCATGCAGAAAATCTTTGATAATGACCAGGCAGAAGAGGCACCACCACTCAAACCAGGGGAAGAATGCTGGTACCTACCCACATTTGGAGTGTACCACCCCCAGAAACCAGGCAAAATACGAGTTGTGTTTGACTCAAGTGCCTCATTCAAGGGTATTTCCCTAAATGACGTTCTACTTAGTGGGCCTGACTTAAACAACACACTGCTCGGGGTTCTATTGCGCTTTAGGCAGGAACAAGTTGCAGTCACCGTAGATGTTGAGCAGATGTTTTACTGCTTCAGAGTCAAAGAAAGCCACAGAAATTATCTCCGGTTTCTGTGGTTCCAAGATAATGACCTTAGCAAGGAAATCATGGAGTTTCGCATGAAGGTGCCGGTTTTTGGAAACAGTCCTTCCCCGGCTATTGCAATCTATGGTCTAAGACGGGCAGTTGAACTTGGAGAAGAAGAGTATGGCTCCAACACAAAACAGTTTGTCTTGCGCAACTTCTATGTGGATGATGGACTGGCCTCTGTGCGCAGTGAAGGTGAAGCCATTGAACTCTTAACACGAGCAAGAAACATGATGGCAGAGTCAAATATAAGGCTCCACAAAATAGCCTCGAATGTCACTCGTGATGAATGCATTTCCCCCAGAAGAAAGAGCAGCAGATCTCAAAGATTTGGATTTGGATGTTGACCCTCTACCTCTTCAGCGAAGCCTTGGGGTTAGCTGGAACCTGGAAAATGACTGTTTCACATTTCGCGTTGCTAAAGACAATAAGCCCTTTACCCGCAGAGGAATACTCTCTGTTGTCAACAGCCTTTATGATCCCCTTGGATTTGCTGCTCCGGTTACGATCCAGGGAAAGGCATTGTACAGAGAGTTAACAGTTGGACAGCAGGACTGGGATGAACCTTTACCGGTAGACCGGGAGGCAGAGTGGTTAAGGTGGACTGATTCACTTACCGCTCTTGAGGAGCTCCAAATCCACAGACCATTTGTTCCAGTTTCATCATCACATGCTCAGAGAAGGGAACTATGCATCTTCTCAGATGCTTCAACAAAAGCAATAGCAGCTGCAGCATACCTCAGGGTCATTGCCACTGGTAGCCAATGTTATGTTGGATTTATCATGGGCAAATCCAAGCTAGCACCCTCATCCGCGCACACTATCCCACGCTTGGAATTATGTGCAGCTGTATTAGCAGTGGAGTTGGCCCAAGTGATCATAGATGAAAGTGACATTGAGTTTCATGCAGTAAACTTTTATACAGACAGCCGAATAGTTCTAGGCTACATACACAATGTCACCCGGAGATTCTACGTGTATGTGGCTAACAGAGTTGCTCAGATTCACAGGTCTACCAAACCAAATCAGTGGCATTATGTCACTACTGACCAGAACCCTGCGGATCATGGGACTAGAGCTGTATTGGCAGCTCAACTGCAACAGACCACCTGGCTCTCTGGGCCTCAGTTTCTCACACTATCTGACACTGAGCCAAGAGATCCAGAACAGAGCAAAGAGACTTTTGACCTTGTGCAGCCCTCAATGGATGTTGAAATTCGTCCTCAAGTGATTTGCTTAGCGACAAAAACAGAGGAAAAGGAGCTTGGATCTCACAGGTTTGCGCGTTTCTCAAGCTGGAAGTCTCTGGTGAGAGCAATCACATCACTCATTCACATTACTAAGTCATTCTCTAAAGCTTCAAGCACCTGTAAAGGTTGGCACAGTTGCAATCTTGTAAATGCTACAGAAATCTCACAAGCAAAGACAGCAATCATCCAGTGTGTTCAAACTGAGACTTACAAAGAAGAGATTGAAAGCCTTAAAAGAGGAAAAGACATCCCCCCACGCAGTCCTCTTGGAAAGCTCGACCCCTTTATTGATGGTGGGTTGTTAAAGGTTGGAGGACGCTTACAGGCAGCAGATCTTGCAGACGTGGAGAAACACCCCTTGATAATTCCAGGTGATCATCATGTAGCTGTTCTCTTAGTTAGACATTACCACAGCCAAGTAGCTCACCAAGGCAGGCAGTTCACTGAAGGTGCTCTGCGCTCAGCAGGACTATGGATTGTTGGTGGCAAGAGACTAATTTCCAGCACACTCCACAAATGTGTCACATGTAGGAGACTTAGAGGTCGCCTAGAAGGGCAGAAAATGGCTAGCTTGCCCTCCGACAGGCTTGCAGTTGACCCGCCCTTTACTCATGTAGGCCTGGATGTTTTTGGGCCCTGGAATGTCAAGTCCCATCGCACAAGGGCAAATAACATTGATTGTAAAAGGTGGGCTGTAATGTTTACCTGTCTGAGCACCAGGGCCGTCCATATAGAGGTCATAGAGGCAATGTCAACTTCGAGTTTTATAAATGCCTTACGCCGTTTCCTGTCGATCAGAGGACCTGTCAAACACTTACGGTCAGACCAAGGAACAAACTTCATTGGAGCCTGTAAAGAGTTGCAAATCGACACTCAAGGCCCGGAGATCAAAGCCTATCTAAGGGACCAAAGCTGCACCTGGACATTCAACGCCCCACATTCATCTCACATGGGAGGAGTGTGGGAGAGGATGATTGGGCTCGTTCGACGCATCCTTGATGGCTTGTTGCTGCAAACCTCAACCACCCGCCTCACACATGAGGTTTTGGTCACCCTTATGGCAGAGGTCATGGCCATAATGAACGCCAGGCCTTTAGTTCCTGTTTCAAACGATCCTGAAGCGCCTGAGGTTCTTTCTCCTGCAATGCTTTTAACGCAGAAGGCTGGTGCTGTCCCAACACCTCCTGGAGACTTTGAACTCAAGGACCTTTACAAAGCCCAGTGGCGGCAAGTGCAAGGTCTAGCGGATCACTTTTGGAAAAGATGGCGGCAAGAGTATCTTGCTACACTGCAAACAAGGCAAAAGTGGAAGGGAGAGAAGCGAAACGTCAAACAGGGTGATATTATTCTATTGAAAGACAGTCAAGTAAAACGCAATGAGTGGCCAATTGGGATTGTAGTGAAGGCCATTCCCAGTGAGGACAACAGAGTGAGAAAAGTTGAGGTTAAAATCATAAAACAAGGTACCATTAAAACATATCTTAGGCCTGTTACTGATGTAATAGTACTTTTGTCTGAAGCTGAAACTAATGTTTAAAAAAAAAAAAAAAAAGAGTGGTATATTTATTAATATACCAGACGGGGAGTGTATTGTGATACTGAGAAATGTTTATATAGAAAAGCCTGTATTCTGTTGATTTACTACCCCCTTGTGGCTGGATTTGAGTTAGGTTTCGTTTTTGTGTCAGAAAGTCAGTCAGTCGAGCATGGACTCTCACAGCATGGCAGAGAGACAGTGTTTTCAGCGTTTTTAAGCCTTAGAGTATCTTTGTCCGTAAGTTAACTAAATGTTATTGTATCTGAACGTTGTTTTGATGAGAAATAACCGAGCTGTTATGTTGCTGTTCATAATGTTTCTGTGTTAGCCATAAATTAGCTAAATGTGTTTCTAGCTGCCTTAACAGCTATACATGCAAGCTAATGCTAATAAGAGATACTTTGATTGCTAACAGACGTCTGTAGCCGATTGTGTGAGCAGAAATGGGTCGACAAGGTTGACACATTCTTTCTTTAATTCGTGTGTTTATTTAAAAGGCAAAATATGCATGTAAAGTTTGCAAAATGTTGATGCATATCTTTTTTGTATTTATTTTTTCAGTTTTACATAAAAGATGAAAACGTTATCAACGCCTGAAGTCTTTTTTGTCAGCTATCTGTCTAGCATGGTCCAGAACGCTTGTGCGAGGACAGAATAATCTCAATTTACTAATACATCTAGTCATAAATCAATTTCAGATATCTGGAATGTAAGTGTGGTGAATCGGATTTTATGTTAAAACGGCCTGCCATACGCTCTCCGCATATCCCAAACTGAGGAGCTCTTTCTATATTGTTGCATTTTATTACAATTTTGTCCATAACAGCCAGCACCATTTCAGCCACCTGAAATTCTACACAGGCAATTGTTTGGACAGCTCAGTACAGCACAAGAGGGCCTTCACGCAATCGTTAAATTCAAATATCTAAAAAAAAATTTTGACTAGTCATAATTACGTTTGAGATCTTAAATTGTAATTACGGATGTGTGACCCGTCAAATGACGAATCCGGTGATGTCATTTGAGATATCTTGAAAGGAATTTTGACTTGTCAAAATATAATTGAAGATATCTTGAATTATTATTCTTACTAGTCAGAATGTAATTGCGGATATCTTAAATTACCATTCTGGATAGTCAAAATGTAGTTTTGTCTAGTCAAAATGCAGTTTTAGATATCTGAAATGTAATTATGGATAGTCAGACAAACGGATTTTATGTTAAAACGGCCTGCCATACAAGGGATGTCTTCTGAACACGCATATCTCACATGACAGAAAGACACAGCAATAGTCTTCTCGTCCCTGTGTGTTGTGTTCTGTTTTGCTTCCCCTTGTCTTGTCTCAGTAATCATGTTCAGCTGTGGTCTATTTATCTATATGGATCTATATGGACTATTGTTATTCATTATTATCTGGCTGTCGTAAAATCTCCCTGAAAAGCCTTCAGCTGATCCAAAATGCTGCAGCTAGAGTACTGACAGGGACTAGAAAGAGAGAGCAGATTTCTCCCATATTGGCTTCTCTTCATTGGCTCCCTGTTAAATCTAGAATAGAATTTAAAATCCTTCTCCTCACATACAAGGTCTTGAATAATCAAGCCCCATCTTATCTCAAAGACCTCATAGTACCATATCACCCCAATAGAGCAATTTGCTCTCAGACTGCTAGCTTACTTCCTAGGATACTTAAGAGTAGAATGGGAGGCAGAGCCTTCAGCTTTCAGGCCCCTCTTCTGTGGAAGCAGCTCCCAGCTTGGATTCGGGAGACAGACACCCTCTCTGTTTTTAAGATTAGGCTTAAAAGTTTCCTTTTTGATCAAGCTTATAGTTATGGCTGGATCAGGTGACCCTGAACCATCCCTTAGTTATGTTGTTATAGGCCTAGGCTGCTGGGGGTTCCCATAATGCACTGTTTCTTTTCATTCACATTATTACGTTGTTTATACTCCACTCTGCATTTAATCATTAATTGTTATTATCTCTGGCTCTCTTCCACAGCACATCTTTCGTCCTGTCTCTCTACTCTCAGCCCAACCGGTCACGACAGATGACTGCCCCTCCCTGAGCCTGGTTCTGCTGGAGGTTTCTTCCTGTTAAAAGGGAGTTTTTCCTTCCCACTTTCACCAAATGCTTGCTCATAGGGAGTCGTTATGACTGTTGGGTTTTCTCTGTAGGGTCTTTACTAGGGATGCGCCGATCTGATATTCAGTATCGGTATCGGTCCGATCCTGGCCTAAATCACTGGATCGGATATTGGAAAGAAATAAAAAATGCAATCCGATCCGACCAACATTAGCTATATTAGTTTTCGGTCGTCGTCGTCTTCTTCTTGTAGATCTGCGGTTGAACAAACCAGCTGAGAGCTGCATTACCACCACCTACTGGAATAGAGTAGGGGGTCAGGAGTTAGAAAAAACCCTCCTCAGATTACAGGGGTGAAAGTAAGCCGGTACGGTCCGGTACTGCGTACCACTAAAAGATTCTGCGCCGGTACTGTGTTGGTGCGGCTGTCTGCTGTAAAGCCGTCATTCATAACCGGTCACATCCGTACTTTGAGTCACAATAGGTCCACTAGCAATAAGCAGTCTAAAATATGACTTAATCAATTAATAAAGAGCTTTTTTCCTCATTTCAAATTGTTTCTGAACTGTTCGTGCTATGCCGGACCCTCGAGTCTCTAGCCCCCCCGTAAGCAGGACGGCTGTAGTGCATTTTATATGGCAGGCTATGTGACGGCCCCTGGTTATTATTGGCTCTGGAAAACCCATTTCTTAAAATGATTGGCCGAATGAAGTGTCAATCAAAATGGGAGGGTCTAGCCTGCCATATAAAATGTACATACTGGACAGGGTCAGTTAAAAGGTAACGACATGGGTTTTCTAGAGCCAATAATAACAAGAGGGCGTAGCTTTTTCAGGTGATTTTGGTTCGGCCAGTTAACAGGTTAAAACATTCACCGCTATGCTTAATGTCGGTGTCCTTGTTATAAAATATCCCAATTAAAAGCAAAGAGAGATTCACTAATTGTTTCATGTTGTTCTGCTCAAGTTCAACAACACAGCACAGCTTGAAAACACTGCTTATGATCGGAGATTTCATTTACGCTACATGAGAGCGCATTCACCTCCAAAACACAGTGGTAGCCAAGGGGACTGAGGTTTGAGAAAGTTTGGTGGTTATTTCTTTCCAGAAGTTTTGTATTGGTGGAGAGCGAGAAAGTGCAGAGGTGGTCATCAGTTGTGCTAGTGTACAGTGTGTGCAAACATCTCAAAACAAAAAATATATTCCACATTGTCAACTGATTCTAATATCTGCCTTATCCAGGCAGGCAATAGTACACACACATATTGTGTGTGTGCGTGTGTTTTGTCATAGTACCGGCAAGAATTTAAAACTACTTTCACCCCTATTTATCTAAAGTTCTCCATCGCTGCGACGGATTTCCTTTGACACTTAGCGATCATCGCTGACACATTTTTCCGCCTCCACCGCTCTCTGTCGTGTCTGTGTGTTGTGCTCACTGTGCTGAGAATTTCAGCTGTTACTTTTTTTCTCTGCTTCAGCTCCCGGACATACTAGTGATGGGAATTCCGGCTCTTTTCAGAGAGTAGGCTCTTTAGGCTCAGCTCCCAAAGAAGAGCCGGCTCTTTCGGCTCCCAAATGGCTCCTTAGATTTTAATTTATTATTTTTTTAAAGTGTAAAATGAATTACTAATGTAAAAACATACATTAGGCCTATATCAAACATTTCTTTATGTACTCAACATATAATAGAGTGCTCCAAATACAAATTATAAAACAAAAGATTGGAAATCAGAAAAAACAAGGGCCTTTGAGGAGTTGATCCTGTTTCTCCTGCCTGATGACCTGCCCTGTTTAGTTCTTCTAATTACACTGAGGGATGAACAATTCATATACAGTATACCTATGTAGGTTGTTTGTGCAGCCTGCTCGATATCAAATTTTAAATTTGCAGTCTACACTCTGTCTATCAGAATAATCCTTTAACGTCAGGCGATCGCTGCTGAATCGTGGGTTTCCTGACCTTACTAGCCGTGGACAGCTGATTAAGACCTAGCATCTCACCAGAGTCAGCTGGTCAAAGGAACTTGATCATATGGCCTTAACTCCGCGACCATTCGTGCTATCAAATTCAAATGCTCAGAAATTACACTTCACAGTCATGTAGTGGTATTACGGTATTTGTGACCGGAAGTCCGCAAACGCCGGCACTTTTGAAGTACGCTGTGTCTCGTTCGACATGTTTGGAGGTATAAGGTTAAAATGTGTCCAGTCTTTGCTACGCTTTCCGTCACTCATTTTCCTCACCGTTCCGTGTGTAGCTTCTAACGCGCAACTTCCTCTGGCTCTTTCCTGTCTCCGAGTGCATTTTGCAAGAGCCCCTCCCTCTCTGGTGTTTGTTTACTCACTGCGCAGTGTGTCCGTGGACCCTCCCCTCCCGCTCAGTATAGACGATCATATGCTACCATTCATTTTAACCAATCACGTGCGGCTTCCACAAAAAAAAAAAAAAAAGGGAAATGAAATGAACGAAAAGGAAAAAGAAACTACTCACTACCAGGAGCCGGCTCCCGTCGTTCACTTCAAAGAGCCGGCTCTTAGAGCTGGATCGTTCGCGACCAACCCATCACTAGGACATACTGCTAGTGAGCGCAGCTATTAGCATTAGTGACCGTCCAGTACCGGAAGGACCCCTTCCCCATCATAATATTTTTGATACTTTAATCCCTGATTAGTGACTAAATATAGACCTGCAGTAGAAATGTATTTCCGAAAATGCTTGTGAATATAAAGCATTACAAGATTACGCTCACGCAGCCCCTAGTTTTTCAACATAAACACTGATAACACAATAGCAGCAGTCAGCTGTTTTACATGCAGTCTGTCTGCACAAGCGTAAAGAGGCGGAGCCGGTGAGCTCAGATGGAGTGGACGAAATGTTTTTCTAGCGTCCAGATGAAGCTTTTCTCCCTGTAACCTCCATTAAACCTTTACTGAGAAACAGCTGGAGGTCCTTCAATCAACTGATCAGTAAGTGAAGAAAAGAGATTTTTGTAGCTGCTTCATCCACCCTGTTTGTTTCACACAGGGAAAAACTGCAGTACGGAAGTTAAAATATGCAGATGAACTGTTAATACGAAAAAAGTATTTCTTATCCAGTTACTCGGATAATCGATGGAATAATCAATAGAATACTCGATTGCTAAAATAATCAATAGTTGCAGCCCTACTGAAATTTGCAACATACCATAAGCCAATGCATCACCACCTCACATAGGAGCAAGAGGATTCAGGTGATAGAGCGATTGTTCTAAGTAAGCAAAGTTTATTTATATAGTGCTTTACACAGACAAAAAGTCAAAGTGCTGTACAATAATTAAAACACAATATTAAAAAAAAACAGATAAAACACCATGTTAAAACATAACATTACCATATTAAAAGCAAAAGAATAAAAATAAAGTCAACAGAAAGTCTGGTTAAACAAGTTTTCAGCTGTTTTTTAAAAGAAGCCACAGAGTCAGCTAAATGGAGATGGAGTGGTAAACAGTTCCAGAGCTTTGGTGCCACTGCCTGAAAAGCTCTGCCCCCCGGTCCTTAGTCTTGTATGTGGGACAACTAAAAGATTTCAATTTTGTGGTGTGAGAGACTGTTGACTTATGTAAAATTGATCCAGGCATTTAAAAACAATTTTTAAAAATAATACAAAAAAGATCGGATTTGTATCGGTATCGGCGATATCCAAATGTAAAATATCGGTATCGGATATAAAAAAGTGGTATCGTGCCATTCTTAGTCTTTACACACAATACAAAGCCCCTTGAGATTACTGTTTGTTGTGATTTGGCGCTATATAAATAAAATTGATTTGAATTGAATTGATCGCCATCTGTTTCCTGATTATTCCTTTGTGTATTTATGGTCCTTGTTTTCCCCTAGTTCCTTGTCAGGTTGTTGCATAATCAATCCAGTGCATTTTGGCTTCAAATATCTTTATAGAACTTTGATGTTATATTTGTTGCAATTTCTGCAGCCTTCTTAGCAAGATTTCCTGTTTAAAAAGACATTTTTAATGTCAATGACAGTTTTTACCTTGATTTAAAAAACAAACAAAAAAAAAAAACAAATGTGAAAGAGTCACTTTGCCAAAAACTGATTACAAATTCTACCTTCTGATAGAAATGCTGTTTCTCACTCAAATGACTTGATATCATTCATGAGATATGTTTGACACATGCTTCACAGATTACAGGTCAACAACTTATTTACAACAGTTTAAATTCAGGCAATTTTTGGCAAATACAGGAAATTGATTTTTGGCAGGAGATGACTTTTTAGCTCAACACCAGCAGCTGTTGAATGTAACTAATAAAGTAACCTGTAAAGTAACTACGTTCCTTCTAAAATGAAGTAATCAGAAAAGTAAATGATTTACTTTTCAAAGGAGTAATCAGGTATCAGATTACCTTTTTCAAGGTTACTATGCCATCACTGGATACTATATACTCTGCAGTTATTCTGGAAAAAATAATGTTGCACATCACAGCGTGCTGACCCAATATTTACCTGTAAATTACCTTAAAGGGAGACATGGGGGATTACTTTATTGTACAGCCTGCATTTCTTCTAAGTACAAAATAACAGCCTATGGCCTGATACAGTCATGTGTTTGCTAAATACCATAACATTAATTTAAATCACTCATACATAGTGTTGGTAAGTAAAAACATAACTTGAGTACACATAGAAGGGAAGTTTTTGTTTGCATAACGTCATCTGATTATGGACCCACACGGGTTAAAGTTAAAGGTATACCCTCTTCCTCAGGATTAGCCTCCCGTTTTGTTTTGTTCCCTACTAACAATAAACTTTAACCTTTTAGGAAGTGATTTACATCTTAAAACAAAGTCATTGAAAAAGAAAAAAGTACATTTTGTAAGTGTACAGCTGTTTTTTTTGTTTTGTTTTTTTGTTTCTACACTTGTCTTGTCCGGCAGCTTAAAGAAGAATCCTCTGCATCCTCTGTTGTGCCAAACACCATTGCTGTGCCAAGAGGAATTGTATTGTAGGTCTTGTTAGTTTTTCTTTTATTTTCTTTATTTGTTTATTTACAAGTTTAAATGGCATGGCCCAACAACACCAGAGCCGACAGGCATCTGTAATGAAATACAAAACACACAACCCCTCCCCCAAAATACCCCCCACAACAAACAGCACCTGAAAGAGAAGAATACAACAAACACATGAATGTACATGTCATGAATGTACTTGGTAAAGAGGGTGAGAAGCTGCAACGATGACCCCTGGAGCCAGAGAAAGACAGAGAGAATCAGGAAAACGAGGCTGCCTGCTTGGTTGGCTATGTATCAAAGAAGCCAAAAACTCCAAAGTCATGACTTTTTTTAGTCACTGCTAGAGCATTCAAGACTAGGGTCATGTATCTGGTGCCACATCAGATACATGTGAGCTGACAGGAATCTGTGAACGAGTAGAGTTCCTCTATAATAGCAAGGATCATAGCTATCAGCTTTGCTGGAAGAAAGATAAAGTCCTGTTAACCTCACACCAGCGTGGGACTCAGGTTGAAGTCCTGCTTTGGACAGACATATTCCCATGTAAACATCATCAATGGGAAGAAGAGTGATAGATTGGGACATTTTGTATATAATCAAAGCTGTGTAGCCAGAAAAAGGAAACCCCCACCACCACAGTAAGGGGGATAAGAGTCTGACTCCTGTACCTGAACTGGAATATAATACTAACTGTATGGGGATCGAATGGGGCCAACATATTGGATCAGATGGCCAGTAAAGAGGTGCTTCTTTCCACCTTTTTTTTCAAAGTGTTGGAGATACTCAACCATGTTGTCTGTGTTGGCAAAGACATCATCATCACCGTTTACCAGGAAGTGAACATGTGGACAGTTTCTTTCCATCCATTCGAGGAAGAGTATTTGCTTCAAGGTGAGGTTGTAAAATGTTTCATTAAAGTCCCACTGGAGAATATCATTATTCTCACGTTGCTCCATTTCAAGGAGTTTGTTCAGTTTCTCTTTCTCAAAACCAACACCGGTTGTTCCTGAGATGAAGAGCCTTCGGATCCACACACCATTATGTAATCTCTCCTCAGCCCAAGTTTTGCACAGTACTTCTCGGCGGTCGTAGTTCACAGGAGAGCTTTTAATGACCAGTAGAAGAAAGACTTCTGCAGATCTGTCGGGTCCTCCACACTTATCAGGAATGTCTAGTAGCATGGGGAAATGTCGACAGTGGCGATAGTACAGAAAGTCTTGTATATGACCAGGGAGAGAGCTGAAGTTCATGATGTTGGCAGCAGACATGTTTTGTTGACACTTTGGCCAGGAATAAATGTAAGGTGAAGTTGTGGGGGGCAGCTTTGTTTGAATGACATCATCTCTCATGATTCCTTGAAGTAGTCTATCTTTATGGAGAAAAGTTACTGCCAGGACAACAACAGCTCCCACCAGGAAAGCAACTGCTTTTAGGTGGCCTCTGTGGGGACAAGAAAGTTTTCTCATTAGACATACCATCCATCCATCCATCCATTCACTTCCGCTCATCCTGTTCAGGGTCGCGGGGGGGCTGGAGCCTATCCCAGCTGTCATAGGGCAAGAGGCGGGGTACACCCTGAACAGGTCACCAGCCTGTTGCAGGGCCAACACAGAGACAAACAACCTTTCACACACACATTCACGCTGTCATTCACACCTATGGGCAATTTAGTGTAGCCAATTAACCTAACCCCAGTAAGTGCATGTCTTTGGAATGTGGGAGGAAACCGGAGTACCCGGAGGAAACCCACGCAAGCACGGGGAGAACATGCAAACTCCACACAGAGAGAGGGAGAGGCCTGGGCCAAGGTGGAATCGAACCCAGGCCTTCCAGATGTTATTCTAACTGTGAGGCAGCAGTGCTAACCACTGCGCCACCGTGCTGCCTAGACATACCATTCACAAACTAATTGTACAATTAGTTAAGCTGCACCTATCACTTGTTTGAAAAAGAAAGTCTTGCAAGGGAGATTTTTAAGCTTTTAAAAATCAGCAGTCTTTTTAGCTTATTTTGAATTCTGAAGCTTTGCATTAACTGTTTCTCTTCATTAACAGCAGTCTGTCACTGTAGGGACTACTTCACAGGTACTCTAGATAAAAGAGATTTGTAATGTTAGAGACTGCTATGTTGTTTCCCCACCAGGTACAGTGAAAAGAAATCACAGTGGGCTTCATTTTGGTGGATAAGAAATTTAGGTCCCTGTGAGAAAACCCTGATCTGATTCAATTTGACCAGTTAAAAACCCATAAAATTCTTCAAGAGTTTTAAAATTTAAAAACTGCACTTCTGTTACATTTACAGTTTTTCGCAATTGCCAAAACACTAAACCCTGTTGTCTGAACCAAATGCTCAGTGCCCTGATCCCATTTATTGAAATGGTCACATTTTTGGCAGAACCTTAAGCACTTTTCACCTAGTTAGACACAACTTGCAAACATATTTTCACTCGCTAAAACACAGTTTGCACTGCTACATAATTCAACATCATCATCATTCAAGTTGTAGTAAGAGAGTGGGAAAGGTTTATATGAGTATGGGATGGCTTTATAAAGCCTTAAAATATATATAAATAATAAAATAAATATCCGCTACTTCGCAGATTTTCACCTATCGCGTGGGGTCTCTGGAACGTAACCCCTGCGACAGATGAGGGATCACTGTACGTGTGTGTGTGTATATATATATATATATATATATATATACTACAATTGATAAACAGGAGTTTTGATTTGAAAAAGTATTTGTAAAAGCGTTTTTGTGAACAGTACAGGTGATTTCTTAAGACTTTATGATCTGATCGTTGTGTTTTCTTTTTTTCTATGTTGTGCATAATGACTGTTCAGTAGTGTTTTTCATTTTGATTGACTCGGGGTCTGATCTGACAACATTGTTTGCTTTTGAGCACAGTTTGAACTGTTTTGAGGCAATAGTTTGGTTTTGCAGGAAGTGTTGGAATTGTTGTATGTAACTTTATTTTGGTTGCTATGAATTATCATAGCTTCTGTTTTGATAAATTGATAATTTGGTTTCTATGTTATATTGTTGTCCCTTTTATCCGAGAGAGCTTAGAGGACGGTTCCCCTTGCTGCAAGTACAATTAAGAGTTGCGTGCTTTGTTCCATGTTTTATAAAATGATCAGAACCTATCAGAAGAGTCAGAGGTTTCGTGAAAGTAGTTTGAAAATTGAGTTTTGTCTTTACAGATTAGAGACATGGAGGGATGGTTTCAAGAAATGTGTCTTGGCAATTGAGAAAAACTGTAATGGTTGCTTAGTAAATGTCATAGTAGAACCTGTTGACACTTTGATGCAGCAAAGGCAGTCATCATTTTTCCGATGATGCTTTCTCTCTTACTGCATTCATTGAGGTTCCTCATACATTCTTAATGTCTTTGAAAAACAAGAATTGGGTGCACAAGTTTGAAGGTGAATATTTGACCACTCTTTATTATTATTAATTAATAATATGGTTCATTTTTTTCCAGGCAGCATGGTGGCACAGTAGTTTGCACTGTTGCCTCACAGTTAGAATACCATCTGGAAGGCCTGGGTTTGATTCCATCTCTGCCCAGGCCCCTCCCTCTCCCTCTCTGTGGAGTTTGCATGCTCTTTCCGTGTCTGTGTGGATTTTCTCCATAGATGGTGAGATGGCCTGAAGAGGTATACCAGAGAGATAGAAGCCATTGAACCATCAAGGTATACTCTCAGTGGCAGGGGAACAATATGAGAACAGCACCAGCAATTTCAGAATCTGCTGATAGTAATTTAGTGAGACAAAAGCAATTTGTGTATATATTTGTGCTGTCTGCCAGTTTTGTTTAAGGATTTGTCTAAATGACAGTCATTTTTATTATTAATAATGGATTAACACTAACAATAACATTTTCAACACTCCTTTGAAAAGAGTTAAAAGCACACTGTTAATTAAACTATTTTACACTCCTGTTGGAACATTCAGAAAAGATAACACAAACTACTACTCTGAATGTAGTGAAACAAGAAAAGCTGGAATGTGCTCCAGGAGGAGTTTAAGTAGGCAAACAAACTAAACACTCCTTTTATTCAGTTAAGTCTATTGTATTGCTTAACTGTTAACACTATTCGCACTACTGACAAAATATTCCAGGAATCACTGTTTCCACATCATGCAATAGAGTAAAAACAAATTTTCCACACTCTCTTTTAATATATACTCATAGAACAAAAATATTTTATGGCACCTTGAATGATTAATGAATCATGAGTGACTTGTAAGTTTATACTCTGGTGGGGAAAGTCTTAAAAAAAAAGAAAAGAAAAGAAAAGAACAACAAACACCATAAATACTCTGTTGAAAACATGCCCATAGCTTGAGGTTCTGGGATATAATTTCTTGTTCAGCTTCATGTTGTTGTTATAATAAATAAAATTATTTCTGTTAACATCAAAGATATCTTAAATTCCACTCCACTGTGCCATACTCATAAGGCTGCCTTTAATTTCTTTATTTCTCCATTTCAAACCATTATACAAAAAATAAAAATAAATAAAGAATTTTAAAAAACAAACATTAAAAAAATATATATACTAAGACTAAAATCTTCAGGATTTTGGCACAGTGTACTGTGAAACTAGAAAGTGGAGGACAAAAAAAGTCTTAGTCCTAAAAAAATAGGCAAAATAATCCAGTAAAGAACTGAAACTGGACCTGAGAGATTCATCTGGTCCTTCAGTTAATCCATCTACTGTTCAATGAAGCCTCATCAGAACTGGACTGAAAATAAGTAGAAACAGGTCATATGGAGTGATGAATACAAATTTGGGACCTTTGGTTCAAATTTTCAACAATATGTATGAAGGAGGTCAGTAGGAAGGTGTAAGTGTCTACAGCCATCTGTAACACAGTATGGAGGCTGCATTTCAGCAAAAACTGTCAGGCCTGGATCTGCCATAGAAAACCATTTGGAAAGCATTTCAGCAGCCCCACATCAGTTTTGTTTTACCTGAAACAGTCTCTGCCCTCTCTTCTCAGGTAGCTTTGACTGTACACTGGTTTCATTTCTGTACCACTAACTTTCACCTTAATAATGTCACCAAGCTATGACAAATATCTCTGTCTTGGAATTTTTTTCTATTTAAATACATTTTCTCCTACTAGTGTTGTAGTACTCGAGATCGGTCTTGGTCTCGAGACCACTTTTTAATGGTCTCGCTCTTGGTCATGGACTCGACCGCATTTGGTCTCGGTCTTGTCATGGACTCGGACATTGTGGACTCGGGATTTTATTTCAAGACCTGTCAAGACCACAGCTCTGGAAATATCACTAAATTGCCAGAATATTGTCCAATTTATTTGTTAACATCCTTGCATTTATTGCATGCAAAACGTACTGATTCAAATCCAACAAAGATTGCGCTCCTCTGCCTCTCAAAGGAGCGCACCTCGCAGACTCCGCCCCGGCTAGGTTGCTGCTATTATCGCCACTTGCGCCTGTATCATTTCACCGCAGTTTGCAATCTACCACAGAGCATGGACAGTTTCATTCACAGTGTGCATGTTTGATCTCACTATGGTCATGTGTGCGCTTGATTTCGTGGGCTACAGAAATTAAAATGACAACCGATATGAATGCAAGAAGTAAGAGGGAAAATGAAGATCAAAGGATAATTTCAGGCTTCCTATTCAACAAAAAAAATCCCAGCATGAAAGGTAAATACCAACCTTCACGTATTTTGATACACAAACTAAAAATTTAATGCAAGTTTTAGGGCTGCAACGATCCTTGGAGTAACTCAATTCTTTTGTTAAAATTCCTCGACACAAATTTGTTGACACAAAGTGCGTACTTGTCGTCTTGCTCGTAATCTGTCTGTTTACCTCTGTGCTGCACACAGATGCTGCAGTAGTTTGATTTGCACCGTAAAGTGTGTTCGCAGCACAAGAAAGGTGAGCCTGTTCTCCCACACTCATATGTAAAGGAGCAGTTCACAAAGCGCATTCTTATGTGTTTCGCGGGTTCATTTAAACCAGCAGCAGTACTGGCACGAGCATCGGCACCTTCGCGCCGGAAAAGTAGCAACGGTGAGCTCAGGTGGAGCGAAAGGAGCTCTTGTTCCTGTAACCACCTTAAAACATTTACTATGTAACAGCTGGAGGTCCGTCATCAACCACCTGATCAGCAACATGAAGAAAAGAGAACTTTGTAGCCGTTCCATCCACCGCTGTTTGTTTCACACAGAGAAACATCTGAAGTACGGAAGTTAAAATATACTGATGAATTGTTAAAAGGAAAAATTATTTCTCATACAATTACTTGATTAATTGGGTAATAAATACAATATTTGATTAAAATAATCAATAGGTGCAGTCACTAGCGGAACAAATCAGAGCCGGGCCGGGGGCAGGGCAAATGACAGGGCCCTTTACACCCAAATAGTAAAGCTCATCATAATATCATTTTACAACATACACATGCCCGCAACAGTTTAGTGTTAGTGTTAGCTTAGTCCGTAAAAATGCTCCACTTAGTTTACAATCTGTTGCCAAGTGACTGATGTTGGTGGACGGTTGGTGACTAGTTTTACCCACAATACACTTGGAGAAAATATTGGAGATCCACTCAAAAATTTGCGTGTCATAAAGTTAAATGTAAGAGGAAAATCAAGCCAGTCATACAGCACAACATTTTATTCAATATTTTACACCTACTACATCACTAAAGTCAGTCAGTCTTGCAAAGCTTTAAGCAACCATGACTCAGTCCTGACTGTGGCAAACCCCAATGTAAAACATGAATGATAAGTGATGTAAAGAAGGCTATTTCTTTAATCATGTACTGCGCTCATCTGGCTATACTCAGGAGCGGGCCCGCCTTCTCCAGCGCTTGTTAGACGTGATAGAGGTCTGGCTACCTGAAATCCTATCCTCTCTCCCATCCGGGCCCCCTCTAGGCCCGGGCCGGGCACGTGGCTCCCTCCCAGCTACTCCAGAAGCTCCGCCTCTGGGTGCAGTCCTACTTGTATTCAGAAAGCCTTAATCAAACATTAGTTTTCAACACCAGAGGAGCTGTGAAAGGCCTTCAAGAATAAAAACTACAGTTCCCAGCAAGATGTCACTTCCTGTTGCATTAAAAACGTGATAGTTTATGCTCACAACATGGTGGCTGATATTCAAATGTAGAAAATGCTTTTAGCAGCTGATCGTTAAAAAAAATCTGGATTATATTGTTCTGTATGCTTTTTATGTGATTTCTGCAAACACATTAGTGGAAGGAAAAGGGACTCTGGGACACATTAAATGCATACTATATAAATATAATTTTTCTGGATTATATACAAAAATTATCATTCTATCGATCTAATAAGGCTTGATTTAGAGTTCTGCATTGGTCCTTTGTACATAACTGAAAAATCCTCTCTGAACCTAACCTGACATGCATGAAACAAAACAAAGCACAAAAGTCACACAGGGGGCCAAAAACAAAACAAAAATGCGGCAGCACAATGCCGGGGAGTGTCCATAACCCCACAACACCAAGAACGAAGCAGGGCAAGGGCCAAAACAGTTCAGGAGGGTCAAGGAGCAGAACAAAAAACAAAAACAAAAAAACACAAGGCAAGAACAAAAAGCAACGGCACAAACCCGGAAAAAAGTCCAAAAACAGGGTGTCTGAAAGGGGCAGAACAGAAATACAAACAGTCCAAAAAAGTTCAGGGGGCCGTCCAGGCCAAGGAACCACACCCAGAGGCCGAGGAATATCAGGAAAGCGAGACAGATCAGGAGGCCGGCCGCGATCCCAGCGGCGGCGACGAGACAGATCAGGAGGCTGGCCGCGATCCCAGCGGCGGCGACGAGACAGATCAGGAGGCTGGCCGCGATCCCAGCGGCGGCGACGAGACAGGACAGAAGGCCGGCCGCGATCCCAGCGGCGGCGACGAGACAAGACAGGAGGCCGGCCGCGCTTCCAATGGCGGCGGCGAAGAACAGACGAGACAGGAGGCTCGGACAGAGCGTGACTTTCCAGCATGGGCTCAGGCCAAGCGGGACCCTCCAGCACGGGTTCTGGCTGGGTGGGATGCACAGGTTCTGGCGCAGGACCCTCTGGCTCAGGGCGCTCGGACTGAGTTGAACCCTCCGGACGCTCGGACTGAGCGGGACGCTCCAGCGCGGGCTCTGGCTGAGCGGGACCCTCCGGAACCTCCAGATGCTCGGGCTGAGCGGGACCCTCCGGAACCTCCAGACGCTCGGACTGGGCGGGACGCTCCAGCGCGGGCTCTGGCTGAGCGGTACCCTCGGGACCCTCCGGATGCTCAGGCTGAGCGGGACCCTGCTCAGGCATAAGGGAAGCCTCAACAGCAGAAACAGAGTCCAGGGCTACCTCAGTAGCTGCAACGATAGTCTCAGATGGAGTGGGAGCAGGGGGACAGAGGTGCAGGGTGTTTAATAGAAAGTCTGTCACTAATCCATGTAATGTGTCCATTAACCAGGGTTGGTTGGAAATAAAACTTTGTAAATCGGGAAGAAACAACCTGATTGTATTCCTCACTGGGACCCGTCAGCCAGTCATTACACAGACTCTCTACAGTGTATATAATGTCACTCCTTACTTTATCTGAGGTGATACAAACTGCTGGGTCCCTCACAAAATTATTAGGCTCAGTTCTGGCAAACTGAGTATCAAAGATATCAGCCATCAGAAACATAGTCCTGGAAGGGTCTGATTCAAAAGTGCAGTTAACAGTCTGATTACTGTCCATTGTATCATTGTCCAAAGCATGGTGAATGTCCTTTCTATAAGATGGTGACTGGGAAATCAGGGGTGCCACATTAACTGAATAACTGTCAGGGTGAGTGCAGGATCTGGTGTGTTTAGGGGCTGATCTTGAGAGGTGATTACTGGGTGACCGAAAACTGTAATGTTCCTTATGAAAACTTGGGTTTGAAGGTAACTGTTCATTTTCAAAGTTCAATTCAGTTTCAGGACTGAGTGACTCTATTAAAAGGGGTGAATCCAAAATTTCCACAGTGTGACTCACCGTAGAAAATACTGCTGAGTGATGTATGGAGCGTTGGCGATCTTCATCCTCCATATTCTGTGAGGGCGGAGCCAGGTGTGTCTCCGTCTGACTGGGAGGTGATGTTGTGAAAATGCTGTTCGATGTAGTGACGGAATAACCCAAAAAACGGGCAAAGGATTCCAGAGGAGTGAGACCAGGGGCTGGCGGTGAATAATCCCTTCTCCGGCGCCGTGAGCCCCTCTTTTTGGGGTGAGAGGTGGGTGTTGGAGAAGGGGAGATGCTGGAATGTGGAGAGACAGGTGACAGCGTGAAGCCACCGAGCCTAATCCCTGGAGGCTCGGGCGGCGGCTGAGCGGCTGTCGCACGGCGTGGCTGCCGCGACGAGGCTGGTGAGTCAGGCAGGGGCTGTCGAGAAGGGGAGTGTGGCAAGCGGTGACGCTGAGGTCCCTTTCCCCAGCTGGGACCCCCCAAGGCGAGGCGGGAGCCATAGAACACCGACTCGTCCTCCGGATTAAGCCACAGCTTTTCCCACTCTAAAGCCCGCAGGTAGACACTCACGGCTTGCTGTCGCTCAAACCAGATTGAGTCTGCTGGGTCGCGTCCTTCTGTCACGGTTGGGTGGTATGGCGAACAAGGTGGACCCAAAAGCAGAACTCAAAAGGCAGGACTGAATGAACATGATGAGTTTAATTACAGAAAATAATCCAAAATATACAGAACTGAGGTAACTTAATATAACTGAAGAAATGGTCAGAAATGGTAACCAGATACTTACTCTGGATGGCATTACTTTGGCCTCCAGTAACACTGTGAGAAATCTTGGAGTCATTTTTGACCAGGATATGTCCTTCAATGCACATATTAAACAAATATGTAGGACCGCTTTTTTGCATTTGCGCAATATTTCTAAAATTAGAAACATCCTTTCTCAGAGTGATGCTGAAAAGCTAATTCATGCATTTATTACTTCTAGGCTGGATTATTGTAATTCATTATTATCAGGCTGTCCTAAAAGCTTTCTGAAAAGCCTTCAGCTGATCCAAAATGCTGCAGCTAGAGTACTGACAGGGACTAGAAAGAGAGAGCATATTTCTCCCATATTGGCTTCTCTTCATTGGCTCCCTGTTAAATCTAGAATAGAATTTAAAATTCTTCTCCTCACATACAAGGTCTTGAATAATCAGGCACCATCTTATCTCAAAGACCTCATAGTACCATATCACCCCAACAGAGCACTTCGCTCTCAGACTGCTGGCTTACTTGTGGTTCCTAGGATACTTAAGAGTAGAATGGGAGGCAGAGCTTTCAGCTTTCAGGCCCCTCTTCTGTGGAACCAGCTTCCAGCTTGGATTCGGGAGACAGACACCCTCTCTATTTTTAAGATTAGGCTTAAAACTTTCCTTTATGATAAAGCTTATAGTTAGGGCTGGATCAGGTGACCCTGAACCATCCCTTAGTTATGCTGCTATAGGCCTAGTCTGCTGGGGGGGTTCACATAATGCACTGTTTCTCATTCACCTTATTTACTTTGTTTATACTCCACTCTGCATTTAATCATTAATTGATATTAATCTCTGGCTCTCTTCCACAGTTCTCTTCCCTCAGCCCAACCGGTCGCGGCAGATGACTGCCCCTCCCTGAGCCTGGTTCTGCTGGAGGTTTCTTCCTGTTAAAAGGGAGTTTTTCCTTTCCACTGTCGCCAAGTGCTTGCTCATAGGGGGTCGTTTTGACTGTTGGGTTTTCTCTGTATTATTGTAGGGTCTTTACCCACAATACAAAGCGCCTTGAGGCGACAGTTTGTTGTGATTTGGCGCTATATAAATAAAATTGAATTGAATGGCAGACTGGAACAAAACCACACCTCCATGAGGGAGGACGCGACCAGGAACAGAGGGAAACGCAGACAATAAATACACCGGGAATGACAAGGGAGAACAGGAAACAGCTGGGGAGAAACAGGTGGACAAAATCATACTAATGAAACACAGGAAGCAAAACTCCACACAACACACAGGGAACGTAAGACTGTCAAAATAAAACAGGAAACACCAAACAAGGTACACGCAGACTTAACACAGGGGGCTGGCACAGAGGAAAACTAAACATGGACCAAGGAACAGGGAAAAATACAGAAAAACAGACACAGGGAAGACAGGAACAGAGGAAACTAGAAAACCACAACTGATAAGGCCAGAACTAAGATGAATAAGGAAGATCAAAACAAAACTAGAAAATAACAAAACCCAGTGAAAACAGAACTAAACACAAAATCCTGGGCATACGGCCCAGCACCATGACAGTTTCTCCACTATTAGTACTAGTGGTGGGCAGATCGATCCTAATATCGATAACTTTGGTATTGGTATTGATCAATACCAGTATAATGAGATCGATACTTTAGCTTCAGTTTAAGTGCCGTGTCACAGCACAGAGCAGGCACACTTTTCTCCTCCCCTCCCCACAGTGTTTTGTTATACTGTCATGTGACACATACCATTTTACTTAGGAAAAAAATTAATTTCCTATAAAACATTTAAAGCAAATTTAAAATTTAAATTTGTATAGCTTATTTATTTAAGAAAAAAAGTTTACATTTGTTCTTGAGTGATGATTTTGTACACTTCATTTATGAAAAAAAAATTCAGACATCAATATATGGGGAAAATTGCTTTGTTAAGAATGTGCAAGAAATGAAAAGAAATGGGGGTGAAATAAAAATATTTTGCTCCTCAGGGCAACAAAAGAACTAAGCAAAGTCCTAGACAACCCAAAAATCAAGAGAGAGAAAGGAATAAAAACTAAAACTAAAACTGACTTCTGGTTGGGCCTCGAAGAGATGTAGACGCTGTTTGTCGAGCTCCCCCCCCACACTGACCTTAATATTAGTTAACAATACAATTTATTTACTATTTGAGGCTCTAAGCTGACTGTGTACTTTTTCATAACCCATTAGGTGGTTTTTCTTTTTCTTGGGACTTATCCTCTTTTCATCAACCGCACCTGCAACTGTTATAAATAACTTTTGTCAATCCAGTGGTTTAGTGGACCCATGGAGATGTAAAAACCCCACTTCAAAGGAATTTTCCTTTTTCTCTGCCGTCCATCGGACATATTCAAGATTAGATTTTTTTTTTGTTAGATCAAAAAATGCTTCAATTAGTTGAGTCTTGTAGTTATGACAGTATTGTTATTTCTGACCATTCCCCAGTTATAATGGAGCTCCGCCTCCAAGCCAAAAGGCTGACTCAGCATAACTGGTGGTTTAACACCTCCTTGTTGTCAGATGAATCATTTGTAAGCTTTATCTCAACACAGATTGATTTTTTTCTCGAAACTAACCAGCTGCCAGATACTAATATTCTAACATTATGGGAAACTCTTAAAGTTTATATTAGGGGTCAAATAATAGAGTATACTGCCCGTCTCAACAGAAACAAATCCAAGCGTGTTAACGAATTGATCAAATTAATTAACGATGTCGATCAGCAACTTTGCACTGCCCCTTCAGCTAACCTCCACAAGAATCGAATAGCATTGCAAACTGAAATTGATCAGCTTTTGTCTAAAGAAGGAGGAGAAAAATTTTTGAAATCTACATTAATTTACTATGAGCATGGAGATCGGGCGGGTAGGTTGTTGTCTCACCAGCTGCGTCAGCACTCTGCTTCTAATTTTATTACAGAAATCCAAACGCAGGATGGTGAAGTGTAGTCTGACCCAAAGGATATTAATGACCAATTTAGATTATTTTACATGTCATTATATTCTTCAGATTATTCTGGTAGTCATGATTTTCTTGAAAAAGTAACATTCCCAACTATATCTGATGAGGATAAGGCCAGCCTTGAGCAGCCGATCTCAGGAGCCGAAATTGGACGTGCAATCAAGTTAATGAGAAACGGAAAAGCACCTGTCCCAGACGGGTATCCAATTGAGTTTTATAAAGCCTTTGCCAATAAATTGACTCCGCTGTTGAGCTTAGTATATACTGAATCGCTTAAGCATGAAAAACTCCCTACATCTATGACACAG
Source organism: Archocentrus centrarchus (assembly GCF_007364275.1). Classification (NCBI taxonomy): domain Eukaryota; kingdom Metazoa; phylum Chordata; class Actinopteri; order Cichliformes; family Cichlidae; genus Archocentrus; species Archocentrus centrarchus. The sequence continues at coordinate 27,956,134 of NC_044359.1, forward strand.
GCTACGATTTCAGTGCTCCCTAAAAAGGGGAAAGACCCTACTAAATGTGAGTCCTACCGTCCGATTAGCTTACTTACATGTGATTATAAAATACTCACCAAGATCCTATCATTAAGATTAGAATCCATAGTCCCAACGATTGTACATCCTGATCAGACAGGCTTTGTAAAGGGCAGGCAGCCGTTTAGTAACCTTCGACGCCTTTATAACATATTATACTCCCAACATTCAACTCATTCACCAGAGATTGTGATCTCGTTAGATGCACATAAAGCTTTTGATCGAATTGAGTATGGACACCTTTTTAAAACTTTGAATAAATTTGGCTTTGGACCTGTCTTCGTCTCTTGGATCCGCACAATATATTCAGCTCTCCAAGCTAGAGTGAGGACCAATAATTATAATTCCTCATATTTCACCCTTCAAAGAGGGATGCGACAAGGGTGTCCCCTTTCCCCCCTTCTCTTTGATTTGGCTATTGAGCCACTTGCCATAGTATTGCGATCCAACAATGATGTACAGGGAATTACAAGGGGTGGCCTAGTACATAAAGTGTCATTATATGCTGATGACTTACTGTTATATCTTTCGGATCCAGAGGATTCTGTTCCGAAATGTCTAGACATAATTTCGCAGTTTGGCAAATCTGCAGGTTACAAGATAAATCTCACCAAAAGTGTATTGTTTCCGATAAATGTTGTAGCTCAAAACTGCTCCTTTGAGTCGTTCCCATTCAGGACTATGGCGGGCTCTATGACATATCTTGGAGTTAAAGTCACACGTAGTTACAGTGATCTATTTCAACAGAACTTTAAATCAACATTGGTAAAACTCAAGGAGGATCTTAATCGCTGGTCGACCCTGCCCCTGTCCTTGGCTGGGCGTATTAATTCGGTAAAAATGGTTATTTTACCTAAATTCTTATATCTTTTTCAAACAATCCCTATCTTCATTCCCAAATCATTCTTTAGGGAACTTGACAGGCACATCAGTACATTTATTTGGAACAAAACATTACCTCGAGTGCGGAAAACGGTTCTGGAGAGGGTTAAGAGAGATGGTGGGCTAGCCCTACCAAACTATTTATATTACTATTGGGCTGCCAATGTTTTTAAATTAACAATTTGGTACAGTACATCTGTGAGTGGGAATGGCCCAAATTGGTCTTTAATGGAGCAATATTCATGCCCCTCTACTAGTGATGGCAAAATGAGGCTTTCTGAAGCTCTGAACCTTTTTGAACCATTGTGTCAAAAATTGGTTCGCTACTCGAAGGTTCATTCAGTACTCCTGGGTGACATCTGCTGACCACAATGGTTGTTGCACAGCCAAATGAAGCCCTGCAGATGTGACGCAGCTTTCATGTGTATAATAACACTTCTTAACGTGTGTTGGGACAATTCTTCAAATGACCTGTTTTATGTATTTGTTCTTTGTATCCCATATGTAAAAATCATCTGCCTGAGTAATTCCATCTATGAAATGATAATAAATAAATAAATATATGTGGAAAATGGTTTGGTTTGTCGTTGATTCTAAATTTCATACTGGACAGGGAAGATGTTCAATAATAATGAGTCAGTAGGTGAGATTGATCCGTTTCCCCCTTTTTTTTTTTTCTTTTTTTTTTGGTGTACAGTTATTTCCTTTGTTATTGTGCTTGGTGTGCAGGAAATGTGTGCTTTTGCATCTCGGTTTTTTATTATTATTCAGGAATAATGTTTCCACAGTAGATGGACTTCACTGGTTTCTCTTTTTAGGGACAGCTTCCCAGCCTTTGAGACCATCCTTTCACACGGAACAGAAGAAGCTGGTGTGACCAAGAAGTAAGAAAGGGAGAAAGAAAAGCACCTCTTGAATGATGTGGCACTATGAGTATTATATTTGAATAAACACTGAATAGGTATGTTGTGATCGCTGCATCTTCGGCCAGTGACGTTGTTTGAGCTCACCTCTTTGCTTTTCGACACGTTGAACGTCGCTGGCCGCTAATCGCACATTTGGGCACCAATTTAAAGGTGGATGCATGATTTTATGTTTTAAATTAAATCTCACTTAGTGTCATCATGTTTTGTTGATCATAAAGTAGTTTATTAATACCCGGAATGCTCCGATGTCAATGCCGGATTGCCTGGCGACTGAGATCGGAGAGATTAATTGGCTGTAACCTCATTATATTTTTTGGGCTATTCATGTGGTTTAAGCATCAACATTTTTCTTTTTCCATGCTTGTCCTACCTGCACAAGTTTCCTATATAATTGGAAAGAAATGGATGGATGGACATGCTGAAATTATTTTACCTTATTCGGTGGCACCAAATCAAAATATTCCCATACTTAGGGAAAATGAGATGGCTCTCTTATTGAAAGTTTGAAATTCACACAAACCAGCCGTCACTGATGCACAGCGGGTTTGGTACAAGGCGTGAAACGGCGTTTCAGTCGTCTTAAATACTCTGAGTATCGCGCCAAAGTTTCAAAGCTCTGCCTGTGAAATCAAACCAGTCAGCTGATTCAGTCTGAATGAAGCAGTGAAGTGGTTCGAACGTCATCAGTGACGTCAACTGAAGCAAGCTCCGGCCCACTGCTTCACCATAACTACCCTGGCGAGTTTGAAGCGTGCTTCGAAGCCTCGGTGTTGGAGGTAACATCACTACCCTCTACCTCTTTAGCATCAATATTGTGTGCTCCACTCCCGGTAGCAGTGGGCACACATACCAGTAATCCTATCGTGAGGAGCAGTTTGCGTATATGGACCCAGCTTCGTAAACACTTTGGGCTTGTACAAGCTTTGGTGTCCATGCCCCTAACCTCAAACTTCCTCTTCAAACCGTCTCTTATAGATACAGCCTTTCTTATCTGGTCTAAAGTAGGCATAAAATATGTGGGCGACCTCTTTGTAGATGGGACATTCGCTCCTTTTGATCATTTGGTAACGGAATTTGGCTTATCAATTTCTAATTTTTTCAGGTACCTACAGGTCTGGGATTTTGTCCCTATTCAGTTTCCTACATTTCCTTTAAGGCCAGTGGCCTGCCCTCTTGATGAATTTTTGATACTCAAACCCGGGCAGTCGGGTGGTGTGTCCCAGTTATATACTGTTATTCAAGCCATAAAATGTCCATCCCTTTTGCCCTTAAAGATGCAGTGGGAGGAGGACCTCAACATAGAACTGACAGATGAAATCTGGCAAAGAGGTATATATAAAATATACACATCATCTATCTGTGTTAGACACAGATTAATACAATTTAAGGTCTTCAATCGCCTGCACCTCTCTAGGACCAAACTAGCCAGAATGTATCCTACTGTTGATCCAATTTGTATTCGCTGTCACCAAGCGCCTGCCTCTTTGGCTCATATGTTTTGGTCATGTCAAAAATTAGGCACATTCTGGACAGAGATCTTCAATACGTTTAGATATATTTGTAAAGAGAAGATCGATCCAGACCCTATCATTGCCATATTTGGGGTAGTGCATACTAATAATAGGATCTCAAAAAGCCAATCCCAACTCATAGCGTTTTCTACATTAGTAGCACGTCGACTAATTTTTATTAATTGGAGAGCCCCCACACCCCCAAAGCATTCACGTTGGGTGCGTGACATTATGTCATTTCTCCAGCTTGAAGCAATAAGAAGCACAGTCCAAAATCCAGCAGAAAAGTTTAATAAGATATGGCAACCCTTCTTGATATACTACGACAAAATATTTGACGCAGACTCCTTGGAGTTGAATTTGCCCTCATCTCTGCCCTGTTTTCTCCCCCTATTTTTTTTTGTTTTTTCTGTTGTTTTTCTTTTCTGTTATCTGTTTGTCCTTTAGTAATTCTTTAGGCACCACCTTGTGGTGGAAATGGGGAAGGTAAGACTTGGTTAGAAGAGGTTCAGTTAGAAGATAATGAAGCCCCTGTATACGCTGTATTGCTGTTTTGTTGTTCTCTACAATTAAAACAATTAAAACATTTTGAAATAAATAAAACTAAAACTGAAAATGCTTTTTTTTTAATTAATAAATAAGTATATGATATTCTCTAAAAACAATGAACTCCGGACTGCCCCCCCCCCCCCCTTTTTTTTTCTTTTTTTTTTAGATTTTTGCACTTTTATGTCCTTCAATGGTAGGCAATACTCACTTTGTATCAGGGGTAAACCTTACCCTGAGTGCTCTTGACCCCCACTCCCTAACTCTACCATCCATACCAAAAGCAAACAAAAGCAAAAAGGGAAAAAAACTAAACAAAACAAAAACCAAATCAACAACTTACAGCACTCGTAACTCATTTGTCTCTCACTCACACGTACACAAGCTCTGTGTCTCTCTGACACTCAAACAAACTTAGTCACACGCACACACACAGCAACGCTGTAAGTCACACACACACATACTGCATTGCTCAGAGACGCTCAGAGACACACACTTTAGTTACTAAACATTACAACAATTTTTCCTTTTTCTCTTTCTCTCTGAGCCACACACACACACACACACTCAAACAGATGCAGATACAAACTCACACACAGTAACTCTCTGAGTCTCGTTCTCACTCACCAATTCCAGTTGTTTTCTTTCTCTGCAAGGCACACACACACACACTGACTCAGATACATAGACAGACAGTAACAGAGACATGTTTCCTTTTCCTATGTGATTCAGCTCTAGAGTTTTTCCCAGATTCCTGACCTTTTGCTTTCAGGTGCACAATTTAAAACAAAGAAATTAACCAAGCTTTTGCTTTATCTAACAACTGGCCAAGGGAAGTCTCCCTCTTTATTGTTTATATTTACTACAACCTTGATATTTGTCCTCTGGACTTTGAAGGGAATGAGTTTTGATGAAGTTTCATAAGGTTCATGATATATGTTTGTCTTTATTAAAGGTACATTTAGAAATTTTTCTGGAAAATAACTATTAAAATACTGATTAAAATATACAAGTACATAATGCTTGGTTTCAGATAAGAACAGTTCGTTCTGGGTATGTCTTTATCACTAAGAGAAGATTAATAACAGATGCCAGGAGTCTGTCGGGTGGCGATGGTCAGCCTGACGGAGACCAAATAAACGATAAAGAGAAACTCCGAGGTCATGTCAAGACGCAGCTGCTGGAATCCTTTGTCTTGCACATTTCTTGTTTTGTATAATGATGTAACCAAGACTGATATGCTGTGACTATATGAAACTGTAAGCTGAATTAGAATGTGCCAGTACTTCATGCCATCTCACATGGGTATGGCATGCAGTCTGGTCCAGATATCTGTAAACTGTTTGAAATGGTGTGATTAAATTTAATAATTGGACTCCTTATTCTGTTGTATTGTCTCATTCCTGTTTGATAAACGAACATGCCGGAACCTGGGGGGATAAGCTGGTTTTTTAGGTTCCTTCAACTTTATTCATCCTTAATTTTGTTTTACCGATTTCATCCTTTTTCTACTGCAGTATCATCCCACTTGTTTCCCCATGCGCACAGATACACACATTCACAAACACACACACACTCAGAGGCCTCCTCATTCACAGTTTTAGTTTACTAACAATTTCATGCCAATTTATTAGTCTCTACACTGGCGCCACTAGTACACGGCAGCTTTCTACAGCTTACGGGGCAGCGCATTTGCGTTCGCCTGAGTCGGATACGGTCATTTACTTACCACCAGAAGCAGCGGGGGGTAAAGGTACAGGGGAGCCTGCCGGAGGGAGGTGTTAACGACTCTACATATGAATAGCAGCGCTGCAAGCCGAAGCAGCGGCAACAGACCAATGTGGCTTCTCAGTCATTGGATGAAAAAAATGACATCACAATTCATCACTCACATGTGATTGGTTGGTAGATCTGTCCATCATTGGCCTTTATAAAGACAGGCCTGGGTAAGCCCTTCCCTAATAAATAATAACCCAGTAATAAAAATTATTTTTAAATTAATACTATTTCTGTGATATACCTTGTATATTATGTTGTATTCATTCCATGCTAATAATCTCAACTAAAGGGAATTCAATTAAGAGAAACAAAATTGTGAGGCACAAGTTTGAATTTTGTTTTTTTATTTATAAAGCAATATGCACATACATACACACATCATATATTATCATTTAATATTTTCAAGCTTTAAACAGTTTAACAGATTCTCTAAAATTTGTTCTCTCTAGACCTTACCTCGTCCTCACTCACAAAAAAAATTTCAACATCCAATTTTGCAGAATTAAAAACAACAGGTTTCTGCTTACCTTTTTTATGAGGTGCCCCCTGTGAGTGTTTTGAGGAGTTAAAGTCCCAAGGTGAGTCCTGGAGAAAATATTCCCCTTTGTCCTCTTTTGCCAATCAGCCTCCTTCACAAATCACCTGTCATTACCTGTTATCAGTCCTTATCACGTCGGGGTCACCATTTGACAGGTAAACAGGTTGTTTATGAAGGAAGGCACCTGAAACACTTTAATTAAAAAAGTAAGAATATATTAATATATTAAAGAATCAGAAAAAATACACACATGCATATGCGGGGACTTGAAGGAGTAAGTAAGTAAGTAAAACTTTATTTATATAGCACCTCTCAAGGGAGCTGCCACGAAGTGCTTCACAACAATAAAATACAGTACAAAAAGCCAAAAAAACAAAAAAGACTTCAAGTGAATGCAATATTAAAAAGATTAGTTTTTAACTGTCCTTTAAAAGATGCCACCGAATCCGCCGCTCTCAGGGAGAGAATTCCACGGACGGGGGGCCACTGAGGCAAATGCTCTGTCTCCTTTCATTTTCAGTCTCGAAGGATGTATAGCCAGGAGGCCCTGATCACATGATCTCAATGATCTGATGGGAGTATATGGATGCAGGAGTTCACTGATGTAAGAAGGTGCTTGTCCATGGAGTGCTCTAAAAGTAAGAACTAAAACCTTAAACTGGATTCTGAATTTCACGGGGAGCCAATGAAGCTTGATCAGTAACAGGGTAACATGAGAATACTTGGGATTTCATAAGAAGCCTTGCCGCTGCATTTTGTACAACCTGTAAACGTTCTAAAAAGTCTGCCATCTTTTGTGTCTCCATTCTCAAATATAGCTTGCAGCAATTCACACAGCCATGAATTACTGCACTGACACACTGCCTTGCACCAATGACCCATAGCCCGTCTGACCTTACTGCACCCTAAGTGAAATGGCATCCCTGATGGTGTACTTGCAGGTAATAATGGTGTACTAGAAGGATTGTTACATGATGATGATGAGGGACAATGAGTGGCTTTCTTTCATCACTCTCAAGATCAGTGAGTGACAGCCAGCCTCCAACTCTGAGGCAACCTGCATCATCCAGGTAAGGAGACAACTTACTGAGCTGGCTCTGTTTAGGGATCGCTTTCTTTGCTTGAGTACACGCAAAGACTTCAGGAAAGGCCTTGTATTGAAGACTACATATGATAACGCTCTTAACCTTCGCAAGATCCTCTGGGCGGGGACCTTTGCATGTGGGCCAGCCTCGACAACTGCTCTTGCTGTTTTCTCGATTGAAGGTGTTAGCTATTAGCTAGTTCTTACAAGAGATCTGCTGGATGAGAAAGATTCAAAAAGTCTTGGCTGCAAGGAAGACTCTACAACCTGAGTGGCACAAGATGTCACTAGAGGGCGGAGTTCTGGGTCAGAGTAGGGATTGACCAAGTTGAAGGATATTCCACGTCGGCCCCATCCTTTTCTGGCTTCAACAGGAAGTCTGGCCCCTTAAGCCACATGCTTGACATCAAGGTGTTTGCAGGGATTGACCTTAAAGCCTGTTCAGCTGGGTTCATGTTTGTGGGAACGTAGTTCCATTGCTCTGGCAAGGATGACTTCCTGATTCTCTGCACTCGGTTGCTTACATAAATGTAAAATCTTCTCAGCTCATTGCAAATGTATCCAAGGATGACTTCACTATCAGAGAAGAACTTCACTGAATGGAACTGAACATCCATCTCTTTTATGAGCACATCTGCAATTTCCAGAGCCAGAATGGCTGAGCAGAGTTCGAGCCTTGATCTTTCTTGATTTCAATCCCCTACACCAGGGATGTCCAAACCTTTTTCAAGGAGGGCCAGATTTGACAATGTGAAAGTGCCCAGAGACCAACAGTCACTGATGGCATTATTTTAAAGAATAAAAGATGCAAATAAATATTATTTAATACTTTCATTTCCATGCAGCAAACAAACATGAAGTAACCAAATGTAGAGCATAAAAGCTCTCAGAATTTCCAACTGAAATTTATAACATACAGAAACTGTAAAATTCTACTGTGTATTTCTGATTACAGAGCAACAGGTAAGCTACTGATACTAATGTGAAGGGCACACATGCACACAGGGCAGGTCTGGCAGTGATAGACGTGCGTAAAGTCACTGAGTCTTGATCTCAAGCTGTTGGTGTTTAAGTTCAGGACAGAGAAAATCTGTGCACACAAACATGTGGAGCCAAACAAGCTGAACATTTTCTTTGCAAATGTTTGGATCGCTGGAAACTTGTTATCCAGCTGCTGGTGTTGTGCCAAAAAGTGATCTTTTGGCAAAAAGTGATTTCAGGAAAAAAAAAATGCTTTCTTTTTAAAATTTTTTTTTTTAAATCCTGTCATGTCTGGCAGATCTTGCAAACAGAACTGTGATCTGAATGCATTGTTGTGCCAAACATATTTGCTATTTCAAGATGAGCCCTATAGGTTCTCTATAGGCTCCTCTTGATAGTGTGTGACCCTTTGTTTTATTTGAGTTATTTTTAACATACTATGTGACAAATTGTGCCAGAGCTGATAGGCTTAGGAAAAAGAAAAGAGAAAAGAAAGAAAAGAAAAAGGGAGAGAGAAAGAGGAAGAGAAAAAAAGGGAAAATAGAGAGAAAATAGAAAGTAAGTAAACCAAATAGTTCATCACTTGTTAAACATAAAGGATACTGACAATACTTGCAAAATTAAAAAATGTGTGGGGGAAAACAAAAAAAAATAAAAAGAAGAAGCATGGTTACACAAACAAACCGTTTTGTGTTATGATTACATGGGTGCTTGTGTTTGTGTCATGAAATGTACTTACCAATGAGAGCAGAATGGTGCAGCTCCACCCATCAGAAGCTAGAGGCAGGCAAAGAAAGCCCCAGGCCACCAGCAGCCCATCAAGACCTACGAAGACCCGCGGCCACTCATTCCAAAGACAACCGCACACCCACCCTGGCAGACGGGAGAGGGAGGTCCCGGACGGACCCCAGCACAGGGCAGGGGGAGGTGAGCCCTGTGCTGGGCCACTGGGAGCCGGCACGGCCCCAGGGCCCGGGTCCCAGACCCCAGCCCCCGAGCCACACAGGGAAGACTAGCCAAGTGACCGAGGGCTGGCACCCACCACCCCAAGCACCCTGGCCCACATCCCAAGACCGTTAGGCAGCACCATCAAAGCCCCCACCACCATCAACCAGGACAGGCACACAGACATCAACAGAAGGTCGCCACAGGACTTCAGTCTCAGGAAGCTACCAGCTATACAGGCCTCCGGAGTCCTCACCCGACCACCTACAAAGCACATCAGGAGCAGAGCCCACAGCCAACCACCCCCAATAAGTAATGGAGCTGATCTGTGGGAACCAAAGAGAGTCAAATTCCTCCAATTGGTTTTAAAAAGAAGCAGACATTCTCTCTAAACTAACATGATCTTCTAATAAATGTCTGTATTGAGTAATACAGAGTTTATTTTTTGACTTCCATTTCATGAGGATAGTTTTCTTAGCGATGCACAAGGCGGTAAGAACTATGAGTCGCTCCGGAGTTTAAGTCGCACCAGCCAAAAAATGCATAATAAAGAAGAAAAAACATATATAAGTCGCACTGGACTATAAGTCGCTTTTTTGGGGGAAATTTATTATCATTATCATTATTATCATATTTATTTGTTATTTATTTGTTCCCCCTGAAAATCTGTTCCCCTTGTTTCGGGAGAGTGAACTGCAGCCAGAGAGCCGTATCCGACAGTCTTCACAGCGCTTCTGATCAATTTCTCGGTAAAAGTCTTTTACAGTGTTTATTCCTCTCATCAAGAACAACAACTCCTGTGAACATGAAAACATTTACTCTTTATTTGCCAAAGTTACGGGGGGGGGGGGGGGGGGGGGGGGGGGCAAATATTTCAGCCATCCAAAATATTGTGTTCCCCCTCCATGAAATGGGAACAAATTAATTTACGAGCAAGTCTTTTACAGTGTCATTTTACTGAGAAATCGGTCAGAAGCACCGTGAAGACAGTTGCATCCGCCTCTCTGGCTGCAGTTTGTGCTCCCGACGCAGGGGGAACAGATTTTCGCACAACACCGGTTCACGGAGATGTCAAGTGGCTGGTTAATGTGTTAATAATTTCACATAATTTCACATATAAGTCGCTCTGGAGTATAAGTCGCACCCCCGGCCAAACTATGAAAAAAAGTGTGACTTATAGTCCGGAAAATACGGTATGTATGATATATTTGACTCCATAACTAATTCGCTGACATCACCTAAGATGCATAATCTGGGGGAAGTTGGGACACGACAGCTGAACCATGTGGATAGGTCTTCACATATCCTCTGCCAAAATCTCTGAACAGGTACACAAGACCACAGAGCATGTAGATAATTCTCCTCTGAATTGCTTGTACAGTGGGTGCACTGCTTTCAAAAAACTGCTTTCTGATGTATTTGTGTGTTTTTGATGTATAATGTCTCTGCTTATATTGGTAAGTAGACTGTAGTCACAAGGATTTATGAAGGCCTTATAAATGAAATATAGAAATTACCTGTTTTGCAAGTATCTTTTTTTTTTTCTTTTTTTTTTAGCCTGTCATGTCTGGCATTTTTCGCAATCGGAATGATGATCCGAATGCACTGATGTAACAAACATATTTGCTTTTACAAGAACAGGTCTATAAGTTTTCTATAGGCTATTCTTGCTTATTTAGTTATTTATGCCAGGTCTGACAGGCAACAAGGAAGGGGCAGAACAAGAGGGGAAAAAAAGAAAAAGGGATGGAGCGGGGGGGGGGGGGGGGGGGGGGGGCAAAGAGAAGAAAGGAAAAAAAAATAAACGAAGAAACACACACACTCACACATCCATACATGCATATACATATACAAACATACACACAATTTTGTTGTTTACAGTAATGTGTGTGTGTATACGCCTCTGTCATGCAGTGTACTCAATAATGAGGGCAAGAAACTGCAACCATGCCCCCCGCTTTCCAGAGGCAAATAGGGAAGGACCCAGGGAACCCAGGCCATCCACAGCCCACTAGGAGCTGAGAAGACCTGAGGCCACACATCCTGATGGCAACCGCGTGCACACCCCAGAGGAGAAAGGAGGGAGACCACAGACGGAGCCCCCACAGCCAAAGGGCAAGAGTCCAGAGAGCCAGAGGCGATGAGCCAACCCAGCCCCGAAACAACGAGCCAGTCCCCACCCCAGGCAGGGTGCATGAAACTGGGGTGTGAGAAGACCCGCCCACCCCCTCCTCCCACTCAATATGTTTGGGGTGATGTGAGTGTATGAAATGAGAAGAATGTGTATGGCTGTGTGAAAGCTACAGTGCTATTAAAATTGGAGGGACAGATGTAATATGAGCACTGAATAAGAGCTCCCATCCACACTGCCCCCCCCCCCCCCCCCCCCCCAAGGCCCTCAATGTCGTTTTGCAAGTATCTTTATGACTGTTGTTGTAGCTACATTATAATCAATCCAGTCCATTTTGGCCACATCAACTAACTTTATAGAGCTGTGATGTTATATTTATTATAAAAGTCACTTTGCCAGAATGAATTGGAGCTGCTACCTGGAAAAGTATTTCCTGGCTACAACTTGTCTGCACACATCCTCCTGGGTGAGGTGATCTTGGCATATCCCTACTACTACCTACTCGGCAGACCTGGCAACTTCTTAGTGTTCTCCCTGATAAGCTGGAGGATGTGGCTGGGTAAAGTGAGGTCTGGGTTTCTGTGCTCAAGCTGCTGCCCCTGCAACCCAGCCATGGATAAACGGAAGAAAACGGATGGATGGTTTTCTGGCAGCAACCCGGTTTTTTAGCATAGTCAACAAATTTTCACTAGGGTTTTGGTCAGGACCTTGAGATGAACATGCCAATCACTTCTTGGCAAATTTACTTTCATATATTCTTTATTAACAAGGGTAAAAACTGTCACTGACATTAAAAATGTCTTTTTTCCTGAGAGATCTGCCAAGAGGGCTGCAGAAATTGCAACAAACATAACATTACAGTTCTATAAAGTGCAGCCAAACAGGACTGGATTGATTATAATGTAGATACAATAATGCAGAGTCATAAATATATTTGCAAAACAAGTCATTTTTCATTTTATATAAGCCCTTCATAAATCCTGTGCACCAGTCTATTTATCGATATGAGCAAAGATAAAACATTAAAAAAATCGGGAATCACTTTTTGGCACAACACCGGTAACCTGAAAACTTGCTAGAAATGATGAATCGAGGTCGGGGGGAGGGGCGTCCGAGCAATGCCATAGTGTATGAAGGGACGTAGTACAAGCGCTGTATCTACACGAAACATGGTGACAGTGGAGTTTTGAGACAGCGAGTTTTTTTACACAAATGTTAGCAATAGTTCGACTGCCAGTCACCAGATTACTCACAAATACACGGGCCAGCACAGATGAAAACATGCCAGGAACATGTAGAATTAATGTACATACCTTCTGAATAAAATCCATTATCGTTTTTTTGCGGTTTACTGCGCACAGTTTCTATTTTTGGAACAATGGTTCCACTTCCTTGTTGAATTTATCTCCAGCAGCTTTGGCTGCTTTCCACACCTGCTGCGCTGCACTCACAGCTTGTTCCTGTCTAATATGGTCAGTAGGGTCTTTCTGTGAATCGATGATGGCCTATTTTAGAGAATTCAATGAGGCCTTTGAATTGATCTGCCAGACTGCTGCAATGGTGCAGTGGTGTACAAGTGAATGAGAGTAGATGCCTTGGGCGTTGGAGGTCAGGCGGCAGTGCTCAATTTACATAGTTTCAACCAACATTTTTTAACTATCTGCCCCCCATTGCACGGTTTGCATGCTTTGGAAAATGTTGATAATTGTGAATGAAGGTCTCTAAGGTCAAATGATATTTTTTGATATTCCCTGATTTTTTTCATAGGGTGAAATGTGAGGTGAATCCACCAGATATACATATATGTACATGTTTAAAGTGTGTGTTTTAACTTATGGTCAAAAATGCACGACTGTGTGTAACCGGATGTTTTTTAGAGGACACAGTTGCACTGTGTCTGCAAGCAGTATTGCAAGAATGATTTTTCATTTCATATTTTACCCTAGAACACTAAGGTTGGGTGATTTTCATCCACATGAAACTCACATTAGTGTTCTAGGGCTAAAACAGGCATGCAGGAATGCAGAAATGAATGCTGTAATTCACAATTTGGCAGACTTGTTAGAGGTCCATCATTTCCATGCAGTGGACTCAGTGTAAAAAATCAGATTGCTTTTAGTTTTTGATGACATGGGCATGTATTTAATTGTTAAATTATACTTTTGTATAAATATAAATAGTTTTTTTAAAAATAAAATTCTCTGATTGAAATTCAAACGGGCAGAATTTAGTCAGCTGATTTAACTGTACATGGGAGGGCCATTAAAAACTAGATTAGGACCATCTGTACACATAACCCTGTCTTCTTAAAAGACAATGCTGTATCATCCAGACCCAATAAATTAAACTGTGTGTGAACATTTATTGCTCATACAATCCACAAATGCAGCGTAACTAGCTTTCATTTCTGCAGCCAAGCCAGATTTCATGTGACTTGCATCATGTGTGACCAGCCTCCTTATGCAATGTCATTTGAAGTACATACAATATAGTGATAGCAGTAATATGTCTGTGTGCGTGCCCTATGAAACTGAGTCATATATGGCTTTCCAAAACTTTTATGCCATGAAAGCCGTACTCTGTGCTCAGTTCACTGCTATTTGAAACATGCATTCACATGTTGTCTTATACCTATGGGCTACACCATGTTGTTACGGGAACAGGAAATGCAAGCCAGTCTGATAAGTGTCTTCATTTAGTAGTCAGCTGGATGATGAGCTTCTGCAGGCCTCATGGTATAAATAAATACTTACAAACACTTTAAAAATCACAGATTCACCCTATTAAAAAAAACACACCCACATTTTATTTGCCTTTATTACATAATTCTGATGCATTTTAGCAGATTATGTTGTCATGCACAAATTCAGAGAACACATGCACATTTTATTAGGCCAGTCTCTTCCCCTCTGTGTGTCACATGTGAAACTGAAAAGACATGTGGCCCCACATGCTGACAGAGAGAGGACAGATTCTTCAAGACTGAGCAAAATCATTTCGCACGTACAAGCAAGAAACTGAGAGAAAATGATCACATATTTTGTATGTGTATAAACAGCTGAACTTAATTAGAACAGAACAATTTGGTTCTCTTTTACTGAAACATATTTATGAAGCCTTCATGATGCATTTTTTGTAGATACAGATCCTATTAGATACAAGATTTCTGATTATTAAACCACATATCAGTAAAACATTAGCTATGAATTACTACAGCAGTAAAGATGATGCAGTACATAGACATTTTACTGTCTTTAATATTACTTTAATACTTTAAAAGCTCAAATTCTTTACAAGCAAAGTGTTTCATGCCTGTTACCTTGACTTCTCAGCTTCCATGGAGTGGCAGAGCCCCCCGCACAACTGGCAGATGGGCGTATGGAGTGACCTCAACTTGTAGACAAGTGACACCTCACTTGGGGTATTTGACAAACTGACACTCACGGATACAGAGTGTCCAACTCAGCTTGTCAAATACACTAAGTGGGGGGCCTGATCTCATGCAATATCAAAGACTCTGGCTCTGCAGATTCAATGAAGAAAACACTGGGACCACTTCAAAATATATAATCAAAAACCAAACAGAGCACACAAGGTATTCATCTGATTACATAAAGATGTTTCCTTGGTATTGTTTCAGAAATTACAAGTTCATCAGCGTTATTGCAAATATGTTACCTGCTGCAGATGAGTCCAAGAGCACTCTTCTTTCCTCTGCTTCGCAATGATGACACTGTGCACAAGACAGCTCGTTTGACCACTGAGCTTCAGCGCTACAAAGAGGAAGTCAAAACAAGGAAGATAACTGCAAAGCTAGCTCTCAGGAAATGTGGGGAAATAAAGTGTCAACATGTCATGTTGTGAAATGCTGTTGAAGGCTTAAATGGTTCACAGTTTATGGTTTCCTCAGTCATATTCAACAGTTTTGCTCAGCTTTTTTTGCACTCAATAGTTTCTCACTACCTACATCAGTAAAATGCCTATATGAGTATGCAGAGAGGCTCAGAGTATCATAAATCAAGGAAGTAGCGACCTCTCATGTGAGACTTAATTAGAGCACTTTCATATCAGTTTGTGCAAAGTGTAGATGCTCTTTCACAGTTATACTTCAGAAAAGAGTTGCTACTATATAAGATCATAAAGGCATCATTTATTTTATTTTCTGTCACACTTCTCCATCATCACTTTAATCTTCTCTTGCATGATTCCTCTAAACTGGCCACCATCTGCCCCGTCCAGGAAATGTTGTACAGTGTTTATTTCACACTGCTGATTGAGGTTTTATTTATTTGTCTGTTTCCAGCAGTGCTAAGGGAGCCAAAGAGAGAATAAAATACTTTTTACTGACATGTTTCACATTACCGCCAAATTTTCACGATTAGAATATGACACGCACATGTGCTGTGCAACTTCCTCATGATACTCTGGACCAATGCACCATGAATCAGTTGCTAGACTTCCCTATATAGTTGCAACTATACTGTACAGTGAATTTCAGTAACATACTAATTGAACACTGAGCATATATATATATATATATATATATATATATATATATATATATATATATATATACATATATATATATATATATATATACATATATATATATATATATATATAGTGCAGGTAGGTCCATAGGTTTTTGGACAATTACACCTTTTTCTCACTTTGGTTCTGTACACAATCAAAGTGGATTTTAAATCAATCAATCAATCAATCAATCAATCAATCAATCAATCAATCAATCAATCAATCAATCAATCAATCAATCAATCAATTTGTGATTGAAGTCCAGACTTTCAGCTTTCATTCAGGGGCTTTTACAATAGTATTGCATTAAATTCTTAAGGATTCCAGCAGTTTTTGTACATAGTGCCCAATTTTAAGACTCAAAAGTATATGGACAGTTGACTGAAGTTTCAGGTGAGGCCTGCTCTTAGGTTATTCCATAACAAATTAAGCAGATAAAAGATCTGGAGTTGATTCAAAGTGTTGAACTTGTATTTGGCAGCTCTTCATCAGAACTCTCAATATGAAGCTTAAAGAGATGTTGATGCAAGTGAAATAGAATAGAAGAATAGAATAGAATGCCTTTATTGTCATTATACAGGATGTAAAATGAGATTGGAGGGCCACTCCTGTTCAGTGCCATGCAGTAGAAAGTCAAACTCTCTAAAATAAAAAATATAATAATCTAATATAATCTAAAAATATACAGAAAATAAAACACAGTGTATAAAATATACAGAAAATAAAATGTATTAAAAATACAAAAAATAAGAGAATGTATAAAAATATGTACGCTGTAAAAAAATAAAATAAGTGTATACATAAAATAATGAATAATAATATTACACTTGGTGAATGAATATTGCACTAGTGAATGAATATTAGATATTACACAATACAGGAGTGATAGCTACTGTTCAGTATGAATAATATAATATTGCACAGAGATGTGGGTATTGCACAGTTAGAGTGGGTGAGTGTGTGAATTCAGGGTGGTGATTGCTCTGGCGAAGAAACTGTTCTTGAGTCTGTTTGTTATAGGGCATTACTAAGGTGAAAAATCAAAATAAATCTAATAGAGAGATAATATAATCTTGAGGCGTGACCAAATCTGGTTCATTCTTAAAATTCATGAATGTGATGTTCAGCTCCAAAAGGGCTGAAAGATCACAGAAGGCAACTAAAGTAATGATTGCACAGTTTTTTGGTTAGAAAAAAACCCTTGAGAACAAAAGACCAGATCAGAGTTTCCCAGAAATCATCTAAAAGAGCCTGCACAGTTCTGGGGAAAATGGCAACATAAAACCAGGGAATACTTGAACCAGAATGGTAGGAAAGGAGAAGTATGGAGAAAGAGAGAAACAGCTCATGATCTGAAGTATAGCACATCATCAAACATGGCGGAGGCAGTATTATGGCATGGGTGTTTATTGATTAAGTGACTGCTGATGGAGGTGGCAGAATGAATTTTACACTGTACTCTCTGCTCAGATTCAGCCAAACATTAGGTGATGTCCATGGGTTCTAGACTTTATTTTTTATGCATTGAAAACATCCATCCATCCATCCATTCGCTTCCGCACATCCTGTTCAGGGTCGCGGGGGGGCTGGAGCCTATCCCAGCTGTCATAGGGCAAGAGGCAGGGTACACCCTGAACAGGTCGCCAGCCTGTTGCAGGGCCAACACAGAGTTACAGACAACCTTTCACACTCACGCACTCAGTCACACCTATGGGCAATTTAGATTAGCCAATTAACCTAACCCCAGTAAGTGCATGTCTTTGGAATGTGGGAGGAAACCGGAGTACCCGGAGGAAACCCACGCAAGCATGGGGAGAACATGCAAACTCCACACAGAGAGACGGAGAGGCCTGGGCCAAGGTGGAATTGAACCCAGGCCTTCCAGATGTTATTCTAACTGTGAGGCAGCAGTGCTAACCACTGCGCCACCATGCTGCAATCATATTTAAAATGATGTTAGTTTGTCCAGTCACTTTTGAACCTCTGAAAATGCACTGTGAGGATCAATTAATTCTGCTTCACCTGTTAGTAGTTTCAGTATTATGGCCCACTGGTGTACACTCACCTGCCACTTTATTAGGTATGCCTTGCCAGTAGCAGGTCGGACCTGCTAAATCATCTTTCTTTCTCATTCCAGTGCATCTCAACTAAGTCTATATGCATAAATGCATTGAGGTGTTGCCATGTAATTCACTGATCACTGTGCATAAATATGAAAATTACTTGAGTATATAGGTGAAGTGAAGTTTCCTGTCGGGCCTGTATTTCAGAGTATGCTGCTGATGTGTCATTTACAATATGCGCTGCTTCTTTTCTAATGCTGGTTTAAAAGCTCATACGTATATAACACGAGAAAACTGCAAAGTAACATCGACAATACCACAGTGTGTGGTTGTAGAGCACATTTTAATCTTGTGATAAAAAGAGATCCTTGTGACCTGAAATCAACAAATAAAGTAGCTTTCTAAGTAGCCTTGGCCCTTTTAAAACACTTTCTGTTGTCCCTCTCAAGCTGTGCACAGGTGGAAGTTCTGCATTTTTCATGAGTCACTGGTGTTACAAAAAGAAAACACATTTTGGCCAGTATTCAACAAACAAACTATTTTAATGGGATTTAGAGTAAGATATAGCTTAGAAGGCATTGTGCTGTATTTAAGTTTCCTTCTGACATCCTAAAGAAGAATGATGTTGAGAAAAAGAGAAGAGTTAACAGCTTCTCATGAGTCATTTGGTGAAAAACAAGTACTTTCTGAGAGCTTTGTTCATACAGGAAGAGTCATTGCATCTTATCTCTAAGTGGCAGTTCACTGTGTGAACCATTTCAACACCCACTGTAGGCCACTAACACCACATATAGGGGAAGTTGGAGATTAAAAAAAACAGCACCTCCCTTTGGTGTTTAGTGTTGTTCAATTTCCTATTACAGAAATAACAGAAAATTAAGTTACCTTAATTTATTTTGTGAAATCTTTACTCATCTACCATAAATGATTAACGGTGTCGAATATTTTGCTACTACAAGCAGACTTTGGAGTTCTTGTATGTATTTCTGAAAATGTGTTCAGTTTTCACATGATTATCAAAATGCAGTAAAACAAAAATGTTAGTCAGGCAGCAGGACCTCACTTCTCTGGAAATGTGCTCTTTTTAAATGTTTTATTTTTAACTGAAGAGTTGGGTGCCTCTTGCACTCTGCACACACATTCAAAGGTTGAAACTGCAAACTGGTTTTTATTTGCTTGCCGGAATGCTTTGAGCGGGATTTGTGACATGTGGCATTTGAGTCTCTTTTTTAAGGAGTAAAAAAGAAAATCAACTCTTTGAAACATTTGAATGTATACAGAAGAAACCAAAATACTCTCCAAAATCTTCTGGATTTAAAGACACATTTCTCTCTATATTTAAACATACTGCACAGATGTGTAAACAGATTGTGATTTTTATAATAATTCATTAATAGAGTAACTAAAATTGTGTGAATAAAATTAATCCATTTCAAACTGCTGTCATGTCACCCTTGGTACAGAATGATGACGTGGCTGAAGTTTACAACCAAGAGCCACCTTGTGGACGCACTTCGACATAGTTTTTTATTTATTTTTTTTAACGGGCATTTGCTTTATTTTTTCATAATGAAGATATATTGAGTAATATCTATAAAAATGTAGTTTATTGTTTGTATTATATTCTTTTAGCTACTTCTATTGCTATCGTATTCCCATTGTTAGTTTAGGTTTGGGCATACTAACATTTGAGTGTAAGAAAAAGAAATGACAATAGAAGAAGACAAAATACTTTATTCAAAATTTTATTTATTGGTGAAAGGAAGACTTAAAGCAGCAAGATCTGATGAATGAACTGAACAAGGCACTGTCAGTGACCATTGTTATTTATGTTTCAGTCCTTTTTGAGTCAAGACAAGCATCTTTTGATGGGCTGTCACCTGCGATGACTAAAGTTCAAATTAGGCTATCAATACACAATGTCTGCAGTAGAACACAAACTGCAAAGATTATAAAAGCTACTATTCGAGGCATGTAAAGGAATCCATAGCAGCCACCTTTTTATATATATATATATATATATATATATATATATATATATATATATTTTTTTTTTTCATGGCACATGAAACAAGTAGAACTACACTGGAGATCAAAATTTAACGTGGTGCAAATGTTTTGTTTTTTCAATAAAAGAACATCAGAATAAAATCAGAAATATTTACCGCTAAAATTAATTTGGGCTAAAGTTCCAAAATAGTGTAAAGAACTCAAATACTAAAAAAAAGCCTCAGAACAAGCAGAAACCCTCAAAGGCCAGAGGGTAAAGGGGAACAATGACATACAGATGTTACTTTTTGTTTAGTTTTTGACTGTGGCTTAACCAACTACATTCAACGATATAACACACCCTGAACGTGGCCTGTAGCATCTGGTTCTTCCATCACACCTATGAAATGCTTTCTTTAAAAAAAATGCCGTTAACTATTATCTTTGACAAGTATTTCTAGTTTTCAAGATTACAAAAATATCCTCAGAGGTGTGGTTCTTATACCTTACATAATTGTATCACATTTGAAAAATCCCAAATACAAAAACACACAAATATTAAATACATACAATATATCAAAAATGCATGCATTGGAAAATGTGCCCATCTGGGATAGTATATTTCAGCTCACTTGTAAAAAAGGTAAAATGCTTTTTCCAGTGCATGCCTAACAATATCACTATTTTATGCATTTGCCATTTTGTTTTAAGATTAAACTACAGCTCTCACCTTTACAGATGACTATTTGTTTAATAAAAGCCAACTGACAATTACATATGTTGTACTGGGATTATTAAAGGGAAAAAAAAAAAAAAAAAAAAAAAATCAACATAACAACCAAACACCACCTCACCGATTAGTAAAAATTAAAAGCAGAGGGCAAAGACTTATGAGGACACTTTTAAAAACCAAACAACTAAAAATGTTTTAACTGTTAAATTCAACTGAAAATTTCCATAGATTTCAATCAGACTTCATTTGCAGATCAAATTGATTTCAGCCTCGCTTCGTGGGCTGAAAACGACTTTACAGTCACCAGATGTGCATCAATGCTTCCTTCTATTTTCTTGTCTAAGCATGAGGAAAAACACAAGTTGTGGCTTACACATTAAAGTTTTATATTTAGATTTAAAACTGGATTGTTCCAACATATGGGATTTGCAAATTTCAAACCAAGTTCAAGTTTTTTTTTTGTCTCTGTGCACACTTAAGACTTTTGCTTGCTTAAGCTTCAACAGTGAATTCTACACTGAGGCCTTGAAGCTGCGTGGCTTAAAGAAAAATGCAAAAAACAGAAAAAAAAAAAAAGTACTTAGAAGATCCTTCATATCATATTGCCGGTAGGCTGTAAATACTGTGACTCGTAACCACAGGGAGATTCTGAGCACAGTAAAATTAAAAGTAAATAAAGTTTCAAACAAATAATAATAATACTGCTGCTGCTTTATGTTCCGTACAAACACTTCAGTCATGTTATTTGCATTTGCTCGTGTAGATTACAGTGCAGTTGATTTTAAACTGCATGAAAGCATCGTTTCTAAAAATAATAATAATTAAAAAAAAGTCCAGCTTGCCGTAAAGAATTGTGTGCAATATGTTTATGGCACAATTTGAATTTGTGAATGGCATTAGATGGATTTCTACAGCTTTTATTTTGAAATCATGATATAAAAATGTGAAGAAATAGATAAAAGAAACTAAAAATTGCTTGCTCGATGTGTCAAGAAATGAGGCATGACCCCATTACTAATACGCTACAAATACCCCTACAAATAATTAGTGAGGAATGCACTAATAAAATACAGTATGTCCCTTTTCAACCAGTGACTTGCCTAAATTCAAAGTAAGAAATGGTAACAAAACAGAGTCTTGCAGATCCAGATTTGTACAACAAGCTGTGCTTTTACAGCCACGTCATATGATGGATCTGATTTTATTTGGGTACAGAGAAAACAGCTTGAGTGAGGCAGGACTGCAGTCCAGGCAGAAAGGCCCAGCTCTGTGGGCTTTTGCATTCGTGAATGCAGACATCACATACATTCAAACTCATCAATACGCTGTTTGGTGTTTCCGGACCGGATCTGCCTGAGGGTCTTGTACTTGTCTCGTCCGGCTCGCATGTTCTCTGCGTGAATGATGTCATTCACCGTTTTCTTGGTCTCATCCCGGGCGTTGGCCAGCTCCGAGCTTAGAGCCTGGAAAGAAGGTCATTGCATCATTATTATAATGTTGCAATTAACATGTGAGGCTCATTATTGCTTCTGTATATGCATAATGTTATGAATATCTTTTTTAGTGTTTCGCCCACATTCTTGAATCAAGTGCGGAGTCACTTAACTGGCTCAAAGTTTACAGTCTATTCACGTATGTCTGTTTTTTGCCATTAAGAATTGAGAGCGGATTCACATTTAGATCACCTTTGCCTGGATTAACCTCATCATTCTGCTTTACAACAAGAATCCCTATCTGTGTTTTCATACGAGATGTAATCATAATGTTGATCCACTCTGCCAGTAAAATATAAAGAGGATATAAATTTGATTTATATCCAGGTTTCCTCGGGCAGGTCAGCTCTGCTAGTGTGTTTTGATCTGTTAAAGTCTCATGGCACTGACTCAAGTCATGGAAGACTCTCTTGGTACGGGTAGAAAGTCAAAGTGCTGTCAGTGAACAGGTGTGAAGTCTGAGGGGTCTAGCTTGAACTGTATGCATCTATGGTGTGAATCTGAACATTCTAGGTCACATCGTTTGAGTTATGGCCAAATTTAGAGTTATTTGTGGAACAGACGCCACCAACGCCAAGGCTATGAAAATACCTCAACTTTTTCTTTGAATTAGCCAGGCTTAAAAATGAAATTAAAATTCATTGTGAGTCTGTATGAATGAAAAACATCCAAGGACTTACAAGTAGATGTTTCTGCAAGCGTTCGTTCTTCTCAGCTTCAGTCATTCGCTCCTCTTCACTGCGGTCCTTATATGCTGCAGCGGCCGTCAACTCGGCACTGGCTTCGGCGCTGCTCTCGTCATTCTCGTCATGCTCGTTCTCTGCATTTAGGGGCTCCTGAGGTACCATCACTTTGTTTTTAAGCTCTTCTTTGGTCTTTTCCAGGTCCTCCTGCACCATGGTAGCCTGACGAAACACAGAAACAACAGTGAGGTGTTTGTGTGTAATACTGACATCTTTATAGTTTCACTGTAAAGATGAAAAGTCCAAGAAATTATACTTATTTAATTTCTTTTTTTTTTTCTTCACTGCTGTTTCTATATCAGCACCTTTCCTACAGCGTGTAGTAGAGGAGAAGTCCACAAGTAAACCTTTGCTACATGATCCGTAAGCAGGGCCTTGGTTTCCTGTTGTGTTTTCCCTCCCCCAAAGTTATATCTTGGATATTTTTAATAGGAATTGTACTCAGGAAATTCAATATAAACCTGAGTGTTTCTTGTCCAAGGTGCTATGATTTAAGAACCAGTTATGAGTAAGACTGGAATTTCAACTGAATATTTGGCAAAAAAAAAAAAAAAAAAAACACAAAAGGAAATGCACATAGCATGGAAACCACCACTTAGCATAACAGGATTTTCCAAGCCAGAAAAATCACAGTGGCTTAAGAGAGGTGAACAGGATTTCCCTCACTCACACACAGACAGCCATCACCAAAACAAACAGCATGAGTCACACTGGCCAAAAAAAAAAAAGAAAAAATGAATGGGCTGGTTGGGGCTGGCACAAAGGATTTTTTTTCCCAAAAAAAGACAAGAGACAAGCCGGGAGAGTTTAACCCTCCCCCAAACCCACACAACAAAAAGACCCCAGGAATGCCTGTCCTGACTGTGTCACAGGGAGGGGCAATGTGACCAGCAGAACTTTGATTAATTCTTCCTGCCATATCTGCACTCACCTCTATCATCAGTCAACACAGGGGCTATTAAGTCATGTGATATCTGAGGGTTTAGTAGTTTTTTCTTGTAATATTCATCCATCCATTTTTCTTTTGCTTATTTAGTTTAGGGTTGCAGGGGAGCCATAGATACCCTGGACATGTTGCCAGCAAAGATTTATCAGAATAGTTTATTTCCTTAATATACTTTTTCACAGGGACACAACAACACAGTAATGAGTGAGAGACGTGCTGGTCAAAACCACCAAAGATATAAGGTTAAGGATAACCTGTCTGTCTCAGTCTTCACCACAAGATGGCAGTAAAGCACAGGTTTCCTTTTTTGTTTGTTTTTTTGGTTTTTAAACTGAATAACCAGAGGAAGGACAAATTGAGCTGCGTAACTGTGCTGGAAGTACCTGTTAGCAAGTTTTCTATATTGACAACATTTTTTTTTTTGCCTGTTCCACTACTGATTGTGCCATATTTTCATGTTATCAGCTTTGACATAGAGAAAAATGCAGAAAAGGTGAACCATACCTTCTCCTGCCACTGGATTGCTTCTTCTTCCTTCTTCTTCTTGGCATCCTCCAGCAGGGAAATCTTTGAGGTCAGGTCAGCCAACTCTGTGGCCTAAAAGAACACCATATTTGAAGCATCAGAACACACATTATTCCACTTTTTTAAATTTCAGCACCTGTAATCACACAGACTAACTGACCAGGTGCTCTTGGTTCTTCATCTGGTTCTCTGACTGCTGCAGCAGCGCCATCTTGGCGTCCTCGGCACTCTTAAGATCACTCTCCAGGCGTTCAGCCTCCTCCTGAGCACGCTTCCTTTCCTGCTCCAACTCCAGAGCCTTCTGCGTTTGCTCCTCCAGCTCTGTGAACACACACACACACACAGGTATTAAAGGTAAGCATCATGTGAGGAAGATATCGTCATCGTTGATTACAGGCACTTTTTCTTGAATTCTGTCAGTTTACCCACCCTGTTGGGCTTTTCTCGTCTGCTCCTCAATCTGCTTTAATCTCTCCATTAATTCCTCCTTCTCCTTTTCAATCTTTTCCTTCTCCTTCTCTGCAAGTTCTCTTTTCTTCTTTTCATTTTCCAACAGAGCTCTAATCGAAACAAGAGATCGTTATATCGTTATAAGAGAGTGGTGTAATGAATCATACAGTAATCATACAGTAATCTTTCCAAAGCAGAGCAGACGATCACATTATTTTATAGAGTATTCGAAAATTTTATAGAGTATTCGAAAAATAAACTAATAATGTTTCTATAACTGTTGTCACAGAGAACAACAGTGCTACAATATCCTATAACTAACTGTATTTATTACATGTTTGGCACAGCAGGAGGTAGCAGCAGTCACACAGTGTGGATCCATGTGTAAAATATCTGTACATTTTTTTGGCTCCTACCTCTCCATCTTCTTGAGATTCTTCTCCTCCCGAGCCTGCGCCTTCATCTGCTGCACTTCAATGGTGTCAGGCTTGCGGCGGCGCATATACAGTTCATGGTTGCCCATGCACAGAGCCAGAATACGCTTGTTGATGCGCAGCCTTGGAGCATAGAATACAAAGTCCTGCAACAGCAACATGAGAGATTTTTACCACAAGTCATAAACAGACATTTAACAGCATATTAAATGTAAATAACAGTTAACATACAGGCGCCTTCTTGTCAATTGGCTTGATGACAAACTTCTTGTCATTGAAGGAAATGTTTCTTATTTCACTCCATGGAAATCCAATTTTGGGCGTCATTCTGTTGAACAAAAACTCTTGGTTAGCACATGGTAACACGGCACACTGTACCCATCAAGAAAAGCAAACACTGCTGTGGAATTAACTTACTTGTCATTTTGTTCATAAATGTTCAGACCCAAAGCATCCACTCCCAACCACAGCTCTGTTCCCTTCTTATTTTTGATGTTGAAGTAATTGACTCCATACATCTCGAGGTCTTGAGCAATTTTCAGATACTCCATCATGGATTCCTCCCTGTGGACAAATAAGATGGCTTAAAGGGGTTTTCAGACAGAATGTGATGTGCTGTTTGCACTGCTTGAGGTGGCTGCAGAGGACAGAGCAAAAATGCAGCACTTTCAAAAGTTCGAGTGGGACGTGGACTAAATATTCTGTATGAAAACTGTACCTCTTTCATTATTACCTGAACTATGATGCTTTAACTGATCTGTAAAGCTACTGGGAAAAACTAATGAATCATAAGATAATATAATGTGTTTATTGCCCATCTACAACAAGCTACCCGAGTGTTGAAACACATACTTGACACATGAAAACCAAGTAATGACATTCACTATTGTCCCTAATAAAGGCATATAGTAAAAGTGTCACTGGCATAAACAGGACTCAGAGCACCTCAAGAGAGCACCAAACTGCAGTGACTCAAGGCCAGCAACAAACTAACACCAAATGTGAATCAACACAAAGGACGTGGCAGCGCACACTCTGCTAGCTTTATGTCAGATGCTCGGAAAAGACAAAAAGGGGGAAGAAACTGCAGCAACAGAGGACATAAAGGTAATTAAATGAAGAATAACTTCCTCAACAGTCTCCAGTGTTAAGTGAGCCCAACTGCACTGGTGCTGGATTTTTATGATTGTATCAAATGTAAACTCTTAGTGCAGATATTATTTTTTATAGTCAAATAAGAGTCTGGTGCCAACTTTTCTTGTGTCCTACGTAGAAGGCCCCTTAAAATAAACTGAGAACATAAAAGTAGAATATTTTGGGAGTTTGAGAGCAGAATCATAAGATTGTCTCACAAAAATTATGAAACACTGTATTCAAGGTGGCAAATAAAAAAGGCCTAAAGAAGAAAAAGACAATGATAAAGGAAAGTTTAAGCTACATATAGAAACATACAGAAACAGGTATGGACTGTGTTGCAGTAATTTAACAAATGTACATTTTTCATTCAGTGGGGAACTGCTCTCTTTCATATGTGTGTGTGTGTGTGTGTGTGTGTCAGTGAACGTGTGCATGGGCAATCACCTCATCATGCTCTTGTGTTCTTCATGCCACACTTGAATCCTCTCTTCCCACTGTTCCTTGTTGAGTTTGTGCTGATCCAGAACTCTGAGAACATGAGAGGCCTGAGTGTCAGAGAACCACGCCTGGAATGTCTCATGTGAACTGCCAGATTGAAATGGCAATAAAGCCTGTGTTACCTTTGAGGGAGCAGGTGTTCACCGCTCAAATAGCCCAGTTTGTGGACTTCCTTGTTGTAGTCGGCATATTTGGCCTGCACCGCATAGGAGGCCAGGAGGACTGCTGTTTCTGGAGGGCAGTAGATGTCATCATTCAAGATTCCCTCCTTCACCTGCAGGAAGAACAGCCGCTGTGTGGCATCCTGGATTAACTCCTCTGAGACATCCTCAGGGAAGAACTTGGCCCGGAACTTAAAGAGCAGTGGGCTTTCCTTCCTCACATCCTGGGCTGTTACCTAAAATAAGACGTGACACAGGTGATGAGGGGGTGGTTGGACTCGAGTTTAAAAAGGGGTAGTTCGATCTTGAAGAAGAAGGGCCAATGAGTGGCGTGTGTTGAATGCTGAGGAGCTCACCTTCTTATTGAGCTTCAGCCAAGTTGAGAAACCCTTTGTGTCCTGGTACTGGAGTCCAAAGTACCAAACCTCTCGCAGACCAATGGTTTTCACAACCTTAAGATAAAAACAGCAACGAAAATGAAATAAAACAAAATAAATAACTGGCACCTATTCTGGTAAAATTCCCTCATTTTATTCTGGTGCATCTCTGACTGTAAATGTATTAGTTTTAGATTTTAGTCAGACAAATCAACACAAGATATCACAGCAGGCTTTAAGAATCTGTCACTGGTTTCACATTAGAAACATGTTATGAGGCCATGGTTGTGGAAATAATCTGTGGCTGTCAATCTAGTTTACTTCACACACACAGTATTTTCTAGAAATAGGAGCACTGAAACCCACCAGTTATGTTAAAGCATGCACATAGTACTTACTTAAATAGCCATCATTTATGTTTAAGGCTAACTGAAGGGTTAAAAAAATACAAAGTCACTCACAAAAGCATAGGGTTAGCAACAATGCTGGTTAAAGGAGTTTCTCATACCTGGTCAAAGAGCTGCTTTCCTGTTGTATTGGGCTGGATGGCGAACTCCAGTTCAGCATCCATTGTGGTGACTCTTACACTAATCTGAGGAACAGAAGAAATTGGAGAAGAAAAAAAAAAACAAGACATTTTATTAATCTATGCAAACAAGGACATTACTCTGGATTAAATTAAAACATTACTTATGTCATTTTACTGAAGCCAGCATTTAATTTCTTGGTAATAGATAAAACTAGCCCTTGTGTTAAGAATGAATGAATGATAAATAAATATATAAATAAACTTTTAATTCACTTAAATGTCATTAAAAACCATAATAAACCCACGTAATGTGTGATCATCATGTAGAATCTATTAAATGTGCCCAAGCAATAAAGGTGCACACACAACCGTCAGTGCTGCCAGTCCACTTGGGCCTGCAAATAATATAACCAAACCCCTCATATCATATTTATTTTATTCCGACATTAGAAGAATTTACTAAAGTCCACATCTCGCGGTCATGACAAATGTGCCAATCTGGCTCTGTCTCAGTTAAGAACTTATCTACAGGAAGTAACCACATCCTCTGTGGTGGTCGGGCCCTGTGAGGCTTGACTGCTAAACACTGAGCTCTCATGAGAGATGTGCACATCCTGCCACGTATCAGACAACCTGTCTTATAGCAGGATTTAACCAGATCGGTTTGTAGACAGAACTTTAGCTTGATTTCCTTTTCAGGTATCACACTTTGCTATCTCGGGTTATTTAGCAATGGAGGCACTCCCTATTTAGATGACTTATTATATCCGTGTGTTACAGAGTAAGCGGTCAGAAGCTTTTAAATACATTTATTTAACCTTTCCCTTGAAAAAGGTTCCACAGAGGGGGGGTTATGTACTCAGTAAACCATGCAGGAATCTCTCATTTTCTCTGCCCTCTTAGAGAGGAGAGAGAAAAAAAATGTCTATTGGGAAATAACTGTGCAGGCAGAGGCCCACGCCTGCCCTGAACAACAATGGTATGCATTATTTCCTAGTTGCGGGGCTGATTAGAGTTGCGTTCTTTCCCATTCATGTCAGCAGAACCCCATTTACTGCTCAGGACACTTGCCCCTCTGTCACTTCCTGTCATCCCCAGCGGTTAAGAGCTGAAGAGAAACCTTTAATCTGGGCCTACACTGAACACCAACTCTGCTGCCTAGAATCATCTCGACATATCACTCTTTAAACTTACAGTTATGAACTTTAAATGGCCATTTTTATATATTTGTTCAGAGTTCAGTTCATGGCCACCCTGCTGGTGTCTAAGCAGTTTCATTTCCTGAGTCAAAATGGTTTATCTTGCATGAAAAAGGAACTACGCTTATACATTTTCTGCCTGGTTAGGGTGTGCCTCTCATGGCCAGAACTCAAAAACACTTAACACACTATTATTAGCACATGCTGAAAAACACCCTGTTCTGGCCCACGTGCCACATTTCCATGACTTTCTCTTAGCTTTTTTTTTTTTTTTTTTTTTTTTAATAAATCACACCAATGCAATTCTTCAGAAGTCCCAAACTCTTAAATTTTACATTTAGAAGCACATTTGTAACTGATTTTGTAACATGATTTGTTTATAATGCTACTGTATGTCATGTGAAGTTCCTTTTCCTTCACTGACTGAAACTTTGTGGTATTTTTAACATTTACATTTGCTTTATTCTCACTCACACAACTGTATATGCTACACAATTTCTATTATTTTCCAGATGAAAATGAAAGGTCTCGTGTCCTGACTCATCAAGTATCCAAGCCATGTTGGACTCACAATACAATACTGGCAAAAAACAGCTGTATTTAGAGCTGAAGGCTAGTTAATATCAGGATACACACATGCTAAGGGTGACAATGCCAATATTGTGATGTTTAGCAGGTGCAACATAAAGGACCAATCACAAAGTTTGATTGAGGCTGAATATTTTAGTTATCATGGATTTTTACAGCAACCTAAATTAGAAGTGGTATTAAATACTGAATGAAGACAGTGATCTAACACTATCACTTATTTTTCTACGTTCATCAAGCATCCTCTGTATATTCTTTTTTTTAAATTTTTTTTATTACTTTTGTGTATTTTAAATCAGATTTAGCAAACCTGTTACTGAAACCAACAGGCACAGATTACTGGCGTTCCAGCATTCAACTTTAGCTCTTACATTCCCACACAAGAGTTATCTCCATGTGCTACAATTCTTCCAATCCAAGTCAAGACAACAAAGGAGATAATGCTAAGTGGTTCCTGGAACAAGAAGGCACAGTTAGGCTCTTGACTAACTGTTCTTTAAGGCGAGCAAGCAGAGGGATTTTTTAGGAAGGTCCCTATCAGAGTGTACGATACGCCTGGCTTATGTTGCAAATTGAACGAGCAGCATGCATCAGAACATGCCATTCTTTGAACGTCTGTCCCACGAATAGCCACAGCAACTGCACACTGATAGAGTCATACAGCTGAGTCATGCCATCCATGAGAGTCACACAAGGTCAGCATCTAAAGTCAACAACTGCTCAACAAAGCATCCTCTTGGTTACCAAAGAAACTTTACTACTGACTTCTACCACAACCTGATTTGCAGTTTGGAGTATCTGAAAGACAAACTGAGGACGTCAGGGGCAACAAGAGTGCAACTCAGATTCCCATCCATTCAGGTGAAATGCACTTTTTTTAATCAAGCGTAAGAAACATTTTAGTTTATCAAAAGGCTAGAAACACTCAGATTTCCATCACATATGCTAACACCAACTGACCAATCACTGATTCTGAGCCAACAAAAGCCCTGGAAGTGGTTATATTATAATGTGAACAAGGATGTGAACAGTTCACGTTGTGTCGGGCTGAATATGAAGTGGTAAAATATGTGAAAATATTGTGACATCCACCTATCCTCTGTGATTTACAGCGTAACAACCTTTTTATGTTATTGTTCAAAGCCATTATTACAAAGCAAATCAGGAGAAAAAAAATAAAAAAATTGTGAGTAAGATTTAGCCCATTTTAATTTCCAAAAATGTAAGTATTTTTAGGGTCTCTTCTACCTCAATGTTTTCTGCACTCAGAGTTGGGGCTCAAAAGGTCACAATGTCTTATTTTCTGGTTATTCTCCATTTACTGTGTGTTTATGGGTGTTAGCATTAAACTGAAGAAACTCAAACTGAGTCACGGGAAGAGGCGGGTGGAAAGTAGGATCAAGTTTCTTATTTCTAAGCAGGGGAGAGTGCAAACAAACACACACACACACAAATTTGGGTCTTTTAGAATGGTTTCCCACGATCACTGCTTGTTTGATTCTTAAAATGTCGGTGCAAGCATATTGAAATGAGAGTTTTGCTGCTTCATCATCTTGTGAATTTGCTGACTGACACCTATCGGAGCCAATTACAGAACTTACTGTCTGCTCGCAAATATGCCCCATATTAATTAAGCCAACGTATCAAGTGATTACAGTATGTTTTATCCATACTTGCTTTATGTGCCAAGTATTCTTTGGTACATTGTTAGAGCCATGTAGACCTGCAGAGATTAGGCAGTAACAAGGAGGTGCTAATACTTGGTAACTGCAGTATACATTTTCCTAATACAGCTTTTCATATGACTAATGTGATTTCCTGCAAGTTGCCTATTCAAGCATACAGTGGAACAACTTTGCTATCTGTTCAACTTGTGCGGAATTACGATTTGTGCTCGTTAGAGTAGATTCAAATGAGCTGCTTTATTAGCAAGTCAGCAGGGTCTAAAATAAACTAACTCATACTTGTCAGCTGGGGCAAGGTTAACAGAATAATCAGTGTAAGATCAAACTGGTCTAGTGAGAAACAATGCTAGCTCATAATAGCAGATACAGTACTCAGGATGTAAAAACAGAACACTACATGACCAGCAACAAAGTACTTACATTCAGATCTTTGCTTTCGCCACAGCTTTCAAAGAGAAAACTTTAAAAAGTGAAGTTTTGACTGCAGTTTGTCCACCAGCACTACCTCTACTGTTAATCTGCTCTGCTATGTGCACCACAGACCCATTTAATCTCCTGCTACTTGCATACTTCCAGGTTTTTCCATTTGGCACGTCTCCATAGACACGCTTGTTAAAAAATGTGATCCTTCTAAGGAGAAACGAGATTTGTCATGATTTCTACAATTTGGGATAAAATGGTAAGTTATGCTCAAGTTTTGTGTGATAACAGTAGCCTGTTTGTGTTTCTGGATGAAAAGGAGTTGATATGAAAAACTCAAAGACTGTACCAACGCTGAAATGGTTCTATTGTTCAAACACTAGGGAGGAAAGTAAGAGAGCAGATTGTGATGGGGTTACGGGAGTGGGAAAATCCTTTGTTCTGTAACAACATGGGGCAATACTCTAGCAATAATACTGATGATTATTTTGTGTTTTAGAAAATACGGCCTATTTAAAATGTGATTTTGAGTTAGTGCTACCTCCTTGATGAAGCAGATAAAAGGCTGCAATTACATGTAACAGCAGCACATAAACAATTTCAATATAATAATAAAGCTGCACTAGGAAGTGAAAAACACTGTAAAGGCTAATAACAACAGGCATGCAGAAAACTCCTGTACTTGTTGCACTGCTGTAGCACAATCTAAAGTGGGGCATGGTATCTGAAGACCACGCGGAGGAAAGCTGGGAGGAGAACAGCCAGACTGTGATGTGAAAGTCCATATAAGGCTGCAGGCGAGGAAATTACCAGAAAGGAACTGATGTAAGTACAGAAAGCTTGAGTCATTACACGACTTCCTAGGGAAACTGAAGCACTGCCAAAAGGAGTTCAGCAAAGGCTGAGTTTCTCAATAATTATTGCTTTTGTGAGACATTAAACTTTTTAAATGTAACTTAAACACTGGAAAAATTAAATGTTTGAAAAACTAGGTTAACAAAACAGGTAATGGAAAAACTTTTTTTCCCCCCTCTCTTTAAAAGGATCCATGAATCTTCCTCCCTGAGGCAGCTTGGTGGGGAAATTACTTTCTGAATACAGAGTCAGTTTGGAGCATTTGCTGAATCGGTTTATCTAACTTCCTTCTTTAACACTTCTTGTCTGTTGCATCTTTGCAATGGCACCGCAAGCTTAAGAGAAAGGAAATGAAATGAACAGTGTCACAGGTCTGAGACTGAACAACCTATGTCAGGTGCAGTAACTGCTACTCAGTGATTATATTTTTGGCATTACCAGTGTGTAACATGCTGTTCAATAATGAATATTCATTCCAGTGATCCACTGTTTATAGAGAAAATTTTGCTGCTTCCTCCTGTCCACAACTAGTTTCCTCTTTTCTCTTAATGACATCCACACTCTGCAGCACAGCATGTCCACCTCGGTGCAATTGAACTGACAGTAACTGCCAAACAGCTGCATTTGAGGTGTTTCAGGTTCCCATCTATAACTGCAGAACCAGCTACTTTAAACACTGCTTTGGTTTTGCTGAGGTTAACAACATGCCAGCTGCACTCTGCATACAGAGACTGATACTTAGCGATGGACTAAAATGCACGGCAAGTAAATTGTTCATTACAGGAAACAATTTCAGTGTGTGTCTCTGTAGTAGTCCTTCTTGTTGAGCTCCAATGTCTACAAACACCACTTGACTTCTATGATTCGTATCAGTAATGCTCATATGTATTTTGAGCTTTTGGAGGACTGTTTATTTTTCCTTTAGAAAAGTGCAGGAAAAAAAAAAAAAAAGCACAAATGTCCCTTTTTTTGCTAATATACAATTTAAATTCATTAGTTATTTACTGACTCAATAGAAATATTATTTCTCCTCAGAATGAGACTTTTGGAGGTGAAAACATAAATCATCAAAACTGGTTCAAATTACTACAGTAAAGGCAATATTGTGTTACCTTATTTGACCAAAATCCCATGCATTTTTCTTGTATTTCTGACCATCTGATAAATAAAAGTGTGTAGCTGTGGCTCAGGATATAGAGCAGGTCATCTACTAATCAGAAGGTTGGTGGTTCAAATCCTAGCTGCTCCAGTCAGCATGACAAAGTATCCCCAGGAAAGATACTGAACCCCAAGTTGCTCGCGATGCACTCGTCCAAGTATGAATATGTGTGAATATTAGATAGAAAGCACTTTGAAATAGAAAACAGTGCATGTGAATGGGTAAATGCAAACGTGTTGTATAAAGAACTTTGAGTGCTCAGCTAGAGTAGAAAAGAGCTATATAAGAATGAATCCATTTACCATTATACTTTAAGTAAATATTATTTTAAAAAGTTCAAAGAAACAGCACAATACAGGTGATTTTCTTTAGCTGTGGCTAAAACTTCTCAATATGGTGCCAAAAAGGCCTCTGTGTAGGAAAACCAACCCTGTACTTAACAAAATGCTGATATTAGAGGAATTCCTTTCAGAAGGAAGAGGGCAGTGAAGGCTTTTTAAGCACACATTGAAAATGCCAGGATGCTTGACATTTTTCTCTGGTTGACATCTTGGAAAAATATCAAGGAAGTACAAGCAGAAACAATACAGCAGGAAAAAAGCAGGTACAAGACTTAGAGGCATTTCCATTTTATTTATTTGTTCTTTGTAATATAGAAAGGTTCCATATGTAGTGGCTAAAAACTGACCTAGTCCAATCTGTAAAATAATAGCTTATTTTAAGAGAAATCTGACACATAATCTGTTAGATGCGGATGATACTAATTTTCTGCACTGTGAAATCTAAATGTAGGCTATGCAGATCACCTTCTCATTTGTCATGTATGAATCTTTTAGTAGCATAATGTTCCTTTTACATGCAGACTGTGCATTTGGGTATCTGACAACAAGCTGAAGATAAGAAGAATGACTGCACACAGCTTCTGCTATCTTCTTCATTCACAAACCACTCCACTGAGCTTAAACTCAACATGCCTTTACCTGGACCAAGCAGAAGCGATGGGTTTGAAACCACATTCAGTGCTTTTGTCCACTGACTAAGGCATCCACGGGAATATTGGGCTGTGCCTTTTACAATGCTGTTTGTGTGGTCCCTCTTCTTTTCTTTGTTCAGAGCTCCCCCCAGTACCAGCACAAATCTGTGGGTGCTCCTTCATTTCAGGAGCATTTATTTTCTTTTTCTAATCTTGGCCACATGGCATAAAAAGCTCTTTTTATGTCTCCTCTTTTTCCTCATCCCGGTTGTAGATTTGCCTCCATTTGCTCCTGGTTTGGCCAGCACAGCTGGCCTGAATGACAGTTCAAATCCCTCCTTGTTAGAGCTGACTGAGACGGAGGCCTTAGGAGGACTAGCTTGCTGCTAGTGCAGGATACACTTCCGCTAAATAGCTGTTTTAAAAGTGTGATTTCAGCCTTTATATGCAAGTCTAGAGCACCGCAGTAACACGCAGCCTCCATCCTGAATGAATGATTTGATTTAAGGCGCTAATTTTAGTGGATACACCGGCGGGAGCGCGCACGAGCACACACTTAACGGAAAGTACCACAATAGCCCTAGTCGGATGAGTTTGAAGTAAAAAGCCCAACCCTAACCCATCAGAGGTACACTTTAATTTACCTTACTGTGATTACTGAATAGCGGCGTTAAACACCCAGACCCAGTTCAAATTTCGTATTGAAAAAAAGAGAGACAGAAAAGATATAGCAGCTTCCGACATAATACCATAAATGTACTTTTCAGTCTTACCGTTTTCGGCATTTTGTCTTTCTTTGACGTCCGGCTCAGGCTTTGTGTGAAGTTATTAAATAAGAAGAGCAGTTAACGAAACCGGGAGAAAACTTTTTCCCATCAGAACAACGGCGCCAACCAAACGCCTTCCCGTCTCGAGGGAACAAAACCTTACTTTTCTTTTTTTTTTCTGCTTGACTACGAAGAGCTATTTTAAACCCTACGCGCGCGGGGGTTGTTTTTCCTTTGTTTCGCCTTAAAGTAAAATGGACTCGAGATTTCCTGCTAACGGTACCCCTGCCTGCAAACCACACCCAAGTGCCGGCCGATGACAGGACAGCAGACTGAAAGGCTCAGACTCCGCCTGCAGCAGTCGCATCATCATATCTGCAGTTCGCCGTCTCAGCTCTACGCCACAAAGTTTCCCCAGCACTCTCACTTTCAGCAGACAGGACACATTAAATACCATTATGTTTGATTGTTTCTACAAATATTGAGATACTTTGAGAATATACAGAAATTGTCAGCGAAAATAGGCTATATCACGAAAATATCTAAAGCAGACCTGTCATGATCCGCAGTATCTTCGTCATCTGTTATTCAACATTTTAAACCAGAGGTCAAAAAAGTAACTTAAAGGGCCAAACTGTCATATTTTTTACATTAAATCGCGGACCGGAAGTAGGGGGCGGGGCCGGATGCGGACCGCGAGTTTGAGACCCCTGGTCAACACTCCTAATAATTTCCCCAAAAATCATCGTGTTAATGATACATAATATAATTCACAGACTAGACAAATAAAAAGGCTTCTTTTCAATTATTATTGACTTCAACTGTTTTGGTAGTTTTGCCAGTCACACACACAAATTATTGTACATTATGTAAGTACCATGGCAATTTCAGATGTTAGTGTGTTGCTACTTATATACAACCAAAATACAGTGTGGTCATCTACATTTACCTTTCCATTTATTTCAGAGAAGTCCTACTAGCGAGTCTTGCATCTTGGCAGCCATGTTGAAATGCCCTCAGGCATGTGTCTATCCATCCATCCATCCATTTTCTATCACTTATCCACATTCAGGTCATGAGGACAACAGCATAAGCAGAGAAACCCAGTCACTGAGGCATTCCCATGCCAGTCGAGAGATATAATATAAGAGGAGGTGCCCAGGAGGGCTGGTCAAGCGTTCGAGAACCAGGATGAAAACCGCATTGTTTCCCTTGAATCTGAGGTTCAATTAACGGACAGACTCCTTTCCAGCACCCTGACATAGACCTTCCTGGGGAGGCTGAGGAGGGTGATCCCCCAATAGTTGAAGCACACCCTCGAAACCCCCTTCTTAAATGTAGGAATCACCACCTCAGTCTGCAAATCCAGTGACACCACCCCAGCTCTCCATGCGATGTCAACGAAGACAGCCCTATAGCATCCAGAGCCTTCAGGAACTCAGGGCAAATCTTGTCCACCCCAGGAGCCCTGCCACCAAGGAGTTTAACCACCTCAGTGACCTCACACCCAGTGATGTGCGAGTTGTCTCCCTCATCCCCAGATTCTGCTTCTTCTACAGAAGATGTGTCTTGTGGGATTAAGGAGGTCCCAGAAGTATTCCTTCCACTACTCAACTATAGCCTCAGTTGAAGTCAGCAGCGCCCTACCCCCATTATACACCGTGTGAGTAGAGCACCGCTTTCCCTTCCTTAGTTGCCTGATGATTTGCCAGAATTGCTCCAAGGCAGTCCAAAAGTTCCATGGCCTCACTGAACTCCTCCCACACCCAAGTTTTTGCTTCAGCCACCATCCAAGCCTCATTTCACTTGCCCTGCAAGTACTTGTCAGCTGCCTCTGGAATCCCACAGGCTAACCAAGCCTGATAGGACTCCTTCAGCTTGATGGCTCCCTTCATCTCCAGTGAGCATCTAGTTCAGGGATTACCACCACGACAGGCACCAAAGACCTTGCAGCCAAAGCTCTGTGCAGCAGCCTCAGCAGTGGAGGTGCAGAACATGATCCATTCAGACTCAATGTCTTAAGCCTCCCTCAGAATGTTGTTGAATGTTGTTGCCTCTGCCAGGCATTCCCAGCATACTTTCACTATGCATTTAGGTGCACCAGGTCTGTCCAGCATCTTCCCCTGCCACCTGATCCAACTCACCACCAGGTGGTGATCAGTTGACAGCCCAGCTCCTCTCTTCACCTGAGTGCCCAGAACATACAGCCACAGATCTGATGATATGATTACAAAATCGATCATCAACTGGCAACCTAGGGTGTCCCAGTGCCACGTGCACTTATGGACATCCCTGTGTTCGAATATAGTGTTCGTTATGGAGAAATGGTTTGCAGACACATCCAATAATAGAACACAGCAGATCAGGCAGGCCTTTCCTCCCAGTCACGCCCTTCCAGGGCTAACTGTCGTTGCCCACATGAGCATTGAAGTCTCCCAGTAGGACCATGGAGGCACCAAATGGAGCACCCTCAAGCACTCCGCCCAGCAACTCCAAGAAGGCTGAGTACTCTGAACTGTCACTTGGTGCATAAGCACAAACAACAGTCAGGACCCATTCCCTGGCTCAAAGGCACAGGGAAATGACCCTCTTGTCGGCTGGTGAAAATGCCGTCATACAGGCACCAAGCGGGGGGATAGAAGGATACCCACCCCAGCCTGCCAATTTGAAACCCCAGAGTCCAACCCCTCTCCAGGACTGGTCCTGGGCCCATATCTCCTCTTTGGGCTATGTCCAGCTAAGGTCTAGCCACCAGGTGCTCTCCCTCGACCTCCCTCCCCAGGTCTGGCTCCAAGTTGGGGTCCTGGTAACTCTATCCCGGGCAGGGTAAACTGTTCCCTTGTTGCATCTGCCAGTAGGGTTGTTGGAATCACTTTTTGTCTGGCCACTCACCCAGGACCAATTTGTACTGGGAGACCATACCAGGGGGCAAAAGCCCCCAGACAACATAGCCCCTGGGATCACTGGGGCACGCAAACTCCTCCACCACAATAAGGTGGCGATTTACTGAGGCACCCCAGGTGCTTATTTGGATAGCTAATTTAAGGCATTACTAGAATTTACTTAAAGTTCGGTGATCACTGGGACATATTTGGGTGATACAGTGTTAAAGGGGTTAGCACTGTTTCACAGTAGG
The DNA here is from genome assembly GCF_007364275.1 of Archocentrus centrarchus. NCBI lineage: Eukaryota > Metazoa > Chordata > Actinopteri > Cichliformes > Cichlidae > Archocentrus > Archocentrus centrarchus. The sequence continues at coordinate 27,994,910 of NC_044359.1, forward strand.
AAGGTTCTGGTTTCGAATGTGTGGCAGGCTGGAGCCTTTTTAAGTGGAGTTTGCATGTTTTCCAGCCATTCATGTTATAATAACTGGTAATTCAAAACTGGCTGTAGGAGCAGATGTGAGTGCAAACAATCATCTGTCTCTGTTATCCCTGTTAAGGATTGGCACCTGCCCAAGCTAGGAGTTTAGGCTCCAGCCCCCCCTCAACCCTAGTTGGACAAGTGGTTGGCAAGTAGTTGATGGATGGCATACTTACAAAGAAATTTGTACAGTTGGGTTATCATAGGATAAATATGACATACAGTACTGTGCAAAAGTCTTGATCCACCAATCATTTCTTTATATTTTGCTTCCAAGGGCCACCAGACCTTGTAGTTTTTAAAGCAACAGTTCTTTCTGAAGGTCTTTCAAAATTTTTCTTTGGATGTTCCTTGTACCTGACCATTTTCAGAGGACTGTTTTTAATTTGTTAAGCCACTGATCTATGAATTGGTCCAGCAAAAGAAAAGTATCTAACTAATGGGATTAACTAGGGTTGTGTCTACACATAACAGACAACTTAGTAAAAAAAAAAAAATTATTGTATCTTGAGGCACTTTGTAATAGCCTGTCACAATAAGACATAATTTGTTCTTTTTTGTTAAATCTATGAAAAATGCCAAAGATAACACAGTCTGACAGACAAACAATAATATGTTTACACCAGCAAGGTGATTCCCAAAGAGCTAATAGCTGAAATTGCACCACTGGCTGAAATACAGCCCCAAGTCATGACAGAGCCTCTGCTGTGTTTTATAGAACGGTGTAGACACTCACTGTTGTATCTCTCTCCTGACCTTTTCTGTACATATTGGAAATAATTTGAAACCAAACCTCAAAACTTGCCGCATTGCCACTGATTTTCAGTCGAGTTCTTGTGTAATTTGGCATACCTCAGCCTTTTTTCTCCCCATTTCCCTTCCTTAAGAATGGCTTCTTGACAATCACCCTTCCACTGAGACCATTTCTGATGAGGCTTCAGTGAACAGCAGATGGATTAGCAAAGGGCTAGATGCATCTCTCAGATCCTGTTTCAGGTCTTTGCTGGAGTTTTTCTTATTTCATAAGGACATGACTTTTAGATACTGCTTATCTGCTAAAGATAGCTTTTAGGCCTGTCACTTCTTCTTTTTTAAGGACAAACTATATACCATACAATGTGAAAATGAGTGAAAAAGCAGACAATGTCGAAAGAAAAACTCTGAAAGACCTTGGGAATGCCTGGAGAATTATTGCTCAAGATCACTTTTAAAAAATAACAAAAAAGTCTGAATCCTTGGGAGCAAAATATAAAGAATTGAGGTGTAGCTCAAGACTTTTGCACAGTAATGTATAAAGGCTATGTACAGTAACAAAATAGAAAAGAACAGTATAATGCAATGAAGTTGAGACAATCAGGGTTAGCAGGGTGATAATAAAATGTTGGAAATCATTCAAACACTACTTCATAAACTTGAAGGTAAGATATTAATGTGATCAGGGCACTGGCAGTGGTTATCAAACTGTTGTGAGCACTCATGTCTTCAGGGATAATTTGCTCCATCTCATCTCCACTGCCATCAAGACAGAAATGCTTGTACAAAGGGTGGCCTCGGGTCATTCAAAACAACTTTATGTTCTCTTGCTCTTTCAGGGGATCAGCTGGCCTGAAGTGTGACTAAATATTACACTATAACAGACAATGCAGCGTGCGGTATGGTGAGAAACAAACTCTAAGGCCCCTTCTTTCAGTATGCATCACATAGAGCGCATGAATCACCTTTTCTCAGTGCAGTAAACCAACACCGTCAACCTTAAAAGACTTTATTTCAGTGTTGCGCTGTTCAGTGGTCTATAGCTAGCATCTGCAGCACCAGTTTCTACATGCTCTGGATGAAACTTCCCAGCCTAGATTGAGAATTTGTGGTCAACAATGTCAAGAGCTGGCTGCGCCCCCCCCGGCATCTTTGCAAGTCATCAAATAAGCACAGGTTCCCACTTCAAGACGCCTTCTTACATTTACATTAAGATGTGTTAACCGTTGTTCACGTCTCTGCTCCAAGTTTCTTGTTTTGATGTATCATGGCTTCTTATATTGCAAATTTAAATCAAATTACATGCAAAAGTAAAATGTTGCACATGTGCACGATGTGTAGAGGGAATAACAGCATTCAAGCTTTACATACGCTTTAAAAGTAAAAAGGAAAACATTAATGACTAGACAGAGGAATCCTTTGAGGCTGACTGGTGCTTAAATAGTCTCAGTGAGAACACAGCACAGAGATGTCACTGAGTTTGTATGTTGACTCATCTCTGATGTTGGTGGATGACCACCCACAATCTCACTGAATGAGCTGCATGCTGCTTTCAAATCAGAGGCAAGATGGTTTCGAGACCACACGTGTACAACTGTCACAATCTGGCAGACAAGAGGAGGTTGGACACATCCTAGAAACAATCTTCCTGTTTAAAATCTGTTTCTGAACATAACATTTCATTCTGCAAGGAATGCACTTCTTTCATTAATTAATCCAAATAAGTTTCCAATCACTTAAAATGGATTTTATTTCAAGGGAATAAAAAAGCCACACAGTATTTAAAAAGGCAGTGCTCTTGCAGTATAGAAATGCAAGAATGAACCTTAAGTTTATGCACCTTTTCAATATGCTTTTATAGCTGATATTAATACTGAGGAGTCCTGCTAAATACACATTTAATCCTTACTTAAAGTGGTGCTAACACATATAACAGAGGCCTCTTTTTCACCTTAATTATACAAATTGTAGTATTTGACAGTGTTACTTAAAGAGGCCTTTTCTGTTTGTAAGATGCTTTCATAATGAAAGTCTGCACTTGTGTCAGTGACACATGCCTTTAGCTATTACACCACTCCACCAGCAGATAGTGTGCATGTGCTGTGAAACCTGTTGCACATCCACAGCTGCTGTATATAACCAGAGTGGTTTAAGGTATCAGTCTGCAGCATCATTTTACAGAAGTACAAACTGATTTTTAAAAAAATGATAATTTCAAGGAATATTTAGCCAAAAATTACACAAAAATAAATGGTAAAGGGAAGATGTATGGTGATTTTGGTAAACATCTTCTAGAGATGAAGTAGGAGTATTTGCTACTTTCGAACATGACTTTATCATACCATGATCAAACATTCAAACCAAAAATAAAATGACATTCTTTGACTCTATTATAGAATATTTAAAGTTTCCATAAAGCAGTGTCTAAAATCTAGAATGAACCCTTCCACCATTATCCTGTAGTGAAACAGGTGGTACAGAAAATGCTTATACCTCAGGAACAGTCCTCCTGGAGGATGGGGGTGGGTATGAAACATTTTGGTTACTGAGCATACAGGGGATTTTGGAAAAGGAAATAATTTCAGACCTTTCCTTCTTTCATGAAAAAAAATCTTTGAACACAGTTGTTTCTATAATCACCTCATTAAACAGAGACAAAACACAGTTTGAACAGAATTCTGCTTTATTATGGAGAGAAACACAGTTTGTCATTAAGACTTACATTTTGTTTGAGCCCACAGACCCAAATAGTCTATTTTTGTATATATTAGTCTATAAAAGCAATGCTTTCTAGTCAGTGAGAATTACAATACTGCAGATCATCACAACACAAAAACTTGTTTTATATTTCCCTTTTTCACATTGCTGACACAATGGTCTACTCAAAGGTGAGACCTACACATACTTCAGAAAAGTGACCACTGCATTTCTCAGTATTAGAAAACAACCAAGTCTGTGATTTAAAATGTTTGTGTGTCTTAACCTGAGTATTACACTGTATACTGTATATGTACAGTCCTGTTTAAATGCGTGTGCTTCTTAGTTGTGACATTTTGTACGCCAGCATTCCGTATGCACAAACGCACAAACTACAAGACATCAAGGGACTACAACTGAACCAATAATCATGACAGGCATGAGAAGTGTACACATCAAAAATCACTTTGGTCTTGATTTCAGCAAACAACAGATTCTGATAGAATACCGACAATATCTGCATTAACGTGTTGAAAATGGTGCTAATCTAATGCAAACTGGCCTCAGATAACAACATTAATAAATTACAATTGGTGAAGAATTCAGTACTCAAAGAATCCACAATTCAACACACTTCTGCTTTGTTAACATAGAGGGTTAGTCATTAAATCAACGGCCAAACATTCCAAGAAATTCCAGTTTTAAAAAGCATCTGTAGCTTTCAAGACCAAGGAACATCAAACACAAATCTGAGTACAAACTGGCACTCACTTTATTACAGTCAGTATGATACTGCAGTCTTGGTCTTGCCAATTGTGCGGCTGGTATGTGGTGACATCATTTGGCACCCAGGCATCGGCCAATGACAGACTGCAAATTCTGTATCATGCCTTTAATCATCTTTAACTGCCAGGCTGGGCACTGATTTGCGTTTGTTGCCGAGCTACCCTTAGCTTACAGTGTGTGAAAAAGAAATCCTTTGTCCTCAGAAATATGAATACATTGCATGACAACCCATGTGCTGAATCACAAGATTTTTTTTTAAATTTTATTTCATTTTATTTATTTTTTTTAGACAAAGCCAACCAAGAATAACTTTGGCATGTTTTATTCAGCAAAATATATCCAAAAATATTGAAATTCCCATTTAAATAGCATAAAGAAGACATGTCGGATCAGAGGAAATAGATGCACATGTTACAACACAAAAATTGTTTTAACAACTGAAATAACTGTCACATTTACAGATTTTTTATATTATATTATATATATATATATATATATATATATATATATATATATATATATATATATATTTGTGTGTGTGTGTGTGTGTGTGTGTGTGTGTGTGTGTGTGTATAAAAGTATTTGCCCCTCCCTGATTTTTTTTTTTGTGTGTATTTGTCACACTTTCATGTTTCAGATCATCAAATACGTTTTAATATTAAATAAAGATAACCTGAATAAATACAAAATGCAGTTTTTCATTTATTAGGGGGAAAAAGCTAATCAAACCTACCTGGCCCTGTGTGAATAAGTAACTGCACCCCTAGTAAAACATGAAGCAAATGTGATTAACCACAGATTTTTGTAAAGCTGAGTTCAGTTTCACTATCCACACCCAGGCCTGGTTACTGCCAGACCTGCTGAATCAAAGAAATCACTTAAATAGAACCTGTCTGACAAAGTGAAGCAGGCTAAAAGATGTGAAAAAGCAGCACATCATGCCATGATTCAATTCAATTCAATTTTATTTATATAGCGCCAAATCACAACAAAGTCACCTCAAGGTGATCTAAAGAAACAGCTGAGAAACAAAGTCACTGACATCTGTCAGTCTGAAAGGGTTGCAAAGCCATTTCTAAGGTTTTGAGACTCCAGAGAACCACACTGAGATCCATTATCCACAAATGGAGAAAACATGGAACAGTGGTGAACCTTCCCAGGAGCGGCTGGCCTACCAAAATTACTCCAAGAGCTTATTGATGACTCATCCAGGAGGTTACAAAAGAACCCAGAACAACATCTAAAGGACTGCAGACCTCACTTGTCTCAATCCAGAGATCATGATTCAAGAAGAAGACTAAGAAAGACTAGACAAAAAAATGGCATCTGTGGAGATCTCCAAGGAAAAAAAACAAAACAAAACAATGCTGACCAAGAAGAACACAAAAGTTTGTCTTACAAGCTCAAGCAGACTTGAATTATGCAACAGGACAATGATCCAAAGCACATCAGCAAGTCCACCTCTCAATGGCTCAAAAAAAACCAAAACAAACAAACAAAAAACAAATGGAAGGTTTTGGAGCGGCCTAATCAAAGTCTGGACTTAAATCAGATTGAGATGTTCTGACATGATGTAAAACAGGATGATCACGCACAGAAAAAAAAAAAAAAAACTCTGAATTTAAACACTTCTGCAAAGCAGAGTGGGAAAAAATTCCTCCACCATGAAGTGAAAGATTGAAACACTGTCAGTTATCACAAACACTTGATTACAGTTCTTACTGCCAAGGGTGGCACAAGCAGTTATTAGGTTCAGGGGGCAATTACTTTTTGACATAAGATAAAGACATCAGGAAGGGGCAAATACTTTTTTTCACGGCATATTTCATATATATATATATATATATGAATGACAGACACTATGTACAGAGAGGACATGATGCTTACTGCTGTACACAGGGTATCTGTGCACGTTTAGGTAGCACATAAATGTCCCTGTAAATTAATTACTGTACCCAGTGAGAATAAGTACATACCAGTGGGCTACTCCCAGTGACACACAGTGTCACAAACATTATGGCATTGATTTTTTTTCCCCCCTTTATTTAAATAAAACTATTTTCATATTATACATTTCATAATTTGTTACATTCAAGGTATAGATACAATTTGTATCAACAAGCAAAAGTCAATTCTAGACATTTGTGACTTAGCTGTTTGCGGCACTTAGAAAGGAAGGGAGAGGACTAAAAACCACCATTTTGGCCTTTTAACATTTAGCCAAAGCAGTAAAATACAAACCAAAAACTGGATTGGTATATTGAAAGTAACTAGCAGAAATAGTGAGGCTTTTGTTTGTATCCTGGAAATAGTCCATTGCTGAACAAAAACTGTCCTTTTGGAAGCTTTCTTAGAAATGACAAAATTTCCAAATATAATACAAAACCTAACAAACCCAGACCATTTGCATTTATGTTGTGGCCTATATTCCAGTTACTAAGTTAAGTATATATACTTTGAATTCATGAGCAATGGACATCAGTAATGTTAAATATTCTTAAGTGAAAAAGTTAAAACACTACTAATCTCAATTCAGTGCTACAATCAGCAGCAAAGCAGATGTTTTTTTGTTTGTGTTTTTTAAATTTAGTGCTGTTTCTTGTAGCATACAGCACTTCAGTGTTTTTGTGACAGTTTTTGGAGCATAGGACAATTCAGTTACTTCAAAGGGAAAGGATGGCACGCAAACTTTTAGCCAAATGCCAGAAACAACCTTGACAGCAGCCTTGCAATCTGATTGTTTCACATGAAGAAACATTTAGGCAGTTTGTTTCACCTTCTCATGAACAGACAACTGGCCTAAGGTGGCCTCGTCTTTTTTCATGAAAAAACAAAGTCAGCAAAGCCCAAAATTCATTTTGGGCAAAACACATTCAACATTTTTTTTCTCTGTATGTCTATATATATATATATATATAACGGTTCTACCTAAACATTACAAAGAGATATATATATATATATATATATATATATATATATATATATATATATATATTTGTTTAAAAGCACCACCAAGGAGACAAGGTCAGGCTCACACAATTAGCCCTGTTAAAGAGTAATACCACTCAGTTTAGAAATCAACACGTTCCTGGAATAAATGACAGACATTTCTGTGATGCCATTTAAAAATAGTGTGATGCAGCTTCATTTACTAATATGGGAGCTAAATATTAATTTCTACTGTTTTGAATCATTTATTAACATAATGAAGCACCTGAACAATAAACTGTCCTCCAATGCATTTTTGTTATTTGACTCTTAATTAAATCTTTTACAAATTAGCCTTTAAACACTTAATAACAGGCCTATGGGTTACCATTCCTGAACCCTGAAAATAAGCGGCATTTCCCTTTAAATGCGCTAGGAGCATGGTTCTGCTATATGCGTTGGCTTTACATGGTACAACCTGGTGCATGGTGCAACTGTAGTGATTGATGCAGCACTTTAAACTACAGGAAAAACAAAACCAAGCAATCTTTAAAATGAAGGGTGTTAATCTTTATGGGTGACTTTTTTACATAATATGTTTGAAATTACTTCAAGTAATAGGTTTGACTTGATAGCTTGGGGGCTATTTCAAACTTAGTATCTAGCATTTTTAGGCTTGATAAAGGGAAAAAATTCAAGGCCTGGTTCAACACTTGCCAGTGAGCATCATTTTTAAAATCAGGAAAACAACTCCTTTTAGTTCTTTTAAATATTCCCATGTTTGAATTTGGCTTCATAGACACCCTTATGGATAACCAACATCACTTTTGAAGTTGCACCACATAAATCCAGGCTGTTAGCTCACCGTTCTAATGCTCAAGGTGCATATAGAGGATATTCACAGAAAGTACAAAGTTTTGTCATCTTCATGTTTCAACTATAAATAACTAACTTTAAGATACTACATGTTACATGTAGGATTTTCACAAATATATAGAACCACTAGATCAGAGTACACTTTTGCCATCAACCCCCGGTTTTGGCAGGAAAGACTTAAAATTCGAAAACAGAAAGCATCCTGAGAGCAGTGTGCTGCAAGGCACAGCCAAATCTATCCACAATCCTTAGAAACCGGCTGCATGCATGTGTATTGAACATCTGTATATTAGCAGTCCAGCCTCCTATTTAAAAAAAAAACAAAAAAAAAACAAACAAAAAAAAAACATACATACAGGAAATTTCATCTTCGACATGCTTTCAAACATTCACATAAACTTATTTTAATTTTTTTTTTTTATTAAACCTAATACTCTACAAGATATCACAATATTTATCTCACTACCAGGCCTAACTGTTAAAGCCAGATTCTCACATTTGTCTGATAAATAACATCAGGCAAATGTTCAGGGTGTTTCAGAATTCCTGGTGCAAACATCAACTGTGATAGTAAAAACTGCTTCCATCTCAAATAGTACATTCCAATAGTACTTCCAATGTCCCGCATTAAGTCACATCACAGCCAGGAGCAATGAATTCTCAGTCTTACCACATTTACATGCACAGAAAGTTGGAAGTCAAGTTAAGGCATGAGACTGGACAAGTCCAAAAAAATAAATAAATAAAAAAAAATCCCTTCTTCAGTTTCAATCAAATTTACCATATTTGAAGTGCATGTATGTTCTATAAGGAATTATTTCTTACATGAGCAACTGAAGTAACTGTAATGTAAGAGGATGTGCTCTATTATAGGGGAGCATGTTTTACTGCATGCATACTTCTATCTATCAACTTCCATAATGTTAGAAACACACTTGTTCTGTTTAATACACTAAACCATTTCACTGAATAAGAAAATCCACAGATTTGTTCATCACACACTGGACTGGACTTTGGATGTAATAACTTTAGATGCAACAATCTTGGATTTTTGCTAAATAACTGCCACAGTGATACCACCTTCCCTGTCTGAGGTGTGTCATGCACGTTAGCACTTGATGACTTAAAGTGAAGGAAACAGTTTTCTCTTGTTTACGGTTTAAGAATCAGGTAATTGACTAAAGCTCAAATGATCGCACTATCCAGGTGCATGTAAAAGTAGTCAGACAATAAATTAACCTGCACCTGAAAACAAACTGCTCCAGTGGCAACTTGAACAAGTCCAATAGAACTACTGAGTGAAACAAAGATACTTTGAATACTTTACACTGAAAAGGATTAGCACAACAGATTTGACAAATATATAAAGAGGAAAATCCTGGATGTAGCATCCAATAAAATCAGACAGCTAACTATACAGTACACTATTGGAAATTATCCAAACACAGATGTTATTTTGTACTATAATCCAATTGATCCAGTGAACTAAAATGTAAAATTATTTAGAATACTGACACTATATAAATTTTTTTTTTGGCATTATTTAGCAGCTTATAAATGACTTTGAAATAATGGCTTTTGTGTGATCATATGTACATAAATATGTGCACATATATACAAGTCAAATCACTTTTTTTTGGCTTGTTTTGTGCACTTTCAAATTCTACCAAAATAGTAGCTTTGCTAAGTGAGGCTGAGAAAATATATCTCTTTATATATTGAGATAGTGCTTTACATTTGAAATTACGAGGCTTCAGTGACAAAGACTTTCACCGAAACCGATCGGACAATGACTAAAGTGTGAGGTCATTCAGATATAAGGCCATAAAACATCATAGTTCATGCTGTGAGGTATATACCTCCCTCCCTCTTACTCATCTTCAAAATATATACACCCCCGTGGAAAAAAAAAAAAAAAAAAAAAAAAAATTATATATATATATATATATATATATATATATATATATATATATATATATATATATATATATATATATATATATATATATATATATATATATATATATATATATATATATATATATATATATATATATATATATATATATATATAATAAATAATCAAAAATTATTTACAGCAGAGGCAGACTGCATGGTTATTTATAGTTCCACTGCATCAGAAACACTTTAAATGCCTTTCATAACACATTCAAAGCACCTGAACAGGACCTTCATAAAAGCTACATGGTGTACAAATGTTGACGTGTTTTAAGTCAAATCTAATAAGGCAAATGTGGGAGATGGGAGCATGTAATTGTTTCCTGTGCTGTGTTGATATTTAACCAACTTGTTTACTGATTAAACTGGTTACACCAACTCACATTCATTACACGAATGGATAAATTAATTATGATTACATTAGGGTTCAGTTTAGTCTTAAATTATGATGGTTAACTAGCTCCATACAGAACCCAGCTGTAAAAATGAAAATGAAAAAATCAAATAAAATATATAAATGAACCAACAACTTCTGAAATCATATAAGAAATTATTAAAACTCAAAGTTTTATTTCAATAGTCCAATTTGTTTTTTGTTTTTTTTTTAACTCTTATGTCTCAATACAGATACACACTTTAAATACCCATTTAATACATATTCATACATTTTGCCAGCAGCGTTTTTATTAAGTAATACATTTGTTTTGTGGTACCCCTCAGCCAACCTCAAGTTTAACAAGCAAAATTAATACCTGTAAGTTGGAACAACAACAAAACCAAAATTGTCAAATGGAGAAGTAAATAAAGGTCCTTGGTTTAGTTACTGTGCTTAACTAATGCTAACTAGCAAGCTCACAGGTGCCAGTATTTGAAACATCATCAAGTTTGAAATACTGCCACTGAATGTTGGCCTGAATGAATGAAATGAATGACAACTTTTAGTCTCTCTGAATTAACCTGCTGATTTTAACTGCTAATAATAAAACACAGTCCTGTGCTAACAACCACACCTAGCATGTCAGCCAGTTAGCAAGGTGGCCTTTGCAGGCTTACAGTAAAAAGGAAATCTTTTAGTGTGTTTGTTAGCAGGCGCTGTGTGTTAGCTGTAACAGTCATTAAAAATCGACTTTTACAGCTAGCAGGAGCAAAAAAGAGAATTCTGTTAGCAGCTTTTGAGCTTGAAAGCTGATGCTGGCTGAAAGGTGGTGACATCTGTATATATAAATATATATATATAGAGTCTGCATTTAATGACTTTTTAATTTATTTCAAACATTATTTTATTTATATATTTTACAAAATATATTGAATTTTTCAGATTATTTTTAGTATCGAACACAGCCTCCGTACACAACTTTATGTAACAACATGTAACATTGTTTAAATACAGCAGCATCATGTTCCAAATTCATCTAAGGGACACTGGACAGTCCCGCAAAAAATGTTAACGACCACATCTCCTAGAATTAACTGCCATGTTAAACAGATGCTGCTTCCCTGTTCCTGCTCAGGCAGTATGAATACGTTATGAACCAGATTTCTGATAAGGTGTTGCTTGTATCAGCTGCACCCCACTTCATACAAAAACGTCCTCTATCCTACCAGACATTTAAAAATGACTAACTCCTGAGGGCAGATGTTGCACATGGAGCAACATTAAACATGTGCCTATCTTTGCAATGAAATCCTTATTTCTCTTATATCAGTTTTAAAAGTTTCATACAATTAACTGCTCAGTGGCATGACCTCAGTTTTGTAACAATGACAGCAGCAAGTTGTTGTGGGTCTGTTAAATGAGGGTTCTTCTCCATCACCGCGTGGACTATGTAAGCAGGAAAGATGTTACAAAGGTTCCTATATGTCTGATACTGGTGGTCTGGAATAACATACCGCTCTTGATGTTCAGCTCCAGATGGGGCCTCCCATGGTGAGTTCCAGATTTGTTCCATTTTATCTGGCATGCTGCGGACCATCACCCGCTCACAACATGGCATCAAGCTGTTACTCAGTGGATATGAATGATATTCATAGGACTCATTACCACAAGGCAGAGGGTCCCAGCTTGCATGCTGCTCACGGCACAGTGGAGGTCGCCTCTGTCTCATTGGATTGCTATCATAGAGCCTTGAATCCGATATGCTGTCCATACGAGTCATACCTAGAGAACGTGTGGGTTGTGAGGACAAAGGTGGGAGAACATTCTGAGTTAGGGGATAGTCTCCAGGACAGCTGGACCTGGCTCCCACTGCAGCATGCTGGATATGCGGTGCTAGATGAGACCCAGCCTGCTTACGTGGGCCTTGCTTGGGCTCCTCTGGTCCGTAACTCTGTACTCTAGTCAGCGCTTCGTGACGAAACCCATGGGAGAAAGCTTGCATCCTAGTCTGTGCGGGAGACTGCTGTTGCCCCTTCATGCTCTCCTCTAAGCTACTGTCCACAGAGCTTGGGTACAGGTCCCCATAAGAAGAGAACGAGTCACTGTTTGAATGGCTGAGGCAGGATTCAGGGCAGTGAGTGGGATTTCTCTGATACACATGCTCGTGCTCCATGCTACAGAAACTGTCAACATTATGCATGCTGCTCATGCTCATATTTGAAAAATCACTGTGCAGTGAATAATAGCCATGGTCACTAACCGAGTCATATTTTGGGAACTGTTCACTATATGTTACAGAGGCGCCATGACTATTAGTAACTAAAATAGGAGGGTACTGTACACTAGACATGTGCTCCAGAGAACTGTGAGCAAACTGCAAAGAACCTGGCACTGGGCTGCTGGCTGATCGTGTGTTCAAGGCCCCAGCTGCGTGGCTCTTGGCTGGTTGCATTGTGGGCACACTGAGAGCAGACACAAGGGAAGGCACTGAATTTGTCTCAGACTTCCTAACAATGGACAGTGCCTCTGGAGGTTCACAGGCCACTGAACGAATGCTGGGGTCAGACTGACGTTTGGGTGCCACGCGTTTGGCCTCAGAGTTGCTGTCTCCCTTTACAGTTGCTGGACCAGTACCACATTTAGCTAAAGCCCCTTCACTCATTGTTTTCACCGCAGACAATTTGGCAAAGGCCCGTAGTTCATCAGCCACGGACCGCTGTGGCTGGTTGACACGTTCTGGGTGATAGTACTTGCACTTATGTCCATATGTGCATTTTTTCCCTTGTGCAAAGAAAGGGTAGATTAAGTTAAGAAAATGAAGCACTTTCAATGTACTGACAGGAAAGCAATACTTTCAAAAGAGAACTTACCATAGGGGCATGGTTGTTTTTTGTGCTCTGGAACAACAGGCCGCTTGCGCAGGAAATTTTCTAAGCTTGGTCCATGTCTGCCCAATGGATCATCAGGTGGCATAAATCTAAAAACAAAAATTTCTTAATAAATGCAAAAGTCTCCCTACACTTCTCTTTCTCCATTACGTCTACTACAGATCAAAATATAAAGCTTAAAACTGATGATGCCATATATAGCTTTTAAATGTTTTTTTTAATAATTAATTTTTACTTTTATTCTACATTTATATAAAACATAAAAACAGGGACTGTATTTGTAAAGTCTATGGTGAAATTCATGGGGGTAATAGATGAGAGCATTTTACATAGTTTGGCTGCCATAAAAATTCACCATGGTTTCTTACTTGTCATTGACAAATGAGTACATTAGGAGACGCTCCTCTATAAATTTCTTCCACTCTGGCTTCTCATTTTGCAAGTCTCTGTAGTTGTCATTTGACACAATAATTCCATCAGAATCATAAGCCAGCTTCACTATGAAGCGATCATCATAGCACACCACTCTCCTGCCTTGAACCCTCCGAGACGGGGTGAAAACCAGGATCTTCTCTTTCTCCAGCTTGCGTAAGATTTCTTGATCTGAAAGAGAAATATTGAGTGAGTTTATGTGTTAACAGTTTATCAGAATTCCAACAGGTAAAAGTTAAAAGGCTGCCGTTAAAACAGCACCAGTGTTATGATGATGTAAGGTAATTGCACAGTCACTGCCTAAAATTAAGTTCGGTACCTGTGATGAGGGCGTCGGGTCTTGACTGCTCCTTCCTCCAGGCTGGGACAAACACAGTGATGTCTTTGTGTCCTTTCTCCAGAAACCATTCAACAGCAAGTTGTATGCCACGGCAAGAGAACACCTCTTTGTTTCCATGGCTATCAGAACGAAACAGTATAAGGTTTAGTTAAACTTCATGGAATGGCTTCCTATTAGAGGAAAATACTTCAGTACAATAAGTGTATTCTGTATGGAGCACAGACCAGTTAAATATGAGTGTACATCTGCGTGTCTCTCACCTCATTGCCACATTTGAGCCATCAATGACAATTGGCCTGAGGTTATCAAAGCTATCCACAGATTCCTCTTCCACAGACACTTCAGGACTAACAGTCTCTTTAACACAGGGGGAGCGTGATATTGATGTGGCTGTACTGCTGCTGCAAGGTTGGTTTTCAGGTTCTGCTTTGTTTCCAAGCCGTACTAACTCAGCAAGAACATCGTTAATAAGCGCAGCAGACCCTAACTTGTTGAGCACAGTTTCAACCTGTTCCCCCGAATAGCCCAACTTCAAAGCAAATTCCATCTTCGTCTGGTACTCTCTCTCACTGGCGGGCTTGGCCCCTGGTACTATGCTGGTCTCATCCTCACGAAAGTCTTGCACAGTGCTACTCTGGGAAAAACTGGGCCGATCGAGGCATGGGGAGCGACAGAGCTGTCGGTGGGGTTTTGTTACAGCCAGTGGCTCCCTTTTCTTACAGCTGCTGTTGTTCACCTGAACCCTCTGGTGTTGCTGCTCTTCTGATTCGCTCTCTGAGCTACTTCCATCCTCAGACTCGTCAGTGGCATGCTGCGCCTCGCTTGAGTCAATGTTCTCCTCCCTGCATGGGCGTTTTTCCATTTTGAGCTTCTCCACCATGGACCATGCTGTCATCACGTTTGTCTTGACACCTCAAATTTCCACCCCATGCTTCCTCACCTCCACCACAACCAGGGAATCATACTCAGTGATGGACTTTAGCACTACAGGCGTCTTCTTCGGGCCAACGGGTTACAGCCTCCCCAATGTGTGCAGGTAAAAATCAAATTATGTAATCCTGTAAGAAAGCAACAAAAATAATGGTCAGCATACCTGTGAATTCCATCAATCAGTGTTTTTGCTGAGCACCTTAAGCTGAATTTATACAAAAAAAAGACAGTGAGGCAACTTATTAGAATGCATTAACAACAATAGTGAGTTTTATGCAAAGACCCCTCTTTGCCCAAACAGTACCTTTGGGGGGCAACTATGGTTGCTCCAAATCTGAAGACAAGGTTGTTTTATCTTGTTTGATAAAAATCTATGCAGTCCTGTTGTTTCTGACAATTTCATGAATATAAGTGTGTATTATATAAATAAAATTCCAACTAATAAAGCTGGTTAAAAAGCATTTTATAATAACTCTGGTGATTTTCTTTTGGCTTTGGCTAAAGAAAATGGTTTTGGGAGGCACCAAAAATTTTTGTATGCAGGGAAAAATCCTGTATTTACCACTTCAATGTGAGGATTAAGTTAATCTCTTAATATGGTCATTGAAGAAGAAAAAAAAAAAAAAAAAAAAGCGAAAACTGAAATGCAGCAATAAGATAAATTTGTGTTCTCTCCTTTAAACAGCAAACAACAGTAACAAGAGGCTGATGTGCTAGCTTGTACTGCATCCCACTATAGTCTGGTTTAGCTGGGCAGTGTCTCATTTATTATTTATATTTTTGCTAAACATCAATGGGCAACTGCTTTGACAAAATGCAGCTTAGAAAAGATGAACATGTTGCAAACATGCAATATGCGCAAACCACAACGCCAGTGACTCATTTGGCTCACTAGCCATCACAATTTACAGGTTACTGCCCATAAAATGACAAATGTGACCTTCACCTTGGGTGAAGACCCATTACACGATCACTTTGTGCAAGTTGGATTAAATTCTGATCTATCCTGTAGGAGGAATAGTGATTCTTCCAAACTGTGGACAGATGCCTCACTATGGCACAAGCTCATTGGTCCTTCAGCCAGATGAACTAAAAACATTTGGACTGAACTACTGGCAAGGCAGGGGAGCCAAAACACACCACTTGTCACTTACAGTTCAAAACACCAAGATGGTAATGGCAAAAATGCTCATTTCAAGGCCTTTGTAAACCAATGGGTGACTGTTTATGGTGTGGCAATATGGCCAATGGATTGCATGGCAGGTTAGGAGGGCCCCATATCAGTTTTACTTGAAGCTCCATGAAGGTCCAGTATGATATTAGGTTGAAAGGGATAGACTTTCAACTTTAAGTACAGAAAGTGTTGCCAGCTTTCATTCACAAACAAAGATAATGTTTAAAAGGTACAGTAAGTCATTTTTTGATGTTTTTTAAAAGAAGAATTAAATAAATACACACTGACTAGTGTGTAATTATGTCTTCCAGCAAACTGATGCATTCTCATGAACTTAGAATTAATCCATTAAAAACATATAGAAACTGGTGCCAGTTTGTGGAAGCTGCGTTGTTGCCCCATCTTGACTACAGTGGCCAAGATGGACATCGCCAGTCCACATAACTGCGTTTTATGATTGTGGCTAGACACCAGCCACACACTTAGCACGCCTTTACTTTTAATTTAAAGATCACAAAACAAAGACAAAGATACAAACACGGAAGTGTCACTGATAAAAGACTCCTGACTGCTACCTGCAGTCAGGAGTCTTTTATTTTCTGGTTTAAAAATGAAAATCACAGTCTTCTAGTACAACAACAACAACAAAAAACCATTTACTTACAATAAACCTCATCTTTCACGCCCAAAAGTCTTGCTCACAAGCAACATTCAAGCCAGACACACATGGGGGGTGAGTACATGAATTAACATAACCTGAGACAAAGTGTGGGCTGAACAGCGTAAGCCTGCGCCTCCAATCCTCTGACAATCAATCTGAATTGAGAAGAATTCCACAGGGAACAAAGCCGTTTCATGGTAAAGCACTGCGGGGATTTCGGGGTGCTTGGAGTCTAAACCATGATATGCTGCCAACAGCTCAGAGTGCACATTGTTTTCACATATGGATATTGATAATCAAATAATGTTCGCAGTGAGCGAACTAACGAACAGACACACTATACTACACTTTCCCCCAGTCTTGCAGAGACAGTGCAGCCAGCTTCGAGCTTCAAGAGGCACAGCCCATGATGTGCGTTGCTTAGCAACACAGCCTTGTCATCAGCTAACTCCTTTTTACCAGTCACGACTAACACAAACAGAGCTCATCATCTCTCTTCACGCAGCCAGTAAATGCAGAACATCACAGCCACACTACAACTTTCCATCAGAACTCATGAAGCAGCGATTTTAAGATTGAAAAAATAAAAATAAAAATGACAAGATCTGAGTTTGGGGTGATCAGTATATAAAGAAAAGAAAATCTTAACATTGTAAAAAAACAAAAAACAAAAAAGAAATGACTGAAGCATTTGTCTGACTCTGCACTGGCTCATACAAAGACAGTCTTTCACTGTACTGGCAAAACACTGCACGGGCACAGACATTCATGGGAGCTACTTTGAAGGTCAATCTATGCCTAAACAAACATACCTTGTGATGTCAGTGTTCTGTGTAGGCTTACTGCATCAATGGAGAACAGTCTCACTGTTCGTCACAACTTGTATGATAAGGTCAGAGAACAAACTATGGTTTAAATATCTAAGCAAACTGCTGAAAAAAGGATGAGGGAGAAGGTGATGAAGCACTGTTGTGGAACTTCTAGGATTAGTGACAGACACAGTACAAAGGCTCACACAACCCACTGCCATTTACAACATTTTATGACCACATCAATACATGGTTAAAAGGAGCTGAGCTCTTTCAAATCCTTTCCCTTCCACCTCCAGATTCACAGGCTTAGTCTCAGCAAGGCCTCCAGACTATCCCTGCATACACAGGCTCGTGTAGATCTGTTTCATAGCAACAAGTGAGGCAGGCCTGTGAAGCTATCTTTTACATTGCTGACCCTACATTAGTATCCAGAACAAAGCAGGAATAAACTGCAATACATAGTCAGCTGTAGTTACATTTAATGCTTGTGTAGTCACAAGTGACATATTGTTGCTACTTTGGTACACTATTCTGTTACTTTACACAGAACAAAGTCACTGACAGTGTATCCTTTTTCTCATATTTTGTGGTTCTGCTAAACATAAAATGTGAATGCATAACCAGCATACTCATCCAACATACTCCATCTCCTCAAAACTGCAATATTAAGATTAAGATGCTCTACATCCGAGGTTCACCAAATCAGTAAAATACAGTAAGTGGGTATTATTTGTACTAACATAAGAGTGCGTAAAGATTATCTGGAACTATATTGGAAATAACTTTGTTTAGATTATTTGACCTGAATATGATTCAGTATAAGAAAAAAATAAACTGTCATCCAGGGGACCCAACCAAGAAAGATAAGATCTTTGTTCCTTGTTGACAGTGATCAATGCTCCACACACCTGATGTATTACAGGGAGAATTAATGCTGGATGTCAATCATGGCATTACATTTTCACATGATTAGTTCATTGGTCATCTTACACACAAAAGATGACCTCGTTTCCACATGACCCCAATTCCACTGTGTCAAGGTCACACTTCACAACAAGCAGCTGTTTTCACTGAAGAAAAGCTTAATGCCTTCATCATATCATCATAAACCAACAGCTCGCCCTGCTTACACAAACCCCTAAAGTATAAATGTTGGTTGTGCTTATTTACTTGCAAATTTTTAGCAACTACCTCAGTGGATGGCCGTCACTTACTGCTGTAGTCATAATAGATGCCAAGCTAGAAGGAAAGTGTCTCTTCCAAGTCTTTTCATTAGTTTTAGATTACAGGTTTAGCCATGTGCCTGCACTACAGTGCACTAGGATGGTTGCTTCATAAAATCATATAAAAAAATAAACAAACAGAAATCAGCATCATAATAAATGAAAGTGACACTTAAGCATAAGTCATGAAAACAACAATGAGCCTTGAAGACATGACCTCTCTTCTCTACTTTTTACGACCAACTTTGCTCTGCTGACGGGATCGCAGCTTAACCAGTTTAGATGGTTTTCTAATTTATTAATTTTTACAAAGCAGGATATTAACTTATACTGACTTCTCTAATTAATTTTGTGTTGCATAAAAGCACGAGCTGGACAGCGACGGCAGGCAAAAAGACAAGTGATGACAACTACATTTTCATATTCAGCAAGTTTTTGTCTCTCCAGAAATCTAACTAAATGCCTTGCAGCTGAGGTTAAGATGAACCATGAATTCCAGTGACAGTGACCCTCCTAAAATGCTGAATGAACTCTGCTTGATTGTGTTATTGCATTCATTCTGCTAACAAGCTGAAAACGTCAATACAAAACCCGGATTGTCTGATATCTTTAGCAACAGCATCTTGAGTTCAGAGGGACGAAAGGAAGGTTAAACAACATGTCAGCATAAGACAGGTTATACTCACAACACATTATTTCCAGTAACGTTGTAACACGACTACTGCACAAGCCGTCACCTCTGAAAGTCAATTTGATTAAAGAGAACTGCTTTGGCACCCTTAGGCCCCGAGTTGCGGTTAGCATACGCTAGCAAGCAGTCTACTTAGGCAACTGGAGAGTCAACATTTAAGCTACATAAACACAACATCTTGACAGGGTTTGTCGTATTCGCCAGTGGCTAGAGGACGACTGAAAATGGCTTTTGCAAGCTACAAGTTAACCAGCAAGCTTGTCGGGGAAGCCTGGTCTCTTATTGGGTTAACGGCAGCAAAGCTAGGTAACGCAACTTAGCTAACATATAGCCATCTCAGAAGCATCACAGGCTAATATGCTAAAGTGAGTTAGCCTCAGTTGCTGAGCGTGTGCTAACATTTTTTTTGCCGGAATGCTATAGTAACTTAAGATAAAGTTGACGATCATTTAAGATTTCAGACTGTAACTAAAACAAAAGCAACACGTTGTAATTTCTTACATACATATATATATACATACATATCCTGCACGGATATCACTACCATCGCTGAATCCAAACGATGCTCATCTCACCTTGTTGCTGTCATCCTCCTCGCCTGTAACAGTTATGTTTTGCTGCCATTGGCGCTGTCGCAGTTTGGTCAGGGTTGCCAGATAAGGCGAAGGAAACAAGTAACCTCAACTGTGAAAAGCCACCAGGGTCAAAACAGCGGCACAAACACGATTTCTGCCTCCCGCTATTCCATGACACGTTTTTTTATCAAGCGTTCACGATGTAGTTTTTTTTTTTTTTTTGGTAAATAATAGTTTGAGAAGTGCCATTGTGCCATAGCATGAACACAAAACACACAGGGACTGGCTAGTTATATGTGCCTTCAATGCTGATGAGAAGCTCTTTATTATGAGCTCAAATTGAGTTTTCTTATAATTGTAATTTATTATAACGTGGTATTTAGTCTTTCAAAGTGTTGAGTCCAACTGCACTGTTCTTATTGTGACTTGCTGTAGTTATGTACTTTCAAGATATACAGTACTGTGCAAAAGTCTTGAGTCACCCCTTATTTCTTTATTGCTAGGAAAATATGAAATACATTTATTGAAAAATGTGCAATATGATTGGAAACACAGGATAAGGCAAAAACACAGTTTGTTCAGTTCTAACATGCTTGAAAGTCAAAATGTATTCTTCAAGACAGCCTGAACTCTCTGAGGCAGCTTACTTGGAATTTCTCTAAGGACAGTCGGAGCTCGTTTGGACGTTGGCTGCCTTGTGTTTCATTTTCAGTCGAGATGATCTCACACTGGTGTTCCACTGTTTTTCTATCTGGGTACACTTTTACTGCACTGGCAGCGTATGTTATGCTGAAAAATTAAACTGTTGCCAGATGGTGTTGTGTTGGGGTTGAAAATCTGACTGTACTCTTCTTTGTTCTTAATTTCATCAATTTTGACAAAATCCCCCCCACAGCGCTGATTTCAGCACCAAACCATGACGGAGCCTTCACCGTGTTTTACAGATGTAGAGACTCACTTCTGTACGTCTCCCCTGACCTCCTCCATACATACCCTTCAATTGACTCCATTTCTAATGAACAGCAGATGGGCTGAAGGGCCAGATGCATCTCTCTGGTCCAGTGTCAGTTCTTTGCTGGATTTTTTCCCCCTATTTTTGAGGACATGACTTACAGATAGCATGAACAAAGGAGTGAAAATGGAAAATGTTTTGTCCTGTTTATTTCTATGTAAGGCAGTGTTCTATTTCGACAAAACAGTAACAGAGTTCCAAAAGAAATTTCCTAGTGTAACATGAATGTAACTGTAAAACTATTACAAATAAAGAAAAATTATAAAAATGCAAAGGGAACCTTAACTGAATTTTGACAATTTGTAATAATTCCAAATACATGTTACAGTGTACAAATAGCTTAGAATATAAATACAAATCCTTTAACTTGTGTTCAATATTCAATACTCTACAAAAAAAAAAAAAAAAATCTGACAATCATCTGACAATTTAACCTCTGACTTAAACAATAATGCACAATAAACGGATGCATGGGGAAAATAGCAGTTGAGCTTAAAAAGAACAAAAACTAAGCCATTTGTTCATTCCACAAGCTTACAGTAGTACAGTTATGGAGTGCAACATTTTAGTAATTATTTTGCACTTCACAGGTGGTCAAACTGTTGCAAAATGGGCCAAAAAACTAAACACACAAAAAAGGCCAGATTGCGTTGTCAGACTACAAACAAACATTAAGCTTGAGGCTGTGACAGTAGCTTTTTTCCCTTTAATTTGGTTGCCTCTAACCATTTTTTATTATTTTTTTTACACATTTAACTGCTTAGTCATTTCTTCACTCACTAATGTAGAACGTTTTCACAAACAGGGTATCTGCTATATAAATAATGTAACGATCAGTATGTAAAGCAAATAGCAGCTGAAGCATGAACTATCACTAGCTGTACATTTCTAATACCTGCTCATCTTGTTCTGGATCTGGAAAGAATTAGCTGCATTTTGAGATTAAGTTAAAAACAGAAACAGCTTGATGCGTTTTATATATATGCCCCATAGAGGTGCTTCTCTCTAACATACTTTTTTTTTTTTTTTTCCTTTCCTCAAACCGTTAAAAACTGAGCATCATGAGAGAGTAACATAAACCTTTTGAGAGCAACAAAGCTGTAAATACAAACATAAGCCGGCATTTAAAGCATAAGCGTTCGTGTGTTTAGAGGCAACTAGCAATGTAAGCAGGACCTTTTCAGCCTGGAAACCAGGCTGATGAATACCCACTAAAACAGAGTATGACATTATTGTTGAGGCCTGGATGCTGAGGCTGCACATGGGTATGAACATTCTAGTGAAATTCAATAGCTTAATGACATGATTCAGTAACAATTGCAAATGAAACAATTACTCCCTTAAATGGATGGACTAACATATATATATATATATATGCAACCAGTGTGAAATATCCAACTGTTAACTGTGCAAATGCAGAAAATCTGACTTCTGAGTGTTCTGCTAATGATCTCATAAACTCTAAAGCGTCCTTCCTATCACAGTGTCAACAACCTTTCAATGGAAGCAGCCTTGCAAGTAAAAATTAAGCAACAATTCCTCAACTGGATGACCATAAAAACACTCGCTGGCACATATACACGAAATAATAACTGTATGATTGAGAGCCTTCCAGTTGAAGGTTGCCTCAGAAAGATTGTTGCAGGCTTATAGGTCACACCACATCCCTGGGTGTTCTTGTTTCACTGATGGTGAACATTTCATCCTTAGACACACATGTGCCCAGAGGACTCCCAGTATGAGACATAGCTTCCCTACTAGTCACTAGTTTGCCTTTACCGCACTGATTATAGGACTGCAAATTAGTGGCAGCATTACAAAAAACACTGCCATCAATATCATCAGATACATCCTCCATCAATCCAGAATAAACAAAAGTGCTATGAGGTAAACAGGACTCTGACTGCAAAGGAGGGTGACACTGTCTATTGTAAAGCTCCGGGTTGGGTGAAAGTAAATCACAGGAGACGCCGTCCGACATATCAGAGCAAAGACGCTGGGATTTACAGTCGGAAAAATCACTACCGGATGAGACAGAAAATATGTTGCGTTTATGTACTTGACTGAGACTCTGCATCTTTTCATTGAATTCTGCATCTGTCAGAGGAAGGCTTAAAGCCATTTCTGACTTTGTTTGCCACGATAAGGCCACAGTGTTGTTACTGTCTCGGACTTCTGATGCAGACACGACTACATTCTTTTTGTAATATGGTGAGGAATCTCTCTCCAATTCGTCTTCTGTCTGAGGACAGGAAACGATAGCAGCTCTGTTCTCTCTGTATGTCTCAGGCATCTTCAACTCAAGGCTTTCTGTGTCCAGAGACCTACTTCTCTCTAGAGACAATGGATTAGGCATGGACTGACTGACTCTTGTAAGGCCAAGATGCCGTGGGAGACTAGCAACTGCCCATGTATTACTAATCATGTTCTGTTCATACAGGTCTAACATTTGATAATCACATTCAGCAAATGCATCCTTTTGTAGGTAGCTTTCCTCAAATTCCTGATAGGGCGACGAAATGTCCTCCTCCAGTTCCATGTGAATCTGCTCGTCGTATTCACCCTCGTTATGCATATCCACTACATCGAATGTGACTATGGTGGGCAGGGCCTCCACATTTGGAGTGATGGCAGAGCTGGTCTCCAAATCATCTACACTGTTGTGCAAGTTGCTCAACATTTGAGTGTGTTTTGTGAAGTCCACGAGTGCTTGTGAGAAGCACACAGTCTGCCCATCATCCATGTCGATGTTGGAATCTTGAGACTGAGATGTGATATTTCTGTATGGTAAAGCCACAGGCTTGTTTTCCTCGAGATGTTCCTCTTTGGGTTCACAAAATGTTTCGAAGTCTGGGTCAGACGTGCTTTGGAAAGATAAGCTGCTCTGCCTTTTCTCAGTGTCAGCATTTATGCATCTTTTTTCACTGGAAGCAAGCACATTTCCCTTTTGATCAAATATATCCAGTTCTATATTATCTTCTCTGATTGAGGCTTGGGGTTTTGAGTTCAAATTACAGTTTTTATTCATAGCAATTTCCTGCCGACCAACCACACTGTGTGCCAGCTCCAAGGAGTCGCTGCATGTGCTTGTCATCTCTAGTAAATCATGAACTTTATATAATTCTGCACTTATTTGTAATTTATTCATATCTGTGACAAAGGCTGAATCTGTCACATCAGCTGGCTGACTTGAATAGTCACCCTGTTTTGAAATGGGAAGTTTGGATTTGTTTTCATAA
The DNA here is from genome assembly GCF_007364275.1 of Archocentrus centrarchus. Classification (NCBI taxonomy): domain Eukaryota; kingdom Metazoa; phylum Chordata; class Actinopteri; order Cichliformes; family Cichlidae; genus Archocentrus; species Archocentrus centrarchus. The sequence continues at coordinate 28,019,339 of NC_044359.1, forward strand.
TTTGGGCTCACAAGACTTTCATCAGGCGCAAACAGTTCATAAAGGGCATCGCCGCTGTAACTGTCCCTGGGTAATCTGTCTGTTTGAAATCTGTCTGTTTTTTCTCGTCCTTCCTCTGGCCCCGGGGTAGTTGAATCGTAGTAGCCCTCGTCGCTATTTGGAACAGATTCCTGATGCTCACTTTGAGGAGTTAATACATCAGCAATTGAAGAAGAGTCCATGCCACCAGCTTGCTGTGTGCTGCTACTGTTCAACAAGTCCATATTGTGAGATGTCGTCAGCTCAGCAGTCACGTCTGTGTGGTCTTGACTGCAAGTACAGCAGATTTCCTTTGAAGTATTATTTCCCCAGAAATCCTGAAGACACGTCTCATCCAAATCTTCAGGCGAGGCCATTTCTTCACCACCTCCCTGATAAGTAAGATAACAAGAGGCCCTCTTTCCTCCATTTCTGCTCCTCTCTCCAGAAACTGTGCTCTCTGTGATGCTGTCATCTTCTTGATCAGCAATGATGTCCCCACAGCCGGTGAGGGAGTCAAAGCTTTTTAATGATGCAACATCTCCAAAAATCATGTCCAGCTGATCCGTCGAGCCAGCGGGCGTTTCGGACGGCTCAGACGTCATCTGAAGTTTCAGACAAGGCTCGCTGTGGCCTCTAGATGGCTCCTCGTAATCACCGGAGACCACGGCTATCAAATTCATTTCCTCCAGCTGATCGTCGCTCACCTGATCGTCAAACTCAGACTTTGGGCTTTCTTTCTCTATACTGCTCTCCAAAGCTATCTGCACATCGGCCTCACTACATTCAGGACCAATGGAAATATCACATATAACGTCTGCAAAATCAGGCACATTGGATTCAGATCCCAGGCACTCTGTGGCAAACTGGTTGATGTCCCGGACAACAGGCACCTCTTTCTTGCTGTGAGGAGAGGACATTGCAATCACTTCAGTTTTAGCCAATCCATCATTTCTATGGTTTCTGTGATGCTTAAAACTGTTAAAAAGGCTCCTCAAACCCTTTTTTTGCCGACCAAGAGTCAGTGATTTCTGCTCAGCAGCGGGGTGACTACATTCATTGCGACAGCTACCGTGGAGCTCTCCAGCAGTGTCCCTCTGGCTGTAATACTCAAAATCTCCAGCTGAGGCGTACCCGCTTCTCAGTCCATCATCATGACTGACTTTACACAGCCCATCATGTGTTTTGCTTTTGCCAATTCCTTTCTTAGAAGACCATTTGTTCTGATTTTTATTCCTCCCTCCAAAAAAGCTTGGTAAAATACAGATACCTTTACGAACTCCGAAAAACGTCAGGGCAGTCCGCCTGAATTTTCCAGATTTTTGAGATTTCACTGTTGCATTCATCGTATCTGGCTGCAGCTCTCCCGCGATTTCATCGGGGCAACATCTGGAAAGCTGTTCAGAGACTGATTGCAAATTCTTGGTGTCACTTGGTAGCTCATCTACACTGCGAGAAGCCATGGCCAGCACGGTTACAGGAGCATACGTTTGATAAAAGGCACAACAGCTGACGTTTAGAAAGCAGCTGATGGGATGACTGCTGTGAACTCCTCCTCCATCTGATAAGCCCTGTATTGAGAAAATTGAGACAACAATAACTGTTGATTTAAAATGCAATATCGGCCACAATGATATGAAACAAACATAAATTTTAATGTTAAAAAGTTTAGGGAGGTGGCATTTTTACCACCTAAAACACTCATCAATTATTTACTTTAAAACTATAAAAAAAACTATAAAAATTTGTCTTGGCATCTATTGGTATGCCTATCCTGGAGCGTTACCTGTTTTCTCTCTCTTTGCATTGTTTTTTTTCTCCATTTATATGTGATTTTCTATGATTTTCTGGAATTAATGGATTTGCAGTGCATTTCCCTTAAAATCCAACTGCAGCCCTTTCATTTTGTGAACAGTGCAAGAAGGACAGAGGGGAGGTGGGTAGGGTAAAAATGTGTGCAAGAGCTATGGAGAAAACAACATGGAAATGCAAGGCACCTATGATCCAGAGGGCTTTTTTGAGGTTGTGAACATTTCCCTTTCTCTGAAACAGACATTAATGTGGTAAAGAGCTATGGTGTTCCTACTATATCGATTCAATTCACAGATTCCAGCTCCGGGAATGGTCAAAGCCAGAGTGCTCTCTGGCTCTCTTTAACTGTGAGCTGGCTTAACAAAAGCACTGATGGGTTTTATTACAGTACAGTGGTAGCCCTTTACAGCTCAAGAAATGGAGAATGTATTGCATCTTTAAAGTTTGTGATTTTAGTCTTTTATACTTGATCCAAGAAAAAAACTCAAGAGCTATATCTCAGACTCAGGCGTGTAGTGTGTTAAATGTTAAAGTTCATGACAGTAAATATAGAAAAAGACTGAACAAGTATGGCTTGTCTGGAAGGACTGCCAGGAGAAAGCCTCTTCTCTCTAAAGGAACATGGCTGCATGACTTAGCTTTGCAAAGCTGCATCTGAGCAAACCACAAGACTTCTGGAACAGAGTCCCTTAGACAGACGAGACCACGTACAGATATTTGGCCATGATGCACAGTGCCATGTTTGGTGAAAAATAAACAGCATATTAGCACAAACACCTCGTACCAACTGTCAATCATGGTGGCGAGGGATTGTTTTGCATCCACAGGACCAGGGCACCTTGCAGTCATTGAGTTGACCATGAACTCCTCTGTATACCAAAGTATTCAAGAGTTAAAGGCCATCTATCAACAGCTAAAGCTTTGCTGAGACTGGGTCATGTTACTGAGACAGATTCTTTTCCTTTGCACCCATTCTATGTGTTGCAATAGCGCAGTCAAAATCCAGACCTCAACGTGACTGAAATGTTGTGGACCTTAAGAGAGCTGCGCATGAACATATGCCTGCAAACTTAATAAAATCTGGGAATGCTGTAAGGAAGAGTGGGACAAAACTCCTCCACAGTTATGTGAAAGACTGAAAGAAAACCATTGTCTCAAGTTATTGCTTGTGAAAACTCTCGTTCACTTTACTACATAAGTAGCTCAATCGGTTCTGCTCTTTTAGCCTTCAGGTTTTCAAGAGAAAAAAAAAAGTAAATCTACGGATGTATGTGACATTTACATTGTTACATATTGTGGCGGGACTTTAGCTAGGACTCCATATAGTTGTTTCTATTTGTTATAAATAACTTTTTTTTTTTGGCAGAAAAGAACTGATGAATTCAAACTCATATTAATTATATTATAATTAAGTTTCACGAATGCAAAAGGCATATATAACTAACCGGTGTATATTATGCTTTTAACTCTAATAGATGGTGTGCCTGAGAATTTCCAGGTGATATAGCCAAACGTCGCAGATGTAACTCTGCTGCAGCTGCGCGGCGTTTACTGTTGCAGAGCTTTCTTTAAAAACAAATACTTTAATAGGAGTCTTTGCAAAGAAAAACGCCAGCAACTACACACAGACTAAACCTACTTGTAGTTGGTGTAAATACAGACCTTGGTTGCCTTGACTTTGTCAACCAAACTAAAGACAACTTAAGCTAAGCAACACAATAGCACTATGTGAGTCATGAAGTAAACAAACTTACCAGCTAAAGCCACACTGTGGCGGCAAGGAGCTGCTGTCGGCTCTTCGACCAGGACACCATGGTTTCTGCTAACGATAACCTGGCTTGAACTTTGGGGAACAGCAGCTTGCTTGCGGTCGACACGGGGCAGCTTTACCCAGATACGGTTTCATTTGTTCCCAGCTACCATCAGCTAGCTGGGGGCGCTCCGCTAACAGTGCTAACCACACTCGCCAGTGCGTGTGTGTGTGTGTGTGTGTGTGTGCGTCCCCCTGCAGGCTGCGGCCAGGACAGGACTCAGTAGCTAAAGCACACGACAGCAGCGGCGTACTGGAAATATACGCGGAGCAGTCCACCCAGAATGGGATTCACTTGAAATGTTCACCCACCCTCTCACCCCGAAAACAGAAAAAGCAGCATTTGGATGATGACTTCCTCTCCCGACTTGTTGGGTAATTTGCCCAAATCTCCTATACCGAGTCTCTTCGTCGCATGTTGGTGACGACACACGTGTGTAGGGCAGGGCGTAGTAATCTCGCACACACATTTGTCAAATCAAATTGTTGCACATTTCATAAAAAACAAATCCAGCAGTATTATTTTTATAATATATGAAAACAACGCTGTGAATCGACATTTGCCTCTCCAAAATACACCTGCATTTATTCCGAAATATGTGTGCATATCTGTAAATCTGTATCTGTCTTTATGTATTATAAATGCATATTTTTTCTGCATGTAAGAAAATAGCTCACATAGAAGAGTGGTCTCTTTCATCCGCTTGCATGTGGTTAAAAGATTTGCTGACCGATGTGCAAAGTGATGTGAACAGCTGGACAGATGTTCAGCTAAATGAGCTGGTTCACCTGTATGACCAAAGTAATATGGCAATAATGCCCCCCCCCCCCCCCCCCCCCCCCCCCGGTTGTTTCCTTTGGTAAGTTTTAAGTAAATTTTTGTTGTTTAGATGTGGGTAGGTTTCAGGTGAAGGCAGAAGCTCAGAACGACACAGAGAAAAAATATTATAAACAAAATTTTATCATTAAAAAAATCTTCAGTAACATTTCTATACATACATTTGCAGCATTTTTTAATACAGTAAAACAAAATGATGCCCTTTTTCAAATTTGGTAAAACTTAATGCTACAGAAAAATCAGTGAATAGTGCATGATTAGCCAGTATTTATAGTTCAGTTCTACAAGGACTTAACTTAGCTTTAACAGTGCAATTTTGCATTTCCTCGATGCAAAAGAGGGCCTTACTGCTTAATTGCTCTTGTAATTTTAATTCAATACTGTTTCCCAAAGTGCTTTTAAATTCTTATAAAATCTTATAAAAATGCTATGTACATAAAATGTCCTCCTTGCTGGTTTATTGTTGGTGTTCTTGAAACCTTGTGTTCTTAATTAGTTTCATAGTGTCAGGTTTTTGACTGGCGCACATCTGTCCACTCCATTTTGGTGTTTTGAAGTGCCTGCGTCTTCTTCTCATCCACCTGCACGTAATCCACTCTGTACTCATCGGACAGAAATGGCTTCTGCTGGACACAGAGAGGGAGAGATGAGGAGACACTGATGGAAAATGTTGCAGATTCTGCTTCACCTCCCCAAACAATCAGGGTGCACCTAATGTATTTAAGCTACTGATACTGCAGAGTGCAGAAGTCTTGATATGCAAGTCTTGTTATTTCTCATTGCAAGTGATTCTTCCACTCATCTACCATTCTTACATCAGTTGCGTTATTTTGAATAGTAAGCCAGATAAATCTGTCATCTGTCTAATCAAAGCATACCTTCTGCACAGGAGACGGGGATGCCGAATTGAAATCCAGTGACAAGTAGTCAAGGTTTGAACTTCTCGCCCAGGGCTGAACTGCTCCATCAAAGGTGAGAGAGAACTGTTGCCTTGATTCCTGTGAGAAAAAAGAATCCATGGAGACCCTGTTCTCAATTAAAAGGCTCTGACATACTGTACTTAGACTCCTAAAGGCACAGCAGTGCATTAGTAAAAACCCAATGTCAGCATCACTGCTATCATCTTTTCATTAAATATGTAACCAAACAAAGGAGAAGGGACCTCAATTCATTTTCAGATCGAGTTAAAGAACACATTGGAAGCTATTTGTGTTTAGAGACACAATGCATGACTAATGTGCTTTTTTCAAAGCTTTATTCAGGGAAAATGAAGTGAATATGCACAATTTCCAGACCATGTACAATTACAAGTAGAACACTTTGGAAATTCATAGTCACTTTCCACACCCACATTCTTCAGCTACGTGAGGTCTGAGCACATTTTCCCACTCACAAATGGTTCTATTATAAGAGGGGGCCAGACTGAATCCTTTTTTACACGTTCTTTAAGTGTTCTCTAAAACAGAGATATTTGAGTCGAGCTCAAAATTTTGCAAGTAATCGTTCATATCAAAGTCAGTGTGAACTCTATTTCAACTATTTCTGCACACAAGACAGATTTTACTACATTTTAGTAGATGAAACTCTATGCATGTGCAAATCACCCCATTAGCACTACATTATAATAAAAAAATAGAATATATTCTATGTGTTGTAATAGAGTGGAAATGACAGTAAATAGACACCAAATTCCACAAAATTATGTTATTTTAGGTCAGCAACGGCAAAGGAAAATTTTTTTTTTAAATTGCATCAATATATGTTTCCACTGAATCAAAATCCTACCATTGCAGAGCAGTTTGTGACTTCATCTCTTAATGTGTCCCCATTCTCAAGTCTTCTTTCAAGAGGTGAATGGTTCACTGAAAAGCTGCCATTAGGCAAGAAAAAAGGAGGGAAAAAGTTAGATTACAAAGTAACTTTGAAGTTTTACAAGCAGAAATGGAAAAACTATAATGTTCAATATGTCTATACTTCAGCAGGTTCAGCTTTGATTGGCCCTTTCCTTAAAAATAAAACCAACCGTCAGGACCTAAAGGTTTTTACTTTTAAATTAAGATAAGAAAATACAGAAAATTCTGAGGTTAACAAAAAATGTATCTCTAGGCAAATTTATACTTTTAAAAAAAAGACTCAATCCCTAATTGCAGTTTAATTAACCCGGTCATGCTTCGTTTCTATACTCGAGATAAAAGTGTGTAGACAAAGAGACTTTGTGCTCACCATGAATCGATCATTGCTCTGCTCAAAGGAAGATGAGTGGGTAATTCTGTGATTGTGGAAAGGCCTCTCAGATCAAGAGGTGGAGGTCGAGCTGCAAACCAAGAAAAGGACAAAGTTTGGTTTCAGTTTGGTTGCAATTCTGTAGTACAGCGCAGAAAGACTAGGTCAAAGGTCAGTGTGTGATCCAAGTACTGTATATCTGTCAGACGTGTACTGTGCATGAATGTGTGACTATGCAGAAGCACAAAGCATCATTTTCAATTATGCTGTACATAAGATGTAAATGTTAAAGTTTACAGAAAACATGTAATGAAAAAAAAAATCTTGAAACCATCCAGCCAAGGATGAAACAGCACAAATTTTCACACATTTCCAAACATTTAACATGACCAAGTCACGGCCGGGAGGACTCTCACCTTTCCGTGAGCGAGGTTTAAGATGCCGGTGAATTGGAGGTGGTGCGAGAGCGCCAAGCTGACTCATCAGTGGGCTGAAAGACGCGGAGGGCTCAATGCTGTAGGTTGTGTTGAGAAAGCCGTACGTTCTCGGGCTCATGGGAATGTAACCATCAGACTCAACAGTCGTAAGAGAAGGGGAGGGCGAAGGGGAAGGGGACGCCATGGGGACATATGACTCATCCTGGTAGTTTTGAACTTTTGTGGTATTTAAACAAGGCTGTAAATACATAAAGCATCATAAGATCAGACACGTGCACTCCATTACATTTATTATTATATTATAGCTGGAACATTTGTTTACTCCACTCTGTGTAGACCATTTTTCAAATTATTTTCATGTCATGTTTTTACCACCTGAATTTTACCCTAAAGAAAAATACTACATCACAATCGTGCTAATCTAAGTTTAAAAATACTGCTGGTTTAGGCTTCCTGTTTATTATACAGATATGAATCTTTTTATCTAACACCATCTAAAAAAAAGTGTGTGTAAAAATAAAAATGGGAGAATGACTACTGTCCACAATCCTCTTACCAAATTAATACTTTGTCTCCTGTTTTGCACCAATCTGCCCTTGACATCTCCTAAAAAAAAGAAAAAAAGACTGAAAAAAATCAGTAACAACAAATATCCCTATCATAGTTGCACCAGGTTTATGTTTCATGCTGCCAGGCTTATCTTTATCAGCTTCTGTACTGTGCATGAGGATTTACCTGATTTGAAGTGGTCCAGGCTCGACAAAGAGGTCCTCCGGGGAAAAAGTGCAGCATTGTTAGAGAAATGGCGTGCACTCATTGCCCTCGTCCTTTGAAGTTGTTCATCACTTGCGTGCTCTGACAGGTGATTAGGCTTGGGTGGCAGTGGTGGGGGTGTTAGTTTATCACCCGTCGCCTCAAACAGCGCAGCAGAGTAAGGTTTGTCGAACTGGAAGACATTTGCGGCACAGTGATGTAGTGGAGAGGAAGACGATGAAGGCAAAGCCATGGAAGTGCACGGAGCGCTGAATGGGGAGTTATTTGGCCTTCCATAGGGGAAAAGAGATGGACTGGTATTAGTGTGGGGGAATGAGGATAAAGAGGGATCCGTGTCCTTGACAGTGTCATCTGATGACTTCTGCTCCAGAGAGATCTCAGAGTTTGAAAAGCTGGCATGTCTACAGATAAGAACAAAAATGTAAACACTGGATTTGTTACACACAAATTACACTGCTATGATTTCAGCTTGTGCGATAGGTTTTACACACCGTACATACCTACTAATGCTCACACTCCCCGTCTCACACTGTGAGAGAAGGAGGTAGTCCGGTGGATAGCTGGAATCTTGTTGGCTTGCTACAGATGTTCTATCAGAGCTGTCAGGTGACAGCTGAAGGGAGGTGGGGGTGTGAGGAAAGCTTTCTTCTGAGCTCTCTGTTGACGACAAGCAGGCAGAAACAGAGAGAATGTAAGTGTTGCAGCCACTAAGGAGTGAGCGCAAAGCCAAAAGATGCAAACACTCCCTGCCTGTGCTCACTTTGCATTTTCTGCATTAACATATGAAGTGGTGTTCTTATTGCAGCTTTTTAGACATACATGTGAGCACCATTCTGTCTTCTGCTTATTTATTCTCTCATTCTTTATTCAGGTTGGCCCATGTTCAGAAATTTGTTTCATTCCATTTCACTTCAAGGCCGTCCTTGCAGCACCAATTCAAAAGTCTTTGCATGTTCTCATGAAACATTTGCTATTAGATATTTGTGTCCCCCTGTGGGCAGAGAACAGCCTTTTATAAGCCTTTGCAAAAGTTATGAGCTGTTGCGAAGAGCCCTTGAATTCTAAAATTTACTGCTGCTGTCCCGCATTCTCAGTAAAACTCTAAAAACTCAGTAATTTCACACCACAACTCACTGCTTAGGGCATTTTTCTGAGTGCATTTGTGATTTACAAGAACAAACTTGTGGCATATCAGCAACTTTATTCAGTTACTCTATCTCCTTCATGCACGTGACAGTTTTCAAACATACGTATATCAAAGTCTCCTCACAAAATAAAACTATTTTGCCTTTATGCGAAGCAAAGGTCCGAGCAGCAGCACCATGGTGGAAAGTATCGAGTGATAAATTCAAAAATCTACTCCAAAGGGTGGAAGTGATACAAAAATGCCGTGTGTTCATTTGAATATAACGTTGAGCTGTTCTTATCTCCTCTGATTCAGCAGCAACTGCTGGAAACATCTTCCACACACAGACGACGTCCAAATTCCTGATAAAACGTGAGGTCAGGTTTTATCTAAACCATGTACCAAACTTCACTGGAGCTTTTATTTAAATTTATTCCCGAAGCAGAGATGTGTGTAGAAAAACTGTAGTCAAAATATTTACATATTTCAAATGATTAAATGAGAAAAATCCGGCAAAGTTTCCACAGCAGTGTTTCCTTGTTTATGCTGCTGCTGTGGAAATAAGTCTAGGTATGAAATGGTGTTAACCACATGCAGTGGCATATGATTGTGAGAATGTTTCTGAAGTTCAAATTTATAAGACCGACTTGTGACAACCACAGCTTTGTGGTACCTGTGTTGTGTTCAAATAGTTTCACATTTTTTTAGACCTTTAAGCTCATCCAATGCTTTTAAAGCCCGCCGATCCAACCACAAGGATGCTTCACAAGTGCAGTTTACTGGATTTCCTTTTCTTGGATATGTTTAAAATAACTAAAAAAAAATTAGAAAAAAAAAAATCTTGCACAAAACAGCACAGCCGAGGGTAACTTTGTTCTAAATCTGAAGACTTTAATGCTGAAATTCTTTTGAGTTGTCACTAAGTGGCAGGCCCTGGGGCAGACCCAGGACACACTGGAGACATTATATCTGTCGGCTGGCCTGGGAGCACCTTGGGGTCTCCCCCAGATGAGCTGGAGGAGGTGGCTGAGGAGAGGGAGGTCTGAGCTTCTCTGCTTGAGCTGCTGCCCCTGCAACCCAGCCCCAGATAAACAGAAGAAAATGGATGGATGGATGGATGGATGGATGGATGTCACTAAGTGAAACCTGATTAGCCTGGGAAACCTTTTACCAAAAATCACAAAGCCACAAACAAACAGTTTGTTCTGACCTCATAAAGTTCCCCACTTCCTGAGTGCTAACAACAACAAGTGCCATCAGTCTGTTTTGGGACCAGTAGAGTGCATCTGCACTATTACTTACAGGTGTAGCTCTACAAATTTTCATAAGTGCAGCAACATATTTCGACATATTTACCTGCATCCTCCAGGCTCCCAAACTGGCAAATCTGACTGATGCTGCTGATCCAGCTGTTCATCTCCTCCTCGGTTTTGGCCACCAGGTAGAAAATACGAGAAGAAGTCTTCACCACAAAGAGGTGCTTGCCGTGGAAGTCCCTCTTTATCCGCAGTTGCCCTTCGAGCATTTCCACCTCACACTCTTTCAGGTCAATGGTGCGGATTGGCTTTTTGGAGTTCTTGCTCTGGTAGTATTCCAGCACATCGGGATCGCCGCTCATGCGACCTCTTCGAAGCACAAACCAACGTTTCCTCCATGCCTGCAGGTGCAAGAAGTACAGATTTTTTTTTTAACTGGCCTTGCTCTTAAATTTAAATTTCACCCACATTATGAGTCAGTTTCAACACAGTCCGTAAGTCTAGCTGAGGCGTCTGCCTTTTCCCCAGCGACAGCATTTTATTAGTCATGGGAAGTTGTCGTGGCCCTGCTTACAGCAGCCAACTAACTGGGTTTCTTTGCGTTTGTTATGGTCAGTAAGCGGAACCTCAACTCCGATTTCCCAGAAGTGCAGAGAAGAGGAAGTTCACTGTATTTAGCAGAAAAATTCTAAGAGATCGAAAGAGGTATTTATACAGAGCCTGGTCACTTCTTTATGCTGAAAACTAACTGAAAACTTAACACTGAAACTGCACTAAAGGGTATTTATAGCTCCAAAGACCTACTTGCAATAAGTACCGCCTAAGCCCTCACTGCACTGAGTGTCATTCTGCTCATGAAGCAGTCACATTCCAATAATGATTAAAAAGAATCAACAAGAACAATTAAGGTGTGTGTGTGTGTGTGTGTAGATGTTATCGTTTCACTCTTGGGTTCTGTGGCTTTGTTGTTGTGACCGAGTCTCTTTTGAGACTTTTTGTGGTGTAAAAACTTGTAGCATTTCTTTCTGCTTGTAGCAAATGTTCTCCTGCACAAGTCGGTTGGTAATTTATGTCTTCATTCCAGGAAATGGTTAGACACACCACACTTATTGCCAAAAACACTGCTAAGCTTAAGAGGAAACCGTAACTAGACAGATGGCAATTTTGATCCTGAAGATGAAAAAAATGAAAAGTGTCACACTCGCAAAAGTAAGTTGTTTTGTGTATCCAGGTTGGCCTAATGGAAGCAGATGGTGTGTGCGGATGCCAGTCAGTGGTTTCTGAATACTTCTGCTTAAAAAAAAAAGTATATTTCAATGAAATTACAGTAATTAAAGTGGACCTCCATGCTTTTCTTTATATTACTATATTGCTAAGGCCTATAGTTTGTCTCCAAGTCAAGTCAAGTCAAGTCAAGTTTATTTATAAAGCACATTTAAAACAACGACGTTGACCAAAGTGCTGTACAAGATCTGTAACCCCAAGGACTATACTAAATAAAAATAAAAATATATAAATAAATAAATAAAATAATAAAATAAAAATAAATAAATAAAAACATTAAGAACAATAAATAACATAAGAAAATTAAAAATTAAAACGTTTAAAACAAGTACCATAAAATACCATAAAACAATCATCTAAAAGGAGGTAGCACTGACTCTCTAGATGCTGCATGCATGTATAATTAAAAACAAAACAAAACAGCACTATCTAACACTGACTTGAAACTCACAAACGAGATTGTTTTCAGTGTTTTTAAAGACACTTCAACCACAGTGCACGGTCATGCTCATCAGATGCAGCTTCCTTATCTTCTGTCACGTGAACCACGTTTGAAACTCTGGTCACATGATGACGAGTGGACAGCATTGGTGACAAATGAGCAAACTTGTCTTCAGGTTGAGATTATTTGTCTTGATTATTTTGTGACTCACATAGCAAAAAGCCACAAATGATGCATAATGGGTCTGCTCCGTTAATGTGTCCCACTGAGCAAGAACCTGAAGACTCAGGACGCTTTTACACCCCTGTATCTATTTCTGACAGGTCAAAGTGGAGGTTCATGCATTTACTTTGAACAAAGGTGAGATATATGGTACTTTGTAGTTTGTAGTTTTTCAATATTTCAAGTTTCTTTGGTGTTTTGATACATTTTTATGTTTTTTTCCTCCTTTCTTTAAAAGAGAAAATACTGGAATAAGACACTATGATAGCAGCAGTGTGAAAAAACATCTGATAGCTCTACATGTGTTTATCTGAGTAAACAAAGTGCAGAATTCATCACACACACTGGTAGGCTGTGAACTGTATTTCCAGAAAGTGGAAACACAGTGCTGACAGAGCTCATTCCAGTGAAGTGCTTCTCTAGAAACACAACTAAACCAACACCTCTGTTCACCATCACAGTGCCATGCTCCTTCAGTACTGCTGGGACCTCATTTACAAAGATAAACTTGACCCAGATAATTAAAATTTTCATACAGGACACAGGCCAGCGCCTTTTATTTGAATAAGGTAAATAGTGTACCTGTCTGCACAACTGTCTGGGAAAAAACACACACACACACACACATCATCGACTGGATTTGCATGTCATGCTAAAATAAGTTTCTATTTCCCACCCTACGCTGTCAACACACACACACACACAGAAACAGAGACACCCCCACCCACCCTTTCCTTACACCGCTGTTGTCAAATGGCCCTCCACCTCCTTTATTCGTACAGAGGAAGTGCAAACAGCCATCATCGAGCTGGACTATTTCTGCTTGTCGCGTAAGTGTCTGACTGCTCCTGACATTACTTCCCATGTTTCACAACACACAGACGCACAGAGCAGAGCAAGTGGCCAGCCTAACATTATCACATGACCCCAACAACCACAAAACAGTCAAAGCTGGATGCTGTTTATGTAAGCTATTACATATAGTTGCTGCAAGGATTCCTGTCCAAATGTGTCTGAAGTATGTCTGCAGTTAGTGGGATGTTGTTACCATAATGCATCACTGCTATAACTAAGCAAACACACAAAACTGAAGCACCGTAACAGAGATGAGGAAGATGATATGGGAAGACTGAGGCAAGGCAAACATAAAGGTCTGTATATCTCAATATCTTCATTTTACATCACAACACACAGACACGGACACACACACACACACGGCTCAGCAGCACAGCCTGACATTCATCCTCCTGGCAGAGGACATAGACAAGTGTGCGACTCACAAATCTCTTTAGTTTCTTCTCCGGAGGGGATTTAATGAGCCAGCCCTTGCAGACCACATCCCCGGCACTCATCTTGGCTGCCGTGTGTCGTCCTCACGGCTGCTGCCGCTGCCGCCGGTGCTGCTGTTGTTGCTGTTGCTGCTGCTGTGAAACTGAGAGCGCTGTAAAGCATATCCTGTTCTGGTATTCAGCTCAGCCACTCCAAAAAGGAGGAAGTAAAGAAATTGATCACACTGACAGGGAGAGAGAGAGAGAGAGAGAGAGAGAGAGCGGGAGGGAGAGAGATGAGTTATGCATTACTGGATGGAGTTATTGGCCTGAGGGGGAGTTAATGAATAGAAAAATACTACATATAATGAGATTTGACAGATAAGAGGTTTTAGACTCACTGACTGGTAATGCACAAAATGTGGCTATGTCACATTCTGTTATAAGATCTGCAATGCAAACATTACTGATTCACGTTTTCTGTTGAAATGTTGATTTCCTCATACCAATGAGCTCCACTGAAATACGAAGTGGTTTTAAGCAATAACCAATGAAAACACCAAACTCCTGCGCCACTCGATGCTTAAAGATAAAATTAAAGCACCTAATTTGCATGTGAGGTTCTAGAAAAATCTTGGTGGTGCCATAATTACTAAATGGAGTGGTTCTTACATAGCACTTTTTCTTGTACTCACAGCACTTCATACAGCATGTCTCATTCACCCATTCACACACACATTAATACGAGCACGTTCTACACCTGAATGTTTTCTATTGAACATTCACACACACATTCACAATCTCATGAACACATTGGGAGCAACTCGGGGTTCACTGTCTTGCTCAGGCATAGTTTATTTATAGTTTATGCAGACTGGAGCAGCCGGGGAGCCACCACCGATGAGTAGATGGCCTACTCTGCCTCCTGAGCCACAGCCACCCCCTAGTAGAAGTGATGTAACAGCTGCTGTGTATCTGTGTGCTTTTCTAGCTGAGCTCAGAAAGTTATTTAAAGTAGGTTCTGAACAGGTTTTAATGCAAACTATCTTGGTCTCTGTTAAGAAAGGTTGCAACAGCTAACCCACACTCCTGCACTGAAGACTGTTTGCAGCAATATTTTCATGCATTTATGCAAACTGTGGATTTTACATTGTGTATATCTGCTATTCGAATGTTATGGTTGACAAGACCATTAAAGTTTCTAATATTAATAAATAATAGCATGCACAAGTGGCTAAATAACGTGGCAAGCTCCTAAAGGTGTTCAGTGGTGTGGTGGTAAATGGCAGGGACTCCTGGTTCAGTATCATAATGATCGAGCTTACTCAGCCCCCCCAAACCTATATGGAACATCAGAGGGCAGGCTGGGAAACTTTACTCATGTTTAAACAGCATTTAAAGTGGGATGCATTTTGCAGTCATATCGGAGCTAATGCTCATCTTGCAGCATTGTTGATGTTTTGCTCTGTGGGCTTTTGTTATTACGAAACTTCACACTGCATCCTGTTACTTATGGTGTAATTTCCCTGAGTTTATTATGTAATTCCTCTGAATTCAGTCTGTCATTTTCCTTACCTAAAATACTTATTGCTTCCCAATTACACGTAAACTATATAGTACAAGTACAAAGTATATTGTGTCTCCTTTCTTTAAAAAATACTCCCCATCACTCATTATCTAAAATGCTTGCATTATATAATTTGTTTCTCATCTCCTTTTTAAGTATCATCATAAACTGGTTAGTAATTTAAAGCAGGGAAACCTGAATTCACCCTGAATTCAGTGGAATAACATGGCAAATATTAGGAAATTACCCTTTGAGTCTTTTTTGGTTTTGGTGTATTTGTACAGACGTCATTACATGCTAGCCTAGGCGTTAAAATTTGCGTGGTGGTGCCATAGACTTGTGCATTAAAGAAAACGGTGAAGAAGAACTGCTGGTCGTGAAAACACAGCTAATAGGCTTGATACTGTAAAAGTAACACTCATACTACTGCTGCTGATGGTAGCAAGGTTGTATTCAGAAGGCCTCTAATTTGTATGAAATGTTCTAACTTTAATATCATTATCAGTCAGTTGATCAAATAAACTATAGACACATCAGATTGAGATGTTTCTGAAGTACACATACGCACAAACAAAGCCACTCAGAGGCTTGTTTTCCAGAAAATTATCTTTCACCAGTTTTTTTTTAAAAAGAACAACCCACCGTTACCTGTTTAGCCTTTCCTCTATAAGGAAGTACATTGATCCTTATTATCCAACCAAAAGGTTCCTGTCATAATTAACCAACTGGCTAAACATTATCAGCAGACTACTCTGAAGTGGTAACTGCAGCACCTGTACTCTCAAAATCACCATTATGTAGCTGATGGCTGACAGAATATAAATGAGTTTATATTCTGTGAGCGTTCCTAAGGACAGAATAAACGAATAAGTAACTTTTAAACCACCAGAGGGTGACAAAACAATCTAAAATGACTTTTATTATTATTATTATTATTATTTCTTAAAGAAAGAGCAGAAAATGTAAAAAATAAAAAAAAATCTGAAAATATCAGAGAAAATAAAAAGCAAAATCTCTGTCATAAATGAATTAATTAAAAAAAACAATAAACAAGTAATGTTAGTAATCAGTTAATCCACACTTCCTGTTAGAGAGGAAAAAATAAGCCCCACTTCCTCTCTCTGTGGCTGTTTGACAGTTATAAGAGAAGTTAAATAGAGGGCCACTAAGTTAGAAGCACGTTCAGTTAAAACAAATGGTGCTGGCTGGGGATAACTACAGTGTGTGACAGTCGTGTGCAGGTACAAAGCGGAGGTTGAGGAATGTGTATGTTGGGAGTAACTGGAACTGTTGGTGAGTTTAGCTGAGCTAGCGTGGTTAGCGGGCGTTGTAGCCATGCTGTCTGCCGGTGTGTTAGCGCTCTGTTTTACGGCCCTCAGGCAGTAAACCACATTTCTGGTTATTACACTGTTCCTTAAAAAAAAACAAAAAACATTTTATTTAGTCACACAAAACATGCAGTAAAATGAGGACTAGAAAACGGTTTGACCTTTAACCTGGGGGTGGAGCAATCCTTTCAAGAACCAAATCTGGATAGGATGCAGTGCCAGCTACTGCTAAGACTAATAATAGTAATACATGTTTAAATTGAAATAAAAAATATGGATCCATAAGGATCAGGCTACAGCAACTGCACTCGGCTCCTCAAGCGACTCCACCAAAATACACTGATCAGTGTGTGTGTGGCTCTGGTCCAAATTACCTGCTCACTCTGCCCAGGAATTACCAGTGGATGGCAACAAGCTGTACAACCGTGCTGCCTGGATTCTCTGGCAGTTTTTAATAGCAGCTCCAGGAGCTCATGTCTGGATCTGGATCTGGGGCTTGGAGAAGAGAATATCCCAACATGGAACAATAATATCCATCCCGTATACCAGAGTCTGAGTTTGTAGGAAGGGTTTAAGAGAGAATAGGGGACACTGAGCACCAGAAACTTCTGGGTACATGCATTTTATTATTTTAATCGAAATATATAAATAATAATAAAATGAATGTACCCTGAAGTTTCCCACAGTCCAAAGACATGCAGTTACTGGGGTTAGGTTAATTGGCCACTCTAAATTGCCCATAGGTGTGAATGTTAGTGTGAATGGTTGTCTGTCTCTCTGTGTTGGCCCTGCAGCAGGCTGGTGACCTGTACAGGGTGTACCCTTCCTCTCGCCCTATGTCAGCTGGGATCGGCTCCAGCCTCCTCGTGACCCTGAACAGGATAAGTGGAAGAGGATGGATATTTCAATTAAAATAGCACATATAAGGTTGTCACAAAACAATAGTGAATATTTCACAGAGCTTCACAGTTGTGAACACCATAAACAAAGTGTCCACCATATTAAAATGATACTGCAAATGTCTCTGGGATGTTTAAGAGTTTAGAATTTCCTTAGTTCATTCCTCAACTTTCCTCTTCAGTCACATAAACCAGCATCAAGTAAGGAAGATGAAGAAGTCAAGATGCTGGTGCTGTGAGTGCTGTGCTTTGACACAGGTGAACTCAGATGAAATGAAAGAAAAGGGGAAAGTCTCCTCCAGCACAATGAAACCTAATACCTGCTCCTCGGGGTCAGGAGGTGGTCGGGTTCAGAGGTGACTCTCCATTCAAGTCAATGCACACTTAAAACAGCAGTTTTTTGGTACAGCTGCAGCAATAGAAAAAATAAAGCTCTGAGTAAAAAAAAAATCCATTAATTTTATTAAGGCAGAACCATGCTTCATTAGCTAAAGTTTAAAAAATATAAGACAGTAACTGTAATCTAAGGTCAAGTTCACCAATCAAAGGAAAATATAAACACATCAGATAGAGCTCAATCAGCAAAGTTTTTTTTTTTTTTAACTCGTCTTGCCAGTAAAAAGAACAACCCACCATTACCTATTCAGCCTTTCCTCTAAAAGGAAGCACATTAATCCTTATTATCCAAACAAAAGTTATTTCCTGTCATGAATAACTAACTGGCTTAACACTGTCACAAGACTTCTCTGAAGTGTGCACGTGAGAAAACCAAGACCACGAGTAAGTCTCTTTTCAACCACCAGAGGGTAACAGAACTCATTTATAAAATGTGGTCTATCACGCTTAAAGTATGACGCAGTAAAAATACAAGAAAGATCTGTAGATATAACTTACATTAAACCCTAATACATTAGACTACATTTGCATAACATTACAGTGCATTACAGTAAAAAAAATTTTTATTTCTTGAAATTCTTTAAGTTGTGTGTTTTCAGATACACGTGTTTAATAAATTATTAATATTCATTATTATGCTTAAATGTGTTTTGCATGAATACAGTACGCCAAATCTGTTATTCTCATCTTCGTCCTCTGCATTAAAAACTGTAGTCATTGTTTTAAACAACCTGCAGAGGGCAGCAGTAAACTCTGACTGCAGTTTTTTGTAGAGAAGAACAAGAACAGGGTCCGTGCAGTTACCAAAGAGCCTTGAATGAAAGAGTTACGTATAGCTACCACTTGTAGTAACAGGTCTGCTGTCACGTCATTTTTTAATTTTTTTTTTTAAGCGTGGACCAATCCCTGGCGTCTTTACAGTCTTTGAATTACCCATCATCCCCCTGAAACGTGTGACCTGTCTCTGGCCTTGGCGTGTGGTACTCTGCAGCTAGTTGTCAGTGTCTGCAGGCTGTGGGGATTAATTAACGGTAACCGGCTTGTGTTTCTAATCGACAAGTCTGCTAGTAAACCGGGAGCTGAGCCACAATGCTGACATGTAGGACAGTATGGAAGAAGGTCGCTCCTCTGGCTAGAACTTCATCAACGGTGTGCCGGCAAAATGTGAGAAGAGCAGGTAAGTAAGTTCGCTGACCTCGGTTCAGACATACACTGCCTGCAGCATGATATTACACAGCCTCATTACATGAAACCACAGGAGGTAGCCCTGTTAGCTTAGCTCATTTAGACTCCCGCGATCTCTGCATCGTTATTAGAAAGCTAACTTAGCTAATTAGCAAACGTTAACGCTGCAAGTTGACATTTCGATGACAACTAGCTAACTTAAACTGCGCTGCATTTCATTGGTCCTACGTGAAACCTGACCAAAGGCAACATCAAAAACATGTTTTTCCACATGTGTGCATCTACTTACTGGTTTACAGTGTGTTCAGATACAGGTGTTACACCATATTCTGTGACCAGTATGCAAAGGCCCACTTGGATTTGAATCGTGGGGTCTTACAGTCCCAGAAAGGATAAGTCCAGTCCTTCTGTGCAGTGTGTCTCTAGGTTGCTAGAATATACATTGCTAATCGTTATTCATAATGCATAATATATGACGTTATATTTGTTACTCTTAGAGTGGGAAAAATACCTGTAAGTACAGGAAATAGTGTGCATATACATGTAATGCACCAACGTTCACACGTCCATTTATTTTAGGGAACGTTAATTTAAAGCCTTATAAAACCTGCAGCTGTGATGATGGTTAGCACTCCAGCATATATTTACTCAGTCTTTTTTCACTGTCAGCGTCTACGTATGTGTTAAGCATGTATTAAACAGCTACTCGGCAGTTTCCCTGGTTTTACAAGGGAGTCTGTTTACACTATACATGCTTCCCTTTGGCAGTATTATTAGAAAGCATTGCATACGTTTTCATTGCTATGCAGATGATACCCAGCTTTATCAATTCATGAAGCCTGATGACACATATTAATTAGTTAAACTGCAAGAATGTCTTAAACATAAATTCCTGGATGACTGCTTCTAAATTCAGATAAAACCAAAGTTATTGTCCTTGGCCCCACAAACCTCAGAAACATTGTCTAACCACATACTTACTCTGGATGTCATTACCTCGGCCTCCAGTAGGTCTGGCCAATATGGACCAAAAATAATATCTATCTATTATTTAGCTGAATTGCGATATACAATATATCTCGATATTTTCTCTTTCCAAAAGGTATAAACAAAAAGGCACTTCTGAGTCAAAGCTACATGTCCCAAATGTCACACAGGCAATTTTTAATTAACATTCAGCTGTAGATGTACATGAGAAATTGCTCAAAAATAAACAATTGGTATATTCAAATAATGATGCTTTTTCCCCCTCCATAACAAAAGACTCACAGCTGTGCTATTAAAATATAAACAGAAAAGATAAGTCTTTGATCCAGACTTCACCAAAGTGCTTCCTCCTGTGTGTACTCCTGTACATCTAGTACTCTGTGCAAATAACAAAACATGTAAACAGACTGAATGAACAGATTCCATCCTTCAGTCAGCAGGATTCTAGCCAGCTCAGTAAATCCATAGACCTATGCGATGACGTATTACAGCAACGGGCCCACCCACTCAATGCGGCGTCTACGTATCCGCCGGCTGCATCATAGACATATATACGGTATCTATGTTTATGGGCTGCATCACAAGCACACGAGAAAGACCCACTTCCGCTATTAAGGTCACGTGACTTACGGTACAAACCAACTTCCGCTATGGAGTTAAGTTATGGCAGTGACTGCCAGGCTGTCGCTTCTTGCATGATTTACGGGTGAAGCGGTGAGGCGGGGCAGTGTGAAGTTGCGCAGACACAAATTGGGAGAAGAGAAAGGTGAACAGTTGGATCTACAAGTATGATTGTAAACGATATTCTCATCTTATATCATGTATGAAAATGTATTGATATTTCTTAAAAGCTTGATTTATCACCCAGTCCTAGCCTCCTGTAACACTGTGAGAAATCTTAGTCATTTTTGAATAAAATTAGAAACATTGTGTCTCAGTGAAGCTGAAAAGCTAATTCATGCATTTATTACTTGTAGACTGGACTATTGTAAGTCATTATTATCAGGCTGTCCTAAAAGCTCCCTGAAAAGCCTTCAGCTGATCCGAAATGCTGCAGCTAGCGTACTGACAGGAACTGGAAAGAGAGAGCAGATTTCGCCCATATTGGCTTCTCTTCATTGGCTCCCTGTTAAATCTAGAATAGAATTTAAATTCCTTCTCCTCAAATACAAGGTCTTGAATAATCAGGCCCCATCTTATCTCAAAGACCTTATAGTCCCATATCACCCCAATAGAGCACTTCACTCTCAGACTGCTGGCTTACTTGTGGTTCCTAGGATACTTAAGAGTAGAATGGGAGGCAGAGCCTTCAGCTTTCAGGCCCCACTTCTGTGGAACCAGCTCGCAGTTTGGATTTGGGAGAAAGACACCCTCTCTATTTTTAAGATTAGGCTTAAAACTTTACATTATGATCAAACCTATAGTTAGGGCTGGATCAGGTGACCCTGACCCCTCCCTTAGTTACGCTGCTATAGGCCTAGGCTGCTGGGGGAATTTCCATGATGCACTGAGTGTTTCTTTTCATTCACCTCTTTTTACTCTATTTATACCCCACTCTGGATTTAATCATTAGTTATTATTAATCTCTGGCTCTCTTCCACAGTGTGTATTTTGTCCTGTCTCTCCCCCCTCATCCCCAACCGGTCACAGCAGATGGCTGCCCCTCCCTAAGCCTAGTTCTGCTGGAGGTTTCTTCCTGTTAAAATAATTTGGTGCTATATAAATTGAATTGAGTCTCTCTCACGGCTGAATGATTGTTACATTAGAAGGAGGATTGATCCCTGATTGAGTACCATTTGTGAACATCATTCAGAGTGATGTAGCTTTGAACTGTGTTTGCAGGTTTGAACAATGGCAGAATACCAACACGTGTACCTGCAGCTCACATGTCCGGTGGGCTGCCAGGGGGAGGTGGGGATAACCTAAAGTACGCCCTACTGGTTGGAGCAGCTACCGTTGGTGGCCTGGCATATGTGAGTAAGCTTCGTATTAAGTGAAGTAATGATTAATTTGTTTCATTTGGTTTCTTTGTGTTTTTTTTTTTTCTTTTCTATAACTTGAACACTCACTGGTTTAAATTAGGGCTGGGCAACCTGGATCTGTGATATAAAAATTGCTGTTTTTGTCAACAGAGTCTGGTGGTTTTTGTTAAGTATTTTTTTTTTTTTTTTTTTTTTTGTAGCATGTCATCTCAATAAATCAACAAACATTGTTGACTTTTGTCACAGATCATTAATTTCATGTATACCTTCAAACTATGAGTTATTAATTGTTGTATGAGTGCTGCAAGCACGGCTTTACTGAAGAAGTGCTTTATGCAGCGCAGCATCAGATCATATCCATATACACTATTGTCTAATTCTGTTTCTCCTTTGAAGTTATGTGGATACAGTTAAGAAAAAATTCCATATAACTCCCATGACAAGATTTCATTGATTAGCACTGTCACCTCCGGCAGGTTCTGCCAACTAGCTGGGGCCTTTCTGTGTAGAGTCTGCGTTTTCTCTGCCTGCATGGGTGTGTGTAGTTGTCTGTCTCTGTGTTAGCCTTGCGATAAACTGGCAACCAGTTCAGATTGTACCTCGCCTGTTATCCTATTTGAGCTGGGATATGCTTTACCCCTCCACAACCCCAAATTAGTTGTTAAGTTGTTAAGAATATGGTTTAATGGAAATATCACGCAGTCCTAGTTTAAAGGCATCAAACTGGAGGTAGAGGCAGATTTTCCATTTGGAAATAAATGTTGATAAGTCAGTGTGTTGTTCATTTGTCAGCTTTCATCCAGAAAATCCTACTCTGCCTATTTGCTGATACTCACGGCTGAAAGATAACAGTCAACACTGGATCTGACTGGCAAATTTGAACAGCTTGATGAAGCAATCATTGAAGTTGTCATGACTAAAATTAGTGCACTTTTCTGTTTTTACAGGCGTTTTATACTTTGAAGGGAGACCAGCAAAGATATCAGGAGCGTATCACAGAAATTTCATCCAGATCACAAAAACCAGCTGCAAAAGAATCAGCCACACCCATCCCGTCGCAGCCTCCTGGTGAGCGGCTTTTAGGAGCTGTTAGCTGATAACACAGCTTCACTGTTAAACCCAGTTCCTCTGAGAAGCTTCTGAATTTCACTTTGATTCTGTTTGTGTTTTTAGCTGTAGAAGCCACTGAAACAAAAGGTGAGTGATTTCTTTGCCGTGCCAGTTACAGATCAAACTCCACTTGTGTTAATAACTAATAGGTAGTCAAACGTAACCTTGAGACATTCAAACAGTTCTCCAAAACCTCTTAGGTCCAGTGCTTGTGTGCTGTTAGCAGTGACAGCCCTTTAAAGGAAACATTTGTGCTTTAATATCATGGTTAAAGGTCATTTGGTGTCATTTGGAGGCTTTTAATCAGCTGACTCTGCAGCACACGGTTTAGCTTCCTCTTTATTTCCATGTAAACAGCAGATTTTGAGCTTTCAAAACAAACTGTCTTACAGAGTGTATTTGAATTGGTGATTACTTTTTTTTTTTTTTTTTAAATCACTCACTGACCACAAACCAAAGAGTCTTTTATACTTTCGCTTTTTATGTGCTGAGTATCAGTCTAAGTTATTTTTAATGAGTGTGTTCCCTCTCAGCCACCATTGAGCCAAAACCTGAAGCAGAGTCTTCATCCCCGGAGCCAAGCCCTCCAGCATCTGCCACTGAAGTAGCAGCCACCAGTGAAACAACCGAACAGCCTCCAGGTTGTCTACTTATTTCTTTTTAAATATATATTCTATGGATGGATATTAGAAATGGTGACACCAACTGGTAAATGCATTTCAGTGCAAACAAAGAGGCTACAGAACATGTGTTAAAAATATATTGCTGTTTAGTTATACCGAGTGGATGTGTTTTATGCCAGAGGGCTGCTGGGTATTCTGCATTTTTATCGTCCTTTTTTGTGAATGCTGTCTATATTCAAAGGCTGAGAATTTTGCAAATAAGACTTCATTTTTTTGTCATATTATTAAGATAAAATAAGAAAACAATTCTAGATGAAATAGCAATAAAGAGAGATGCACCGATTAAACCAGGTGAGGGACCAGAATCGGCAGATTTCCAACATTCTTGCCTGGACCGGTGTCTGGCCGGACAGCCTCTCATACGTTCGATTACAAGCTGGTCTGTTTCGCGCACACACACACACAGTGGTGCAGGTAAATAGTCACACTCACAGCTTTATTTTCTGTTGTTTCAGTGAGAGAAGGTCCTGTAACTTACTGCAGTCTGATGGAAACGTTGAATAATTTATTTTCGTATGAAAATAATATTTTGCATTGACGTTTTTTTGGTTTTATATATGCTGTCAGTTATGGTTCTCAGAAAATCTGAATCAGCAAAAATCAGTATTGGCAGGTCACACTTTTAAGGAAAAATCAGAATCAGCCAATCGCTGCGTCTCTGATCGCAGTGATGAAACTGAGCCTGTCTGATTATTTTCTGTTACTGTGAATTTGCAGCCGTCTGTTACCCTTTACTGTGTTGTGGTGATATTTAAAACTCGCAACTTTCTTTTTAGTGTGGAAGCTTTTAATGGAAACATTGGCATAATCAGTCCAGTATACCTGTCCTGTATACCTGAGGAAACACTTTGTGGTGTTATAAATATATATGTCTACATGTCTTCATATTGTTAGTGTGAATTCCCCGACTAAAGCTCAGAAATCTACGAATTCACTGATGAGAGTTTAGTTTTATAGCAGATCTACCCTGTCATTTTGACTGGTCAGTGACCCGATTATACTAACAGAACCTGCGGCACCAACACAAACCCTCACAGCAGAGTCAGTCATGCCTGAGCCTAAAGATGTGGCAGAGAGTGGTAAGGCCATAGTCCAGCTTCACTTGGAGTGGGGAAGTGGGCACATATCCTCATAATATTTTAACATTTTTCTCACAACTTTTCCTCCCACCTGTCATGTCTGTCACATTGTTTGGGTTCTTCCAATGATAAAGGTTGATTGCACTGATTTGAAAACATCATTTTCTTATTAACCAGGTCCATTTACTGTTTGTGCAAAATACTAATGAGTTCATGAACTGACTGAGTCTCTCCTCTGTCTCACTTTCACGCTGACTTGGCTTGCTGTTCCCCTCCCATGGAAATATTCAGCCGTGGACTCCACACCTGCCTCTCTCAAGGTGCCCTCACACGCCTCATACCTGCTGATTGGTGGAGGTACTGCCTCTTTTGCTGCTGCCCGGTCTATTCGAGCCAGAGACCCCGGAGCCAGGGTCAGTCTAGCCCCCATGTTCACTCTGAATGCACTTTGTTACTCTTTTAGTTGCACCTGAGTTTTTGTTAAATTTGAGTATTTTTTTTTTCTTTTTCTGCTAGGTGTTAATTGTGACTGATGAGCCAGACCTCCCATACATGAGACCTCCTCTTTCTAAAGAGCTGTGGTTCTCTGATGATCCCAGTGTGACAGAAACTCTGCGCTTCAAACAGTGGAACGGAAAAGAAAGAAGGTCTGTTTAACATCTTTATTTGTGCTTAGCCTATTTAACCTGATTTCTCTCAGTTCTTTTGTCTCAGCAGCTGCCTGTCCTTGGCGGTGTCTTGTCGTGCCACATCGTTTGTCTTTTTATTACAAAATTATAACTTCTTCTGGTGCTGTTGTGTTTTCTTTACACTTAAACACAGGACTTCCACGGCCACTAAAAAATCTTAAATATTTAACCCACAGTATTTAGTTGCTGATATCAGCTGTATTACAAATAAAGAAAATAGAATCACAGTAATGTACAGTAGACCTCAACCTAATGTTATAAAGCAGCAGTATGATCAAATACAAAATGACTAATCCTTCTATTTTAGCTTTCATGTTCAAACCGACAGCCTTCTTGCTCTGAGGTGACCTTCTTAACCACTGCACCACCCATATTTATGTCACCCATATTTAGCTCCCAAAGTGGAATTTGGCTCCTTAATTTCAGACACACTAGCTAAGTTATTAATTCTGTAGCTCAGTTCTAAAAAGACATCTTCAAAAAGACACAATGCTGGGGTGTTTTAGGCTCAGCGGGATCACTGGAACCTTCAACAGTAAATAGATCAAAATGACCGCTTTTACTGAAAGTATCAAATACTGTGTTGTAGGGATTATTGTGCTGGTGTATATCAAATTTGTAGCCATGGCTTGTTGATCAATGCCTGCATGTGATTTATTACTTATGATTATTACCTGTTTTACTGTTTCCCATCAGTAAGTGTTAATGCAAAACAAACTGCACCACTTTCTGTGCTGAGGTTTCTCTCCAAAGACCTGATAGACACAAAGAGTTTGTTTTTTAAACCTGGCATTGATGCAGCAGAACATTGAATGGATACTTCATAAACTGGTGACATTTTGGCGATTCTCAGAAGTTGTTTTACAAAAAAGCCTTTCAGTCATTTTAATACTTTTGTATTTATTTTCCAGTATCTACTTCCAGCCACCATCATTCTACATCAATCCAGAAGAACTGGATAGTGCAGAAAATGGAGGAGTGGCTGTTCTCATTGGAAAAAAGGTTGAACACCCCCCCCTCCCCTCCCCCAAATCTCCATAATTTTATAGCTACTGAATAAAGTATTCACACCAGAAGTGATATTATTGGCAGCTGTATATGTACTTCTAATCTGTATTGAAAGATTTTCAAAGTCTGACCCGTTATGATGTCTAAACCTGGAAAGCAAAAGTTTTTCAGAAGATGTGTTTAATTTCTTGTAGGTGGTTCAGATGGATGTGCGAGGAAACAAAGTAAAACTGGACGATGATACTGAGATTTCGTACGACAAGTGTTTGATTGCTACAGGTAAACTACCCTGTTTTTCTTTATTTTCTGCTTTTACCACATGTGGATTATACCTGCTGGAAGCAAATTTTATCCTTCCCCTCAGGTGGTATACCAAGAAACCTACAAGTCATCGAAAGAGCAGGAGAGGAGGTGATGAAGAGGACAACTTTGTTCCGCAAGGTCAGCGTGTAGCCACAAGGGGGTGGTAGCAACGTGTTGCTCTCACAATGTCTGGCTGATAGTATGTATATACTGTCTGCTGGAGTAAGTGTTAAGGCATGACATGAAGGAATCAATAGTTATTTTAAAACAACAACGAATTTAGGTTGTTTTTGTCTTTTATATTTGGGACAGCATAAGCCCTCTAAGATGCTACAGACAGACGGTTACAGCTAAATGTTTTACTGTGTCACATAAAAATCAGACTGTGCTCTAAGTTCTGTTTTTCTCCACAGATCGAGGACTTCAGATCTCTGGACAAGGTCTCCAGAAATGTAAAATCCATCACTATCATTGGAGGTGGCTTCTTGGGCAGTGAGCTGGCTTGTGCTCTTGGCAGGAGATGTAAGACTACATGACAAGCTGAGAAAGTAACTGAGTAGATAATAACACCGACATCCAGCTGAAGTAACTCTTTTCTTAGTTGTTGTTCTTTCTTTGTTTTTTTAGCAATTGAGTCTGACCTGGAGGTGATACAGATGTTCCCTGAGAAGGGTAACATGGGAAAAGTGCTGCCTGAGTATCTGAGCAACTGGACAACAGAAAAAGTCAAGAAAGGTCCGCGTCCAACTTCATTTCACACAAGCTGCCGAAGACAAAGAATGTTCTTTTAGATGTTTTAGCATTTTATGGTTTGCTGTCTGTTTTTTGTAGAGGGTGTAAAGGTCATCACAGAAGCCTTGGTGAAATCTGTGACCTACAAAGATGACAAATTAGAAATCCAGCTGAAGGACGGCAGATTGGTAGGTTCAGATTTCTACACAAACGCAGCCTAAACCAGGACAGTGAAGGTATTGATTATCTGCCGTTTCATGTTGTAGGTGAAAACTGATCACATTGTTACAGCTGTT
Organism: Archocentrus centrarchus; assembly: GCF_007364275.1. NCBI lineage: Eukaryota > Metazoa > Chordata > Actinopteri > Cichliformes > Cichlidae > Archocentrus > Archocentrus centrarchus. The sequence goes on from NC_044359.1 coordinate 28,047,093, forward strand.
GGCCTGGAGCCAAATGTTGACCTTGCTAAGTCAGGAGGTCTGGAAGTGGACTCTGACTTTGGTGGCTATCGGGTAAACGCTGAGCTGCAAGCCAGGTCCAATATTTGGGTGGTAAGTTAATGCTCTTATGACATGGTGTGCTCTGTTAAAGAGATCTTGAAGAGCTGTGACTAAAAATCCCATCATTCTGCCCAAAATCTGCTGTAAAAGTCATCTTACAAAAAGGAAATATTGGAAAGTCCTTCCTTCCTTCCTTCCTTCCTTCCTTCCTTCCTTCCTTCACTTATCCTTTAAATTAGTTAAATTCAGGTTCAAGTTTTCCCCCTTTCCTGATGCCTCTAGCTTCATTGCTCAGATGTTTCAAGATACATCTTCTCAGTACCTATTAGCATGAAATAAAAATTGCACATTCTAAGCCATACTGCATATTCCCAATCCGTTCTTGTTGATGTAGGCAGGAGACGCTGCGTGTTTCTATGACATCAGACTGGGTCGCAGACGTGTGGAGCACCACGATCACGCTGTTGTGAGTGGTAGACTAGCAGGGGAGAACATGACGGGAGCCAGCAAACCCTACTGGCATCAATCCATGTTCTGGTGGGTATCAGACTTGTGTTCAGTGTTCCTACTTGCTGCTCGTACTCCTGGGTCACAAACTCCTCCCTGTAATGAGACCCGTGGATGCAAACCATGAAACCAACTTTTAAGTGGAAACTAAGGAAAGAATTTGAAGGCGAGGACCAGTTTTAATTTTTGATTGCACTGAATGCATTTAAGTAAGAGAGCATGTGCAATTCTGCAAATGACTCCGATGTAATCCTTTTAGAGGTCAGATGAATATACATGATTGCTTTGAAGTCTTGAAAACCATTAAGTCTAAAATATTTAAGATGTCTTTAGACGGCATTAAAGTCTCTCTCTTGGGATGGATTTAAACCCTTGAAGACTCATCTCTGTTCATCAGAATTAGATTTTTTTTTAAAAATAATCCGTTCTTGCCATAAAATGTCTTATATTTGCCTGATTAAGAATGCATGGATATATACAAATGAGCCCCACCGCCTTCCTCAGCTGCTTGCCTCTCCGTCTGATACTTGTGCTGAAAACGCCAGTGTTTAAACTGTAAATCAGGAGGTCCTGATCACAGATCAGGTACTGTTCCAAAATGACATCAACAGTTCCTGGAGCTCTTTGGGCAATGGCTAGGTGCTCACTGTTTAAAACTAAAACTGCCATTACAGACAAAGCATTTGGGCAGATTCACACATTGGGAAGCTTTAATTGTACTTACAGAATATAATGAATCCAACTCCGGTAACAATGTCTTCACTTAGCCTGTCTCTTTGTTTACCATGACACACACAAATGGTGAAACAGTGAGCAGCAAAATTCTCACACTGAGCTGAAATAAAACAAATGCACAACAAATGAAACGAGGTTTCAAATTGCCTGCATCATCAGATAGCTACCAATATGCAATATGTTGCTAATGGTGATGGCATTGGTTACCTATGAAAGGCTGTTTGGAACTGTTTTTGAGTCATTGATATAAAGCAGTTCAAAAATGTAAATGATGCAGTCGTGAGAAATTTCACTTCTTTGAAGTCCAAGGTTTTCAGGAAAAAAACAAAAAAATCATCTGTTTTTCTTACCAGGTTCTAAAATTATTTAAATGCAACCTCAGATGAACAACAACCTATGTGATTATTCAACAAAAACGAATCCAAAAACTGCTGAAGCAGTGTTTGAAAAACGAATTGTATCCCATGATTCAGTAGCAAAGCAAAATGTCAGTTTTGTGGGTGTTTGTTTAGGCACAGCTCTCTTAAGGTCCCACCACAGCATTTCAGTCTTTCCTTCTTGGCGTTATGTTAACACACGCCTGAATGTTCCAGACCAGCAAACTGCCAAAAAAACTTCTGCTTTTTATAGAGGTGCTCACACTTGCTGTTCAGTTAATCAAGTGCATTTGATCAGCAGCACCTATTTAACCTCTTATTTTCAGTGAAAGCAGTAAAGGTGTATTTAGTTTTTCACTGCTTCCGTATTTTGTTAAATTAATGATCACATCACACAGATGATCATCAAATTAATGATGTTCATCTGAGGTTGTATTTAAATCATTTTAGAACCTGGTAATTATGACCTGATACAGAAACCTTTAGTCTTGGTGAGTTTTTCTTTCTTTTCTCATGTTTGAGAAAGCACACAGACTCGTTAACAAGGTTAAACATTTGTTTTACATCAGAGGACTCCAGTCAAATCTTTAAAACAGTAAAACTTCATGGACTTGGAAATGATCTAATGCTAAACATTACAAACCTCACAGATCACAGTAGGACTCCAGACATTGAGGGAGTTACCAAAAACGTAACTACAGTGAGGAATGCGGCTCTCAGGACCCAGAGAATATATGTTGCTCACAGCTGGTGAAATGCAACACACTGCAGTCCAAAAAAACCCACAGGACCATCAGTCAAACTATCACGGCTACCATTTAACTAGTCCTTCCTATTTAAATAATTATAAAGCACATTCCATAACTTGTTTAGTTTCTTATTTCAAGTTTCAGATTCAAATCAAAGGCTTCTCCAGTTGATGCTCATGTGCTGCATGTAAAATGCTATAAAATGTCAGCAGATTCCCCACAAATGTCAGTGGACCAAAGTTCTGTATGACTCTGCAGCTTTGTACAAGGTCTCTGTACAACCTTGCAATTTGTCAAGGTCAGCTGACATCACTACAGGTCACGAGCTATCTTAAAACTCATCAGGTGGCGGCAGTGGGGGTTCATGCCCGAAGCTGTGCTGGTGTTTAAAATGGAAAGTGTGTGAGGTATATGAACATACACTCTGTGTTCAGGAAGCTGTTTTGACAAAGTTTTAAAAGCCGGCATTTGTTTCACTTCAGCAGAGCTGCTTCCAACAGAGATGTGAAGAAAATGTTCTTGGCATGGTGACACTTGGCGCAAATTGACTGTGTCTAGTTTTAATTATACAGTGGTGCTCCAAAGTTTGTCTACCCTTCAGTTTTCTATAAATGTTCCTCTACAACATTACCAGATTTGAACACAAGTTCCAAAAGTCGATTTAGAAAAAAGCTGAATTAAACAAATGAGACAAATACAAAATCCAATCACGATTTATTGAGAGAAATGATTCATTATTGCATGTCTGTGAGAAGGGGAAAAACATTTGAACCTCAGTGATTATCAGTTCATTTGAAGGTTAAATTACAGTGAGGCTCTGCCAGTCAGTGGGGTGGCAGTCAGGTGTAAGAGCATTTCTTGTTTTTATTTGAACATCTTTGAATATCTGTGGAAGTGAAGCAGTAGCATAAACAAAGGACAGGCCTTTGGAAAAAAAGTTGTTAATGATCATCAGAATGAAAAAGGTTATAAAACACCTGAAGTGTTTAGACTCGTATCGATTATTAGTCAGACACATTATGTATAAGCCCTCCCCAGGAGTAACAAATATCAGCCCAAAAAGAGGCAGATAACAGACTGGGCGGCCACAAGGGAACACGTAACCTAAAGTGTCTCTCTGACTGGCTAATGTTCATGAGTCCACATGGCAGGGCTGCAAGGAAAAAGCCACTTTCCTTCAATGTGAATACGGGAGCTTGTCAGTTTGCTAAGGATCGCAAGGAGAATATTGAAACTATTTTGTGGCTGGATAAGTAAAGTAAAATTTAATGGCTTAAATAAGTTTGCTTTTGGAGTAAGGGAAACACTGCTTTCCAGCATAACGCCCAACATGGTTTGAGACTATCACTGCATCTGTGCCAGAACGGCTTTCCATCAGAGCTATGAATTCTGTATTCTCCCAGGGAACTCTAAAGGCAAAGGTCAGGACATCTACCCGTGAACCGACTCTTGGCTGAAAGTGGGTCATGCATCAAGACGACGAGACACGAAGCGCACAAGTTATTCTACTAAAGAATGGTTGGAGAGTAAAAAAGCTTTGAATGGCTGAGTTAAAGTCTTGACCTTAATCCACCAGAAATGATAGAGGAAGCAAGCAGTTCGTGTAAGGAAACCTACCAACATCCCAGAATAGAAGCTGTTCTTTACGGAAGAATGGGCGAAAATTCCTCCAAGCTGATGTCATGGACCAATCAACAGTTATTGTTAACATTTTGTTGCCGTTATTGCTGCACAAGGGAGTCTCACCAGATGATGCAGGCCGGCAGGGGTACACACACACAGCTCATGTATTATTGAATCCCCCCCCCCCCCCCAACAATAACTAGGTCTAATATTTTGTATTTTATTGTATCTTTACCTACATTTTGGACTTGTTTTAAAAATCTGGTATTTTGGCTCATTTATAAAGAAAAATAAAATTTTTTAAGAGTTTGCAAATTTTCAAGTCCCACTGAGACATGCAGTCATTTTGCGCCAAGAAATGATGTTTTCTGACCTTTTTCTTCAACTATATATGGTATTATAATAACACGTGTTGTGTAATTTCTTACAGGAGTGATCTGGGTCCTGATGTCGGCTATGAGGCTATCGGGATCGTTGACAGCAGCCTACCAACGGTAGCAGTGTTTGCTAAAGCCACTGCCAAGGACACACCTAAAGCTGCTACAGAAGAGTCAGGTAGGAGCATTCATTATCCAGGTGAAAGGAGCCTTAATGCTGTAAAGGAAAAAGAAGGGGGGGCTTGAGGGCTAAGGGTCAAACTGAGTCTGTGCCATTAAATGCGCGACAGGAACTGGGATCCGCTCAGAAAGTGAAACGGAGGACACAGCCACCAGCGCAGTGGCCTCTGCAACACCTGCTCCTGTCGTGGAGAAAAGAGACGACTACGGCAAAGGAGTCATCTTCTACCTAAGAGACAAAGTGGTGGTGGGAATTATCCTGTGGAACGTATTTAATAGAATGCCCATCGCAAGGAAGGTACGTGCTGATTTTTGCTTTGTCGTCACGAGGTGTAAAAATATCGGTTTGGCTGCCGTAAACAGTTTATTTCTGTTATTTGTAGATTATCAAGGATGGAGAGGAGCACGCAGATCTGAATGAAGTGGCCAAGCTGTTCAACATCCATGAAGATTAAGATGACAAACATTCATGGGAGGGAGTGGGGTTTCATGTGACGACTGAACTCTGGGACTCATTCTCTAAGAAACAACTGGTCACGCTTACAAATGAGAGGATCAATGTAAAATATGTTGGTGAAATATTTTCATATTTGGAATTTATATCTGCTGCTCTCTTTGTTTGTTTTTGTTGTTTTTATTTTTTCCTCCCTGCTATCACCAAACTCATGTGATTGCCTATCAGCATTCCCCCCCCCCACCAGGCTGAAAATGTTGCACATGGTTCATCATTTCCTTCAGTGTGATCATGGCAGCTTGTTCTGAGAAGAGAAAAAAAAAAGCTGCAATAAAAGCTATTTTTAAATCTGAGTCACCTCAGTATTTTCAGTTAGAAAACAGCACTGACAGCGGATAAGTTTACCTCCAGTCTGAGCTTTGATTGTTTTGATGGTTGTTTAAGTCTGTGTGCTTCATCTAATCCGTACCACTGAAGCATCAGTGTGTGTACTGCTTGCCACATTTGCTGTGGATGTGCACATGAGCTATAGTGATTGAACTTTTAAAACTGAGCGACATCTAAACGGAGATAAAAGCCGTTATTGTTAGTTTAAAATGGGAAAAGACAGCTTGTATAAAAGGCACCTGACAAGTACATTTTACAGTGTGCTGGTGGTATGATCTAATTAAGTAAATCCAGTGTGCAGTCCAACAAAATAACATTAAAATGAAGCTTGCCCTACTTTTCCTGTCCGGAGGTAAAAATGCGCAAGCATGCAGAATTTTTTTTTTTTTTTTTTTTAACTCAGGGCTTCTTGTTATTAGGAAGGCATTCATGTTTTATATTCCAACACATTTCTTATCCAATTTGACACTGTGGGCTCCAGAGCGGAGTGGAGAACGGCCTTTTCAAGTGTGAGGCAAACACGTGCAGCCATTACGTCCCATCGCTTTCTTTGACATTAATTTTACATGAGTAAATGGCTGAGCTGCCTCCCACTCTGTGTGGAGGAATAAATATGAGTTTCCACAGTTATATGTGAATTTGTGTGGCAGTTTGAAGATGAAGTAATTAGACCAGAAACTTTAAACAGCAGTGCTAAAGATAAATCCCCTCTGGATGTGTACACTGACACTTGAAGAGATGTGTTACACTGGAATTAATAGGATCTTAATGCCTTTATCTTATTTCCCGTCTGCATGTGACAGCAATCTTGCCAAGTTGGCAGTTACCTTTCTGTTCTCCTGCCCAATTTGGGGCCCACTGGCTGCTTATGTTATGTGGTGTTGCAAATTGATAGCAATACAGTGTTCAGTATAAATAAACAGACTGATTGTGAAAGGAAGATTGATTAATGCAAAGGTGTCACCGCCAGTGTAAAATACAGTTTTGAGGGTTTTTTTTCTTTTATATGCTTCATTAAAGTTTGTGGATTTGGGTAAAGTGTACACACAGAGTTGAATTTATCCAGAAATTAAAGAAAAAAAATATGCATATTTTGTCTTTAACTTTTATAATTAGATTAGCTTGAATAGATGTACTTACAAACAGTAAAGCCACTCGCCTTGAATCCCATATATCTTAAAGTGCAAATCTGAGGCTGTGTCGAAGACCATTGTGGGGCCACTCTGCTGTAAAAATGTTGCTGTCCCTTTAAAAATTCTTGCAGTAATTCCTTCAGCATGCATATGGCCATAAAAAAGAGATAAAGCTTGAAGTCATCCACACAAACACAGGCAGGGGGGAAAAAGTTCTCTTGGATTTTGAATTATAGAGCAGCAGCTTCCTGTATTTTACACCTGCAGAGAGGGAGGGAGGCTCATCTGACTCCAGAAGCCAGAACCTGAAAGTTCCCTGCGTCTTTGCTTCTTTCCTTCCAAATTGCAGCTGTTTTTCTTGCATCTGTTGGGTCTGCCAACTCAGAATGCTGCCGCACATCCTGTGTCTGCTGTGGGCTTCCTTTGTAATTTTTCAACAAGGCAGGTAAGAGAGTTTTGAAAGTCTTTCCTTCAGAAAATGTAAGGTTACGCCTGCACATTTATTTGACCGTGTAGTTACTGCACCTTATATGATCTGATGCTGTTTGTAGTTAACTGTTATACAGCAGTATGTGAGCTGTATGCTTCTTTAACCAAGACGCTGCCAGCTCTTCTTTTAAAGTGAAAAGAAACATGCATTAAATATTTTTGCAATCTATAATTAAAAAGCAACTGTTCCATTAAGTGAAAATAGTCAATTAAATATGCAGGATTTAGGAAACAGACAAAAAGTAATTCCCAGAATATTCTGCTTTTATTTAGGACTGCAGTGATTATACCTGCATGCTGATGCGTAAGGAGGACAAAAATTTGAGCTTAATAGAAATTAAAAGAAAAAGCAAGTATTAGACGCTGTGCAGATATTTAGAGTTCGTTGCCCCGCTGCTGTGCAGGTCTGTGCACTGTAAGGAGATGAAGTTCCCCAGCAAGACAGTCAAGCCCCCCTCTCCCTCTGACTTTCTGGATAAATTGATGGGACGCACATCTGGCTATGACGCTCGCATCAGACCAAATTTCAAAGGTAACACACTCTGGCATGCAAACGCTCCTCTATCGGAAAAGGTGTGAGAAAGAGTGCTGCTCAATTTGCATAACAATCTGAGCGGTGAAGTAGCACAAATCCTTCACAGATGGGTCAGAAGCCAGAGATGCTGCGAGCTACGATGTCTCCATGCAAAAGTCTTACTCTCCCCCCACATGTGTTGTTACTGTTTCTGTGTTGTCCCACGCCCTAAGGTGATGGTATCTTTTCACGGACTTCTCGCTCAGATCATTTTTATTTGACAGAACTGTGCAGTCACCCTTGCGTGTTACCCCAAAGGCCCTTTCCAGTCCAATCTTGACCCCTGCTTGCGAGCAAAGCTGGCAGATCCTCTCTCACATACTTCCTCCAGAGTCAAATTTCATATATATTTCATATTTGCTCCACATCCTTGCCAGTGCATGGTGGATAAATCCCAGATGATTATCTATAAATACAGTAATGTAAATAAAACTGAATCAATAAATTATTGCCTCACTGAAATATTTACACTTTCAGTGGTCGACAGATGGACTACGCTAATGGGAGCATACTGGAAACGACAACACAATTTCATGCTGGTTATCTCAGATAAATCTGTATCTGTGCACAGTGTGGCATATTATGAAGGGGAAACATGGCACAAGAATCCTCTGCTCTTCATCAGTTTTAATATTTGATGTGTTCCTTTTAGAAAACATCATCAGTGGTATTTAAGGAAGCAGTGTTACTAAGATGTGTGCTTCTGTCAGGTCCTCCTGTCAACGTCACCTGTAATATCTTCATCAACAGCTTCGGATCCATCACTGAAACAACCATGGTGAGAAAATGTCTGTTTGAATACAGTCCTGTACAAATTAAGTGCACCACATGATTCAGTAGCTTGTAGAGCCACCTTTAGTAGCAATACCTTAATGGTTCCCTGTGACTTTATCAGTCTCTCACATCGTTTTCAAGGAATTTTTTGCCCCACTCCTTTATAGCGCCGCTTCAGTTCATTGATGGCTGTGGGCATTTATTTATGCACAGCTTTGTTAGAGTCCCACCACAGTCAGGTTGAGATCTGGACTTTAGGCCATTGCAACACCTTGATTGTTGACCCAAGCTTTAGCTGTCAGGCTGCTAAAGGTAGGCTGTCTGTCTCGGAGGATGTTTCCATCATCTATTCATCTCTCAGTTGTCTCATCGCTGTATTTCCTATATCCGATATCTTTATCAATATTGAATGAAATTAATTTCATGTATAAAATATAGACAGTTCAGTTCAGAGTACATTAAGGAACAATTATTTACTGTAAAAATCTATTTGTAAATATTAACTACTAATCTTAACATTTAATCACTTACTTTCATATACATGAAAATACTTTCATATACATGAAAATACTTTCTGGCGAGCCTTTGAGCAGGCGACACGTGTTCTCTGGAACTTATTGTTCACCAAACGTGGCACTGTGCAAACATCTAAACTTTGTTCAAGAAGTTTTCTGGTTTGTTCAGATGCAACTTTGCAAAGTTAAATCATGCTGCCATATTCTTTTTAGAGAGGGAGAGGCTTTCTCCTGGCCACCCTTCCAAACAAGCGACACTCATTCAATCTTTTTCTAATTCTGCTGTCATGAACTTCACATTTAACATGCTAACTGAAGCCTGCAGAGTCTGAGATGTGCAACTTTGGTCAGTCGTTTATATACATTCATCATTAGCGTGAATGTCATGCTAATTTGGAGCTTTTAATGATTTCTTTGAGCTGTTTTTAGGGTTCTCAGGGTTGAATGATTGTATATCACACATCTTTAATGACTTGGGAATTGGGTGCACAAGTTTGGCTTTATTTTGGATTTTGCCCAATTCACATAGTCAAAATTATATATAAAGGCTCAATTATATTCATAATCTTACTTAAATCTTTGAATAAGCTGTGTTGAATGTTCTGCTAAGTCTTTTAACTTGATAAGGGCAAGTTAAAAAGACAGTCAGTCATGATCAGTGACTACAACTGGTAGTTTTTCTTTGCCAGCTTAAAAAAACAATTGTCTGACAGCACTCACGGGATTGACCAATACTCAATATTGAATAATACAGTATTGAACAATGCGAAAGTACAAGGAACTTAATGAAGATCTAAAAAAAACTGTAGATTTGCACAGTTTGGCATAGGCACAGTATTGGAGACAGGTGCATTTGTCCCACCCCAAAAGTACACCCCGGAGGAGAAAAATACTTGATTTTGAAATCGCAACATAGCGTTATGTCACTCAACCCCCCCCCCCAGTGTTTGGGAGGCATGAGACAGCAGCACGGAAAGGTAAAACGGTCTGTCGAGAATGTTGCTGTGAACATGGCTTGTTTATGTCTTGTCAGTTTACTTTCATATATAGAAACCAAATCTTTTTCAGTGACTCGTCACTCATCCAATATTTATTGGAAAAGAAGTCAATTTGCGAGCAGTTTGTGGCTGCAAATGAGAGGCGAAAAAAACATTTTTGGCTCTTTTGCCTAGGCCAGTGTTTTTTAACCCTTTGTGTGCTCCTACATCTGTTGTCAATTATTAAATGCAGGGCTGTAAAGTGCAACAGAACACTTTGTTGTCAATGACGCACACAGCTTGTTGATTAAATGTGAGAGGTATCACTTTTATTTATTTTCTTTGGTTATTTTTTTTTCCATCCATCCATCCATTCACTTCCGCTTATCCTGTTCAGGGTCGCGGGGGGGCTGGAGCCTATCCCAGCTGTCATAGGGCGAGAGGCAGGGTACACCCTGTACAGGTCGCCAGCCTGTCGCAGGGCCAACACAGAGAGACAAACAACCTTTCACACTCACATTCATGCTCTCATTCACACCTATGGGCAATTTATTTTTTTTTATTGACATTTATTTTTATTTATTAGATTCATTTTTTTTTGCCAAACAGAGTTTCAAGCTGAATAGGCATATTTTAATAGCTGTTTTTTTTAACTTAAGGTTGATATTAAAAGTGAATAATTTGTTCATTACATTATCTATGAGGGTTCTTTCATGTTAGAACGTTGTTTAATTAAAGAACAGTTCTATTGACAGTCAACCTACATAAATGCATTTTTGATCAGTATTAAATGTTTTTGATGAATAAAACATATCAAACTTTGCACTTGTGTGCGCTAATAAATTACTTTTGTGCTACTGAAATATTTAGCTTGCTAGTATCAGTGCAGCCACCTGATAAAGTAAGCGTGCAGCCCTGGATTGACATGGTCATTATGCTGGACAAAAGCAAAGTAAGCCATTTTGTTTGGTGGTTTGCCCACGTCTAACAATTATAAAAACATATACATATGTAAATTATACATGCAATAATATAGGTGTACACAACACTATTTTTCCAGAAAGCATTTGAAAAAGAAGTAAAAAATCAAATAGCATTTAAAAAAAATTTTTTTTACGCTTTGCTCACAGTATTTACAGATCTGTCAGGTTTCCGATATGTGCCCCCCCCCCATAGTAAACTCACTCCTACACCCTTACACACTCTAATCAGCTAATTAACTCAAAACACCTGCAAAGGCCTTTAAATGGTCTCTCAGTCTAGTTCTGTAGGCTACACAATCATGGAGGAAACTGCTGACTTGACAGTTGTCCAAAAGATGATCATTGACACCTTGCACAAGGAGGGCATGGAAGGGCTTAAACTGATAGAAAAAGGCAGAGCATGATGGGTCAAAGGCACGGGGTGTGTCACGGGGTAGCCCATGCCCTGTAAGACTAAATGTGTTAATGGCCGACAACAGACTGCAATGACTTCTAATAATATAACATCTTCCTGGCAAAAAAGAGGTTGTTCAGTGGTAAATGTGAGGCCAACACTACATTGGTCCAGTCCTTCATTGGTTTACTTTAATTTCAGTTTGATTCAATAGTATGCAGATTTTTGGTATTTGACTGGTATTTATAATAGTTTTGGATTTTAAATTATCGTTTAGTTTTAGTTAGTTAGTTACTTTTTTTTCTCTAATTCAGTTAGTTTTAATTAGTTTTCAGAGTGGTTTAATGCTTAGTTTTAGTTTAGTTTCGTTAGTTTCAGTATTAGTTTTAGTATTTTCATACTTTGTCAGGTGCAAGATTCAATGCGCAAAAGTGACTTTTGTGTAATAAAAAGATACCATAAAGAAATATATTCAACAACCAACGGTTCACAAGACAGAAGCACTACATGCTAAATGTGTAATAATTAGGACACACATGAACATCAACAGGGAGAAACAAAGAAAATATGAACTCCCAAACTCAATAAATTCTACAATAAAACTCCCAATAAACTCCAGTGTCAGTGCAGTAGATTAACAACACCTACATGTGGTGTTTGACAAAAACAAACTCTTTGAAGGAGTCAAAGGTCAAATCCAGCTGCATCCTGATGTTCTCACCACCTGAAGCTGCTTCTGTTTTGGAGCTAGCTTGGTTAGATGCTCGCTGATTAGACTTGCAGGGTCTTTGCGGCCTCTGTACACAACCCACGGAAGTGTCCGACCTCATGTCTGCATTTATGCTTGTGTAGCTGTGTGTGTTGTGTGTGTTAATTACCTTGTGGTCGTGTACTGCGGTGCCAGCTGGGACTTTTTTTGGTCCTTGCTCTTTATGCTCACGTTTTTTGGCTGCAAACATATTTGTTCCTGTTTTTCCACTTCCTTCATTTCCTCACGTCCATTCCGACAGCAGTGTCCCTCCAGGAATTTGCTGACATTTGTGAGGCCTTATACTGATGCTTTGATTATTATTCCTGATTGTTATTCTCTCACTGATAAAGTAGACGGAAACGCACAAGAACTCAACAGGTTAATCACAGCGTTGCGGCAGCGTGGACGGTTCAGAGCGGGTCCACGCTGCCGCAACGCTGTGAAAGCAACTTTGCGGCTTTCTCGTGCACACGCACGCACACCGCGGTCTGCCCGACGGCGCTCCCAGCTTAAACTCGGAGAGCGGAAAAATGATCAATCCACAATAATTTCAGTTAGTTTTAGTTCATTTTTTAAACTCACAATACAGTTTTAGTTAGTTATCGTTTTTTCCTTTTAATTGTAGTTTTTATTTATTTCAGTTAACGACAATGTTTTTTCAATTTTAGTTTTCGTTATTTTGTTCGTTTTCGTTAACTATAATAACCCTGGTAAGGGGAGACTGGGAGCTCACTATGTCAGTAAGAATGCAGAGGGGGGAATTTTCTTTTTTTTTCTTGTGAAATAATCTTTGGTACACAGGAAACCACTAATGTTTAGATGATTTTGTGTCAGAGCTTTAAAGGAGGTAATTGGAAAGTTGTGTTTGCTCATAGGTAGAAAATCATTAATTGGGGGACTTAATTGAATTTTTGTGGTTTATTCTGGGGAGGGGCTTAGGCTTTATAAGCCAGAGTTAATGTTCTTGAGAGGAAGAGAGAGGGAGGCATAGCAGGCCTAGTGTGTTGGCTAGAGCCCAGTAGCCATGGGCTTAGCCTTTGGGTTTCTTTGGTTTAGTTATTTTTTGAATTCTTTTGAACAGTTTTAAGTTTGTTTTTCTATAGTTTTTGTATCTCTTTTTTTTGGTCATATCACCATCCTGACCCTCCTTGTAAATCGCACTTGTAAATAAATTGCACATCGGGTGAAGAGAATTCCAGCCTCCAAGTGTGTTTCCTCAGCTGCAGCTGTGGCATTACTACAGGCTGATATCTAACCTCACATTAGCCACCTCCACAAAGAAATTGAAAAGGTTTTCATATATTTCTCAAATGAAGGTTCAGTGCAGTCTGTGGAACATCAAGAACAGTGTCTACAGTTTTAAACACTATACAATACAATAAAAGACAAGAATTACAAAAGCAATCTTATGGTTTTTTTTTTTTAATTTATTAAGACTTAAAACAGTAACATTGATGTTAAAACAGTAACATCATTTTAAGTATTGAACACTGAATTTACGGTCAAATTTTTAGTTTTAGCCAATTTTCAAAAGAATCGTTGCTCCTCAGTGACGCTTGAATAGGATGGTAACTTGTTCAAGGTCACGATTATATCTGATGTTTTATCGGCTTTTTAAAAAAAATGTCTTATTTCCACAAGAATCCACACCCCCAGAATCAGATGATTCCCTATGAGCAAGCGCTTGGCAACAGTGGGGAGGAAAAACTCCCTGTTGACAGGAAGAAACCTCCGGCAGAACCAGGCTCAGGGAGGGACGGCCATCTGCCGCGACCGACTGGTGGGTGAGGGGAAAGTGAAAATATAAAAAAAAAAAAAAAAAAAAAGCCAAAATGATGTTTTTTGGAGCAACTTAGAAATTAATTTTTCATCAAAGTGCTGGGCTGGTGTAATAATTAATTGAGTTTTGGGTTTCGCAGTGTGGACAATTGGGGCAACTTTGATGAGACTGTGGAGGATAGCAGAAGCAGGCGTGGAAGGCATCTGCATTGTTTTTAAATTGAATGTCACACTCTTCACTGTTGCTGCTCCACGTAGAATTTAGGTGTACAGCTGGGTTTTGGACACTCCAGTCTGTACTGTGTGGGCTGTTTGACTGCCAACTGGAAGGCTGCAGACAGAAAAAAAGGCTTTGATCTTCTGTGTTCTCAGTGTCATTACAATGGTCTCTGGGAGAACTCTGTGAGAGGCCGGGGTCAAAGAATGGATGCTGGAGAACCTCTAACGGAGTGATGCGCTGATTGGCGTCTAAATGCATCATCTGTTTAATGAGGCTCACCAACAACTCCTGACCGCTTTGGTGGCCTGTTTTCATTTTCATTAATTGTTGGATATCATCAAGACGCCTGAGCTTTATGAACCGTGTTTCTTGCACTTGATATCCTGTATCATGTTTAAATTCTTCTTCAGCTTTAAATCTCCAGTGTTGGTCTCCGCAGTTTTCGTTGATGAAGAAATAATGTGTATTAAAGCCACGGTCCAAGACACAGTCAGGTGGCTGGCCCTGAGTGTGTATGATGTATCTGAAAGTATCATAAGCCATTTGACCAGGGTATAGCGGCTGCCCTACGGCCAGCTCTGCAGCTATCAGGCCCAGGGCCCACATATCGATAGCGTGATCGAATGGAGCCTGGAGCATTACCTCTGGTGCTCTGTACCAAAGGCTCTGCACAGAGACATGTGGAGCCAATGTAGACACAGGACACGCCAGTCCAAAATCAATAATTTTCACCTTCATGGGAGACTGATTTCGGTCCACAATCATCACATTATCTGGCTTGAGGTCAGTGTGTGCTATTCCCCTGGCACTCAGGTGGGACAGCGCATTGGCCAGCTGATACAAAATTGGCCTCAGCTCACTTACAGGAAGGCCTTGGTAGTTCCGGTCCTGCATGTAATCGTATAGGCTTTGATCAAGGAGTTCAAAATTTAGGCATACACGCTCCCTGTCCATGAAAAAGCCATTCCATTTAATGATGTTGCAGCTGTCTGGATCCAGGCATCTCAGCTGCTCTAAGATGAATATTTCTGATTTTGCCTGCTGCAAAATTTCCGGGTGGTTCTTGTTGACTTTTATTGCCACAGATTTGTTGGTTTTGGTATCAAGACATTTGGTTACAAAACCAAAGCAGCCCTCTCCGAGTAAAGCCTCCACTTTGTAGAATTTTCCCAGCATGGTTCCTTTAAAAGTGTCAAAATCACTGGGGAGGAAGGATGATGTGTCCTCTGACTTGTTGAGTGGTGCTTCCTTGGTTAATTCATCTGGCTTTTGGACACTCCACTTAATGCTATGTGGACTTTCTGATGGCCAGCTGGAAGGCTGCTGACAGAGAACAAGGCTTTGATCCTCTGTGTTCTTCATGTCATTACAGTGGTCTCTGAAGGAACTCTGCGAGAGGCCGGGGTCAAAGAATGGATGCCGGAGAACCTCCAAGGGAGTGATGCGTTGGTTGGCATCTAAGTGCAGCATCTGTTTAATGAGGCTCACCAACAAATCCTGGCCGCTTTGGTGGCCTGTTTTCATTTTCATTAATTGTTCCAGATCATCAAGACGCCTGAGCTTTACATATCTGGTTTCTTGCGCTTGATATCCTGTTTCATGCTGAAATTGTTCTTCAGATTTAAATTTCCACCGCTGATCACCACGGTTGTCTTGTACGAAGAACAAATCTGGATCAAATCCACGATCCAAGACATAGTCTGGTGGCTGGCCCTGAGTTTGTATGATGTATCTGAAAACATCATAATCCCTCTCACCAGGGTAGAGAGGCCGCCCTATGGCCAGCTCCACAGCTATCAGGCCCAGAGACCACATATCGATAGCTTGATCGAATGGAGCGTGGAGCATTACTTCTGGTGCCTTGTACCAAACTGTCTGCACACAGTCACCTGGAATTACTGCAGACACGGGACACGCCAGTCCAAAATCAATAACTTTCACTTTGATGGGAGACTGAGTGCGGTCCACAACCATCACGTTTTCTGGCTTGAGGTCAGCGTGTATTATTCCCATTGCACTCAGGTGGGACAGGGCATTGGCCAGCTGATATAAAATTGGCCTCACCTCACGTATGGGAAGGCCTTGGTTGCGGCGGTCCTCCATGTAATCCAGCAGGCTTTGATCAAGGAGTTCATAATTGAGGCATATACGCTCCCTGTCGATGAAAAAGCCATTCCATTTGACAAGATTGCAGCTGTCTGGATCCAGGCATCGCAGCTTGTCGAGGATGAATATTTCTTTTTTTGCCTGTTGCAAAATTGCAGGGTGGTTCTTATTGACTTTGATCGCCACGGATTTGTTGGTTTGGATATTACGACATTTGGTTACAAAACCAAAGCCGCCCTCTCCAAGGAAAGCCTCCACTCTGTGGCATTTTCCTAGCATGGTTCCTTCAAAAATGTCAAGATCACTGGATGAAACGTCCACTGACATTTTGAGCGGTGTTTTCTCAGCAATGTGTGAAGAATTTTTTCAAAAATTCTTCTGGTTGCTGTTAGGAAAATGTCAAAAATCAAAAATTGTTTTCAAAACACTTGTGTTGAGAAGTCTGATTCGCACTGAAAGAAAGTTTCAAATGTGTCCAGTTAAAGAGTTCTATTTAACAGAACCTCCTTAGATCTCTTTGTTACCTAATACTTCATAGAATTTTCAACATTCCGAAGTGTCTTTGTGTGCACACACGCGCGCGCGTGACATGGTGAAGGGAGGTGGAGAGCTCCTGCTGCAAGTTTGTTTGTTTGCTAGCAACGTTCATGTTTTTGTTTCTATTCTGTAACAGTTGGAGGCTGCAGGGATTCTTCTTTGACTGAACTGGTTATTTTGTGAGTGACTCAGAAGAGGCGATAATGGCATAGGAGTAGGTGCATTTGCATTTGAAATTTTTAACTCGCGTGCTTTTATTTTGAAGGCGCAACATAGCGTCATGTCACTGCTCCTGAGTGTTTGAGAGGTGGGAGACAGCAGCCTGTCGAGAATGTTGCCATGAATATGGCTTGTTTAAAACGTCTTGTTGTCAGTTTACTTTCATATAGAGAAACCAAATCTTTTTCAGTCATCTTAATCCTGGGTTGGTCCCTTGTCCAATATTTAGCTTGCTAGTACCAGTGCTGCCACATGATAAAGTAAGCATACAGCCATGGAATGGTCATAATGCTTGATAAAAGACACAAGCCATTGTTTGGTGGTTTGCCCACATTTTACGATTATAAAACACAGACATATGTAATTATACATGCAATAATAAAGTGTACACAACACTATTTTTCCAAGAAACATTTGAAAAAAAAAGAAAGTAAAAGATCAAATAGCATTTTATAAACTTTGCTCAGAGTGTTTACAGATCTGTCAGGTTTCCAATATTCTTATGCCCTTATCTCTTGGAGCCATTTCTAAACAACTACAGGTTCCAAGATCATAATTCAAACAATTGGACATAAATACAAGTTATTCAGATGTCACCACTTTGTCAGAGTCTGAAAGAAGACCCAAACTGTCAACTTCAAGAGGTCAAGAGGTTTGTTTGGAGTAGTAAAGGTGAGGCTTTGAAACCTAAGAACATTCTACCAGCTGTCAAGCGTGGTTGAAGTTTAATTTGCAAAGGGACATTTAATCAAATATGACTTGGGGTCTGTGTATATTTGAGCCTGTACTTATAATTTTGGCGCTGTGTGGATTAGAGAAAATCGTCTGTGTAGATTCTCAGTTATCCAGGTCATAGTAGTCTCTGGAGCTTGAAAAAGGCGACTGGACTTCTTTTTGTTTCTTGAAGACGTTTCACCTCTCATCCGAAAGGCTTCTGCAGTTCTCAACCAAATGGTGGAGAGACCCAGGTATTTAAACCCCTGTGGGCGTAGTCCCCTGGAGGTGGTTATGACCCTCTATTGATCATGTGCTTGAACACATGTGCCCAGGTGTGAAGGGGGCGTGGGTCATATTTAATCAGTGGTTTCAGTATCTCCTCTTTGACTCCCACCACCCTCTGGAACACAAACTTGGGGTGATCAGGACCCTACAACACCGTGCGGAAAGTGTTCCCTCTAAGGCAGAAGGGAAGCATAAGGAACACACACACATTAAGAAAGCCCTCAAAACATGCGGTTACCCCAACTGGGCCTTCATCAAATCAGCTAAGATGCACAGGAATGAAGGCCAAACACAAACTACAGAGAATAGGAAGGACAAGAGGAACAACATTGTCATCCCATATGTGTCAGGCTTGTCAGAGAAACTCAGAAGAATTTTCTCCAAGCATGACATCTCAGTATACTTCAAACCAAGTCACACCCTAAGACAAAAACTGGTTCATCCCAAGGACAAACCCGCCAAACACAAGATCAGCGATGTAGTGTATGCTGTTCAGTGCAGTGAAGAGTGCTCGGACCTCTACATTGGTGAAACCAAACAGCCTCTTCACAAACGAATGGCACAACATAGAAGAGCCACCTCGACAGGACAAGATTCAGCAGTACATCTGCATCTGAAGGAAAAAGGGCACTCTTTTGAGGATGCCAATGTCCACATTTTGGACAGGGAAAACAGATGGTTTGAAAGAGGAGTGAAAGAAGCCATCTATGTCCACTGTGAACAACCATCATTGAACAGAGGAGGTGGATTACGTCACCAACTTTCCCCCGCTTACAGTGCTGTCCTGAGCTCCCTTCCCAGACGTCTCAACCCCCATTCACACCTTTGTTCCAGTGACCTCAATAGGCCACAGGAAACAATGGAGCGGAGTCCTAAATTGGTTTCAACTGAAACCACTGATTAAATATGACCCACGCCCCCTTCACACCTGGGCACATGTGTTCAAGCACATGATCAATAGAGGGTCATAACCACCTCCAGGGGACTACGCCCACAGGGGTTTAAATACCTGGGTCTCTCCACCATTTGGTTGAGAACTGAAGAAGCCTTTCGGATGAGAGGTGAAACGTCTTCAAGAAACAAAAAGAAGTCCAGTCGCCTTTTTTCAAGCTCCAGAGATTAGAGAAAATCCAAAATAAATTCAAATTTGTGCATCCAATTCTTGCTTTTTTAAGATTTATGTTGTAGTACTGTATCATTCCACCCTGGAGAAAGAACAGTTCAAAGAAATAATTAAAAGCCTATAATTACAATGATATTCAGGCCCACGATGAAACGTCTGACCACAGCTATGGTCCTCGTTTTTTTTTTTTCTTTTTCAGTTTATCTGAAGATTGTATTCTGACCTCTGGGTGAATTTGCTGGGTTATCCACTTCTGGGAAAATTGTGGCATTGTGCACATTTGAATGCTCCAGATCAGCAAACTTCCAAAACCTCTGCTTTTACAGAGGTGCTCACACCTGCTGATGATCATCAAGTGCATTTGATTAGCAGCTCCTGGCTGCTACATGCCCTCTTAATTCCTATAGAAGCAGTTAGGGTGTGCTTGGTTTTGACAGGACTGTTTCCTAATACTGTCTTCACTATGTAGATTTAATGATATCACTACAAGAAGTGTACAATAACTAATATTTTAACAAGAATTGTTAACTGCATGTGCTAATTTGGGTTTTCACACCAACAGACATTATAATAACCTCACAGATGTCACACTTAGCTGTGGTATAGTGTTAAAAGTGCTTTGGTTAGTATGACTGGGAAAGACCTACTATATTTATGAAGAAGAAGAAGGTGGCCTGTTTGAAGCCAGGAAGTAGAGTTTGCAAAAATGCTGGCTCTCTGCCAAGGCCTACGTAAAACAAATAAGGATTATTTTGAATTATGAGTCATGCAAAGCTACTTTAGTAAAATCAAAGAATATAAATATGGAGCTGGAGATGTAATAGGTCCTCTTTAGAAATGTCACTCTGACTAAAAACTAAAGGAATGCTTATAAATAACTGAGGCCTCTTTCTGTAGTTCTCTACCGTTTGTGGCCAGTTTCTCTGTAATAATGTTCAATATAAGTTAGCATTATTGTCTCTGAGTTAGAGGTTGTTGTAGCTCATAATGATCCCTTCTTATTTTGTAAGTGAACCACTGCGTCTGTCCACAGAACATGAGAATAATGTGCTGAAAGCTATATTCACATCTTTAATTGAGTCAAAGCAGTAATACTACAGCAGTAGTTACATCTTTATGGTCCAGTAAGTTTTACTTTAGTAAACATATGCATAGATTAACATAAAAGAAGACACTTAAGGGATATCTGGCACAACTGCAGTATAACTGTTGCATATTTCACTTTTATGTTGCAGCTTCATATACGTCAGTGTTACATTTGGCACTAATCTTATTCTGCCAGTTAAAGCTCTGCCATCACCAGCAGCATCACAAAATGTCTGAAATGTTACTGAGGGTAATAATATGTTATTGCGTGGCACTTTGAATTGACTTAACAGTAACCTTATTGGTTTCTTTTCTCCAAACAACAGTAAACATTAACCACAGAAAACAAAGAGCTCAGACTTCATCATATTTTTGTTACTGGGCTTAGCGTCAATTTTCATGACACACAGTTTAAAATAATCCTTATTTCTCTTATACTGGGCCTTGGTTTCAGATCCTCAGTTCGTCTTCTGTCTGAAACAAGCAGCTGTAGCTCCTTTCCTTTTAAGTCCACCCTTCCTTTGAGTCAGTTCAGACTGATTGCCTCTCACAAACCCAACAGCAGGTGAGTGAGGCTGCCTGAGATGGCTTCATACAGAGCCAAGGGTAGAAAATCTGTCTGAAAACGAGTGTTTAAAGCAGTCTGAAGCCTCTGGCTCACTGATGAGCCAAAAAGCACTGACCTCATTATTTGAAACTCTGGCCACATTTTATATCAACATCCACCACTTTAGAAGTAGTTAGAAAACAGAGCTGGTTAACACTAATTTATGAGATGCATCAGACTCTTATTTATCTGAAGCTTTTTTGGCTCCTCTCCCACATATTGCAGAGGGCAGGTTTCATGAGGCCTTACCATACTGTCATTTGATTACAACTGTTTAGTGACACTAAACACCATCTTGTAAGTGCATAGCATAATGTCAGCAAAGATCTTCTCATGTGTCTGTCTCTGTCAAATAAGGAGCCCTCCTTTATTTATGAGGCCTCTGGAGTCGGTCATGTTTGTTGATTTTAATCAAGTTTAGAGTCTGGAAGATCTGTGCATTTTGTAAAATACTGAAGGAGAGAGAGACATCAAATTTTAATAGATGAAATTGTAAGTGGAGTTTGCTGCTGTTCAGGTTATGAGCACTCAGGCCTGTTTGTCTGCCCCCCTTCCCTCCACAGTCATGCTTACTTAAGGCACGGTGCAGGTTCTTCTCTTTATTTTTTGTCCTCTCACTAAAATTAGATGCATAAAACATATACAGCATAGTTGCATGCATATGCACCATGCATATGCACATCTTTTATCATTTATAACTCTATTGGGGGTTCTAATAATATGTTGCCTCCATAATGTAGGACTACCGGCTCAATGTATTTCTGCGGCAGCAGTGGAATGACCCTCGACTGGCATATAAGGAGTATCCAGATGACTCTCTGGACTTGGACCCCTCAATGCTGGACTCCATTTGGAAACCTGACCTGTTCTTTGCAAATGAAAAGGGAGCAAACTTTCACGAGGTTACAACAGACAACAAACTGCTGCGGATATTCCAGAACGGAAACGTCCTCTACAGCATCAGGTGATCCGTTTTATGTTTTTGGATTTTTTTTTTTCAAGCGTGAATCTGATTGAATCCTGCACTAATCAACTATCAAACACATCCACATAAATGCTTTGTCAGGTGGCTCAGTAAATACGAACTTCTAAATCTATGAGTTCAAGTATCCCTCAAGTACATGGACTGCCGCCTGTTTGTTTCAGTCCAGTTCAGTTCAGTTGTAATTGTACTGTCCAACATACACTGTGAGCAAGTTCTTGTTAAGCAGTTGCTGCAGGCTGAAAAAGAATCAGGTCAGTAATGTGCCACTAAAGCACTGGTGAATCGTAGCATAATAGTAAAGAGTTATAAATAGAAAGAAATAAGAAGTGATATTTTAAGCTCTAGTAGTTCTAATAATTAGGATAAGAACAATATCATCAGTTACTCTGCTGTTGGCTGAAGTGCCCTTAACTCTGGAAATCTGTTTTTTAAAAAAGTAAATTTTATTACTTATGGCCTCACTTACTTGCTTAGCGATAATCACAATGTCTGTGGATGGCATTAAATCAGGGTCATTTATGTTCCTCCTTTCTGCAGTATTGCTCATTTGTGTGAGAGGCTTCACTTTGTCAGTGCAGGGAGAAAAAAAAAACAGAAATGGGTCAGTGAAGTGAGCAGTGAAAGACATCAAAATTCAATAAAGAAAGCTGTGACAGCTAAAGAATCTGTGTTATCTGTAAAGTCAACACCTGTACTAAGTAATGGAATGTTCCTATTTTTAATCTTGATCTTTATGTTCTGTAAGGCGAGGCACTTTCCTGTTTTTCTTCTTTTTTTTAACTGATGGTGGTGAGGTGTCTCAGCCCATTTTATATCAAGCCCACCATAAAGGCTGACATGATGTCTGTCAGCACCTGTCAGTGCTTTCTGCAGCCTGCACGGAGGGCAGTGAAATAGAAAAATGGAAAGGAGGACAGGTGCCAGAGAGGTTTGAGCTGTTTGATGTGACCACTGATGTAGGGTGAACGTTCAAAAAAGGGTTTGAGTGACACCTGAGTAAGAAATAGCCAGCACTGTGCTGTTCAGAGCTGGTATTTGGCCGAGTCCCCATTTACCTTTTTTTTTTTTTTTCTTTTCCCTGTTGGATAAGGTGTGAGGGTAGCACCTTTTCATTTCATGCACCATTATGGTCTTACTGCTTCTGTTTTCCAGACTCACACTCACACTTTCTTGTCCCATGGATTTGAAAAACTTCCCCATGGACAGCCAGACGTGTACGATGCAGCTTGAAAGCTGTGAGTTCATCTTTTATGGCAGGCTAAGAAAACATGACATAAAGGTTTTGTCATAAAACTACTGCATACTGTACACTTTCTCTTCCGCCTCTAGTTGGTTACACCATGAATGACCTGATTTTTGAATGGCTGGATGTGGGAGCAGTGCAGGTTGCTGATGATCTAATGCTCCCTCAGTTTGTGCTAAAAGAGGAGAAAGGTCTTGGTTACTGCACCAAGCACTACAACACAGGTACAGGACACATGATGGCCCACGGTTCTACATTCTCAGTGCACATTGTCCATCACCTTCTAATAAGACTTTCAGTTTGCACCTCTGCCTCCTCCTGTGGTTAGGTAAATTCACCTGCATCGAGGTCAAATTCTACCTAGAGCGCCAAATGGGCTACTACCTGATCCAGATGTACATACCAAGCCTGCTGACTGTCATCCTGTCGTGGGTGTCGTTCTGGATCAACATGGATGCAGCACCCGCAAGGGTGGGGCTGGGAATCACTACAGTGCTCACCATGACAACACAGAGCTCTGGCTCCAGGGCCTCCCTGCCAAAGGTCAGAAGCAAATAAGATTAGTCATTGTTTGGTGTGAATTCTGTCAGGATTTCTGGAAGTTTGTTGCTTTCTACAATTTGCTGTTTAATGAAATGGAGAAATTTTTGATAAGCTGCATATGAGTCAGCATGGAAATGCAGAAGTGTTGTATGATTTCAAGAAAGCCAAAGCTGAGCCATTAAAGTCAAAGAAAATAGATTTAATAGGTTCAGGTAGGAGAAGACGTTTGTAACATCCAAATGTCAGTTTCTAATTGGACTATTCATGCTCACATTCACAGTTACCATTTAGCCTAGCATCCATATAGACCCATGCTGACCACATCCCAGCACTAAAATACTACTTACACATTAATACAATTCAGTAATGACAATGATTCAGTTATATATTTTAAAAAATCTGTATAAAGAATTTTAACAGTGCATCAAAATGAATGATTTTCAAAGTAGAGTTTGTTGCTAATCCACTGTACCATCTTTAATCAAAAGCTTTTGCTTGTTGCAAAATATTTTTGCTAAGTTGACAGGTTTTTATTCTTATTTGTGTTTTTCTTTTGCATATACACTGATCAAGCATAATATTATGACCACCTGCCTAATATTGTGTTGGTCCCCCTTTTGCCACCAAAACAGCCCTGACCTGTCGAGGCATGGACTCCTCTAGACCCCTGAAGGTGTGCTGTGGTATCTGCACCAAGATGTTAGCAACAGATCCTTTAAGTCCTGTAAGTGGCAATGTGGGGCCTTCATGGACTTGTTTGTCCAGCACATCCCACAGATGCTTGACTGGACTGAGACCTAAGTCAACACCTCAAACTTGTTGTTGTTCTCCTCAAACCATTCCTGAACCATTTTTTGCTTTGTGGCAGGGAGCATTATCCTGCTGAAAGAGGCCGCACCCATCAGGGAATACTGTTTCCATGAAAGGGTGTACATGGTCTGCAACAGTGCTTAGGTAGGTGGTACATATCAAAGTAACATCAACTTGAATGGCAGGATCCAAGGTTTCCCAGCAGAACATTGCCCAAAGCATCACACTGCCTCTGCCAGTGTTGTGCCAAAAAGTGATTTCTGGTATTTGCCAAAAAAAAATGATTGGCTATAATTAAAATGTTGCAAATGACTTTTTGGCCTATAATCTGTGAAACATATGTCAAACTTATCCCACATGAATGATATCAGTCATTGTGCCTCAGAAACAACATTCCTGCCACAAAGTTGCAATCAGTTTTTGGCAAAGCAACTTTTATATATTCTTTATTTATCAGTGTAAAAACTGTTGTTGGCATTAAAAATGTCTTTTTAAAGAGAGATCTGTCCAAGAGGGCAGCAGAAGTTTCAACAAATATAACTTCACAGTTCTCTAAAGATATTTGAAGTGACCACAACGGACTGGATTGATTAGGGTTAGGTAGATATGATAATGTGAGATACTTGCAAAACAGGTCATTTCTTTATTTTCTACATAACCTCTTCATAAATCCTGTTGACTAGAGTCTATTTACCAATATAATCAAAGATATTGCACATCAAAAACACACAGAAACATTGGAAATCACTCTTTTAAAGGCGATCACTTTTTGGCACAACGCCGCCTTGTCATCTTCCCATAGTATATCTTGGTGCCAGGTGCTCCCCGGGTAAGCGATACACAGGAGGTCAGCATGGGCACCCTGACTTGTCTGCAGCTATGCATCTTTCTATCAGAACCAGCATTAACTTTTTCAGCAAATTGAGCTCCAGTAGCTCGTCTGTTGAACGAACACCCCACAAGAGCTGCAGTTTTGGAGATGCTCTGATCCAGTCGTCTAGCCATCACAATTTGGCCCTCATCAGACTCATTCAAATCCTTACGCTGCCCATTTTTCCTGCTTCTAACATCAGCTTTGAGGACAAAGTGTTCACTTGCTCCCTGACATATCCCACCCACTAACAGGTGCCATGATGAAGTGTTATTCACTTCAAAAGTCAGCGATCATAATATTATGCTTGACTGCTGTATGTACTGGGGGCTTCATTCAGTTGAGTTGGCATTAAAGTTCTTTCTGATTTTGATATTACCTGAGACATTTGTTACGGCTGTGCAGGTATCCTACGTCAAAGCCATAGACATCTGGATGGCGGTGTGTCTTCTGTTTGTGTTTGCTGCCCTACTGGAGTATGCAGCTGTCAACTTTGTTTCACGCCAGCACAAGGAGTTCTTCAGAATGAAGAAGAAGCTTAAAGAGCAGCAACAGCAGCAGCAGCAGCAACAGCAGCAAAGAACTGTAAGTGCAGCCCACCCACTCAGCCCCTCAGGCAGCTGTCACCTGCTATTCCCTGTGCCCAGCTAGGCACAAACTACTACTCAGCTGCATGCTGCACTCCAGCCGGAAAACGCACACGGCACTGACCTGTGATTAATTCAAGTCATCACCTTATTCTACTGCTTCCTGAGTGTTCTCAACATCTTACTACCTCACAGTGGATATCATGAGAAAGGAAAGAATAAGGAAGACAAATTAGGCTAAATTACCCTTAAACTAGATGAGGTTCTTCTTTCAGCTAGCTCTTCATGTTTTGAGAAATTTGGCCTTTGAGAAATTACCTTCATTAAGGCAAGAAAAAGCAATGTTGACAGCAGCTGAAGGGTTCTTTATACCTTTTAATATTTATACCACAGTACACTCAACACCTGCTTCACTATATAATATGCAATACAATTTATTTGGTCGGACATCTAAGCAGCAGAGCAAAGTTGTGTCAGTGTTGCAAACTATTAAATTAATGTGCCGGCTTTTACCCCCACCTGCAGGGAACCGGTGACAGTAAGGTGAAAGGAAACAACGTGTCAGGGAATAATGGTCCTCATGGGAATGCGGCCCAGCAGTGTAGTGCCTGTGCCAGGGTATGTACTGTTGCCTTGTTCGCCAGCCAATTGCTGGCTCAAAAAAGAGGAAAAAAAAAAGCAGTTAGTGATCTGCAGTGAGTGGAGTGAGTGCAGTGATGCTGTGCTGCATCTTTGTCTTCCAGGAGGAGGAGCTGACACAGCAGGGTTTTCTCCTCCAGAGTATTGGACTTGCACTGTCCTCTCAGGAAATGGATGCAACACCCATTTTTGCCGATTTACCTCCTGGTTTGGGTTTCTATGAGATACGGAGGCGCTTTGTGGATCGGGCCAAAAGGATTGATACCATCTCCCGGGCTCTTTTTCCCATGAGTTTCCTAATGTTTAATGTCCTTTACTGGGTTACCTATAAAGTTCTACGACATGAAGATGTCCAAGGAATACTGTGACAGACTGAGGACCATGAACACACTGGCTGCTTCCTTCACTGAGTCCTCAGCTGAGCCATGCAAGATGTGTTTTGACTGCATGTTCAGTGGCACTGGGAAATTCTGTGACCTGGAAGAGTCCATTGGTTTCTTTAAATTTTGAATAACAAAATGCACTTTTTATTAGCACTGATGCATTTTCACGTTAGTTTACTGTGTGTGTTTACAGCTGACATCCCAATTATATCAAGTCAAACTTTTGTAGAAAAAAATCTGTATGTGCAGTTACTGTAGCCTCACACATACTCTGACTGCACCTTTAAAAAAATCTACACTTTTTTACTGTGCACACATTTTACAGGTGCCACGGTGGGCATTGTGCAAAAGTACATGTTTATAATATCACTGAAAACATGTACTTGTTATTCACCTCAACTGTGATTTACAGGAATCAAAAGGTTTTGATTGCAGGCTGCAAAACTCTAGGATGGAACGCTATTTTTCATGAAATTAGCATTTTATTTTATATATATATATATATATATATATATATATATATATATATATATATATATATATATATATATATATATATATATATATATATATATATATATATATATATAATATACTATTCACCGAGAGGAAAGTACTTGTAAAATACTTTACATCCTTGCGTTAGTAATATTCATCTCAACCATCTCAGTCTTTAGCTTCATATCTACATACTGGCCAGAGATTAATATTATAAATATTTGATCAAGAGCAAGACTAACATTATGGTAATGTAATTAAAGGAAGAAATATAGCATTATTAAAGGCTAACAAGTTCTAGAGAGTGGTGTACTATTGCAAATAGTTTATATTCATACAGTACTAAACACAGAAAAATAATCATTTAACTATAATGAGGAAAAAAATGTGTAATTCAGTCTGTCAGAACCTGGCTTACTTGGTTGTAGGAATAGCTTGTTAGGCTGCATGAGCACACATTTATTAGCTGTGCCGAGCTGTCCTGAGGGCTCGCAGAAAGTGTGTTGTACTGGTGTTTAATGAAGCCCACCTGAATTAGACAGTAAGAGTAAACTCTGTCTGTGATGTTTCTTAACAAACAACCCCTGGAACTCACTGTTGGTACATCTAAAATGAAAACAGCTGACAACCTGAACTCTTGACCCCATGGGAGGAGCTAGGGGTGGCCATAACCACATCGGACCAAAGTCTGACCACCTGACACAACCAATGGTGATGCGTTAGGGAGCTATGCAAATGCACTTAAAACTCGAGTTACATACAGTACCCGCTACTTTTCTAGCAGAACTTATGTGGGACAATACTTATATAAATTCAAATTGTTTCTGAGCTTGGACAATTCCAGATTTGGCCCACAGTGATGTGCAAAGCACAAACTAAACATCAGTTTCTGTGCAATCCCGAGTAAATAATTCATAATGGTCTCAGCCTTGTCATCCTGTTAGAAATGGTCTGTCTTTGCCACTGTTTTAAACCCCAGGGATCCAGTCCCTCATTTTGCCACTATAGTTGGGATCCACATTGCCCCTCAGAAGGAAGGCCACTACAAATCAATACAAAGTTGTTGTGAGTGATCACCTTTAGCCCATGATGACAAATTTCTATCCTGATGGGAGTGTTCTCTTACAGGAACACAACGCCTCCATCCATAAGGCACAAGTGGTCACTGAAGGGTTTGATGAATTGGACAATTATAGGAATTGTAAGCTATGATGCTTTGCTTACACAAAATCTCAACCTAATTTAGTACCAGTGGCTCTACGCCACCATCATCCTCCAAATACCAACAGAGGGTGTAGTCTGTAGAGTTCTGGAGACTCTGAGAATCAGTGCCCAAGCACAGTGAAGTTCTGGGACACGGTGCTCCGCTAACTTATTACAACACTTGGAATTCTTTTTTCCCTCTGTTATTTTTCACTTGTCGGCAATTTCATGTGTATTGTTCAAGTTATCATAGTGTTACCTTGCTCACTGTTTAACGACAGCTATAAAAAGTTTGGCTCATTTAGACCTTTGCAGATTTGCAACAGCAGCGGCTCTGTTTAATCTGAATACTTACTTAACTGTTTTGACATTTTAGTTTTAAAACTTTCTCCTGAGAATCCAGAAATATCTCACAAATACAAATAAATTCAATTCCATTACATTTGTCCTCAATCTGATACCAAAGTCAATGTTATTGTCAGTCTTCATTCTGCTTGCAAGCAGTAAAAATGCCACAGCAATAAACAGCTTTTGAGCAATGACTTGCTCAGTACCTCACATGGGTTGGGTTCTTAAGGTATTGCTAGGTTTGCCTTTCTGTGTGATCTGTCCATCACATGCTCATTTTAAAAATAGCTCTTTATAAAATTATCATATGAATATTTCATCTAGAAAGTAGTAGAAATGCAAACATCAGCACTTAGAGTCTGTGTGAAACCATGGTGACCTCTTTTTCCTAAATAGCATTAATGATGAAAGGATCCTTGACACTGTGTTTGTGTTTGTGGATATCAGCTACCCTCACCACGATGAATCCAGAATCGATGTTCATACTTTTTTTTTTTTTTTCTCCTACATTATACTCACCCTTACTGTACATAACCAAACAAGGGACAGGAACATCATTTCTTGCCTTCGTTTTAACTGTAAAATGAATGTCTTTTCTTAGAGCTATACATCATTTAGGCCCAATATTAAAGCCACTTCCCTGTTATTGTGTCCCATGTGTCTGGGCATGGACATCAGACTTCTGGGTGCTCTGAAACGCTACTTCTTCTAAAACACTTTGTTAGTGCAAAACATTGTACTTTGCAGTCCACTCCCATTTTTAAGGCATACTAATTATTTTGAAGATTTAAAGACTTAGCTACCCGGCGGTATGCAAAGTAATTCAGATTAGTTCCAGCTTCAACAACATGCACAATGAATAATGAATAATTACGATTCAATAATGTAGATGAGCACAGAACAGGCCATTTTTCATAACCACATTTCACTTTGCATACTTAAAGTACATATTGATGCTACTTTTTAAATGTAGGATTTTAAATCCAAAGCTGAAGTACCAAGGTAAACGGTCTTCCAACAATAAGCAAAATACGTAATCAGTACAAAATCGTTTTCAGACTCTTATGCAGTTTCGTGCCTCCTGTGATACCGTTGATCTATTGTTTATAGAGCCTGAAAAACAATGCCCAAGCCAATCTGCAACACTGCATTTATAGAATTTTCTGATAATTTTGACCCCGCCCCATGTGACACCTCATTTAAAGAATTCTGCACTCACCACTGGTCCTGTGGGGAACCTGTGGATTGAGACCGCAGACTCTGGAGACCAGGTCAATTTCTGCCACTCTTTGCTGTGTCCCTGAAAGCCATTCCTGAGCAGTTTTGTGTAGTTGAGCTCACTATCCTGCTGGAAGGGGTCACTACCATGTGG
Organism: Archocentrus centrarchus; assembly: GCF_007364275.1. NCBI lineage: Eukaryota > Metazoa > Chordata > Actinopteri > Cichliformes > Cichlidae > Archocentrus > Archocentrus centrarchus. Next base: position 28,077,293 of record NC_044359.1, read on the forward strand.
TAATAGCCTCGCCACAGGGCTTAACCCTTGTGTTGTCTTGCGGGTCAAAAGTGACCCACTACCATGTTTAGCTGTAGAAAAAATACCTTTAACTATCTTTGTCCAACTTGAAATTTTATGACTTTTTCTAAATGGACCCCAAGATTAGAAAAAGCGATACTTTGTTTTTGTTTATGTTTCCATGTGGGCTGCACAACTAGGGTACAAAGACTGTCTTATGGGTCATTTTTGACCTGTGAATTATAAAAGCATTTAAACACCAGAAAAAAAGTTCAAAGGCCACACACACGCACAAGCACAAGCACAAGCACATAGATATCAAAGAAACTGGAACTTGTATTTGACCTGCACCTGCAGTCTTGATCTGCAGCTAACCCCTCACATCACACAAGCTCCCAAACAAAAGAAAAAAACAATTTTAGACATTATAAAATCAAATTCAGTATAGAGGATATAAAGGTACCCTGAATCAAAGTACCCCTAGTTGGTTCCTTGCTGAAGCCATGAGTAGACTACCCAACAGATCCTGGATAAGATGTTTCCAGGAGCTCAGGAGGAACAAGAGGATGAAGATGTATCAGAAGAGGAAGATGGGGAGGAATGCAACGCAGAGGCTGATGCATCTTCAGATGAAGAATAAGAGGAAATCCCTCAAGCTGACAGAGAAATTTTTCTCAAAGAACAGTAAAATTGCATGGTCCTCATCAAATTCAGACAGCAACCAGGGAAGAACAGCAGCATCAAACATCATAAGGATGACTCCAGGGCCAACAAGGTATTCGGCTGCCCATGTCCAGGACATTTCATCCGCCTTTCTCCGGTTCATCACACCAGCCATCGAAAAAAATCATCCTGGAGAATACAAATTTGGAGGGTTTCCACAAATATGGAGAAAACTGGAAAAATATGGATGAGATTGACCTGTGTGGCTGCATAGGGCTTTTGATATTAGCAGGTGCATGTCGGTCCTGTGGCGAGGCTACATATAGTCGGTGGGATGCAGAGAGTGGAAGGGCAATTTTTCGTGCCACAATGCCGCTGAAAATCTTTCCCACTTTCTCAAGAATGCTGAGATTTGAAAGCCGTGAGTCAAGACCAGCAAGGCGTGTGACAGACAAACTGGCAGCTATCAGAGCCATCAATATAATTAATTCCAAAGTAATTACTTCACATTTATATAATAGCAATAATAAACCTTTACTGTGTAAAACAAAACTGTTATGACAGTTGCTTTGTGGTAAAAAAGAAAAAGAGTGTAATACTGTTCACTGGTGATTGTGTTTTTGTTTTATGCAACAAAAAATACATGATAAAAAATGAATTGAATTGAGTTGAATTGATAAACAACAGGTTGTTTCATCATGAAAAATAGATTTTGGATTTAAAATTCAATTAACCTGCTTTATTTTGGGGCTTTGGTGGGGCGGGTCATTTTTGACCCGTAGGACAAGGGGAGTAAACAGAATGTTAAGATCACACAAGGGTTAAATAGGTCAGTGGTACCTGTCAAAGTAACATCCCTATGAACGCCGTGACCCAAGATTTCACAGCAGAGCGCTGTATGGAGATGATCAATGTTATTCATTTCACCAAGAAAACAATTTATAAGGTTTTGTATTTGGAGCCACAAGAGGGTGCTGCTGCTCCGTTAAAGTCCTGCGTGAGCAATGTTGCACCACGCCGACTCCAGATTACTCAAAGTACAACAAAAAAAACTTACCTTTTTACTGTGTGTGTGTGTGAGAGAGAGAGAGAGAGAGAGAGTGTGGGATCTCTTGAGAAGGAATAAAATGGCTTATCTTCTATAAACACATATAATAACAGGGAAACAAATCAGTTTGTCTACACATTAATAGTAACTTTCACAAGATTTAAATGTAACAGAACACTTTTTTTTTTTTTACCTTTTAATTTCCAAAAGCCAATTGCCAATTGCTAAATGCTCAATGCAGGTTATTTTTTCTGATGCAGCCCAAAGCTAGTATGTATTGACTCAGCAAAATGATGGTGGAAGATGCATGATGCACATTATTTATTTCTGTGCATACTCAAGGATAATTGCAGTAATTGTGTTCCTTGTGCAGGAAATAGCAACGGGAACACTGTTCTATATTGATTAAATACTTACAAATAAATTGCTGATCAATTTGCAACGGGGGCCTGTTTTTCCATTTTTGGGAGCTGGGTTGATCTGCCATCACCAACATGTGTCCACTGGCTGGATACGTGGCAGCGCCTCCGGTCATGTGATTTTTTGTTCATGCACGAACCCCACCCCGTTATTGCCCACCCCCAAAAAGATTTGTTATAATATCGCTTCTTCGTTATTTTAGTGTGAATTGCCCTTTTAAATATCTGCATGGGCAGAAAGGGTATTGAAAAATATTCTCTGCATAACTCAGCAAAAATAGACTAGACTTGGATTTGAGTGGTGGCGGTGACCACCCAAAAACAGAGCCATTTTTAGACGTTTACTGCTGACGTTTACAGAGGCTTCAAATAGCTTCCGTTTTACTCTGGTAGTGATTGGGCTGTCCTGTACTTGAGTGAGCTAACATACTGGTTGAACAAGTCCGACATTCTTCACTTCAATGGAGGAACAGCCCAAAGACCGGGCACAAGACAGGCAATACCATCACCACGGAGAAGACAGGCAGTCTTTTCAGCAGCCAACTTTGCTAAAAAATGATCAGAGCCACTTCCAGTGCCAGCATCAGGAAACGCAGACGAAGAAAACAGGTTGGGCCATCCGGAAAAGTTGGCTAACGCTCGCTAGCCTTGGTCAGCTAACATCAATGAGCCGACTAGCTTTTGCTAACTAATGTGAACTAAATCGTGATTGGGGGCTTAGCCTGCTAGCTGGCTATTAGTTCATACTGTATGTTGCTGCTTGAGATAATTTGATAAACGCGTCAGCTGGCGAATATCCTAACGAGGAGCTCACCGTTATGTTAGCTGGTTGGCTAGCTGACGTTGCGTGACAGTTGTCGCCGTGGTGGTTTGACACATCGGGGATTGACCTTGTGCGCCGGTTTCACCAACCATTTTTCTTTCGCAAATGCATCTTAATCACTTCACGAAACCCCCGCCGTGTTGCAGTGTGTCTTTAGTGTATTAACTGATAACAGTGCATGGCAAGTCGTCTTCAACTCTAGCCAGAGCTGTGTGTTTTTCCTTCAGCATGCTTGTGTCCAGTTTAGGAAAACCGAGCCGGCTCCACTGGAATGTTCTGAGCTGCCATTTCCTGTCAGCCATGTTAGACTATCTCTGCTAGCTAATACTGTAGTTACACAGCCAGTTAGAAATTGTTGTACAACCACGACACTTTTCTGTTCTGACATGCCGTTGCCGTCATTTTGGCTGCTGTTGTGGTTGTTGTTGGGCTGATACGGCACGACAGTTTCTGGGCGTGTTAGTGACAGTCGGAGCCGCTGGTTAGTTGACATTAGCTAAAGCTAGCCATCGCTGACAGGCCTGTTGCATGTTGTCCAGTCAACGTGAAGCCACGCAACAACTGGGCAACGACCAACTGATGAATATCTTTATTTTGTGCGGCTGAACTGGTACTGTAAGCATCGAGCTTACGAGGCAGTATGAACGCGCATGCTTTGCTGTTTAGTAAGAGAGGTGAGGCTGTGTGCAGGATCCTGCGGGCGCTGTGCTCAGACACTGAGGCAGCACCATTGTGGATGGGAAGTCCTACGTTGACACAGCAGCTCCCATGCATCTGGGCAGTCATAGGCCTGTTAATGGTTCATTGCCATTCTGCGCGTGTGTCTTAACTGCTGTTGTGAGCCGTGCTTACAGACCTCGCAACAACTTTTCTCTGATGTCAGATATTCTGGGAAAGGAAGAAAACACAAACAAACCAAAAAAAAAAAAAAAAAACCCAGCTAAGCAGGAAAGACTCCAGTATGCTGTATCTAATTTCTAGAACATCTTACACAGAATGAGATTCAACTCATCTTGAAAGAATAATAATTATGAACTCTAAGTAGAGCCACTGTATTCTCCGCGGGTGTGGTTTACATATAAAACACAGGTGTTAATCAGCATTTGAATTCAAGAAACTGTTAGTGTTGCATGTAATGTGCATCTGTTCTACTTGGAGTCATTTTATTATGAGTTGCATACATCTGAATAATTTTTGCAGGTGTTGTTTTGTGGAATTTAATGTCTATTGCTATTGATTATAGTATGCAAAAAAACACCAAACTATAAAATCCTTGCATACATGGTAATTTCTGTAAGTGGGAAACATCCGATTAATTGAGACAGACTTTCTGTAAATTTTCTAGTGGTTGGGGAGGTTTTCTGCTAGGACGAAGGTGGCTGATGTAATCTAGTATGAACTGCTTTTGTTTCCCCTTTCAGGCAATAAAAAAGTAAGCATCAGTGACGAGGAGGGAGAGAAGAATCCACATCTGTCTAATGCTATTGGCATGTCGCATCCACCTAGCAGCAATGCTAACAGACACACAAGTAATACAAATGCAAAGCCCAAGTCGACGCAAAAGCTGTACACTACTGTTTCAAAAGTAAGCAGCAAAGGACTGGACCATAAGAAGAATATGGACCTTAAAAATGACAGGGAGAAGGCCCAGGACTTAAGTCATCATGAGGGCCAGCCTTTGGATAAGAGAGACTCTGTATTGCTTCAAAATGGCGTTGTAAACTGTGGCTTAATTACAAATGGCTATTCTAGCAAGGACAATGATGGCAGCAGCTCAGAAGGTGGATATACTACTCCGAAGAAACGCAAGACCAGATGTAACAATACCAAGAACACTGATAATGTGATAAGAGAAAAGGAGAAAGGCATGCAGCAAGGCCACACTACAGAAGAGCCGGGGGCTTTGAATGTCCAGACAAATGAGAAAGGAATGACCTCCAGACTCGATGGATTTAGAGCCACCCAGAAGGTAGAAGCTCAGTCAGCAGCCAAACGGGCTGTTGCATCAGAGGCTTCAGTGGGTGAATCTCAGAGGAAAAACTTTGATGGTAAAACGGTTGGCACCTTTGGTAAAAAAACTGAGGAAAGACACAAAGGCAAGCTTTCCTCACCTTCAAAAGAGGACTCCTGGACTTTGTTCAAGCCCCCGCCAGTATTTCCTGTGGACAATAGCAGTGCTAAAATTGTTCCCAAGATCAGTTATGCAAGTAAAGTAAAAGAGAACCTCAACAAAGTAGCTCAAGGTGGAGGAGAGGCACTGCCTCCTCCCGTCAGACTGTCACAGGTCCCTATGTCTGCTATGAAAACTATCACCTCAGCTAGCTTTACTAATGGTCCTGTTTCTGGAAATGGAAACGGCTGCCCGTCAGTGGGTACCTTCTTAGCTCCTGCTGCTAGTAGTATTCCACCAGCCCCATCTATCCTAAGTGGCGACAATGTAGCATCTCCTTTGGAAAGTAACTGTAGCTCTGCAACCAGTCCTGTAGATGGAGGGGCATATGAGCTTAGAAAGTGTACTCTTTTAATTTACCCTTTAAATATGCAACCTGTACTCCCTAGTGCTCGTCACCTTGACCCACCGGCTGCTCAGACAAATCAGAAAACCCTGGGAGACATCTTCCAGAATCAGTGGGGGCTTTCCTTCATCAATGAGCCCAACTTGGGCCCAGACGGAGGAAATGGGCTTGTGCCTGGAGAGGACAAGACTACTGTGCTCACATCTCAAAGCGAGTGTCAAGCTGTTGCAGCCAAGGTTGCCCAGCCTTGCTTTGACATTAGCCCGTCATTGTTAGAGCCTGGGCCTTTGGTTCAAGACCCTGAGAAAAGGACTTGTACCCCTTGCAGTGTGTCTAATGCTTGTCCACCTGCTTGTGGGACGATTGAGAAGGAGAACAAACTGCTGCCGTGTGGCCAGGAAAAGACACAAGGTGCAGGTACTGCTGTGTCGGCCCCCAGTAAAGACAATGGTGCTAAGCCTGCACAGGGTCAGCTAACCACTTTGTTGTTTGGCTCATCTAAAGAACAAGTCCTCTCTAAAGACATTAGCACGAGGTGTAGCTGGGGGTCCTTTGATGTAAAAGCTGCTGTCACTTATCACACTAAAGGTAAGTTTCACTATCTACTTTATCAAATTATTTCTTAACCTGTAAATGTTCTAATTCTTAAGGCTGCACCCATACTAAATATTAAAAGGGCAGATTTCCCTACACGTAAACCTAGTGTACGTTCTATGTTTTTAAGACCTCCGTAAATGCTGCTGATGCTGTTTTTTTAGAAAGAAAAAAGTAAGTCTTCTGAGTCTGGACAGGAATTGGGACAAGATTTTGAAAATAATCGGTATCGCTGACCCTGTTTTCTATAGAAGTAGCTGTTTTGCAGTTTATTTCTGCATTTTTGTCATTCTACTCCTGCTTACTAAATGGTCTTATGTGTGTTCAGGTGTTGGACCAATATAATTTCTGAAATGGAGCTCAAGCTTTTGTTTGCGTGGTGATTTTCTTTTTAAAATAAAAATGTGTTGGTGTGGACATAACCTAAGGTTTAGTTTCTGCTGATTTTGGCATCACCTGAGTGTTAAATACAGTGTAGCAGTTAACCTCAGCAAATCTGGTTTGATACTATAGCAGTAGGGGTGTAATGGTACAAAATTCAATGGTTTGGTTCATATTACAGAAGCCACAGTTTGGTTAACTTGCATATATTTCTGGATAAAATGATTTTGTGTGACTAAAACAAACAAATTACGTAGAGCTTCTTTATTTCTTTAAAACAACAAAAAAACTTTCAATCAACATAAAAGCCACATTTGACTAGAAAACAAATTAAGATTGATTAAAAGATAAGATCAGTGTTTACTACATAAATGCAACACAACTTTACTCAAAAAAAATCCTCTTCTAAATAGATTCATGAGAATGAAACTGAGTCTCTACAATCACCTGAGGTATATCTACATGTCACCTTATCACCTCATGCTTATTTAGTCCCAATATTATTGTAATTACTGATTTTCGGCAGATCAGACCTGTGACCCTCCCATTTATGGACAGCTGACAGGAGCCAGTTAATCAACAACAGTTAGTTATGAGCTAACATTATGCCAGCTCGTTTTAGGCTTGAGTGTCCTAAAAATCACACTTTCCCCTGATACAGTTTAATTACATTCTCACATCATATAAGAGTTCATTTGCTAAGTGTGCAAGTCAGCCACAACATTAGATCCACATCGAAGAAAGTTTCAGCAACCTGGGCTAACAGCAGCCAAATCAACCTCTGACTCATTGACTCGTTTTGGACTCTTTTCACAAAGTTTTACAGCCATAAATAGACATGGACGCTTCATGAGGTAAATGGCGATCTTACAGTTTACACTCACCAGCCCGGGCATTTGAGTGGAGTCGGGATTTAAAATGTAAAATATTTAATTAACTCATCGTTAAAACAGACATAAGTGGAATACAATAACGGTTTGATCCTTTCACAGTTCAGTTCACTGAATTGTGGCTTCTCTACTGCAGGTTAACTGTCGTGAACTGTTAGTTGTCTATACAGCAGACGGTCTGAGTAACTGCAGTATCAAACTAGAAGAGCATCTCCGTTTGTCTTACAGTTCTGCCAAACAAACGAACTAAATCAGCCATAAATCATTTCAGATGAAATTGTATTTTAATTCCTTTGCTAAAATGAATATGTGCAGCTCGCCAGCTGCAACACCATATGCAGTTGCTCTAGTTATTCCCTTTCTAATCAAAAATTAACTTCTTTTTGGTAAACAAGCATTTATTATGCTACAGTCACTCTAGGGAAAATGGTGGTTGCAGAGCACGGCATGACCAAAATTATTGCCACCATGTGCAATGAACTTTCAGTCATGTTGCCTTTGAAAAGGTTGCATCGAAGACAGGGACCAGGTCTGCAAGCAGTCAGTTTCCGTCTCCAAAGTGACTTTGTTTTGTCAAGATAGCGATGAAACAGCAGTAAGATGGAGTCGGATTTTTCAGTTTGCAAATTAATTGGGGTCAAGTTGTCAAATACATGCAGTCTGTCTTTGACACAGCAATTTACGGTGATAAATCCATGAAAATCGTAATTCGGGTGCCATCGGTTCACGTTAACTGCTTACATTCAGAGTCCAGCCAGAACGTCATAGATTTGAAACAGAAATTCCTTCACAAATAGTGGTGGATTTGTTGCAGGATGACGATTTAACTGCAAAATGACAAAGGTGTGCAGCGACCTTGCTTTTACATAAAAATGTAACCAGTAATATAACCAGTTGTGTCTCCTATGGCAACAAGACGCGCAGCAGATGACTGACTTGGATCAATTGCAGCTGTATCTGTTATCTGTATTTATAAATTAGACTGCAATTATTTGTAAATTTTCCCAAGTCTATCTGAGAGATTGCAGTCAGACTGTGATTGTTTGTAGACAGGCAATCTGTGCCGTTCTCTTGCACTCAGAAGTAGCCACCTACAGGTTGAGCCGTCAACCTCTAGATAACCAGTTGGTCGCTGCAAATACTTGCAGTTGATATTCAACAGCAGAAAAATTCAATATGATCACACATTTTAGTTTTTCGTAGTCTCAAAGAAGTTGCTGTATTATTGTTTTTGTTTTTTTTTAATGGTATTTTAAACTGTAGTGTGACTGACTCACCAGGCTTAGGCTCAGTGATAAATTCCTTGTATGTTTTCAGACTACTTCAGAGGTCCATGTTTTGGCAATATTTGAAATGTATACCCCCCCCCCCCCCCCCCCCCCCCCCCCCCAAAAAAAAAAAAAAATTCAGTGAGTTCCACCATTGCTGCTTTAAATTTAAACGTATAATTTAGTTTGGAACTATTAAGCATGATAACCTAAATGGATAAATGGAAAGTGTGTCCACTGTTTAAAACAATAACTTGTAAAACGTTAACTGTCTTTTCTGTTGTTGTTGTTGTTGTTACATTCAGTTTTATTTATTTTTTTAAACAATGTTTCATGAGCACCTAACACAGATGAAGTAATGTGCATTTTTGTTTTCTTTCAACAGAAATGGAATCTGTTTTCAACTTGCAAAAACAAGGTACACAGATCCTCTTAAATGTTTTGTCAATTCTGTTTCCTATGCAACAAATGGGAGTCGAAACATGGGAGCAATAAAAGTGAAAAACTATGCTTTCAAACCGGAACTTTCAACAATTCTGCATGCCTCAGATTAATCTTAAAATGGATTTAATTCTTTTTTTTTTTTCTGTTCACTCTATCCAAAGTATTGTATGATGACAAAGGCCCCCCCCCCCCCCACCCCCCCCCACCCCGGGAAATAAATGGGATATTTCCGGGGGTGAAACTTGCAATTAACCTCCAGTACACTCTATTTCCAACTGTAGTAATAATAAAGAGGAGAAACTATGTACATAACTTTTCTTACCTTTACAAAGTGCTTCAGATAGAAAGCAAACGTGTTGGTGAGACAAGGAAAAATAAAAATACTAGAGTGAGGTAAAATCACTGCCACATTATGACACATTTATGAAAGCCTTTCAGTAAAAAATTTTAACAGGAGATTTGATAAATTGTTAAAGAAATTGTCTTTTTGATCTCAGTGGGCAGTTTGGGAGCTCTAAAAGCCTCTAAAAAGGGCCAGCCGTTTTTTTTTTGCTAGCTGAGACATAGAAATAACCCCACTCACCTAAGTAAATGCCGAGGCCCATTAGGGGTTAGTAAGTCCTTGATGTACTTTGGAGCAAGGCCATTTAATGCTTAAAAAAAAAAAAGGTGTGTAACACGTTAAAGTAAATGCAGAATTTCTGATCACTCTAACATTTACTTGCCTCTCATCTCTCTCGCTCTCTCCTGTAGATCCAAAAAGGGTAGTAATTTATGATGAGACCAAGGATGGACCTGATCAGTGAGGTAGATGGTCTACAGTACTTACCTTCTTCTCTTCTGGGTGCTGCAGTTATCTACCTTGGAAATTACAAATCCTGTCGGATAAAAGTGACAACTGTGAAAACATTTGATAGTTTAGCATGACAGATTTTGGAATCTCGGGTGGAAAAAGGACTTCTCTGGGGGCATCAAACACACACGCTCTGGATGGACGTTTAAAAGGAGCTGATCGGTGCCTCTCCAACATGATGAATGGACACTTGTAACTTTGAGCTGTGATTGTTGTTTGGCTCTTTAGGGATAATGTTTGGGAATTCAACAAAGGAAGGTGTCTTGGACTGCACCTCCCTAAGCCTTTATCCCGTTGACAGGTGGTAGCCGTCAGTCTGACTACGGCACACCTCACATATTTTTTTTTTTTTTCCTTTTACGCTTTCACATAGTTTCATTGTAGATATGTTAGACGTTATACATGCACATCTGTGTGCAAGCTTGAATTCTTCATGAATGAAAGGAGAAAACACTCTGCAAAGAATTCATTGAATAAAGGTCTATGGGCTCTCATTTAACTCCAAGTTAAATGGAAGCTTATAGGTGAGGAAGGCAGTCTTGTCTTAAATCAGTAAGGGAAAATTTGAAGCCCTGAATTTAAATGCCCACTTTTTCTTTTTGTGTTGTTTCATTTGACCTAACATGAGTGTTCTCTGCACTGCAGTATAACCCCAGAGCACAGGTACAAAAGTGCCCGGTTTGAAGGAAAGCCACCCCCTTCATTTAATTTCACTGTTTATTTGGTGTGCTAAAGATTCTAAAATCAGGTCTCTGTTAAATTCATCTTGAAGCTTTTCATACATTTCAGATTGTTAGGAGGTTGTCGCAGGCTGTTCTTAAACTGAGGTTTATTATACAATGAACTCTGAATTGGGTGAATAAGCTGGGTGACAAACTGTTTAAAAAAAAAAAAAGAAGGAAAAAAAAGGAGAGGGGGACAAAGAGAGGCATTGCTTCCACTAAAGTCTTCTGCATTTTGTGTTTTTTGTTCAGCAGCAAGACTCAGGATGTCAATACAGATTATTTGGCCTGTATTTCTGTTCAGTTCCTTTTGTCAAAGGAATGTTTTTGCATCTTACAACATACTTTTTATTTTAATTTTTTAATTCAGAATTTGGTCTTTACTTTTCTGCCTTGTACGGCATCTTGTCTCTTGCATGTTTACTGGTGGAAGCGCACGAGTTGGAGGTCACTGTTCATCGGCATACGGAGATAACAGTAACAGAACAATTGCAATACTAATCTTAGTTCCCTACGTAGACACTTTGTCAAACTGTTCAAATGTGAAGATGAGTTAAATACTATTATGTTTTACTGTGGATAACCTATGACATTTGCAAACCAGTGTGCAATAACACCGTGTGATCCATACATGCGTGTCGGGGGGTGAGGGTTGTGTAGCGCTACAAAGTCATCAGCCAAGATGCTGGTGTGGCCTGCAGTTCAGTTCGTTCAGAATATTTAAGGGTGTTCAGTTTGTTGCACGACTTCTAAATTGATGGTTTTTGTTTTTTTGATAAAAGGCTCATGTTTTAAGATCTAATTAAGTCTAGGGAGCCCAAATCTGCTAGCTGGCCAGCTGTGACATCACTTTTTTTTTTTTTTCACCATCTGCAAATCAAGATCGGTTTTACTCAACAAAGCAACTCTCCAGGTTTTCTCCTCTAGAAGCTCTGATTTGGCTAATGTGTGGATTATTAGCACTTTATGTAAAGTAATTGCTTTTATCTTAATACTAGACAAAAATCGATGTGTACTGACAAGAAATCCTCCTTAAAAGAATGGCTCTGGGCTGTTACTTTTCAGAAAAAAAAAAGATGCTAAATATACAGAATTATTAAATGTAACTCAGGTAGTGTTGATAAAGCCATGACTGTGTTTAATATTGTTTTTGCCAAATGTCCCCCATCGTGTAACGTTCTCATTGGAAATGTTGAATTTAAGTCCAATTATACAGAGTCTCATATATGTTGTGACAACACACCAAAAAGTTATTACTTTTGAGAAAAATTTGTCATGGCGTGTGATGTGCTGTCATTAATCGTTTATTCTTTTCTTTTTTCTTTTTTAATTTTTTTTTTTAAGCACAGTGATGTATGGGCTGTTTTCCATGTATCCTCAACTGTAACCTTGTAATCTCTGATGGTTCATTTTCTCCCTTATGTGTTCATAGTGAAGCACCTCTTGATTTATTAATGCTGAACATCAGCAGCGTTTCTACGGGGGTATGAGCTTTCAAGTACACTTCTTTCCACTGTGTCCTGATTAGGCAGCACTGCAGCGTGTACTCGTGCACGGAGAGGGAAAGTCATAACTGCAGCCATGTTTTTGTACAAGTTGTCTTGACATTTAACTTCCACGTCTAATCGCAGTCGGCTCTCTGGTATTTAAAAAGCTTTGTTTTGGCTTCCATTGTACGATGATGGATGAGCGTATCATCAGAGGCTGCCCTCTGAGCAGGAATGCTCATGTCAGATCTGGTCAATGAGGAAGCGAGGGTAATTGAGGAGATATTAGCATTTATATTTTTATGTTATGTGCTTGTGGAAAATTGACATTTAATCTGGCATCAAGTTGCATAAAACTGCAGTTTAATTTCTTTTGATGGCCCATAATCCATAGGAAAAAGACACAATCAGGTTACCATATGGTTAATGTTCAGGCTGAAAAGATTATCAGTGGACAGCTATAGGCTTCTAAATATAAAGCAGGGTGATCAAAATGAGTAGTATGTGAGCTTGCTGTAGTCTTAGAATGAATACACTGTTTTGTCATGGTTTTTGAGCGTGTGGACCTGGTAGGGGAAATCAGAGATTCTCCTTTGCTCCCACCCTGAGGCTCCCCTTTTTCAAGCACTTAATAGAGCAACAAGGCTATATTGAATATGCATATATATTGAGAGAGAAATAATTATTCAGCAGTAGCCTGCAAACCAAAAACAGGTTCTCGAAGGCGGAGTAGGTGGTTAATCAGTGATTTTGTTTTGGGGGGTGGGAGTGAGTGACTGCTGGTGTGGTGAGAAAGAAAAGCCTGATCATGTGGAGTTTATATTTCCACCCCCTCAGGATGTGCAATCACCTCAAGGATGCTTCCAGGTTGCGAGTGGCAAGTTTGTTTGTTGGGTGTGTGCATAGCGAGTTCTTCCTATTATATGCAAGTTCCTCGTATATTTCAAAAAAAAAAAGAAAACAAAAAAAAAAGTCGAGTCCCCTGTCCTTTCATGTTCAGGTGCCTGTGTTATAAAGAAAAAAACTTTTACAGCAATTTTGATTGTTTCAAATCTGCTTCCAGCATATATCTGTGCCATTTTATTTTATTTTATTTTTTTTGGTAATGTTTGCAATGCTGTTTTTCTTACGACTATTCCTAAATTTTCTTTTTTTTCTTTTTTTTTTAAGTAACATGGATGCCACCGAAGGTGGAGCGTTTCAGGGCGTCCTGTAGGTCGTATTCAGCACGGCGCGACCTAAAGCCAAATCAAACAGGCACGGGTGACGGGGAAATGCTCGCTGGTGTATACTCATGCCAGCCCACTGTCGAGTTAATGTCTGAACGTAGCACATAATTAATTTGAAATTATTTAACAAATTTAATCTTTTTAACATGCGTTTTTAAAAAATGTTTTATTTTTGAGTTATAACATAATTTATCCTTAGATGCACAAATAGGATGGGACTAAAAGGAATAAATAATAAAGAAAATCAAGACGTCTCATTTTTTGATGAGCTTTAGATGTTTAGTTAAGTAAGGCTGATAGACTTTTTTTTTTAACCCCAGTGTTAAAATATTTGCTGTTGTTTTTTTTTTGTTTGTTTTGTTTTTGTTTCTTCAGAAGATTTTATACAAATCCCCTAAATGTTTCAAATAGTGATGGAGTGATGAGCATTGAAATACACTGCATCCAGAGTTCCTCTTGATATATTTTTATTTGTCGTGTTCATCATGTTGTGGGGGGGGGGGGGGGGTTTAAAGTGCAGTTCAACAGCTCTGAATCTGCTTTCGCCAAAGGTACACTACTCAGATATTCAGCTACTGAATGACAAATGCACAGACAGGGGGAGGTTGATGACGATGAGAAGTCACTACTGTAGCAGCTGAATGTCAGTTTGAGCGCATTGATTTATGGTGTATGAGTAAGGGGGGGGGGGGGGGGGTCTTAAAACAAATACCGGAAGTGCTGCTTCATCATCCAGTAATCAGTCATCTGTAACGGGAAATGCTGGACTTGGTGTTTGTGCTCGGCTTAAAAACTCCCTCCTTTAAATGGTCATTGCCTCTTGGAAGTCTTTTAAATTTAGGGGGCTTTTTATTTTTTTTAATTCAGTGACACCTGAGAGGTAGTTACAATGGGAGTAAACAAGGGTGACACTTGTCCTTTAAAGGATTCAGTCATAAGAGATGATATGATGTGCCGAGTCATTCTTTTTTTCTTCTTCATCTCAAATGGCTGCTGTTTGTGTTCCTCCTCTCACTTCTCCATCTCTTGCCCTCCTAAAACACGAGGCAATGGTATTTCTTTCTCATGTCTTACAGGTTGGCATTTAAGTTTTTAAGTGAGCAGTCAGATTATTTAATTTTGTTTGTTTTGAATTTAACTAGTGTCACATTACAGTTTTTTTTTTTTTAAAGCATGATAATAACCCTCAAATTCCAAACAATGTAATAGTCAATTTAAAAAAAAAAAAAAAAGTTTAAAAAAAAAACAAAAAACTCCAGTGTTCACAATTTTAGTTTCCATTAAAATGTCAAAATTTTCATGAAAGCAGTGTTTGTGGTTTTTTGTTTTGTTTTGTTTTTTGGCTGCAAACTGACACTGTGTTTAATGTGACAAATTATCATGTACTACTACAGACAAGTTGGAAATCCTAAATCCCATTATCCAATTTAACCCACGGATAAGCTTCAAGGCTCCTATTTGGCTCCTGTGGGTGTGGCCTTTTTTTCCGCAATAGGACTAAGCACAACTTTAAAGTAACAGACGGTTTTCTGGTCATAGAAAGACGAGGCAGTGAGAGCAGTACTAAAGCAGAGATCACACCCTGAACTGTCGGGAGTGCTAGAATTAGACAAAGTACGATTTGAGGAACTTGGAGAATTTCTGTGCAGTTATAACTTACTGGTCACTTTCATTAGGTGCACCTTGCTAATACTGGTGTTGCACCCTTGTCTTAATTTTTTGTGGCATAGATTCAACAAGGTGCTGGAAACATTTGAGATTTTGATCCATATTGACACGATTGCATCACACACTTGTTACGCGTGTCCAGTTTTGGTGAGCCCATGTGACCACGCCAGAAACTGTAACCTCAGTTTTCAGTGTGGTTCTGTAGCCCATCTGCTTCAAGGTTTGACGTGTTCAGAGATGCTCCTCTGCATATCTTGGTTGTGACAAATGGTTATTTGGGCGGTCTGTCCATTCTCCTCTGACCTCTGACATCAATGAAGCATTTTTGCCGCTCGCTGAATATTTTCTCTGTAAACTCTGGAGATGGTTGTGTGGGGAAAATACCAGCAGTTCCTGAAATACTCAGACCAGCCTGTCTAGCACCAACAAACATGCCACATTCAAAGTCATGTAAATCACCTTTCTTCCCTATTCTAAGAGTAACAATAACTTTATTGATCCCAGAAGGAAATTCATATGCCTGACATAGCTCATCTATTATCTGTAATTCTGATGCTTGTTTTGGCTCACCCTTCTTTCTTGGATCATGTCTACATGCCTAAATGGATGGAGTTACTGTCATGTGATTGGATGATTAGGTATTTACATATGGTACTTTATGTTGGAGGGAAGTGTCTTTAATCTTCAGTTGATCAAATGGACTATATCATTGTTTCACCTTGATCTAGTTGTAAAAATGTTTCCTCTCTTTATATTTTGCTAGGAAAATGAGAAATAGGCACAGTAATTTGATATGTGCAAACATACCTGGAAATACAGTGTAAAGCAAAAACACAGTTTGTGTGATTCTAATGAGCTTGAAAGTGAATTTGGTAAAACCACCTTTGTTCAGTCTGAACTCTCTGAGGCAGCTTCATTGTAATTTCTTTAAGTAGTCTTCAGGAATAGTTCTCTGGGCTTCTTGAAGGACATTCAAAGCTCTTCTTTGGATGTCGGCTGCTTTTTATTCCATTCTGTCAAGATGCTCTCGCGCTGCTTCAATAATGCTGAGGTCCGGGCTCTGGGGAGGCCAATCCATAGCTGATCGAGTTCCATTGTATGTTGTTCTATCCAGGTATGCTTTTACTGCATTGGCAGTGTGTTTGGGATCATTGTCATGCAGATGGTACTTCATGGTGGATCAAAATCTGATGGTATGTTTCTGCATTCATGATTCCATCAAGCTTCCCAACACCACTGACTGAAATGCAGCCCCAGACCATGACAGAACCTCCACCGTGTTTATAGACGGCTGCAGGTACTCACTGTTGGACCTCTCTCCTGACCTCCTCCATACATATTGATGATGGTTTGAAACAAATTTTAAATTTGGATTCATAGACCTGATTCCACTGATTTTTGGTGCAGTTCTTGTATAATTTGGCACATCTCAGCATTTTCTTCCTTCCTTAAAAAAAAAATAAAAATAAAATCTGGCTTATTGGAAGCAAAATAGAAAGAAATGAGGGGAGGCTCCAGATATTTGATAAACGCAAATAGAGCCCAAAAAAGTTTCCTGTATAGCGGAGCCATGGATGACCTCACTCCATCATTTTGGTAAATACAGTAGCTTGAATGTTAAGTTTTACTCCTTACTGTGTCAGAGGCTTGCTGTAAATGAACTAGTACAGTACATGATGTCAGTGAAATTAGCTTAAACAGCAACATGTATTAATCCATCGAGGTATAAATTACACTCTAATGAACTGTTCTAGGAATTTAACCTTTGAGACAAAAATAACTGCATAACTCCTTTCACCTTTGCTTCAAAGTCCTGCTCTAAGAACAGCAGCATAATATTGTTGCTATTCATTTCCTCAGGTGAATGATGTGTGTGCTTCTTCCACCACTTTGTTTTATTTTAATGCTGCCCCCCCCCCCCAAAAAAAAAACAAAAAAAAAACCAAACACACAAATTTCCAGTGAAATTAGATCGGACCATTTTACACACAGTTATTTCAGGTGTTATACACTGGGTCCTCTTGTATCTGCATTTGGATGGAAATGTGGTTTCACAAGGCAAAATGAAACGTAAGCCAGCAATAAATAGCTCTGGATCATTTGTTCAGTGTTACGAGGGGAAATATTTGAGTAGTCAGCATCGGGGGATAACTCTGGAGACAGGAAAATCTCAAGTAAATTAAAAAGGAAAGTTGTGCAACTTTGCTAAGTTACATGCAACCATCTCTTCAGCTGCCAGCAGCAGCAATAGAAAGTGCAAATCAAATGGGAAGCTTTCCAGGACGAACAGACATCTGCTTCTCTGCTTCTTCTGACAGCATATGTTAGGAAACGCTCCCGCTCAGTGTGCTTCACAGTCACTCTGTTTAGCAAGGACAGCATTAGTGGAATCCATGTGGTCTTAATGAGCTCAGCTTGATCAAAAGGTCTCGGGGCCCTGCTGCATCATCATCATCATTGTTGTCGTCATCATCAGTGAGCAGAGCTGCTGATTGTTGTTCAAAGACGCCCCCTTGTGGAAAAAGGATTAGGACACATTGAGTCAGAACAGAACTACAAAAGATGAGACGCTGATTTTAATCACCTTGATTTTATGAGCAGAGGCTGTGCAGCTCAGCCCATTAAAACAAAGGTTTTAGACTTAGCATTTTTTTTCTGTAAAATTAAAATCTTAATTTTGACCTCTGACTTATGTTTTTTTTTTTTATACATTTGTAACAAATTTCTCCAATATTCAGTTAATTCCTGGATGCTACAGCACAAATATATACTCTATGTAAGTACTGCTTTCTAAACTTTTTGAAAGCTTCTGGTGCTGTACTTTGAAATGTTTTTGGTAACTGGTACAGGGAGTTAAACTTATTTCTTCAAGTGCTGCGATGACCCTGGAAGCTGTTGACACTGCAGGTGGCTTATTTTTTACCACAAACACGTGTACACACATTTTTCCACTCTGTCCATAGAATTGAACCGGTGTTTACTGCCACCCCTTCAATTTCACCTTGATTACTGTGCACTTCATGGAGGCAACATGGGGCTTGATGGTTAGTCTACTGGTGCTCAGAGAGATTGTCTAGTGGTCCAGAAGGTCACTAAAAGGTTTGATCTTTCTATCAACAATTCATCTGCGCTGAGGTGTTTGTGAACTAGATGCCGACAAAAAGGATGAGCTCAGTGACCCTTTTTCAAATAATAAATAAAAAGACCGAAAAGAAAGCAGCTTTGTTTCCATTCTGTGATCTATGTTAGAGTACAGAAGGAATTACCAACATGTTATTGTTAGTGTATAGGCTCTTAAAGGTACGTTACATCTAAAAACTCTATGGTGTTGAAGATATGTCGACTTAAGTTGAACTAGGGCTTGGTGTACTTTTGTTTAATACCAATTTGTACCACAAGATGGTGCAGTGAGTCAGCGTAACCTTTATTCATCCAGGCAAATCATTAAGAACCTTCTTATTTACAACAGAGGCCTGCAAAAGGCAAAGTCTCTTAAAGATATGAGGAAAGGGTGGAAAAAGAAACGTCAAAGTTCAACGCTCTGCAGCGCATTTCCTAAGACATTTCAGCATTCCCACTGGAAACACGCTGCCCCCTGGTGGTGAATGTTTGTTAAATTTTGCAGACGGTAATTACAGTTTTCCTTTGACCCACAACATGAAGGATTTGATCTAAAACACATCTTTGTTTGAACAGGGCTTTGAAAAATTCATCTGCTCTATGTCTGACAATGTTAAATGTGCCAGTTTCTCTAAAGCTGTGTAATTGTATATTTATTATCCTCATTTAGGCCTTATATTTGTGAAAAATGGTTATATAATCCATGATTTTGCTCCTCCGTTGGTTCTGGTTTGGTTTTGTAAGTTACTACAGCAGAAGTGTGATTTATGACATTTCTCAGCCACATCAGTCAAGGCCTGCTTCATAGAGCCATTTTTCTACTGAGAGCCCTCGCACGTTTAGACGGGTCCTTACACGCTGTTCATTCTTGATAGGGACAGGAACCAGAGGCAGTGTATCATCTGAGTGCATCTCTCGCTTTCTTGTATGAATATATCAGCGCTGACCAGACAGTCCCTGACATTTAGTGATCTGTGATGATCAGCATAAACCTTAAATTATCCAATGTCTGCCTGAAGTGCTTTCAAAAGTTTGCCACTGATCTGATGTACATCATGGTTCAAAGAACAACTACTGCAGGCCCAGTCCCAGTGTTCACCCTGAACCCTCACAGAGTTTAATTAACATTACCAGTGTGCTCACTGTGAATGTGCAGCAGTGCAGGAAGCTGCAAGTGCTCAAATGATTTGGGAGTAAAGTGCACTGCTCATATTTTCTATAGCTCACTCAGGATAAAAACTCTTTCTATGATTATTTTACTGTGCTTGAGAGCTGTGTCATACTTGAAAGGTGTGCGATTAATGGGCAACCCTCTCTATGGCCACCAGCATATTTTCATTTTGCATAGAACATTGTTATTCAAAATAAGGGATAATAGAGCTTCATGTGCAACAAAGACATGCTCCTCTGGCGCTGAGTTCAAATGTGTCACCTGGATACATCCCCAGAGCATAAAAAAAACTCTCCAGGTAGCAAATAAGCTGCTTCACTGACACTCTCAACCTGCTGTAAAGAGATCAGGGGCCTACAGCTACGCTAGTGGCTCTGTCAGGCTTTGAACTAAATGCTAACATGCTTATGTTCAGCAGCTGTTCACTATAGCTTAGCATGATTCACAGGGCTGGCACGTACAGTGTCAAACTTACTTTACTTCATGGGCCACTACAGCAAAATCTGATCTATCCTTTAGTGTGAATAAGTGCAAGCACATTATGAAAAACAAAGAAACAAAAAGGTGGAGCCTGAGATGTCTCAAAAAATAATCTCAGGGTTTTTTTTTTTTACATTCAGTCAGTGTATTCATTATGGTGGCAGCACAGCAGTGTGGTGTTTACTGTCCTGTCACAGCAACAGTGTTCTGGGTTTGGGTTCACCTGCTCAGCCGAGGTCTGTCTGTGTAGATTTTGCATGTTCTGTGCGTGTCCAGATAGATAATAGCGTTGCATGAGTATCTATGGGTTTGAATGGTCAGTAAGGTTAGAAAAGCACTGTATAACTGCATCCCTGTTACACAGAAACAGCTCCTTGTCTTACTTCAGTGTCCTGTGCCAAGCCACTGGTAATGTCGTCAGAAGGAATGCTTTAAAAGGGATTCAGGCCTCTGGCTTAGGTAAAATTAGCACAGCCGATGCAACTGCTTTCACGATGTGATCCATTCCTAACAACTTGCAAGACAGTGCCTGCTGGTGCAGAAGTCCAACATGTCCACCATCTCTGCAGATTTGGTGGGCTGGTTATGGTTTGGAGTCTGCATGCATGACATCCCTGATTTAGAGATGTCTGTTATGCTCAGAGAAGGGAGATCCATATGACAATTTTCACTAAGTCAAAATGTATTATTCAGAATTAAAGAAGAGGTGAAAATAAAAAAAACTAGCTGCTGACCTATAAGCTATACGTGGCTTAAACTAGGAGTAACTACAATGCAAACCAAAGTAAATGGAAACCGAGCTAGATGCCTGAAAGGCACCAGCCTGTCTTGGAAGCTTGTATAGATTCCCAAGCAGGTGAAGTCATTTCTTTCATTAGATGGGAGGTGCCGGTAACAAGGACCTACAACCAATCAAGGCCAAGAGCCGTCACAATGTCTAAAATAAAAGAAGCTGCAGGTGATATTTTAAAATATAGGAGGAAAACAAATGATGGATAAAATTCTATTATGACTATTTCTTAATACTGACACAGACACTGAACACACCCTCGCACAATATATAGTGCCTGTAATGTAAAAGGGCTCGAAGACTCAGCGTTGAAGGGGCTTCATACATGCCTGCCCTTATTATGACTCATTGAAGTGATTATGCAGTGGGCTGTCATCATTCATCACAAAGCCGTCCACATGCTCGGGCTCAGCGATCTCCAAATCGTACAGCATGCCCCCCCCCTCTTCAAGTGTGGCCATCAGTTAACTCTGCATATAATCCCACAAGCCTGATCATTCATTTCCTGTTTACTCACACTCCTCGGCGTCCACTCTCCTTGCCACTTGTACATGAGTGTGAGGAAGATGGAGTAAGTTACAAAGGACTGGAAATCCATATATGGAGGCAGACTGTGTGACACAGGTGTCAGATTGAAATCAGACATGACTCAGTCCAGCTGCACCGCAGGAACACGACAGCAGCAGCGTGCCCATGTGATCCTAGCAACAGCATTGCATCCAAAAAAATTGTGGCCAATGCAGCTGCTGATTTCTTTCAGGTCATCTCTAATATTCTCTCAGCAAACTGCTGCATATTGTTTGCTTCTAGGTGGAATTAAGCTTTGTGTGCTACTGTTCTGGTGTGAAGGGGGGGGGGGCACTTTGTGTGATACGGGCCATTGACTGCTTTTCCATAGCTCAGGAACAATAATGAGATTTTTTTTTCTTCTTTTCAGAATATCAGTGCCACCATTCAGCACGCTGATTGTGTTTATGAAATTGTGCATACATCTCTCAATGCTGGAGCACGGGATGGGAAAGCTATTTTCAAAACATTAGCAAATTGTTTTCTGTTATTGTGCAGAGATTGATAAGAGCATGCATCGACCAAACACACACACACACACACACACACACATGGGGAAGAGACACATAAAAAAGCAAGCGACTGCTGCGATGACTTGGATTTACTCTATAATGTATTACCATGACTTCATACTGCTGTTAAACTGTAACTACAATAAATTCAATTGGTGCTTTGCACTGCTGTAGGTGTTTTCCTCCTCTAAAAAGCCATTTGAGGATGTTGCAAGAATCCAGTTTATTTATTATCACTTGTATTACTGCATTACCTGCTGGTGACAAATGTTCCTGATGAGATATGAAAATGACCTTGAGTGTGACCTTGTCTTCAAATCTCTGACATTTCTCCTCAGCAGATATTGAGACAAATTGCTTGAGATTTCACACAAATCAATTTGATCTGATTACGAACCTCTGCACGCCAGCTTTAACCAATGAAAATGCTTTTTCTCCCGCTCGTGCACGGCGGGTTACAGTTCTCATTAGTGCTCCCGGCGGCTTCAGAGGCAGCAAAACTGATTTTTTTTGGAGCGTTTCGTTGCATTAAAATGACATGGAGATTCCTTTATCAGAACAGTGATACTTTGTAGATGTGTTTTTTGATGATACCATATCACATCTGGAATGCACTGCGCTGTGATATGGCCGTCTGCTGACAGTGGCTCTGGACATCAAACACCACATTTTGATGGCAATTTCTCTGACAGCAAATAAGGCTGTTAAACTCATCTCATCAGTTTCTTACTTTGAGAAGATGCCACATAAGTATATGCAGACGAGCGGGAACTTTACAAGTAAATCAAAATTAAAATATATCACAACCGGCATCTTCTCAAACATCCAAACAGAGATGCAAACACTTTATTCTTATCTTTCTTTAAAGATGCACAATGTACTCTCACCAGCTAGTCTATTAAATACACCTCAATCATACTGGGTTGGACCTCCTTTGCCTTTAGAACCAGAGGGATCCAGGATGTTCATGCCAAATTCTAACCGACCATCTGAATGTCTCAGAGCCGGCAGCATTTTTCCAGTTTCCTGTTCTTAGCTGACAGAAGTGGCACTTGGTGTGGTCTTCTGCTGCTGCTTAAAGGTTTGACGGGTTTCAGAGATCCCTAGCCTCAGTCATAGTGAGTGGTTATTTGAGAACTCCTGCCATTCTCCCCTGACCTCTGACATCAACAAGGTGTTTTTGTCCAGAGAACTGCCATCCTCTGTAAACCCTAGAGATGGTTGTGCAGGGAAATCCCAGCACATCAGCTCATCTGCCACCAACAACCATGCCACATTCAAAGTCACTTAAATCAGCTTTCTTCCCCATTCTGATGCTCAGTTTGAACTTCAGCAGGTTGCCTTGACCATGACTATAAGCCTAAATGCATTAAGCCACGTGACTGGCAAATTGTTTACAAGTAGTTGAACGGGTGTACCTAATAAAGTGGCTGTTGAATACATGTGATCATTGTAATGTAAGAGAAAATGTGGGATTCTAACTAATTTAGTATAAGATTATTAGCTTTATTTGGCCTCCTGACCTGAGCTTTTGGACCTTTATATTCATAGTTTTAGAGGGAAAACAACCTATAAAGTTACTGAAATCTCACAGGTCATGGAGCCATATTTTTTCCAATGGTGTCTTTTGCAGCACCCAGCTAAAGAATCATTAATCCATTGGTAATGATCCCATCAAGACCAGTACTTTTTTCCCCCTCCCTTGACACTTACTTTGTATTTTCACTCTGTCCTCCAGTGATAATTGTCACTCTCGCCTGCTTCTACAGTCTGTTGCTCACTAGCTTGCTCTAAGGCAACTATTGATTCTGGAGCATCATCAGATCCATGAAGACAATGATGATGAACAATGAACAGACAGCTGCATCCTCTGTGGTCGGGGGCCAAAACTGATGGCCTTTGTAAGCATGTAATGCTTCATCTGGTGGATAATATGAGAGAAAATGGGGGCACAATATGAGAATTTTCTGAGTCACTTAGCTCATGGTGTCTGCCGCTTTTCATGCTGCTGGCTATGTACAGCTCTCAAATTACAGAGACTGTAATGACTGAAAATAGACTGGACACAGTGTCTTTGCTCACCTGTAAGAATTCAAATAAACACACTTGAGAGAAAATGATTATAGATTAGTATTTTTTAAAAAAGCATTCCAGTAATGAAGCAGCTCTTTGGCAACATATAAAAGAAATGAGCTAAACTAGAAGTAGACAAAACAATGCTGTTGTATTAATGAGGTGATACAAATGCTGTCAAAACCTTCATCAGGTAGAACAGCAGTGTGATAATCCTCACACTCACATCAAATTGTAATTAGCATAATTTATATTAGGGTAATAATTAACATATGAAAGTAATGAGATTACAGTTATCGCATCTGATGCAGTTTTTAAAGCACAACTGTGCTGATTTAGTTATTTGTGCCATTGACATAATTTATTAGGCTGGCAGCTGTGAAAACCACAGCCTGATCTATTGGGTTACTTATGATCACTTTTGAGGTGTTATTTAAAACTCAGGAGACTCTCATTCGTACAGTAATCATAGATGAAGGGGGGTCACATGAAAAGTCATCTTGTAGAAAGCTCAGCAGCGTAACACAGTGTTTGTTTCTTAAACAATCCATGAGCTGGTGTCACATACGACACCACCTGTGCTCTTGGCTTCAGACGTTTGCCATTCCCAGAAGGTCATTTGGTTAATGCATATTTGAGTTTTCATGGACTCTTAACTAGTTTTTAATCAGCAATTATTAGCGAATTGGAAGGCTGTGCAGGCACATGACTCTCTGCTGGCGGGAGAGTGCCCATCAATGTCACGTCAATTTCCATGCCAAAGGCTACATTAGGCCTGGAGTCTGGGAGGAAACAGCCACCTGAGTGCCTCATCTCCCCATCCACAGCAGTCTTCTCATCAACTATTGACTCTATTACACAGCACTGTCAAAAAAATTTTCCGCTTCAAAAGAGGAGCAACCATTACATGGCTGTGTGGGGAGATAATTTAGTGATGCACATAAAATTAAGTGCATATCCATTGAACATTGCTCATTATTGCACTTGAATTCCTACAATGCCAGGCTTGTGTGAGGATCCTGGATGCTTCCCAACCTTTCATTCCTTTCCCATTTTCAAGGTATAAACACAACTTGATGATTTAGGCTGATGTACTACATAAATAGCTGTCATTTCCATCTATATCTAACCTACCTGTAATTGGCAATTAAACATTGCCAGCATCTCAGACTAGCTCTTAATTACCGTTAATAAGTGCTGAGGGGCTCTGAGGTGTCCTCGCAGGCTGGGGATGAGGATGGGGGATGTGAATCTCCTGCAGCACCACATCACGGCATGAATATGCATGGCTGAAAGGTGTTCTTCCGCTCTCTCTCCTCTGCTTTTCAGGCACACGGAGGTGGCAACAGACCACCTCTTGAACTTCTTCATTACACCTCCACAGCGACCTCAGAGCCGTCGCTGCTGTTGCCATGCTGCATCCTCGCAATGGCATTTCCGCATACCGCGGCTTGTCTGTGTTTGCCAGGAGCTGTCACATTCAGCCTGTTAGTACTGGCCCATGGGAAATTTACACAGAGCAACTGGTACGAGGTGAGGCCGTCAAATGAGCCTGTGACATGCTGCTGTATGCCCACATATTTGCCACGATCTGCGTTTGTCTTTGTTTGGATGCTGCCAATCGAGGGTTTTAGTCAGTTTTACATTTTAGTGCCTCTGGTCAAATGTCAAAAAACAAAAAAAAACCCCAAAAAACAACAACAACAATATATATATATATATATATATATATATATATATATATATATATATATATATGGATGTAAAGTATTGGAAAAAAGTGGGCAGTTTAATATTTGTGGCCTTTAAAACAGATAGTTACCCTTTTAAAAAGAAATACAGATGATACATTTTTATAGTATATGGGCTCTTGCTCAAATATCACTTACAGTATTTCCACTTTAAAGCAAACTTTGATTTCACAGATTAATACAGCTTCCTTTTTCTCCGCTGTGAGCTGACATTTAGCTCCCATGACTGCTGATTGTCTTGCAGAGTTCCACTAAAGACCTGAATCCTTGTATTTAAGGGCCGGCGAGTGTAGAGCTCTCTGATCATAATGGCACTTTTAATTAGCACTTAATTAAAGGCAGGTGGACTGGAAAGGTCAAGCAGTTAGGCCTCTGAGTTAAAAACACAGTCAGCGTGAGCATCGACTCTTTGACAGATTTGTCTGCTAATTACATTGACCAGAGTCTGGACAAACTCTGCTCTCATCTGCCCTAGGTTAAAACATTTTTCATATTTACATCTTTGCTGCTCATATATATATATATATATATATATATATATATATATATATATATATATATATATATATATATATATATATATATATATATATATATATAGATATATATATATATATATATATATATATATATATAGATATAGATATGACAGACAGCAAGAAAATTCAAAGCAGCTCCTTTGTAAAAAATGAAACAGCCCACATTACCAGTTGGATCATCATTGTACTCATTACGCAAATCCAGAAATGTATGCAGCGTGATCTGAACTTGCAGCATCTCGGCTGTGAAAAACAGAGCTGAGCCAAGAGTATTGATCTCAGTCTGAATTTATGGATTACGGTGTCTAAGTGAGTGATGGAGCTGTCGGACCGTCGGTCTCACCTGACAAGCACCCACATTAAAAATCCTGATCCCTGAATTTCAGTGGCATCGTGTTTAACTATCACCATCTATCATGGTAAACAAAATAGGTATTTTAAATCTGACCGAGTGAACTTAACCCACCACTATTATTATATATCCCATCTGTAAGTTAGCTTCAGTGAAAAACTGAACTATCATGGAAGAAAATACCCGACACCCGTCAGTCAGGTGGCAGAATTTTTCCTTCACTGTCAGTGTTTCACCTCAGAAAATGATTCAGAATCAAATTTTTGCTTCTGCCATCCGAGGTTAAATTCTCCATCTCAGGAAGAAGCAGAACTAAGCACAGTGTGACAAACACATCAAAAGGTACTATTGTGAGGCCCTAAATGGCCTGTCATGCAGCAGCCTGTTTGCTCATCTACTCTATCACATCCCCAGCCATTTATACACTGAGCCTCAGCTAATGCTGATGCTCTCCATGTGACGCTGCTGCTGCCGCTGATGAAAAATAAGGCACTGGCGAACGCTTCTCCCTGAATGCACTGCATCTTCTCAGGCGCTGGGAGAGACCACTGAGGGGCAGCAGAATTACACGTCAGTCTTTGTTTGTTCACCATTTTCCCCCAAATGGATCTCAGACCATTAATCCTGCTGACTTATGAGAGACCTCAACGGATCCCAGGTGCTGACATGCTCAGTGTGTGCAGTCTGCTACAAATATGGACTCAGAAATTAAACAGAAAACACACACAGTGTCCTGGAAACATATTTACACTTAATTTTGAAATGCTGTGATAAATATAATCACATTATTTATTCATATATATATATATATATATATATATATATATATATATATATATATATATATATATATATATATATATATATATATATATATATATATATATAAATTTTATTTTATTTTTTTTTGTATTAGAAAAAACACAAATACAATGCAACAGTGGAAACAAGTAATATAACAATTCAGTTTATTTTATTTATTTTCCAGACAGACACATCGATTTCTGGACCACAGTAGAGGATGGAAACCTTTCACAGACATTTTTTTGTCAATATTATTATTTGAAAATACAAATATAAAATTAGACTTTCCACATTTGATATGTGAGAGACCCCCATCCATTATTATTATCATTATTATTTTAGTATATTTTACAACAGGGCTTGAGCAAGCCATATGATAACCTGAAAGATGCTTTCAGATGTCAGTCAAGTCTGTCTGTCTCTCGCCATAAAAAGTCGGTTAACATAAAAAAAAGGGGCAAGTGTTAGGAATGGGCAGACAGCAGTGACGAGAGCTCTGTGCTCAGCCTGCAGAAACACGGAAGCACGGCAGAGCCTCACACTGCCGGCCATGCAGTCTGAAGAGCTTCCAGACGCCCCTCGTGGCCGTGCGGTCTGCTCCAAACTCGACAACACGCCAGGGGAGAACTCGCATGTTGGTGAACTAATAATGATGAGTGGACTAAATGAACCTGGGTGTGGCTGTATGAGGATTATTCTGTATACAGTTGAGGTCTCCAGTCTAATATTATTCAGTTCAAATGAGCGAAAATTGCAATTATATATATTCATCTATACACATATATATTGCAATTATATGTATATATATTTTGTGATGAGCATGGGTAAGATGGCAATGGTTCGGACTGGAGGGGGAAATTCACCCAAAAACGCAGCAGTACAGGCGAACTCGTGCCACTTCTGTCACCTTGAAGAGTTCAGTCCAGATTTGCGAACATGAACTGATCTTTGTTACATCGAGCCAAAAACTATAAATAGTGATGTTAGCGTGAGTCACTTTGTGAACTGGGCCGGAGACTAACTCTGTGTTCACTGTGACAGTATCCAGTATCTCTCAGAGATAAGGGCACATTGTCTGGTTTTAAAAACCATTAGCACCACTATGAATAAGCCTCTTTTGGATAAAAATGCTCAAGAACATTCAATGAGCCTTCAAAGTCAGTCTAATTCATTGGAAATGGAGCCGAGCCTGAAAAGCCTGATGTCCCAGCTTTTGGGAAACATTTGTTCATATTCAGAAAACACTTGTGAACCCAGGATGACAGAAATGTCATAAGTGCGTGTGGTTTCAGGGTGAGATTTTCCCCCGAACTGATGGGGTTTATTGTTTGGCCATTGCCTAGCACTTGCCTCGAGATTCAAGTTTAAATGGATACGGTAGTACACTACAAATGTCAACACCTTCCAGGTTGACTTTTTTTCTTTTTTGATTATTTTTTTTTTCTTAAACCAAGACCCCTCCCCTCTCCCCAAAATGGATAAGCTAGTCTACTAAGATGTGTAACATTCATCAGCTGTAAACTGCTGTCAGTTTGAGATAAAATGAAATTACAGCAACAGAGCCATGCTACCTTAAAGTCCAAGCTACAGGATCACAAAACAATAGAGGAGTCAATTTGGATATTGTGTGAGGGGAAAACAAGCCATTTCAAGTCTTCTTTCCAGGGAAAAAGGGTTAATTATGCTCTGAGAAGCAACGGGCACTGCGATAAAGCAGTGTAGTGTGATAGTGTGTGCCTGCTGCTCTGGTATTTGTTGTTCAGATGAAACAATAACAACAAAAAAAAAACAGGAACAGAACTGGTTTGTGTTTGCGTTAATTATACAGTTAAAATATTTCGATGGACAGGAGGAACTATTTTTTTTATTACTTTTAGAATAAAATTAACCCGACTGCATCCACTAAAATAACCAGTTCCTGTTGTTGTTCTTTTGCTACTGAGACTTTAAAAAAAAAAAAAAAAAATTTCAAACAGTAAAATGCTTCCTACAAATACTGCACTTTCATAAAGCGAGTAATCGCTTTACCTCACTAAACAAGAGTATACCGACTTTTGCCTAATTTTAAACAACACAAAGCCCTGGAAAAAAAAAAATCACAGATTAGCATCACTGACAGAGCTGCTGTGCTCTCTACATGTGGTGTGAATGAACAGCGTTTCATTTAAAGACCCAATGAGGTAAATAAATGAGAGAGCAGAGATTATCTTAACTAGAGAGGCTTCATTAGGGGGTCCAAACAGCGCCCCCCTGCAGGAACCCTATTCTTTATGTTAAGTCTAAGCCTGCCTTGACACTGCAGTTAATAATCATCTATTCTAGCTTGGTAATGCATCACAGCTTCAGGTTGCAGGTCCGACTCAGGACAGGAATTTAACCATCTCCTCGACATCCCTCAGCACCTGCTGATATTCCTGCTGTTTAGTCTTCTGCAGTGTTTGTCTGCATGTATCAGTAATGCCTCTGTAGCGTCAGGAACACTGTTAACAGATTCAAATCAAAGATGATTCCCAGAAGAAGCTCCCTAAGATCAAAATTATTACTTTTTTTTTTTTTTTTAATCATTAACAGTTCCCAACTAAATAAGAGCTCAAAAGTCGTCATTATTTAAAAAGTAATCGCAGCAGAGCAGCCTGGGATATCTGCAGAGTGTACAAACATTAAAAGGTAGAAGAGATTCTTCAAACAGCTCTGTGACCGATGACGTGTGTGGTAATAAAAAATATGAAATATCTGAAGTAAAAATCTTTTTCCGTGATTTTTTAGCTTGTGTCCCTCTTTAAAAAAAAACAAACAAAAAAACCCCAAAACAAATCAAACACAAACGTTTTGCATATCTAGCATTAGCATTTAAGGTAGTATGGCACACCCCTTTAAAAACATTCAAGGGTGGGGATCCAAATAATGCCTTGTGTACAATTCCATCTTACAGCAACTATTTCTCTATTGTTCATCCATGAGAGCTTTGGTTAGCTGAAACCATGTGAGAGTGGCAAAACCAAAATCAAAAGAAAAAAAAAAACATACAGGGAAAAAATTACAATGAACCTCTAACAAAATAACTGTCTGTAAATACCAGAATAACATGATCGTTGAGAGAAAGGTATATCTCGACTGGTCCTAAATCCACTATTCACTACAAGTATTATATTAATGAGTCCTCTATAACATCTACTTTGTAATTACAGGAGATAGAAAAAGAGCGCAAGAGGGAGAGGGATAAATATGAGAGAAAGGAGAGGTAGAGCAAGGGAGAACAACAAAGAGCACTACACTGGTATCAAAGACAGCACTCTGTTTACAAGTTAACTGTGATTTCTTTACACACTAATGAAGTACATGAATGATCAACAAAATATAGTAGGATCTCTGAGGATGGGGAATGGAAAGAGAGAAAGTAATGGATGCACAGTACATTTTAATAGTATATTACAATTATTAATATATAAACCACAAAGTATCAATAAAACTCTGATTAAACTTGAAATCAGCAAAGAAGCATCTTTTTTTTTTTTTAATAGTTTTGTATTTCTTATTTTCTTTTACATTTGAACATTACACGTTTTTTTTTTTTTTTCTCTTGTCTCTTTAAATTATTACTTGATCACACCTCCGCATCATTTACTTTAGAAGTATCCAGCATATTTCTTTACCTGGTTGTTTTGAAAAGAAAAAGCAAAAAAAGAAATGAGACGAGACGAGACGCGGGTAAAACGAAAACAACAAACACATCTGCAGCGGCATCGCATTCTGGAGCATGTCATTATTATTATTACTATTATTATTAAATCATCATCATAAGTAAACCCATCAACCACATGTACTGTGTGAAACCTGGTGCAGTGGCAGATAGTGAATTATTCAGTGTCATCTTTTTGACCCTGCATAAATATCCTCAGATGAGACATGGAGCTACTCTAGAAAGAAATCCAAGTGTACACGGCAGCATCCCAGTTACTACTTCCCAAGCTGTTAACTCACCTCAAAACATCGAAGTGTTTGTCTACTCGGGAATACATTGACTCCAAAATCCTTCATACTATCCCAAAGCACAGGGCCATTTCTTTCCTTTTTTTTTTTTATTTTTTAAAAAGCCAACATATACATGTGCAAATAGAAAAACGGCCTGTACTCGACAACTCACAGTGCACTTGCTTAATTACCTTTCAGTGTTTTCATTTATTTTGCCACTAGAATAAATTAAAACCTGCCAATGATTCCATAAGAGAACTCAGGAAGGCTGAGGTATGGTATCAAAAAACGTTTTACTTTCCTAATTCACTCAAAAAAAAAAAAAAAAAAAAAAAAAAAAGAGGAACGAAGCGTTCCACAAAGACTCGAGCGCGGCGCCCCGGGTTTTGTGTTCTAAAGAAAAAACGTGCAGGATGAAACAAACATCAACATTACAGCTAACAAGTTCCTCTCAACAATAGAAAAGTGTCAGGATGCACAGAGCCTGGTTCAAGTTCTAATCGTCGCGTCTAAGTACAAGTGTGCTTTGGATTAAATCATCTTTTTCTGTTTTTGAAACTTCCTCGTTGAAATGATACTGATACCGTTGACAAAAGATACCAATCAGGCTCTTTTTTTTTTTTTTCTTTTTTTGAATTATTATTTCTCCAAAACTTGTGTTGACTCACCGGTTGTAAATTTGCTGGTATGACACTTGTAAAATTATTCAGCATTCAGTATTTACAGAGCAAGTGTGTCCTGTTTTTGTGTGTGTGTGTGTGTGTGTGTGTGTGTCTGTGTGCACGCGTGTGTGTGTCTGTTATACCGTCTTCCAGCAGGAAAAAAAGTTGAATAATAACTGTTTACAGCTTTGTCTTCTATTCACACGCTATAACATGTTCTTTTTGACACACCATCACAAAAATATGCTATTCTCTCACTGAGTTGGTTATATGCAGTGACTGGAATAATATGTACAGCTACATTTCTTTTTCTCAAGTTTGAATTCACAATGTAGTTATATGAAATTTGTTATAGCATATATATATATTTCTAAACAACAAAAACAACACTTATAAAAAAGGACCATAAAAATATTGGAGTCCTCTTTGTATTGCCCAAAAATAGGTAATTATGGTTAACAATGAGACATCACAAGAAATAAAACAGCTACTAAGATTTATTACTTAGATACCTTCTTTAAAATTTCCTTAAAATGCCCCCCCCCCCCCCCCCCCCCCCCAAGTCTTTCCACACTGACCTTTTTTTTTTTTTTCTTTTTTGCAGAAAGACTGAACGGAACCTCCCGAGCTTTTTTCCTTTAGACTAACCCATACAAAGATGAAGACGTGACTTTGAAGATATTCTTGGCTATGACCGCCGTACTTCAAACAAAAACCCACTTACACAACAATACCAGAAGATAAAATAAAACGACACAAAATTAAAGGTTCAACTAAAACGACTTTCTCCAAACTAATCAAAAGAAAAGCTAACAGAGGAAGAAAAATAAGGTGAATGAACTCGACGTGAAACATCATACCAAACCAGGTTGTAAAGTTATAGGAGGTTTGGATTATAGTACAGCAGTTGTTATTTTTCTGAGATGATAAACATTTTCTTTTCTTCTTCATATGGTTCCAACTTTCATTCATTTTGCCAGGGTGACGCTGTAGTGCTTGAAGTTGGATTAGCATCACCTGCACACAAAGCCAATTAGAAACTTCGTCCTGTCTTTCCTGGGCCACCAGATATACTCTGCTGGGTGATAAAGGACAAAAGAAGGAACACAAAAAAAAAAAAGCATTAGAAAGCATACATTTCATTAGAATGAGTCCTGAACATGAATACTGTTCACTGCAGTGTATTTTGCAGGCTTGCTGAAACATAAATAAATGGGAAATAATTCTAAGAAATTGTGACGGCTCAAAATTTCCTGCAAGTGTAACAGAAACACAGATAATTACTATAAAAACACCCTGCCCAACAATGTGTGCACACATTTCAGAACGTCTAGGCTGTCAAAAATATTACACTATAGGCTTAAACCACTTTAGCATTTGTTTATATACTGACCGGCCACTTTATTAGGTACACCGTTCTGTAACTGTTAAGCTGCTCATTAACGCAGATATCCAATCAGCCAATCACATAGCAGCAGCGCGCTGCATTTAGGCCTGTAGACATGGTCAAAACGACCCGCTGAAGTTCAAACTGAGCATCAGAATGGGGAGGAAAGGTGATTTAAGTGACTTTGAACGTGCCACGGTTGTTGGTGCCAGACAGGATGGTCTGAGTATTTCAGAAACCGTTGACCTAACTGGGACTTTCCCACATAACCATCTCTAGGGGTTACAGAGGATGGTCTGAAAAAGAGTAAATAT
Source organism: Archocentrus centrarchus (assembly GCF_007364275.1). Taxonomy (NCBI): domain Eukaryota; kingdom Metazoa; phylum Chordata; class Actinopteri; order Cichliformes; family Cichlidae; genus Archocentrus; species Archocentrus centrarchus. Next base: position 28,110,792 of record NC_044359.1, read on the forward strand.
CCAGTGAGCAGCAGGTCTCTAAGAAAAAAAATCCTTGTTAATGTCAGCGGTCAGAGGAGATGGACCAGAGCGCTTTGAGACAGCAACAGTAATTCAAATAACCACTTGTTTCAACCAAGGTATGCGGAAGAGCATCTTTGAACACACACCTCATTGGACCGTGAAGCAGGCGGGCTGCAGCACTAGAAGAGCACGAGGGTGCCGCTGGTGTCAGCTGAGAAGAGGGAACTGAGGCTGCAATTCCCACAGGCTCACCAGAACTGGACAATAGAAGATTGCTTGGTTTGATGAGCTTGCAATTTCTGCTGCAACATTCAGACGGTAAGATCAGAATTTGGCGTAAACAACATCAAAGCACCCTGCCTCGTATCAATGGTTCAGGCTGCTGGTGGTGTAATGGTGTGGGGGATATTTTCTTGGCACACTTTTGAGCCCTTAGTGCGAACTCCACAGCATACTTTGTATTGTTGCTGACCATGTCCATCCTTTTATGACCACAGTGTACACATCTTCTGATGGCTGCCTCCAGTGGGATAACACACCATGTCACAAAGCTCAAATCATCTCAAACTGGTTTCTTTTAAGTTCTCTGCACTCAAACAGCCTCCACAGTCACCAGATCTCAATCCAACAGAGCCCCTTCGGGATGTGGTGAATGTGGAGATTCATGGATCTCAAATCTGCAGCAACTGTGTGATCATGTCGATATGAACCAAAATCTCTGAGGAATGTTTCCAGCACCTTGTTGAATCTGTGCCATGAAGAATTAATGCAGGTCTGAAGGCAAAAATGGGTCCAACCTGATACTAGCAAGGCATACCTAATAAAGTGGCTGGTGTTGTATATCCTGCTGTGGACTCTTGTAACAGAAGTGATGCTAAAAAGCTGAAAATTTTACATTCCCTTAAAAAAAAAAAAAAAGTTTTGCACACATGAAACATCTATAAAAATAGCTGGGAGCAGACGGGGTTTTACATGTAACAATGTGTCTGTACATTTGAGGGACAACGTTAGCAAAAAGAAAGCTATTGTAGTGCCAAGATAAGCACTTCAAAGATTCAGTTCCTTAAAGATAAATCTGCACAGGGAAATGTTTAATAAATCAATGCAATGCTTGTTAGTGAAACATTTTGGAGTTTAGATCTAAAAAGTTGTGCAGGAATGTAATGAGAGTCCCGTCCTTGGACAGAGCTTGGGTCAAACACTTTTAAAAGTTGTGACATACCCTATAGTTCAATTACAATACATATGATTTTTCTACTCAGATATGGAACTATTTTAAGATGGAAACACTTCAAAATGTCAATAAAAAAGAAAAACGGAAGAACCGGTAGTATGTGTGCGAGTGACTGATGTATAATCCTTTCCTTCATAAAACTAACACGAATAATTACAATTCTTGTGATGTGCGGCGAGCTTCTCTCCTTTTTTTTTTTTTTTGGTTGAAGACCTCAAACAAACGACCTCGAAAAGAGAGAAAGGGAAACCCTCCGTCACACTCACACTTTACTACCAGCTCTGCTGTTTCCCCCGGAGAGGTGAAGAAACAACGATTAATGCGATGAACACATATTACAGATTACAGAAATGCACAGTAAATAAAATGCAATACCTCTGATGAGATGGCAACCGGCCACCTGTTCAATGGTATCCATTTGTAAAAGCTGTCGCAATCAACGGGCCCTAAAAGTGTACAGTTAGTGCTTTTGTCAGTATGCATTTCAAAGAGAGAAAAGTGAGTATCATATCAACTTTTATCCTGTCTTTCTTTTTTTTTTTTCTTTTTTTCCAGCTAGCATGAATGTGAACGTTGTGATCATGTTGAGTAGCAGAGCAGGAGAATACTGGAATATCGGAATATCATTCCACCTCTTTTCACACTCCTCTAATGGAAGAGGAGTGATTGCAGAATTACAACAGGAAGAAAAATCCACCGTAATGGTAAAAGATATTAAAAAGAGATTGATCGGCTCTGTACGGTAAATGATTCATACTGTACTTAATAATGCAAGACATTATAACAATGTAGCACTCAGATTACAAGCTCTAAATAAAAACATGTAATAATGCACACAATCCCCATTCATGCTAACATACACAAGTGATTTAATCTGAAAGCATGCAGAGAACAGGATCACAAACACCCTTCAGTAAGATCAGTGCGTTTCTGACTATTGACTGTCTTTCATTACTGAGGCTCAGTTATCGGGAGGCTGTGAGCTTTCCCACTGACAGGTCTGTAAAAAAAATGATTGGATTCAAACACAACAGTGAAAAGAAGAAGAAGCAGAAGCACTTTCAGCAGCGATTGCTCGTCCTTATCACCTCAATCAGCTAATTGCGCTCTAATTGTCTTGCATAAAAAAACGGTTAAGTTCATTAAAGCTTCTTCACAGTGGCTGTTTTCATACTGGCTAAAGGGATTAATAAAATCAGTGGAGCATAAGACAGAAGGACAAATCAGTGAATCTGAAGTCATCCATGAGGTTCTGAGATATGATGATCTTATACGTACTCAGATCAGCAGCATCCTCGGTAAAGAAATGAATTATAAAGTGCATTTTAGTTCTGAATCATTTCCTATTTTAATGTTCTGAATAGAGAGATGATGTCGGCGAGAGCAGGAAGTCAGAGGGGCTGCTGCATCACCTCTGCTTTATTGATTCGCTGCGATTCTGAAGTGGCGATTTAGTCTGAAGTAGCATTACGGGCAGAAACATAAAATACACTACATATTCTTCACCGGTCTGTTTCATAAATCAGCTACATTCAGCTGCTTCAATATTAATCTCATTGCTTCCGAGTTTTCTGTATTTTATTTTTTTTTGGATTGAAAGACTTGTTTTTATATTCTCTAACTCAGCAATAAACTGCGGCTGCACACTGTTGCAACAAATGGAAAATAATTGTAACAAATGGCCTCATTTCCATCTGTGAACTATCTGCTGGTAAATCTGCCTTGAAAATGAGCCAGCGTGGAGTTTCATAGCAAATATTTTGCTTCCTACACTGAGACCAGCAGATTAAAGCAGATAGCCAGTGGACCTAAAACAATTAATAATAGGGGCTTTGCTCAGGGAGGAAAAAGCCTCTAAAATGTACTTTTTCTGTTAAGCTCTGCTTTGCGTGGATATCATAAATCAATTACTCACACCTCTAAAAATTTAAATGAGCTATTTTTTTCCTTTTCATCACCTATTTGTACATTTGTGACACTATCCAATACCAGCAACCCATTATGGCTATATGTGTGTGTGTGTGTGTGTGTGTGTGTGTGTGTATAGCTGCCACACTTACTACAACTGATTCAAGCGCATGTGATAAATCTCCTTTTGTATTTCTCACAAAAAAGTGTGATTTTAAAAAACACAGCATAAGCCACAGTTTGGCACAAAGGCTTACACTTAAAAAACCCACAACCAGCCCAAATGATCACCTAAATAAATAAATAGATAAATATCTGTTTACTGTAGTATGAAATTCAAGTTAATGATGTGGACTATAAAGTTTGGGAAGTGTGTCTTCACCCTGTAGTCTTTCGGCGCTTGCTTGCGGTACTAATGGGCTTGTCGTTATTCCATCTCAGTTAAGCCATGCATTAATGAGCTTGTTTCAGAAAGCAGGTGTTATTTTTATAGTTTACACTGTGTCACTCAGTTCAGTCATGTAAAGCAGCACAAACATGCTCCAATGTGACTTTAAGAACTAAATCCTGCTGCACTTTACTCGGGCCAGAAAATTCACATGGTAAAAATTTAATTACTCGCTGAGGTCGAAGGTAGACTAACGCGCAAGTAAACAAACAGCTGATTGGGTCTTCTTTTGGGGCGTTAGAGCCTTGTTCCTTTTTTTTTGGAGTAAATAAGCTGAGTACATCAGATTTACTTTGGCTGATTCAGTCTTTGCCTGTTCTTAGAAAACTGCCTTAGAAAAACTAAAAAAAAACCCCAAGACATTTTAAATCAAACATTCACAGAGGGAGCAGTTTATGATGCATTTGGGAATCAATAAGAATTTGCTTACTTTACAGTACAAAATAAGCCTGACTTTATTTCTCATTTATTTCAACTGCAGAAATAATGCTTGTTAAGCCATTATATGTGTTTTTAGCTAACCAGCTCTGGCTAGGTTTACACCCTGCAGGTACTCGGATATTGATGGTACCACTGAAACTGCTGTAATGTTGGGAAGCCACTCTGGGAAAGAGGAATGGGGCAGCTGAACAACCGTGTGAATTTCGTAGCTTCATTATCTGAATGGCTGAACTTTCTCCTTGGAGCTACCTTTAGAAGTAAAGATGTTCATGCCGCCTTTAAGATGATCTCTCCAAGACTTTATGATAATAGATCGGTTCACAGAGAACACGGGGCTTGAGAGCACTAATGTAATGTCTTCCTCGTCATACAGTGAAAGTAAGGTGGGACTATTAGCACTCTGATAGGAACTCCTCTTTATTACTGTCACCTCTGCTGGCCTTTCTAGTGTCACGTATGCATTGACTTGGCGACCAGCAGCTAACTGATCAGCAGGAAAAAAGTGCAACAGCATGTGGCCAAGCAAGTCTAACTGGACAAGGGCATTAGGAGACACAAAACCTGGGTGGAAGCATTGTCCTAGTCATGGAGCAAACTCAAGCTCTGGGACAGATGGGTTTCTAAAAATAAAAGAAATTTGTTCGGGGCATGTGACACAGGGTCTAAAATGAGGTGATTTGTGCAACAGCTAAGGGGGGAAAAACATTTGCTTTTGACACAGATAACTTAGAGAGCTGGAATGAGCTTCCACACTGATGTGCAGCATGGTTATGGGACCTCTGAACCTGACAGTAGCAATGAATGGATCCCTGAATACTTTCTAAGAGGCCAGTGGTCATTCAGCGGCAGAATAAACTTCACTTCTTATGTAAAAACTGAGCTGCTTTACAGAAGTACACATTTTTAGTGTCTAATTTTAGTATGCAAGAAGAGGCACGAGGTGCAGTCAGAATTTTAGTACTTACTGTGATGCTGGGGCCAAACCCAGAGCCAGGCTGAGGGCTAGCAGCACTGATGTAGTTGCCCACAGCTGAATCCTGGCTGCTAGGTCCATACAGGTCAGCCACGGGCCCTGGACTGTTAGCACCGGGGAAGCCGCCGGGCCTCGACGGGTTGGTGCCTGCATGCAAACACAACAAGGAGCGGAGCAGCTCAGAACCCCCCAACAAAGATCAGCATATTCTTACTTTCTGTGACTCAGTGGACACACTTAAATCAAAAGAACACATTACTGGATTCATACATTCGTCTTGAAGGGCTTGCTCACATTACAGGTTACTGTATTTGATACTGCGTATTCAATTTCATTTGTAATTGGCTGAAAAATGGTGCAAGATTTAGGTTTAATTTCATATTAAACAAGCAAAATTAAGGGTGAATCCAGTATGAGATTCTAAATATAATCTACATGCTGTGTGTATTATGCACAGGAATAACATTCACTTTGTATTGTCATGCATAACACAAAACAGGCACATCGCTAAAAATACTTCCACCATGCTAATAAACTAGTAAGGTTGCAGTGTAAATGTCGACATGCATAATGTGAAGGAGTACTTATACAGCAACACCAGCTGTAGAATAAGAAGAGTAACACAAGATTATGAGGATCTGAAATTTTTCTGTGGGCATTATGAACCCAAATTTACGCCCTATTCCCTTATAATGACCTACTGGGTATATCCCCACAAAAACATATAAATTTGAGCACTTTTCAGCTGCAAAAGTAACTTCCAGCATAAAACAAAACAGGTATGTCAGGCAAGAGAAGGAAGCAAAGGGGGAAATATAAAAGCTTGACCCGAGTTCATCTGCAGGTCCAAACTTCAGGAGGGAGGGGGGGATAAAAAAAAGAAATACTGTACATGACTTACCACCTTTTGCCCTGTGAGTAAGAGCAACTCAGACTAATAAAATGCCTTTTGAAAATCCATATGCCTACTAAAGGCCAATAACACTAGCAATACAAGGAAAAACAGCCGGGGAGAAAGAAAAATTCAGTGATCTCTTAACAGCAATCTCCTTTGCTGTCAGCTTCGCATAACCCTCCATCTCACCCTTATTCACAGACAAACTGTGAAAAAAAAACTGTGCAGCTGCATTAAAAAGAAAAATCTTCCGACCACAGAATAAGCTCCATCTTGTGTATATATGAGCTCATGAACCCTGTGATGCCTGAGAGGAGGTCTTTGTAGAGCATGTAAAAAGACACAGTGTGACTGCTGTGGATCCAATGCGCTGATGCAGACACACACGGTAAACTAACTATCATTGTCACCTTGTTTAACGTATCACTGCTCCATCTATCAAAGCTACAAGTGACAGGTTAGGTTCACTGGAAGCACCTCAAAGCATGCTTCAGATATTTATGTATAGCACTCTAGGAAAATGAAGCCATCTCACTGAACGTGTATCTAGTGGCGGTGACACTGCTGTTTAACTGTAAGGACTTGAAACAGAGAGTTGCTAGTGTGCTTATCTTGCCCACACAGCCCCCAGCAGGCTGGCTTATTATATAATTAAGGATTTTTTTTTTAGTTGAAATGGCAATCCTCATTTCCTATAACTGGTGATTTTTATTGGAGTGCAGCTCACCCCTCTCTCTGTAAAACAGCTTTTTCAGAGAAAAAAAAAATAATGTAGAGGCTGCAGCGGTTGTGCACTTAGCTTTCGGAGCCAAAACAAAGTACGATGTGGGTCACGATAAGGTCCACTGTAACATGTTTTTCTCTTAAAATATATGTATATCTATATTATATATATATATATCTTTTTTCATAAAGACAATGCTAAGTTTTCTAAAAATAAAAATAAAATAAATAGATTGGAGAGAAACTGATTTCATGCTAAATCTAACTTGTGCTTGTAACAGAAAAATGACCAGTTATATAAAGATTTTATATCTAATGTGTACAATGTCCTATTTTCCCTGCCATGTGCCTGTGTGTCTGTGGACTGAGCTGACCTTTATTTAATAATGTAAAAAATATATATTCAGTTTTTCTTTTATCTACTTCAAACAACCAAAACAAAACGTGTCACTGTCTCTGAATTTCATACAGGCTGCAAATTTCAAGTCTATTCCACATCACCCACGTAAATCGTATTAAGGTCCGCTGACTCGATCGGGAGCTGAACATGTCCTCTATGGCGAGACAAGCCTCGGCTTCAGCAACCGAGTAGTACCTAAAGAATATTTCAGTGGCAATGCATGCAACACAGACACATTCATTAGCCGCTGCTAAAGAGCTGAGGTAGCCGTGACTTTTGACACAAACGCCTCTCTACTCTAACTGCTCTAAATCACCTATCATACACTATAAATCAAAATCCACAGACAAGGGACTTGATGTGCACTTGCAGCCATCAGCTCTCTCCCTCTGCTATGTAGACGTGTCTCCAATGAAACAGTCCACACTGCTTAGCAGAAAGAACAGCATTTCTTCTACCAGGTAGTGGTGATATTGCTGCCTCATGTGCACAAGTGTTACAACAAAAGCCTCCAACAATTCCTTTAGAACTCCAAAAAGTTACATCACTGTAGGTTGTTGTCTTTAAAAGGCTTGTCTTGTAATTTTTTTTCTGCTAGCTGTGCCAAAGTTTGCACAGACAGCCTGTAGTAAATGCCAACATCTGCCTGGGGCAGCTGGCCAACACTTTAAGCATTAGGGGGAAAATCTGGCCGACGCTTCTGCCCTCAGCCCAAAAGACTGACAGGACACATCTCTTTGTCTTCAATTTTTTTTTTTTTTTTTAAAGCTGTTACTGTGGGGTGGAAACACAGTGGTGGGGGACACATGATTCTCTAGAGGCATGAGACCTAACTGCTGTGTCCTAAACCAACAACCAAATCTCATGATGGCATGCCGCAAAGCCAGATTTACATGAAATAAACACTGGTGGTACGTCATGTCAGTGCAAACACAGTCATGAGAATGTAATTATTACAATACAAACTTGATATAAATAGTGTTATTTTTAAAAAGCCTGCATATATTAAAGGCTACTGTCTGCTCTCAAAGAAAAAAATGGGTTGAAATTATATTTAATTTATCTGCATAGCTTGCAGTTACTGAAATCATAATGTGAACTACATTTTACTTAATCTCATCCCCTGCTTTTTAACAGCTGCGATTACATAAGAGAGAAAAGAACAAAAAAAAAAAAAAAATAAGCACAGAAGAAGAAAATGTGCTTGTGTTGCAGAGTAATGGCTGTATTATACAAAAAAAAAATGTTGTCTATTAAGTGTTCAACACTGTACGGCAGTTCTACCAATTTCACACACTAATAATACGGCAATCATTCTTACACTAAGAATACTTAAAGGCCTCAACTAAAAAAAATGGCACTCACTCCCACACTTGCTCTCTCCCTTGCTGTTCCAAATTAACATAAACCTGAGCTCTGTTAAGAGCGGCCAGTGTACTCTCAGACATCATCAGTAGTTATTTTGTTCACATGCAAATGAAGGATTACATTCTGTATGTGTCGACCCCTTATGTGCAAGCAGGGGCTGGAACATAACTTCACAAAGGAACAAAAGATCTACATTAAAAATTGGAAGAAAAAAAAAAAAAAGGAGGAAGAACATGCAATGCTATTTTGTCAGCAAGACATTTTTTTTTTTTAAATATCATTTTTCAAGTTTTTTTTTTTCTTTCCTCAACAAAAGTAAGAGAAAATATGTGTATATAAAAAGATTGGATCATCTGCATGGAATAATGTCATGAATCAAACTGAAAAGTCCAAAATGTGGATGAGATAGATGCTCATATACAAACCTGGGTTCTTAAATTGATCCGGGCTGTGTAGGTGCTGTAGGGGGGAGTTGCAGGCGGAGGTGGCATGCTCACTGTGCAGCATCTGAGCCGCTTGGGGCCCCAGGGAGCCATAGTCAGCAAAGGAGCAGGGCCCCCCCCTCTGGTCACTGGGCGCAGAGTAAAACCCATAATCGGGGAGGCCTGGGAGATACAGTATAGGGTGGGGAGGGGGAGGGGAGGGGACTCCATCATTGTGGAAATCAACTTTTTCATTGTCAAAGTCAGTGTCCAGATTGATAAGCATAGCTTGATGGTGTATTACACCATTTTAAGGTTACATCCTTATATATTTTGTCTGCTTTAGTTGGCCCTCCCTGCCCTCCCTCCCCAGCAGCTCCTGCCTTGTGGCCAGGCCCCCCTGGCATATGGTCCGTGTTTGAAATGTTCAGCTATATTGTTTATACACTAACTCTAAAATAATGGATGTATAAAATCACTCCCTGAAAGGATATAATTAAAAACTGCTCATTAACGTAATTGAAATGGACCAAAAGCAATAAATACAAAATACACAGTAAGGCCACAGCTTTGCATAACTGACGCGTCCCCCGTGTTTGTTTGCAAGCATTAATGAGTGAGCTAAAATCTAAGAATCATTAAATTAAAAAAAAAAAAAGAAAAACAGGTCAATACATTTCTCATTTCAAACCAACAATTCTTACTTGACGTACCTGAAGGAAGCTTTTGTAATTTAAATGAAAAGAAACACAGAGCGCACCGATCAATAATGAATTTAAACCCCCTTTTTTTGACCAATAAAAACTGATAAGGTTTTTATGTGAATGAGATACACACACGTTCATGTTTATTGATGATAAGAATTCTCAAGTGTACTAAGTACTCTGAACACGTCTCAGATTGGCTTCCTCGAATTCTTTCTTTGACACAGATGGTGGATTATCAACAGTTTAGAAAATGTCATTCAGCAATAAGTCGTGCTGACATTTATTGCTTGTTCTCTTAATCTGAGCCAAGCTGCTCATATAAAGAGTGCAATTAAAAGAAACTGCTCCTTCTCTTTGATAAGAGAGTTAATCTACTCAGGAGGGACTGAGATTGGTGACACCGGCTTTTCCATGCTGGGTTTCCCCTGCTGTGTGTTTGTTTTTTTATTTGGGTCCTGGAGCGAATAACCATTCAAAGCCACTTCACCTCTACCCATTCAGAGTGAGACAGTCCACTTCTGCCAAATGGAAAGTAAGCACCAGCCATGTTTCTCCCCGCCAATGCTTTTTAGCACTCTGATCTCACCACTTGTGGGCTGTCTGCCCACTCATCAAATTATAGGCTCCAAATAGGGCAGGCTTCCCACGTACGTCACATAATGCCTGACACATTGAACAAAGCTCAAGAAGCAATCATTCCATTTACTTCACTTAGAAAAATGTCACTGAAAATTGATTGGCCTTGCTAATGAGGAAAAACTGGATCAATGGAATAATTATAATGGGGAAAAACATTGACAATAGCACAAACCATGTTATTAGGAATTCATAAGGAATCCATTCCAAATTTATCACCAATTTAGAACAATGTAAACTTGCCTTGTTAGTGTGCAACAATTCAACAAGTGCAAAAAATTCACTTTCATATGATATAAAACCGCCACTAAATGCAACTGAATATGAACCATACTGTAATCAGTATCATCTTGTGAAGTAGCAGCATTACGAAGATTTAGATGGTGTGCACACTCATGAGAAGATGTATCTGATTTGCTAGATTTAGACAGGCAATTATTATTATTATTATTATTTAGACAAAACTCACATTAAACTAGGGTTATTAAAGCAAAAAAAAAAAAAAAAAAAAAAGGTTAAAAGCAATCAACTGAAGTGGGTGCATCTTTAAAACTGTGGCCAGGGCAGGTATGAAAATAATGAGAAGACTTTAATTTGAGGCGAGGCTGTAACTGTAATTGACCCACTTGAACCTGGTGAGACCCTTTGTGAGTTTCTAAGCATCGTGAACTTTTTACCTTTTTGCTCAGCCAGAAAAGTAAACTTTTATGCAAACAGACAACTTAAAACAAAAAACAAAACAAAACAAAAAAACAGGGAGCATCCAGCTGGTTTTGCCCTCTGGGAACATTTCAATAAAGTTTATTCAAACAAGACAACCACAACCACCAGTTGACAGCCGTTACAGTCAGAGCTCTAAAAGTAAAAATGATATTAAAAAGAAGCTCACCACAGCAATATGGACAACAGCAACACAGCAGGTCTAAATGTCTGATTACCAATGCTGGTCTGATTAAAAAAAATTACAACAATCAAACTGGGGTGAGGATCAGACGCAATCCATACCGTTATTAACAGGGACGATGAGCCCCACGCTTACGCGATTTACCCTTTAAGAGTATCACCACAAACAGGGCAGGGCTTGGTGAGAGGCAAAATGAGGGACTCAAGCAGCACAAATATTGGTAAATAAAATTAGAAAAATTGATAGCTTGCTATTGGTGAGGGAGGCTCAGGTAGGAAACTGGCTTTGTTTGGCACAAGAGTACAAGTGAGACACAAACATGCAGGCCCACATGCGCAAAGCCATATATTTTCATCAGTGGCTATCTGATCTGTTATGCAGGACGAGAATGGGCAGAGTGTGCCCACAGCTGCATGAGTATCACCGATCATATCACTGTGCCTCAGACCGTCCCACTATTAATATTCACACAATCTATCCAGAACAATGGGCCTTTCTTGGACTCCTTTTTTCCACTGGCCACTAATTGGATGTAATTACTCATCTACAAAACAAATGAGCGTGTTGAGGTTGCCTTGGAGACTATATCAGGGGACCCAGCAGTGCGAATCGTTTGCAGGGCTTCATTTATACTGATAATTATCTCCCCTGCCCCCACCCTCTTTCCCTTCTGCCCTCAGTGACCAAGACCGGCTGTGAGGCGATAGAGAGGGGAGTGTCTTGCAGTCATCTGTTACTGACATCACTGGGGTGGCTCTCTTTAAGTGGATAAATGCCCTGTTCTTGGTCCCACTTTGCCAGGTGACTGCCTTTAAGGAGGAATCACAAACCTTGAAAGCACTCCTCTTTTTCCCACAAAATAAAAAAAAATAAATAATCGCACTGATGATAAAATATGGCCTCTTGGGTCTTTAGGATGTGAAAAATGTTTTTAGAAGTTTGCCAGAAGTCTGTGCCAAGTTTGGGATTATTCTTCTTTTAAATCCGGAGAAAAACACTTTGCCCACACCTTCTAATGTACAAGCGTTTGCTACAATCAGTGAGAAGACCTCTATTCTGAATTCTGATCATCAGCAAAATATTGACTTTTCATGTGCAAGAAGCTTTGAATATACATGAACATATCTGTTATTTACGCAGTCAACAAATGCCAGGCATCGGGGAATATAAAAATCTATCACCAAGTTCTGCAAACAGAAATTTTCATGCAGCCACTCCTCCCTTTCCCTCGCGGTGCCAGTGAGATTCCTTGGTGGCCATCAAACCACATCACTCCACAGAAGATGTCAATAAACCTGACATGCTGCTCCTCAAATTAGCTTTGAATTTTAGAGCTACCATAATTAGCTTTTCCATTTTCACCAATGTCATTTAAAAATAGCGTGAAAGAAACTAACAGCTCTTTTGCTGTCTAGCCTTGCTTTCACTTTCCATTTGAAATAATCTTTTCTGAATGAATGGCTGAGTAATTAACAGCACTAGACACCCTTTTCGGAGAGCACAGACATTTCATAAATAATACATATTTAATGTCTTGTCATTTTGTGTTCAGAGAAGCTTGGCTAATGAATTTTAACAGATGATTTCTTCTTGCATTTACTCACCCATACTGAGGCCTCTGTTTTCTTTGCTTTTCATTTTATGCCTGCTTTTCCCTTTTTCTTGCCACACTTTCCCGCACCAGACAACCTCAACAGAGGTATGGATTTACCTTGGGGAAGGACTGTGGAAAGTTCCAGTGTGAAGAGAACGTGTGAGCACTGAATCACGGGTAAAACAATGTGCAACAGTGAAAGAAATCAGTTCGCACCAATTTGCAGCAGGAAAGCCCAGACGGGCCACACTAAATGATTTTAATGCAGATTTTAACCTGTGAGGGATCGGGTCTAGTTGGGACTGAGAAAGGGCACTCAGTTATCGACAGTCGGCACAGATTATCCTATCGTGAGCAGCCTCAGCGCTGACAGCACTGGCCTTTTGGCTGAACACATTTTTTCAAACATGTCTGGTCAGGCTTAAGTGGTCTGAAGAAATCTAAGACTCTCTGTGAGTGAAATCTGAGCGTGATACCGGCTACGTCTAATGGTCATTTAGACACAGAGGGAAGAATATATGAATAAATCGAAGGGGAACTGACTCTTAGAGCAAAGCTTACTCAGACATTGTATGTTAATGGATTGCTAAATCTCAGATCCATTTATTATATGTTATCATTGGTGTGAAGAAGCTACTCCCTCATTCACAAGGGGTCACCACAGCAGGTAGCACCACATGTTTCATTTAGAAGAGTTTTACACTCTCTGCTCTTCCCCAAAGGAGATTTGTGTCTCTGGCTGGAATTGAACCAGGAGCCTTTCGCTTGCCAAGTGAATGTGTAAACCACTACACCATGGAGCAAAACACTATGAGGAAACCTATGTAATTCTTCTTTTTTTCTTCAAAGTAAGCATCCTGCAATGTTTCTCTGCATTTTGAAATTAACTATATAGTGCAAATGAGAAAAAAAAAAAATCCTGCACTTATAAAGACGTATCAAACACATACTGTAGTCCAAAACTGAATTCACAGAACCAATAACAAAATACCTTCCTACCATTAAGATTTCTTTGAAGAGTGTGTTATGTATGCAGCCCCTGGAGGGCAGAGTGGTGATGTCCCTGAAGGCCTGTGCCTGTAACCTCAGAGCATCTGCTCCCCACAGCTGTGAACCACCGCTTTGTGGTGGAGGTGCAAAGGGACACTTTGCCCTCCTCGATGTGTCACATTTTTCCCTGGCCTTAAAACAAAAACCCAAGCAGGATGGGTTTGGCATGCCTGCTCATGTTATTTTGCACCAAATACATGTAAAGTGCTTCTGGCCTCTGAGCTGAGCTCTGCAGATTAGCATCTGCGACAAATGGACCCATGCTCACTAAGAGCCAGACTGATTAAGCCTTGCGCACATAGCCAGTCCTACTCTCCTCTCAGGCACTGCTGAAGATCACAGAGCTTGTTGGGAGGAAATTGATAATAATCTTAACTTGGAAATGACTGTCACTTTTCCTTTCTTTTAATCGTTGGAAAATAAAAGAGGTGGAAGACGAAGTGAGAGGAGAAAAAGAGAGATCAGAACAAAGAGGAGAAGCAACTAACTGAGGGGAGGAATAGATTTTAAATGATGTGAAGACTAAATCCCAATAAAACTGGCAGGGGCACCTCTGCAATTTATACTGCTGCACAATTTATGCATAGCCCTGGCCACAGCCACTCTATTTCAGTTCTGAGCACCTGAGTCAAGTCCGACATACTGTACATAGCAAGTACCCAGACCTGTAAATGCAGTTAGATGTGCTCTGTGTACACTGCAGGTAGAGCCGAGATCTGAGACTGACATTTGAGCTTCTCAGAAAGCTCAGAGGGACTCAGGAAAACACTCAACCAGAGTACACTGGGACCTTTGAAGTTCCCTGGACTGTCAGAACCATCTGCATGAGTTGCATTTTCTCAGTTTTCATCTGACAGCGCACAGGAGATTTCACATAAGTCTACTTTAAAATGAGAAAGGAATAACAGAATGAGGAGGAAAGAAGATCTTTAAAAGAATGGTTGAATTAATGTCATTCTCAATGCGTTTTTATTAGCAAGACAATCTTTTCAAATCTTCAGTGATATTTTCAGCCTGCAATTCTGGTCAGGTTCTTGCTGACTTGTATGTCTAAAATTACCATCGAGTTCCTAAACAAAATACCTGTCAGTCTCAATAACTGTGGCAACTATGGCTCGTTTTTTTATAGCTTTACTCGTCACATCAGCAGCAGAGGTAGAGTATAATTGTCTAAACTGCAGCACAGGTGCTGAGGCATGCATTAATCATTTCCAAATAAGTCATTCCCTCCACGCAGGCCTTAATATACAGATGTTCAGCCACGCCAACTGCTATAACACGACTGCCTTTTGGGACCTCCAGTGGCACCCAGTCATAGCTTAAACCACCACAAAACCAGCCTAAAAATCCAAGTATGTGCTGGCACCTTTCTACCTCCAGGCGATGGTAAACTCTGTCAAGTAGCCACAACTCTCTGATCTACTTCTCGCCTGAAGCTACAGTTTCTCAAACGTCCCCAAAAAACACACATCAAGACTACCCCTCGAGCACTGTTGCACTTGAGAGGTGCAGCATACGGCCTGGTGGAGATCAGAACAGCAAAAACACCTCTTCAAATACACACTGAACACCAACCTTTGCAAAGAAATATTTGGACTTACACCACCACAGACTCAGCTTTTATTAGCCAGTCTGAGCAGTAATCATCAACTCAGGGTTTTATTTTCCCGACTGACTGGTAGTTCTTATTGCCTCAAAATAGACAAGAACAGTATCGTAGTAGTGTTAAAATATATAGTTCAAAAATATGATTAAGCACTAAAATACATGGTAATAGGTCAAAGAAAAAGTGGCACAGGCCCACTTAGATGTGTCTGTGGTTTCCTGCTAGAAGCAGGCCACAGTGATCCAAAATACACCTTGTCATCAGCAGTGGTCTGTCACACAGAGAGAGGTCAGCATGCTGTCATTTTGTCTGCTGAGCACTGGGAGTAGGGCGAAAGTGCCCTCTGTCAGCGGTGGAAAATGTCTTCCTCATTTTTCACAACACACTCTGTGTGTATCGCTGACGATCTCCAAACAAGCCTCATTGTACACATAAAGGCTGCACAAAAAGGCTTCCTTTAGTATCCGCTGACATCTCGTGATAATTAAGAATGCATTTTACTTTTATTGAACGTCTGCGGCTTCAGGTTTAGGTGACATCATGTCACCAATGCTTCTCTCATACTGGGTCGGAGCGCACAAATACATATACAATATGTGGTGCTCTATGGAAACTGTAGGTGGAGTCAAAGCACATGGAATCCTTTTTTAAAGAATCCTTGCCTGCACTAAACTATGAGAATTTAGCAAAAATGAAACCAATGGCATTGCTATTCCTGAGCTGACCGTGGGGCTGAGTGTGCTGCAAATTAAACCTTACGACGGGATGGAGATGCAGCAGCATCCCCAGACGATACACAGAGAGGAAGGTCAAGTCTAAACAACCTGTGTCCTCTGTTTGGTTTGTGTCAGCGTAGAGAGGAGAGCACTCAATGTATTATTCCATGCTGCATGTTAATGGCATCATCTTGAGGACTTATAATAAATCATTAATCAATCATATGTAACTCAAAAGTCACAAGATGGAGAGCCGCACTTGTGAAGTCATCAAGAGGCATTTGTTAAATTTTTTCTCCAGAGAATAGAACAGATAATAAATGGCGACAATAAAACAGAATACCGCTGATTTAGACCTACTGACATTTTACGGGTTCAGTCAAATTACACTCATATTCCAGATTTTGCTGCAGTTATTGCTGTTATATTTTTGCTTTTCAGACAGATTCTGCCATTTACTGGAGAATTCTCTTTAAACTGTCTCATGGCTGTTTAAGTACTCTAAAACAGGCCCATGATGTCACTGTTTTTCACTCTGACACCCCTCCCCTCAGCCCCTGTTCATAATCATTTACTTGTCTGCCTTCCATTTGCAGCTGTCAGAATTAAACTGTGCATAATAGCTGCCATCACGTCTCTTGCTTCCTGGCTGCTGCTAACCCCAAATCAACATTCCTGCTTCTTAGTGATGTTCATTGCAATTGTTGGTTAAGTTCTTTGTTTTCAAAATACAAAATCAAATAGCTTGATGTGAGAGAAAGAGCATCTGATTGGCTTCCAGTGTTCCCTCTGTTGATTTGAATTAAGTTCGAATGAGGAGAAGCACGTGAGTTTGGTTGTCTGCACGCACGCGTGTGTGTGTGTGTGTGTGTGTGTGTGTGTGTGTGTGTGTGTGTGCGCGCGCGCCTGCGTGCAGGTAGTGTGCGCTCGTACTGTAGCTGTCAGCCTGTTCATGTGCAATAGTGTGCATTTCACATCACAGCACATGTCATTAAACAGCAATTGTCTCCTGACTTTATATCTGTGAGCCACTGCACAAACCAGACAACATCTGAGTTACAATTAAAACACATTTGCTTCAACAAGCTTCAAATAGTATGTCTGATTAGGAAAGACAGTTTTCCCTACTGCCTGGAGGCTGTGTGTTCAGTCAGGGGAGCTATTATTGACAGCTATTGAATGATCTACAGTTGTAAGGGTGGAAAAAAA
The DNA here is from genome assembly GCF_007364275.1 of Archocentrus centrarchus. NCBI lineage: Eukaryota > Metazoa > Chordata > Actinopteri > Cichliformes > Cichlidae > Archocentrus > Archocentrus centrarchus. The sequence continues at coordinate 28,128,029 of NC_044359.1, forward strand.
CAGGATGTCTAAATGAAGCCGACAAGTTGATCAATGCTGTTTAAGACAGAAAGAAACTTGCATCCTGTTTTTGGTACAAATCTCTTGGCAGATATTCATCTGCTTGTGAGTAGGGTGTGTACTGTCAGAACGCTCTACTCAAATGTGTGTACTTAAAGTTGATCTCTACAAGCACGCCGCTAAAGCACCGGCTAATCTTTCCAATTTATTTTTTAAACGTCTGTATTTACAGATACAAAGCGGCACAGAATGAGCTTAACTTTGTATAGAATAGAAACAACAGTGATTATAAAGGCACCCGAGGTGCCTCAGGGCGCTCGGACTACAGACACGATCAGGTCATAAGAGATCGACAGAGAAGTTTCTTTAATGACTTTAATGTCTGCTACCACTACTGCACTTCATTGCTTTCTCCTCCCCTATTCCTTTTAAGAAACAATCCACCATTACACTAAAACACTACACAACTTAGTTTACCATAAATGACAAATACCTGGATGTGGCAAATACTCATTCTGGTAGTCAAATACTGTGACAAACTGGAAATTCATTACCTCGTTTCATGGATTATAGACCAACAACTTCTGAATCTGGAATATTTATAGATATATTTTGAGGAAGAGGATCTTAAGGAAAGACTTCTTTATTTGCTCTAAGCTGCTTTTAGATCAGATTTTCTTGCATATGTAACCATTTCTTATTAATGCTAAAAACCCAGAGAGCTTCAAGCGCAGATGTTTTAGACCACAGATCGCCATTTCATTAAGGTTTCACTGCAGAAATTCCCTCCTAGGAAGATTTTTACTGTCTCGAAAGTAAACAGGGCTATATTATCACACATGAGCTGAATTCACATTAGAATTTGACTTGCTTATCATCAGCCCTTAAACCCCCACCCCCACCCTCGGACGAATCGAGCATCGGAATAAAAGTGGTTCTGCTGGTTCGTGTTTTAGGGATCCAGTGGGGCTGGGTGATGTTTCTATATGGGTCTTAAACTGTAGATTAGGCCTTTAGGAATGTATATATATAGATATTTTTCAATGAAATATGTATGTGAATCTAAACTTAAAATGTTGCCAAGTCTGTTGGGGGCTCAGGGGACTGTGTCTATGAGGAGAAGCAGAGCAGGAGAAGTTGAAGAGAGCAGCAGCCACACAGAACATGGACAGAGCGTTTACCTGGCCCTGTGCTCTGTGGGTACGCCAAGTAGCCGCCTCTTCCACGGGCCCCCCTACCTGAGCCACGCGCTGCTGCTACTGCCGCTGCCGCCACCGGTCCATATGCTGTCGCTGGGAAGCCTGCAGGCACATACACACACACATATACACACACACATCACTTCGTGCACATAGATGAGTACCTCCCAAAGCTGCAGGAGAATGTTGATACCAGTGCTGAGCTACAGGATAAAACTATAGCTTTCACAGACAGGGGCTCGTGTTAGGTCGACATCTGTCAGCAGTCTCCTACAGAACCCAGAGCGAGCTTCAAAACCCTGCAGACCCACTGATCCACACACAGAAGCAAAACGATAGCCACCAGCAACTCACATTAAAAAAAAATGGGGGGGGGGGGGGGGGGGGGGGGGGGGGGGGGAGCACAGCTGTTTAAAATTCAATAACTGACTAATGATCTGAGCAAAAATTTAGATACGTAAGTCAGGTGTGTAAAGTACTCAAATAACTCAAATAAACAGGTAAATGCTCATTTTAATTGTATATAAAATGTCCATTTGGATTACATAATATTAACATAAGCAACACAATAAACTTACTGCGATGGATAACTGAAACAATCAAACCCAGTGTTTTACATAAAAGTAACCAATCTCCAATTGTTTCAAATACATCACTTTTGATTTCTATGTACTCAGACGTATCAGGTTTACTGATTACTTTGATCATGCTGAAACAATATGATCCAAATAGATGCAGAATTTGCATGCTATTGAGAAACATACTCTGAAATGCTTGACTAAAATTTGGGACTGTGTGATCTTGTTCACGTCTCAGCGCTGGAGCTCTGCAGAAGATTACACTGATGATGATATATGAAAGATATTAAAGATGTGATGATTTTATACTAAGTAAAGGAAAAATTCTGTAAAGGTGCAGCATTGTACTCATCTATGGTATAAACTGTGTAAAATCTCTGCTTTTACTAGTGAAAGAATTTGGCCTTGGGGGTGTTTATGTCACAAGCTTTGGATGAAAGATTACAGCCACTTCTGAGCTTCATAGACATGGGCATAATGGCCTTACCTCTGGGGAGTATCCCTGCATTTTGTTTGGGAGCGCTCCCAATTACAGTGATTGTCTATGGAATCAGAATAATCCACTGTAATGCATTCCACATTTTTTTTGTTTGGCCGTTCGGGTGGAAGATATATAGTGGAGAAAAACATTTCCCACAATCACATGGAGGCATCTCTTAGACGATTTGTCACTCAGAAGAGATTTCCATCTGTGAGCTTATGTGAAGACTGAACAAGTCTATTGTGTTTGTTTATTCTCATGTAAATACTTTACTTATGTAAACATTTATACTCCGGCACTGAGAATCTTTAAGCTCGAAGCTTTAAAGTATGTCTACAGTATATGCTGACTTAGGAAACTGTCAGTTTGTGATACACTAATAAAATAAAGGCTTTAATTCCATGCAAATATAAATTCACTTTTTAAGGGTCTGATTATTCCGACAAATATCAGCCTAATAATCAGACTGTAATTAAGCCAACACAGTATCTGTGAATTGTAATTACATTGTTGGCCTTAATGAACACAGTAGCTAGAGGTGGCTGACAGAGACTAGTCCATGCCCAGGGCTTGGGCTCTCAGCACAGGAATGGCATGTCATTAGTATGGGTGATGAGATTCCTCACTCTGGGCTCAACATCGTCTATGCCTAATCAGCCTCCTAAAATTATCTCCACAGGAAATGCTTTCCTCACTAGCAAAAAAAAATGATCTCCAAATTCCCTCAATTGGAGTTTTTCTTGATTTTTTTTCCTTTACCTGATGTGTGTGTGTGTGTGTGCATGTGTGTTTCTTCTATGTTCTGGCTATATTCTGGAAACTGTGGTTTAGACATTACAAAATGGCACAAGACACCTTAGAGGATTATTTTTTTGAATGCTGTGGAGGTGAGAGGAGCACCAGCGGGTGACCTATTTTCTGAGGCAGCCTTGTACTGCTATTCCACGAAGAGGGGCTCACACAAAAGACTGATGAGACGGGGGGGGGGTGAGAGGGCAGGGTCAGATGAGCCACAGCCAAAGAGAAAAACACATAGCTTTCCATCAGCCGCCTGAGAAGGAGGTAATTCACAACTCTGTCGACACAATATGACCATGAATGTGCGAGTTGGGTGTGAGGTGCCTTCATGCTGCGACTGGCAGGCAGGTGAAGAAGAAAAAGAAACGCCACTTTTCCCCTGACTATCTAACAGCTCAGGAGAGAATAACAGACTGAGGTAGCATGGTGAAAGGAGAAAAAGGACACACAAAAGACAAGAAAAAAAAGGCAACTTATATCCACCCCGTGTACGTTGCTGCAGCCGCGGCACACCTGAAAAAGATTCCAAGAGCTCAAATGATAATCTCCGCCTCTTTTCACAAAAAACACAAACTATGCTAATGACGGCCATGCACCCCTGAATTTCCACTTACAGTGTCCCTCATGGTTGATGTGCACAACAGTGCGCTCTCCACCTCTTTCTCTCTCTCGCTGCTTTTTCCTAAGTGCTGAATCTATCTTCCCCTCTGCCATTGTCATGACACCCCCAATAGACCCACTGGCTTGGAAGTTAGTTGCGGGCAAAGTTGTGGTGAGAGATTAACTTTGCAGGATTAGGTGGGTTAATTAATAGATGGCTGCTGCTCATTGTTTTGTGCTCACGCTGTAAGAAGCCACCCAAGAGAAGCGCTGCAGCATTAAATCAATTTCATGGCCCTTTTATTACTGAGGAGATAAAGCCAATATTTAGCTTTCAATTCTTCACAATTATTGGGCCCCTGCTTTGCCACTTGAGTGGCTGCGCTTGGCTGGGGACAAGGACACATCTGTTTATGAGCTGTGGAGGCCCGGGGGCCTTGGTGTCCGGACTCCGGGGAACTGTCCTCAGCTTTCTCTCCTCGCAGAAATTCAGCCTTCCTCGGAGCGCACACAGAAAGGAAGAAAGATTAGACCTGAAGAATGATGAGGACTGACAAAAATTTCAGACGCCGTCTCTCTCTAAGCCAAAGGATTACATCGTCTCCACAGCAATGCTAGAATTTAATTAAAATATTTATATTTACAACTATAGTCTGGCAAAACTCCTTAGTCATTATTCTCTGTAGTAGCTTTAACTTAAAGTTTTAACTACGTTAATCTTTGTCTTTACAGCTTCGACTTTGACTTGTAATTATTCACCAACTGTTGCTTTAACTGCCACCATTATATACAGTATGTATACATTTCATTCACTATCTGAGCTATACTTTCAGCTAAAGGAACCCAGGAAACAGAAGGCCATATCAAACACGTCTCATCATCAGATCTATGCTGAAGGTGCAAAACGTAGATCCAGAGCACTATACTTTGCTACTTTATGCCTATGAAGTGCCATTTTTCTTGGGTGCATACCGGCTCTTTTTCTACCTGCACCTGTATTTTATGAGTCTCTGTGAACTTGACTGTACTGAAGTAGGTGGAGAGGCGCAGTAGGGGCAGCGTCAGTAGTGATCAAACAGCACGGTGCAATTTTTCTGTCAAGGATTTCTGGGATTTTTTGCTTGCTGGAGACTGGGTCAACAGTTTTGTTTTCTCTATTACAAAACTGTCAGAGCACTTTAACAGCAAAGTGATATCCAGCAAAGGAGAGAAGATCGTGAGGAGTGGTTATTAAAATGAATCCTCACCTTGATTTTAAACACCGATGACGTACTTTTGCTAATGTTACCGTGTTTTCAGGCTGACCCAAAGTCAGCTGATTCATACAGACTCTTAGGTATTGATCTACCCGGATGACACTCGTTTGCTAACTTGATCTTGACTTAACCAGCGCGTTATTTCTGATACATCTCTGCAGATCTTTTTTGGCACACTGCCTTTCTAGCCACAGACTCACTTTCTGATCCCATTACTCAGAGAACGTCACAATGAAAAGTTGTTGCATTATGCATCAATAAGGTCCTATTTATGTCCTACTAGTCTGACAACAGCTTGACTGATGTTAATGTAATCTGCACTGTTCTTTGGCCCAAAACTGCCAGCAGCAGCTCCCCTGTCATTGACAAAGCAGCTCCATCAGTCACAGAGCACTCTCCTCATTTCTCCTATAAGAAGACTGTCAACTGACTAATGCACAGGAGGAACCCGGGGACAGAAGATGTTTCTATGGATCAAATATGCTCAAAAGTTTAAAATCTTTATGAAACTTGAAACTGTTAGAACCAACAACGCTAAAACGTAATTATTAGCGAAAATCTGAAAAGTTGTAAATAAAATCTCCACACACGTTTTTTTTTTAGAAAGTGTTAATATTGTGTTGCATCAGTGTTTTCAAGATTTTAACATAGTCGTTAAATTTGATATTAGAGTGCAGCTAACCAGGATTAGCTCACCGGCTAGCAGACTATTAATGCTAAGCGGCTTAACACAGTAGCTTGGTTCGACAAAGAGGCCGGCGAGCGAGCCTTTCAGCCTGCTACAGCCCATCTTTGGAGGCAGACGGATGGAGGAAGACAGCAGAGAGCAGCAGACACATCAGCAGAAGACAAAGAGAGGAAAGGACAACGATAATGAGAAATAGAGGGAGATATAAGGCGGGACTCTGGTGTGCCATTCATATTCATGGAATTCTGGAATGTCCTCTATATGCCTTTATTTAGGTAAATATAGAAACACTGCAAGGAAATGCCAAAATTATTTTAATTATAAGTAAAGACTTGACAACAAAAAAAACCTTACACAACTTTAAAAAGCATTCAATTCATAATTAGTAGCTCGTACTTTAATCTGTGTACTAATCTACTATAACCCCTTCAGTCACCGCGTACACAGTCGTGTACATCACTTTCTATAGTTATATACTGTACTGCAGTATTAATATTTTGACATCTTGTACCTAAAAAAAATTATGCAGACAGAAGATGAATTTTCTTCCCTCAAAATTCCCGTACTGTGACCGAAGGGGCCAAAGCGCAGCGGTATTTAGGCAAATATTTTAAATTTCGAAGTTTAAAGTTTGAAATGTGAGTCAGAGTACAGAAAATAGATGAAGAATGAAATCGTGTCTCTGTCCTTTTAGGCTGAAATTCTATTTTATTTTTTCTGTTTCTAATCAAAACTAGCCTGATCAAACAGCCAAACAAACAGCCGTGTGTCATGAAGCGTGGTGGCGAGGGGGCACCAAAGAAAGAACGGTGAAAATCCTGATAACGGCCTTCACAACTGTGAAACAGAGCATTAGCTTTGGTGGAAGATGTGCTCAGAGTGGCCTTCTAGACGTGTTTCTGAATTGCATTTGCATCATTTGAGTGTTGTAGATTTTTCATTTAGTTTGTTTAGAATAAATTTTGTTTTTTCATTTGATGTGAATATAGAAAAAAATCAAGGCGCTGATGCTGAGAGCTGCTTTTACACACTCGTCTACTCTGCTCAGTAGTTCATATGTCTTTATAAATAAAAAGGATGATTCATAGAAAGGTCTTAGCAAATTCAATGTTATAAGAAGTTCATGTTTTTGTTTTAATGTCACTGTAAGACATTAAGAGGGACAAGCCAGCAGAAATAAGTCAGTCGATAAGTCCCAGCAGCGGCAGTGAGGCACACTGCTGCCTTCTCACAGGATGAGGGAGGCATTCTGTCAGAGATGGAAAACTGACTCCACTTCACATTTTGCTTCATCAATAACCTTTGATAAGATATAGAAGAACATATAGAGACAAATAAACAAAACAAAAAGAAAGAAAATATTTATCAAAGTTACCAAAGAGACAGCCACCTAGCAAGACATCTTTTCATCTCCAGACTGACAAGTGTCCTATTGTTGTCATCCTTCAGCGCTACTTTGTTGTTGTTGAAAGCATCTCTGGGTTGTTGTTATCAAAGGCATAAATCACAGAGCTGGAGAGAGCCAGGTGGCTTTCATATGAACTGCTGCACACATGCTCATGTCTCACCTCTCCTCTGATCAGAGGGGACCTACAGTACACACAGAGATTTCCTCTCACTTACAATACAGAAGCTAGGCTCTGGAAATGAGCCAGAGAGACAGAGAGAGAGACAGAGAGAGAGAGAGAGAGAGCATTTACATGCACACCAGTAATTAAATTATAACCAGACTAATGCAATACGCATATTATTGCAACTCTCATGTAAACACCTTAACCAGGTTATCTTACTCACATTAAAGTCCTAATCAGAGTAAGCATAACTTGATTAACAGAGCTGGGTTGCTTGTCAGTCATTCAAATTAATCTATCCGTGTTTATGTCTGCTGTCTTTCAATGTTTGGAATCGGTTCATGTGCCACTAAGGTCGCACGGAGAGCAGACAGGAAGGTTTCAAACAGAACGGCCACACTAGAGATGAAAGAAAATAAAGACTTAAACAGGAAAATAAGCACCGAGATGAAGATGCTCCATTGAACTGTAAGCTGGATAAGTGTAGGGAATCTTGATGGACGCTGGATGGATGGAGAAACAGCTGCATGGACAGTGACAGATTCGTTTTGATTATCTGGTTAACTCCAAGGTGCTTCAACGGTATTTGCTTCAGATTAACTTCTGTACCCTGATTTAAAAGTTAATATTAACCACAGACAGGGGTTAGATTTCACAGTTTAAACTGCTTTACAGAGCGATGGAATCAGATATTTATGCATTTTGAGTGAACTGTGCTTTATTCCTTCCACCTGCATATAAACACTAGATCGCTATTTCCTTCACACCTACAGGCTAGTAGCTTCCTTAATAAAATTTTCTTAGACCAGCTGATTTGCAACAGTTAATCTACACCAGAGTGTGAAAACATTATAAAATGACTATTTTTTTCAAGGGGCACTTTGGAAATATCACTAATACTTTGTTTGCTCTGGCAGAATGAAGTCCCACCATGTGCTGAATATCGGCCGGGTTTGCTAACTGTTGCCTGTTTATATTTTCCTGTCAATAAGCGGTATATCGCAAGTTATGTTGCTTGGGCTGGTTGCAGTCTATCCAACACTTTTTGGAAACTGAAACAGGACTGAGAGGTCCCAGAATAATTCACATTTGTTCATCTGTCTGATGACACTGGGCTAGTCCTAAACAAGCCTCCAGCATGAACAGAAGATATATTACAGAAGGTTTTTTTAGTCAGACATTAGTTTATTTTTAACAAACAAATAAAAATAAAAAGCAGTTTTTACAAATAAAATATCTGAACTGAATTTGATGGTGATGTTTACAAACCGACTGCAGGGAAGAGAACCTTGCCCAGGTGTACCTGCAAACATGGTGATTATATCCAGATGTTTTCAATCTATTATGGAGTGCTATGTTAAAAAATAGCAGTATGCACCTACAGGCCTAATTTTTAGCTTGACTTCAACTAGAATTTCAATAACAATTAAAACCGCAAGCGGTGATATCGGGCCCTCGCACTCCGCGCGCGTCGACCTGTGGCGCTCGTCGACCCGTGCCGCACTCGGAGGTTTTGTGATCGTGATGGGTCTCTAGAAAGTTGAATTCTTTTATAGGAAAAGGTATCTTTTGCTCTCGGCATAGACGCAATGGAATATTTGGGGGTGTGGTCACGGCTCCAGCATGCAAAATAGGGCATGGGTCTGATTGACTTTTTTGATGGGCTGTTTGTCTAGATGATGTGGAGCCAATTTGGTCTCACTGGGTGAAATGCCCTAGGAGGAGTTCATTCAAATAGCAGGCCTGAAAATGGCAAAAATTGACACTTTCAATTGAAGATGCTGGACTTCCTGTAGGGTTTGGAGTATGGCTCCAAGAGACTTTTTTGTATGTCTTAGGATGTTACATGAGTGTGCAAAATTTCAGAGCTGTAGATAAAATGTAACTCAGGGGCTAGCTAAAAAACATGGTATATTATGATATTTAAAGCTGCCAGTAGGGGGCGCTCTAACGTTTATGGACTTTATGCATATCAATGTGTTCAGGGCAGGAGGCTTATCAAATAGATGAGGATTTTGTAAGGAATGGTGAAAGATATTTCATGTATTTCAGAGCAAAACTAATTCTGTGGACGGTCATACAAATTTTCATTTGCTTCTGTAGGGGGCGCTATTGCGCCTACAGTCTTGAATCTGTAGTTATGGATTCAGCCTGGGTGTGTACATGAGTGATTAAATTTTCAGCCTGATCAGACAAAGCATGTGCGAACAAGTGCACAAACAATTTTGGTGGTGAGGGAGAAAAACAAAGGCCAAATTTAATGGCCTGGTGTGACAAGGCCGTTTAATATTTTGTAAAGATTTCCACAATATTTGATGGGCTACTTGTGTAGATGATCTGGAGCCAATTTGGTGTCAGTGGGTGAAATGCCCTAGGACGAGTTCGTTCAAATAGCAGGCGTGGAAATCGCAAAAATTGACACCTTCAATTGAAGATGGCCGACTTCCTGTAGGGTTTGGGGTATGGGTCCAAGAGACTTTTTTGTACGTCTTAGTATGTTACATGAGCCTGTACATTTTCATACATGTAGATAAAACGTAGCTCCGGGGCTACTCAAAAAACATGCTATTTTAAGATATTCCGAGCTGCCACTAGGCGGCGCTCTAACGTTTATGGACTTTATGCATATGAATGTGTTCAGGACAGGGTGCTTATCACACCACTGAAGTTTGAGCCAGATTGGGCAAGTTGGCTTTGAGTTACAGCCATTTTTGTGTTCATGGCGAATCATCGAACTTTGCCGTCCCATAAGGGTCACGCCCTTTTGTCAAAAAGTCACAGTTTTGAAAACACAGTAAGTCCAACTTCTTAAGGCTTTCCAGGTGAAATTTGAGATGGTTCTGCTAAACCACCTTGGAGCTGGACCTCCAAGTGTAAAATATGACATTTCCTGTTCCCACTAGGTGGCGCTGCGACTGATATTAAATATTGTCATATGTATGTGTTCAGGGGGGCACCCTCATCCTACTGGAGAAGTTTGATGCACATTGGATCATGTAGGTATGAATGAGAGGCAATCAAATTTTCATGGCGAATGAGCAAAGTTCAAAGGGGCATAAGGACCCCTCCCCCTTGGCTAAAACTCACCATTTTCGAGATTTAGATTCCCCTGGGGGTGTAGGTTAGACAAACCAAATATGAAGATGATAACGTCTAAAACCTCTGAGTTATTAGAAAAAGTGTGAGGGCTGCAAATCGCCAAATTTGCATAATTAATTCAAAATGGCGGACTTCCTGTTGGGTTTAGGGCATGGCTCCAAGAGGATTTTTTGTGCGCCTGGACATGATATACATGTGTATGAAGTTTCATTCATGTACGTGAAACACAGCGGTGGGGCTCCAGTTTAGGGGGCGCTAGCGAGCCATTTGGGCGCGCCCTTGCCCGAGCCCATTAAAATACTTAAATTTTCACCAGGTGTGACGCATGTGCAAAGTTTCATGAGTTTTTGAATATGATAAAGCCCCCAAAAAGCCAATTCATTTGCCTGAATAATAATAATAATAATAATAATAATAAAAAAAAAAAAAAAAAAAAAAAAAAAAATAATAATAAACGAAGCAATTACAATAGGGCCTTCGCACAGTTCGTGCTCGGGCCCTAAATAACTCTAATTGGACATAGACGCTGGCATAAGACTGACTATGAGTGGATTCTGATCATGTGATCATTCACGGACTGTTTAAATGCATCTAAGTAACCTGGTCCTTAAACGGTATCTGTTTTTTTTTTTTCAAACAAGATCTAAAAAAAATCCTTCAGAAAGCGGAGTCCAGTTTTGTCCCGATAGCAATACTGATAACTGATGATTTAAAATTCCAACATCCTGATATATCAGCCAATAATTTTTCTTTCAGGACTTTCCCAATCTTTTGTTATGTGTAATTATTTATTTACTTGTTTACACTCGTGTTGCCAGCTGGGATGTTACAGAGTGCCCTCTGGTGGACATATTATGCAACTGTCAGTGTTTTTATTTTTTTTTTCTCCGCTTATCAGCTGCTATAAACGCCGATACTGACAGACTGGCAAATCACTAATATTGGCCTGCTGATATATTGGTCAGGCTCTATTGTGTACATTTTTGATGTTTACAAATGTTTCCAAGATGTGCGCATAGTTACACTATTTCTGAAAGGTATAAGGTATCCAGTTCAGCCAGGTAGAAAAAATAAATAGTATAAGTATTTGAACACATTCTGACAATTTCACGATTTGACAAAGTGTTGCAGAGATTAGAAATGTCTCATCGCACAAAAGGTCTGATTTTTTTTCCTCAGGTCTGGCTGCAGGTGCAGATGTGAAATAGATAAAGCTTTGAATGGTCAGTTTGACCCAGTTTTGAACCTTTTATAGCAGGTCAGTTTTTGGATACTGACTGCTCTCTGTATCAAAAGTACAAATCAAAGGGGTACAAATAAGTACCCTCTGTACCTAAACAGGGTACACCCCAGTGATCATTTGTTGTACCGCCAAAGGTACAATGAGTAAGTTAATTTTGTGAGAGGGTACAGGTATGACCATCCATGGGGGAAAAACACAGCACTGAATGATATGCCTCAGGCAGGATCTGACAGTGGATACACGCAGTACCATCTCAAAATTAAGTAGGTATTCAGCATATACCTGCATATACAGTACCCTTCACTTCATCACTGCAGACATATAGACTCTCCAAGACCGCCAACATCTCTACAGGATGAGAACAGTCAGTCTTCTGTTGCTCTGTGATATAATCACACCTGACCTAACGCTACTTAACACAAGCACATATACACTGACCCACACATACGTGCATATGTGCGGGTCAGTGATTATGTGCTTGTTTGATTCTGAGTGTGTCCCTTTGGCTAAGTGGCAGCTCTTTTTTTAAACCAAGGGTAATGGTTTCTGTAAGTAATGAAACTATTTGGCACACTGATCCTTTGCCACTGGTGGCATCTGACGAGGGGGAAAGAAAAAGTCAATGACAGAAATGGAGTGAGCCCAGCGCTCTGCAAAGCCTGGCTTTATGGTGGTAATTGCACACATATCTTCTGTCTTTGACAAAACAATGAGGCCTGAGAGGTGATGTATATGTGTTAAAATTTCATGAAGCAGAGCCACAAAAATCCACCATTTTGTTGCTTAACAAGTCATAACCAAGATTTGTTTGAGATGTCAAATCGCATCATCTTTGCCAGCTGAAAGAAAAACAATCTAAAATCATTCAGAACTCAACGTCTTCCTAAATCATAACCCCTGAAAATATGTTCTGCAGTCTCAGGAGAACAGTGGTAAACATACAATGCATTTTTCTGTGGGGAAATCACTGCTCTTCATGAGAAGGTCAGAGGTCGAGCTACAGACTAGCCTCACTTGAGCTAGTAGTGACTAAGTGATTTGCTCAAGGACACTTCAGTAGGGTGGATTCCTGCTCCTAAGGGGACTCAATCCTAAGCCCTCCAGCTGAAGAGCAGTGTCCATACACATCTAGCTGTCTGTCAGAACTGTCATAATACATTTCAGATTATCCACATTACACATTATATTAGTTTACATATTTATAAATCAATCATAAATTAGACGCACAAGAAACTGATGCAGCTGCACGCTGTGTGTGAGTGACTGTGATATTGTGATGTGATGTTATGCTGTGAGCTCAGGAAAAGCTCAGAGTCTTCTACTTCTAGTCTTTTAGCTCTCAGTGACAAGAGTGCAGTTTCTTTGTAGCTGAAGTGCATGGCAGCATAGCATCAAAGAGGACAAACTAGGCTCTTTATTGAAGTGTAGCCGCACTTTCGACCTCTTCTTTGTACTCCTTCCCATGCACTTCAGTATAAAGGAAACTGCTCCTATGCTGCAGAACTGATATAAACACATTCGGCTTCCACACAAGCCTCAATATAACTCCCAGTCACTCACACACCTGCAGCAGTTAAAGATGAAGCAATGGAGAATGAAACAATAAGGGACAGAAACAATGCATTTCAAAAACAGAAGAGAAATCTGCCAGGATAGATAAGGCAGAAACATTTAAATCCATTTGGTTGAGGAAATTGTGAAACTGGTTTCTAGAATGAGGCAGGCTTTCGGTTCACAACCTTAATACCAAGGCAGTTTAGGATAGTGACTTAAATAGAGAGAGACAGACAGGGAGGACACAGATGTCTGACCTTGCAGTAGTGCTTATGTAATGGTCTGCTTCAGTGCATTTAACTGCAGTGCTCCTTTCCAACCTAGGATCAGTAAAGGCAACATGTCTCTGCAGTCCAATCTCCTCTGACATCAGTTCTGACACTTAGAGTGTATGAAAAGGTCCTGTGAGCTCCAAGTGAATCAGTTGTTATGGCCCTGCCTGTGTGGTCCCCATGGAGCCAATCATACTAATTAAACTAGACTACTTAAGCCTCCTCTCATTAGTGTCCAAGTAAACAGCCTTAATTTTTTATGCATTTTAATGCCCGTCTCCCAGTTCTGGGGGTGGTACTGAACTGGACAGATGAATGATGAAGGGGGGTAATTTCAGGTTTTCTCAAGTGAAAGAGAGTGCACTGCGTGTCATTTTACCATTCATATTAAATATGTGTTGGTGGCTTTGCACTGATCAGAGTGCTTCACCATAACTCACACAGCCAAACTTGCCTTCTCAGTGATAATTCATTTAAAGGATAAAAGGATAAAATGTGATATTATATATAAACATGACCTTAAACCAAGCACTTGCAGATTTATTATATTTTTGGCCAGCTCCGTGCACTGTGGTTACACAATCTAGCACTGCTCCAGATACCAGGGGCAAGCAGGGTAAAATGTGGCATGACCCAAAAATAACACTGCAACATTGGCTTCCACTTGATCACTGGAGAAGCAAACAATGTTTCCAAATAGAGTTTGCAGGGCGGTATGCACTGTTACGAGCATACTGTATGTGCATGTATACTGCATAAAGTATGACCATCCATTAAGAAAAGAGTAGAACCGAGCCACTGGAGAGCTATTAGCACAGTCAGCAGGAGGGAAGGATGGAAGCATGGAGGAAAAAGAGGGGACAGCTGGGTAGAGTCCTAGCAAGTACCCAATGCGCTGGAGCTCTCAAACAGTGGGTGGCATCAAAACAACAGGCAGTAGAAAGAGAGCATGGTCTCAGAGACACACATATTGTACTCTGTTTGCTTCCAGGTCTGTGGTCTTTTTCTGTTCTGCTGCTGGTCCCCAGCAGCGTCCGGAGGTGGCAGCCATGTACGAGGCAGGACAGCTCGAGTTTCATTTCTAGACCAGCAGCATAACAGCCGAGACATAATGAGCTTTAGCTGTGCCACTCTGCCTGTTACAGCAGCTCATCTTCCCCACCACAGGAACCTAGACTATGGGCCTCCATGGCAGACTGTTTGCCTGCTTCAGTCTGTGAGGATGTGTCTGCTGTCCTAGGGTGAGTTAAGGCCTGGGCAAATGAGGTGAGCCTTCGCTTCCACTTTCAGGAAATAGCTAGCCTTTCAGCTGTGCCTCTGCAAGAGTGCACTAGCTGGTTTTGCAGAGGCAGATGCTCACACATACTCATGGAAACACACGTGCATGTGCATGTGACCTGTGATCTGTCTGCATGTGAGCATCCGATGTGATCCGTCAGCATCACTTTAGCTACACAGAAAAGTAAAACCACACTGCGAAACAACAACAAACAAAACCAGTGGTCCTCCTGTGTGCTCGGGGCACACAGGAGGACCAGTTGGTAATGTGCTGCTACACCTGTTGAATACATCCAATAGTGTCTACCTCTGACAGCAAAGCACATGTACGAAACAGAGAGCGGGTAATGGAAAACAAAGCTGATATGGGAGCAGTCCGGCTTTATGACTGCACACATGGAAGTAGACAGGGCGTGACATACAGTGCTGTCCACTGACGTCACAGTAGCACACTAACTGCTGTCATTGGGAATGGAGTCATGGCCTGCGGAGCTCAGAGAGTCTGCATGTGTGATGGTGTGCATGTGTGAGTGTGTGTCTGAGTGTGCAGTCAGCACTGCTGTAGAGACAGTGAGTCAGAGAAGCAGACAGAAAAGCAGAGAGAGGCCCCTGGTTGTCCCCTCAACCTCCTTTGCCCCCATATGCAGCTTCGAAGAGCCTTTGATTGTGTCAGTTTTATGCTCGTGTGTGTATGAGTGTCCAAGTGTGCAAGAGCAAGATGTGTCGTGCATGATCATTCAAGTGTATGAGATCACAACGCTCATCGCCAGGCCCTATTTTAAGGTCTGCGACTCATGGAGTGCCTCGGCCTCCGCAGACCCATTGGGCTAATGATCAGCCTTGGCAATTAAAGCCAATCTGTGAGTCAGTGTGGCATCAGGAGGGCCATCTGCTTCCAGCCCTGTAGCACTCACTCTGGCCTGTGGGACCACTTGCTGGGGTCACAGCTCACCCGGCTTGTAGAGAAATGGTCACAAGATCTGAGGAGCAATCTGCTGTGCAATTCTAGTTCAATAGAATCCTGGTCTACTGATACACTGCTGTGTGTACCAACATCTCATGAGTGCAGTAAAAACACAAGCAGTGGGATCGATCTTATGGAGGACAATGTTGCATGCACCCATGACACAAGTCAGCTCCACATCAGCCTCAGGCTAGTGATTCTTCCCACCTGCTTCAGTACTGTAGCCAAGATATGTGCTGAAATGGGAAATCTAAGACGTATGACAACTCAGAGAGCTTTGTGGCTGATAATGACTGTGCAACGTGTCCAAAAACTACATTAGCATCCGCACGCACGCACGCACACACACACACACACACACACAAGAACCAATAACTATAGCCACCAATAAAGAGTTTCACAGGAAAGAAACTTTGAAAAAGCAACTTCAATATTCATACAAGATTCAAGGTTGATACGTCGGTGTCTTCACTTTACCCACGTGAGCCTATTAAAATCTTTTGTGTTTAATCTTGTGTGCATTGGTCTCAGATTGCCTGATTCTTTACATTGGCAGCTTGTCATTCACACATACAGTAATACACTTAAAATTTCACTTACCTGTATGAAAATTGATGGAGAAATCAGTCGCATTATGAACCTAACCTTCTCTTATCAAGACATCATCAATTGCATAGCATTTCAAAATATACTCTTTATTACTTAGAATTTAGATTTGGATGAGACAAAAACACAGACCTAAAGGACAACCACATCATCCAATTTCCATCCAAGACCTCATTGATCTGCAGTATAAACAGGATGACACTACATGACCAAACAGCCCCTTACCTTTTCTGTCCCAGCATATCAGCTGTGCTCCAAAGGTTCACAGTTCTGTATCGTCCATCTCTTTTCTATCACCCGGCAGCAGACAGTTGCTAAACCCCAGGAAGCTAGCCGGTAATTCAGGTCAATGTCCTGATGCGACCTTTGGTGCATTTTTTCATAAGCTTGCTTGGCCCTGTTCTAGATTATGGAAGCATTCATCGTTCAGAAGCAGCCACTATCATACCAGTTGCACAGGTCAGCAGTTCTCTTTCCCTATGTGCCACCTGCTGAGAGGGCAGCTGCTGTACCTTTGTATTCTTCTCCTACAGGAAAAGCCATAAGTGCAGCAGCTTTTTTTTCACTGTGTAGAGACACATCAGTATCTCTTTGGGTCCATAACTTCTAAAAAACAAAGAAGGAAGGTGCCTGACTACACTTGTTTTTGTTTTGTTATCATGCAACTTATTTCACTGCATATATATATATATATATATATATATATATATATATATATATATATATATATATATATAAATATAGAATGGTCTTGGAACCAACCAGGCCACCTTGAAAGATTTTGCATATTGAACATAACACGAGAAGCTGTGGAATCTAGAACCACCTGCTGGGTCGAGTACTGTTTCCTTCCACACAGAAAGACAAATTTGCTCCATGCTGTTTTACAGCATTTGAAATGTCATTTTCTGTCAGGTATACGATGGAGTTTGCTGTTCTGTCTCAGGCACGGGTGGTTGGTGGAGATGGAGAGGGATGGAGGCTACCGCAGAGCTATCACACGTCAGGAACAATGTCTGATGAAGACGAAGCATGTAACAATGACGGGATACGGAAACAAGACCTCACGAAATGGATGGAAAACCAATCCACCAAC
Organism: Archocentrus centrarchus; assembly: GCF_007364275.1. Lineage (NCBI taxonomy): Eukaryota > Metazoa > Chordata > Actinopteri > Cichliformes > Cichlidae > Archocentrus > Archocentrus centrarchus. Next base: position 28,145,312 of record NC_044359.1, read on the forward strand.
TACAGCAAACCAATACCAACACAACATGCAAACACCAATGTTGTAAAAAATAGACACAAAAACGTAGTATGTTCTTAGAAACAGCTTTTTAGTGTTTGACATATCACTTCATATAAATGGATGGCTCTTGCCTGATTAAGCCCACAATATGCAGACAGCCCTTTGTTTTAGCAATGACTGATTTCCCAGAGCTAAAGAGCGGAGCAACTGTAGCAATGAAGTGGGCTACAGCACTTAGAAGTGCTGCGGAGCCTGAGGTTGAAAACAGCTCACGAAAAATTTCTAATGTTCCTGATAAAAAAGAAAATCCTTGTTTAACAAAATACAGCAACAAATAAAGCAATCGATGGCCAGGCCAAGCATGGATTACCATTGGTGCGGCTTTTCCTCATTTAAATCCTGTCATAAGTGTGCGCCAATAGTATTTGCATAATCACTCTCACTGCCAGAAGGGGGAGACAAAAGTTCACTACTGCAGTTTAAGGTAACTGGTAAATAACCCCAAATTACCCACCCCTCCGTCCTCAGTGTACCCTTGCCGCACTTACCCCTACCCTCTTCCCTCCTTAATTATCCCTTTCCTCTGTTCTTTTAGTACTTAAGAGGCTGACTCACTGGACCTGAATTGCTGTTTGTCTGTCATGACATCTGAAATAGTTGGATGACTGAGTGTTATGCCTTTCACTCACTCAGTCTGATGGGACCCCACTAACATCTTCATCCCTGGTTTTTCAGTGTAGCATAATGACCTCCTAGTAGCAGCCCTAATGGAGCCATAATGGTCATTTATGCCATGGCAGGCTCTGAGGGCACGGCTGTGGAGGCAGCAAGCCGCACAGGAAGATGGTAGAGTGAGGAGAAGCACTGGGTTAAGTCTCTCCACCTCCGCCTTTTCCCTTCATGCACAGCTCCCAAATCTCAGTCTTTGTATGAATATCTGTGTGTGTGTGTGTGTGTGTGTGTGTGTGTGCGTTCAACTGTGCATTCACGTCCATGTAATAAAAGGAACCGATACAAGACTGGTTAACAATAGAAAGTACAATATGAATGTATGAGGGGTGTATCCCTGCTTTTGATGCTCGCTTCTACAGCTTATTCACATGCATAATACACACACACATAATACATTCTCCTTTTTAATTACATTTTTCCTCATGAATGCAGTGTACTACATTCTTTAAACTCTTTATAATTTCTCTTCTCTATATGCTTCCACTGCTGGCAGAAATGGTACTGTACATAAATTACACAGCATAAGCTTGTGCTTACTGCTAAAAAACATTCTCTTTCTAGCATTTGCATTTTTATTATACACAGCAAACACAAGGATCTTTCATGCTTAGATCCTGTGCTAGTCTAGAATAATCTAAGACCAGCAAAGAACAGTTCAACGTGCTGCAAGGCTGTGATCAAACTGGATATTTCGTTCAAATTTCTTAATCACGTGAAGTCCTCTGAACTAGACACCTGGTTAAAATGCAGCACATCGACTTCCGGTCTGGCGAGCGAGGGAATGGCAGCGTAGGTGAACTTGCTCCCGACATAAAAATCTAAAATAGCCCACAGTGACCCGAATTCGTAGTGACTACGTACTAAAGTAAAAATTAAGAGTGAGGGCTTCACGATGCCAAAGGGGAAAAACAGTAAGAAATCTACACATGGTGAACCAAGTGAGGGAGACGGAGTCGACCAAACTTCACCTGCTAACAGCGCCGTTGAGGATAACGACATGCTAACAGACATGAGGGAACAAGCTAGCAACGCGAGCCTGGACCTCATACTCAGAGAACTGAGAGAATTTAGGAAAGATAATAATATGCAACTGAAGGAAATCCGAGAGGATATAAATAACACAAATAAGAGAGTCGAGGAGGCTGAAGAAAGATTACTGAATGCTGAAACTCAAATACAAGTTAACGAGGAGGCAGTAAAGATGATGCTCAAACTACACATGGAAATGGACGCGAAGTTAACGGACCTAGAGGGACGGTCCAGAAGAGAAAACATCAGAATATACGGCATTAAAGAGGGAGCAGAAGACAACGCCCCATCAGTGATGACTTTTGTGGAAAGCCTATTGAGGAGTAAACTGGAGATGCCAGATTCAGCGGAGCTGCGAGTCGAAAGAGCACATCGCGCTCTGGTGCCAAAACCGCCTCCAAATGCGGCACCAAGATCCATCGTGGCAAAAATGGCCAGCTACAGGACGAAAGAACAAATACTAAAACTAGCCTGGCAGAAACGTGGGTTTGAATACCTGGGAAACAAGGTTAATTTGGACCACGATTATGCACCCGAAGTTCTGAAGCAGCGGAGGGACTATGCGGAGGTGAAATCAGTGTTAAAGGAGAAAAAGATCCGGTTCCAAACCCCATTCCCAGCAAAGATGAGAGTCTTCTATCCAGAAGGCACCGTGGTATATGGCTCAGCAGAGGAAGCGACCGGCGACTTGGCAAAGAGGGGATTCCCGGTAACGGTCATCAAACGCCCGGAAACTTTAATGGAACAGATTGAGCGTCTCTCGTGGCGCACAGAGAGAAAGACCAGGAGCCACAGGAGTGGGGAGCGGACCCGGGACTACAAGGAGAGACTTCAAGCGTTCAGACGCCAAGGTCGGGAATAACAACAATACATGATGAAGATGTTAAGCGATGTAAATCGGTGGTGAGTGTATATGGCTCCCCCTCTTTGTTTTTCTCTTGTTTCTTACGTGGAGATATACTATGAAAAAAACAGTTTAAGTGTGAATGTACACTATTGGAGATTCCTATAATTAAAAAATAATAAACAAATAATATAATAAATAAATGAACAGGAATTAAGCATGGCAAAAAAGACAATGAAAACGGTCGGGCATCTCACATGGGCTGCCAAAGAAAGGGACATTAGCCAGATGGCAAAGGAAGGCCCTTTCTCACCATCAGGTGAGAGAGGCCCACCCTCGAAACCCCCCTTCTACCGGGGTTTATTCAGGGTCACACCAAAGACCCCACAGTTGGAAGTAAATTTATCTGTTTTTCATTTCATTGTTACTCAAGAACAACAAAGTGTTTCATTTGTTGTTATAGTTCTTCGCAGTTCTAAGGTTGAAATGAGGTTTGCTTATGTAGGTTCAGGGAGAGGGTGGATTGTATGGGGTTCGGCCACACTCAAAATAACCAGAAGCTTAGAGTATGGTTAATAGTAAGATAAAAGTAATCTCCTATAACGTGAATGGTCTGCTGAGTCCAATAAAACGTAGTAGGATTATAACTAAGATGAGAAAGGAACAAGCCCACATAGTATACCTACAGGAAACTCATTTGGATTTAAAGGAACATGAGAAATTGAAAAGAATGGGATTTACAACTGTCTTCTCTTCTTCATACAAATCCGGGCGAAGGAGAGGAGTCGCTATCCTTTTGTCAGACAAACTACATTTTGAAAAAGTATTTGAGAGAATAGACAAGGAGGGAAGGTTTGTACTGGTGAGGGGAAATATTGAGGGAAATCCAATTACGATGTTAAATATATATGCACCACCAGGAAGCGACATTCATTTCTTTAAAAAAATTGTTGATATGATGATAACTGAGACAGTAGGTCTTCTGATTTGCGGAGGAGATCTGAATATACACTTAAAGCCTAAACTAGATACTTCTAATGGGAAAGCACTGAATACAAGACCATTAATTAAGAAAGTTAATACATTACTCAAAGAGGTAGGCTTAATTGATATATGGAGATACCTACACCCTAAACAAAGGGATTACACTCACTACTCCACACCCCACTCTGTATACACAAGAATAGATTATTTTATAACATTCGGAAAAGACAAGGATAAGATAAACACATGTGAAATTGGAACAATAGACTTAAGCGACCACGCACCCATATACCTGTCCATTGATCTAAACCTACAAATAAAAAATAACAATTGGAAACTAAACTCAAGTCTTCTCAACGATCCTCTTATAAAAGAACAGATTAAAAAAGAGATTCAATTCTATTTAGAAATGAATGACACAGGAGATGTATCTCCCCCCATTTTATGGGATGCTATGAAGGCTGTACTGAGAGGGAAAATTATAGCACTATCTTCCTACAAAAAAAAGATGAGAAATAAGAAATTAGAAGAACTACAGAATAAACTAAAAGAATTAGAGAAAAAACATAAGGAAAAAATAACACAAGAATTATGGGGGGAAATCACAAAAACAAGAAATGAAATTGGAGATTTGACCACACATGAAATTAAGAAAAAATTGATGTTTCTTAAACAAAAATATTATGAAGGTGGATCTAAATCAATGAAAGTTCTGGCTTGGAAACTTAAAAAAAAGATAGCACAGAATACAATCCATAAAATTAAAGATCCAGTCACAAAAACAATCAAAAGTAAACTAAAAGAAGTTCAGGGAGCATTTGAAGTATACTACAGGACGCTGTATTCCAAAAAGGAGGGGGGCAGCATAGCAGAAATAGATCATTTTCTGGATTCTCTGGAATTACCAATGTTAAATAAAGAACAGAATAAAATAATGACGGAGGACATAACAGTAGAGGAGTTAAAAATGGCAATAAGTAAGCTCAAATTAAATAAGTCGCCAGGGTCAGATGGCTATACAGCAGAATGGTATAAGGAGTTAAAGGAGGAGCTAATACCAGTGATACTTCCTACACTGAACTGGGCTTTAAAAAAGGCGGAAACGCCGCCCAGCTGGAAAAAAGCAATAATTTCAGCAATCCCAAAAGAAAATAAAGATAAATTAGAATGTGGATCATACAGACCAATATCAGTTCTGAACATAGATTACAGATTATTTACTTCTATCATGGCCAGGAGACTGGAAAAGCTCATGCCTAAATTGATACACAATGATCAGACAGGCTTCATACGAGAACGTCAAACGCAGGACAATATACGACGAACATTACAAATTATTAGTCACATTCAAGAAAATAAAATAGCAGCAATGGTAATTAGTATAGATGCAGAAAAGGCATTCGACTCAGTGAATTGGAGCTTCCTCTATCGAGTACTACGTAGATTTGGGCTACATGAAACAATAATTAAAACAATACAGGCATTATATAGCGAACCCACAGCTAGAGTTAAAGTTAATGGCGGTCTATCAGATAGCTTCGTGTTGGAAAGAGGCACAAGGCAGGGCTGTGCATGCTCACCACTATTATTTGCATTATATCTGGAACCATTAGCACAATACATAAGACAAAATAAAGAAATAAAGGGCATCAACGTTCATGGGAGAGAGCATAAATTAGCCTGCTATGCAGATGATATTTTAGTCTTTTTGGGTCAACCAACAAGCTCTCTACCTAAATTAATGCTATTGTTTGAATATTTTGGCCACTTATCAGGATATAAAATTAATATAAGTAAAACACAGCTGCTTAAATACAACTATACCCCACCAGAAGAAATAAGGAAAAGGTATCAATTAGCATGGGAAACAGAATTTCTTAAATATTTAGGAATTGTAATATCAAAAAATCTCTCAGAGCTATTTGAACGTAATTATTCACCAGTACAAAAGAAAATGAAAGACGATATAACGAGATGGAGCTTAATCCCATATCTAAGCTTTAGTTCAAGAATAGAGTCTATAAAAATGAGTATTCTCCCCAAACTACTATACTTATTCCAAACCTTGCCAATACAAATAGACCAAAAACAATTCAATGAATGGGACAAACTCCTGTCCAGATACATATGGCAGGGAAAAAAGGCTAGGATCCGATTCAAAACTTTACAGCTGGAAAAAAGGAAGGGAGGATGGGGCCTTCCCTCTCTCAGAGATTACTATTGGGCAGCACAATTAAGACCAATGATATACTGGTGTAATCCTTCATATGATGCCCAGTGGAAAAGCATTGAAGAAGGCCTGACTCCAATTCCCATAGAAGCACTTATAGCGGATAGCAATTTACAAAGTTTCATAAAAAATATAGAAAACCCATGGGTCAATCAGACCCTTAAAATATGGAACACCATAAAAACAAAATTCAAATTAGAAGAAGATACAGTGATTCTTAAGTGGTGCGCATATGATACACAGTTTACACCAAATAAGTTAGATACAAGATTTAAGGAATGGACACATAAAGGACTAACAGCAGTATGCAAGATAATGAAGGGAAATACACTATTAAGTTTTGAACTAATTAAAGAAAAATACTCATTAGAAACACAGGATTTCTACCGCTACCTACAGATGAGACACTTTGTAAGTGAAAAAATAAAAAGGATATCAGAATCAAGCAAACAGCTGCTGGATCTGTTTAAAAGAGCATATAATTCAAACAAAGACAGAGGTATTATTTCAGGTTTATATAAAGGGCTTAGGAACATGGAAACACATTCGACCATCTATATAAAAACAAAATGGGAAATAGAGGGAGAATTAAATATAACGGAGGAAGAATGGATAACAATCTGGGAGTACCAATGGAAATGCAGTAGCTCACTAAGTTGGAGGGAGTTTGGCTGGAAAAGCCTGATTAGATACTTTATCACACCTTACCAGAAATCTCAGTACAAAGGTAACTCTCTAGCTTGTTGGAGAAATTGTGGAAGCATGAATGCTAACCATTATCACATATTTTGGGATTGTCAGACAATTAAAATGTACTGGAAGGGAATACATAATGCAATACGAGACATTTTAGGTAGCCATCTGCCCTTGGAGAGTAAAGTTCTTTTCTTTGGACTGGTGCCCAAAGAATGGCCGAAAAGAGACAAATATCTGTTTAATATCCTACTAGTGGCTGGTAAAAAGGCTATTACCAAAAAATGGCTCACTCAGGAAAGCCCAACTTTGAATATGTGGATGGACATTATAATGGACATATACAGGATGGAGAGAATAACTGCAGAAATAAATCATAAGACAGATCTATTTGATTCACGATGGGAGAAATGGATAGACTATATAATATCACGCAGGCCGGATACTACTTTGGTTAACTTTATTTAATGCATGATTCACAAAAACAACCACCCCCTCCCCTCAAGCGTTCATGTTCTTGATAGTTCATTGTACTATTGTACCTTTTTTGTAGTTCTGTGCTTTTTGGTTTTTTTTGTTTGTTTGTTTTATGTTTGTTTTTTTAATTTTATTTTAATCCTATCATTACTTTCCCCTAAAAATGGGACATTCAGACAGATACATGCAATATGGTTGGAAATAGATGTATATTAATTTTCTGGATGCTGAATGTCAATAAAAATTTAATAAAAAAAAAAAAGAAAAGGGGAAAAAAAAAAAAAAAAAAAAAAAAAAAAAAAAAAAATGCAGCACATCTTGGGATTGTTCCCCAGGGTGCTGCAAGCTGAATAATACAATAGCACATTTATCAACGAGCTAATGCTAATTAGACTGTTGCATAAAAATGAGAATAATGTACAGTAATGTCCCTCATGCCTTGTCAGCTCCTGCTTTGTCTGTTTAGCCATCCAGCTTCATTTTTGAGTCTTAAATATGTTTTGAAAACATAAAATATAACTATCCTACTGCAGGGCCAATTTCCCCAAGTAATCACAATGTGCTTTGTAACATCTAATCAGATGAAATAAAAAAAAAAGATAGTACAAGCATTTGGAGATATCTGAGGAGAAAGACAAACGCATTTTCTCTCAAGAGCCAGAGCTGACCAGCTGCACTATCCAGGGAACTGTGCACTCTCTGAAGTCTTTTGCAACAGATTTTAAACGCAAAGATACTTTCAATTTTAGTTTGTTTTTTTTTTGTAGTCTGATAAATGTTGGATCTTAAGTCTGAACAGTTATGTCAAACCCTGTATGGCTGGAGTGTGTTTGATTTTTTTTTTTTTTTCCTACTTTGATTCTTACCCCGGCTGCAGTCCAGGGTGAGCTGAGCAGCGCTGTACAACAGTGTTTACAGTGAATGTCACTTTCAAGTTTTCTGTGGTAATGAAAACAGCTGGAATTCTGAGTAATTCACTCACAGCACTGAGTGAATTACAGTTAAAAGGAATATAAGGTATAAAGAAAAACATGACATTGTGGCAGTGTGTGGTGAGACTGGATAATGCTATTCCGCTGTTCAAACTGGTTTAATGTCAAATTATAGTAACAATCAGGGATATGCACAATACTCCTACAGCTGCGGCTTCACATGATCCCATGTGTGGGTTCTAAAGATGAAAATGAACTGAAGCTGCATGACTGACACATTGACTACCTTGACTCATGCTCATATTCATACCTACATTCATAGACGTTTACCACCCTGACACTGAGCTAAAGCTTTCTGAAAGTGTTACGGAAAAACCTGCCAATGCTGTAATGTCTGTATAACAGTGTATTTATTATTGAGTCCACATGATTAGTAACAGTGCGGCAGCTGTTAAAGAGACGGTTCATCTAAAATGCAAATAAGCACATAAGACTGGTTGTATCTAGTTTCTGAGATCCAATAAGCTGGAGGAGGATGAGTATGAATTTCCTAATTACAACACACACACACAGTGGATGTGAGGATAATCCAGTGATTTTGTGTTTATTTTTAACTAGTTGAGTGCTGTTAATGGTTTTCTTCTTTTTTTTTTTAGGAAGTTTCCTTTAATTCTACAAAAATGTGAAGAGGACTGATGAGCACACATTTTTGAAGTCATGTCCTGAGTGTTTGTGGAGGAATCAAAGCAAAGCAAAAAAGGAACCAAAGATGGCACTTCATGTGAGACTACTTCTATTTTTGGGCTTGAAAAGTAATATGGAGATTCAGCTACTCTACTGAGGTTTATCATGTGTCATCATGCACACATTGTTCGACATGTGGCACACCGGTGGATGTGCTACAACCACCGGTTGCTAGGGAAAAATGTGTATTCTCTAACTAGTTGGCAGTGGTTGCTCGCTCTCACTGGGTGAAATCAGTTGCAAAGAAGCTGCTGCATCAAAACCTCCTCGTGATTGCTTTGGTTGACAGCAAATTTCCATGGCTGCCTGTAGTTTTTCTGCAAACACTCACTAACTAATAGCCGAGCGGTAGTAAAACTAGAGAAAGTGTGATGCAAACTGGAAATGAAGAAGCAGTGCTTCAAAGCTGCAGCCAACATGTTTCAAAAGGCGCAACTTTTACTTTAATGCAAATGCTTCTGTTTCTGGTTTGTGCTGCACTTTTTGTAGTTTCACTACACCTCGGGGAGCAGCTGGACAGTGTAGACCGGGCTTGCCCAAACTTAGAATTTGGCCCTTTAAGTTACTTTTTTGACATTTTGCCTTCCCCTCCAATTAAGAGGTTTAAGCAAAATGTCAAAAAAGTAACTTAAAGGACCAAATTGTATGTTATTTTTGACATCAATTCGCCGATCGGAAGTAGGGGGTGGGGCTGGAAGCAGCCCGCGGGCCAAGTTTGGGCAAGCCTGGTCTACACTGTCCAGCTGCTCCCCTGAGGTGTAGCCAGGAGTTTGGGCACCCCTGGTGTAAACAATTCCACCACTTCCATTGAACCAATACACATTTTCCCCTAGCAACAGGTGGGTTGCTAGGGAAAAATGTGGGTCGCAGACTGGTCTCTAGGACTGCATGACTGGGGTTTTAGCAATTATTTTCCCAGCAACCACTTGCAACCAGTCAGGGAATACTGATTGTTCCCTCATGACTTGTTGGCGGCTGACTGGTCTCTAAGCCTGTGTGACTGGGACTTGATCCTACATCAGGGATCCTCAAATCCAGGCCTCGAGGGCTGGTGTCCTGCAACTTTTAGATGTATTTCCGCTTCAACACACCTGAGTCAAATATAGAAGTCATTAGCAGGACTCTGGAGAACTTGACTGCATACTGACGAGGTAATTCAGCCATTTGATTCAGGTGTGTTGGATCAGGGACACATCTAAAAGCTGCAGGACACCGGCCCTCGAGGCCTGGAGTTGAGGATCCCTGTCCTACACTGTCACCATGATTGTCACATGTCCAAAACAATTGCATAATTTTTTTTGGAAACAACACAATAGCAGAAGTAAAACAAATCAAGTATACAGTAAGACTGGTGTTAGGTTAGAGTTAGGTACAAGTCCAGAGGGGTGCAAGTTCAACATTTTTGGGGTTTGTGTTAGCTGGCTTGTCAAGACCTAAAACCCCATTCAGAGAAACTGGGTAAACTAGGTGATGTGGTTATCAACTATCTTTGATAACCTGTGCTTTCTGCTTCAGTTTCTGTGTGCACTCACCTAAAACTGCACAAAATGGATGGACTGATCACTGCCTACCCTCACCAGAAACATTATCAGAGGACTGGGCGACGGGTGCTCTATAAAGGATAAAACATACAACTGCAAACTGCAACACTACATACAAGACAAGAGAGTAATACTGCAGAAAACTGTTAATTTTCTGATGTGATCATCAATGAATATTTTAACTTGAGTTAATATATTTATTTTGCTAGTCGGTGTGCTCTCTGTGCTACTGTTTATTTGTAACCTGACAGCTGTGCATGGATGGTCAAATCAGCAAATCAGGATAAAGCATAGAAACGCATACAGACTGAATGTATGTAAATTTCAGGGACAATGCAATGCACTGCTTGCAACGTCACAGCTAGGATCTAGCCCGGCAAAAAGGGAGCCACCTTTGTGATGGTGAAAACTGTGATTTTAAACTCAGCATAGCTCATTAACACATTAATCTCACTTTGTTGTACACTCCAGAACACGTCCTCTTAAAGTGTAATGTTTACATCCAAACAGGAAGTGGCAACATGAGAACACATGCATCACACTATTACAGGGGTTGGACAATGAAACTGAAACACCTGGTTTTAGACCACAACATCCCTTTCAGACAGCTTCCTCTTGCGTCCACAGTTAATCCTGTTGGCTGTGGTTCGTCCTTCTTAGTGGTATGCTGACATTACCCTGGATACCGTGGCTCTTGATACATCACAGAGACTTGCTGTCTTGGTCACAGATGTGCCAGCAAGACGTGCACCAACAATCTGTCCTCTTTTGAACTCTGGTATGTCACCCATAATGTTGTGTGCATTGCAGTATTTTGAGCAAAACTGTGCTCTTACCCTGCTAATTGGACCTTCACACTCTGCTCTTACTGGTGCAATGTGCAATTGATGAAGATTGGCCACCAGGCTGGTCCAATTTAGCCATGAAACCTCCCACACTAAAATGACAGGTGTTTCAGTTTCATTGTCCAACCCCTGTATATTTGCATGCAGATATGGCAGTCCTCTCAGTCTGCCATTAATTTGACACTTACAATAAAAACACACAATATGACGAAAGAGTGATATTTTTTGTCACAATGAAATCAGACAATGATCAATATTCCAAGTCATTGTGTATCATCATCAGACTGACCCATCCAAGAGACCAGCAGGGGAAAATGGGTTGCTTCAGCATAGTAAACAATCGAGTAATTGTATTTGCTACCATAGAGAAATTCTGTTATGAATAGACCCCCCCCCCCAAAAAAAACAAAAAACAAAAAAAAAACAACAACACTTGTTTAGAGTCAGAATGTGGCTACTTTGTTGCACCTCCTTACCCTTTTTAATTCTGAGGCAGTGGCAAACATTGCTATCTTCCTGATTGCCAGTATGCATGCTGTATACAGCATTGTCTCTGAAATTAAGTTTGAATTCAATGTGAAGTTCAATCATAATGTTGAAATTATGCTGCCACCAGGTAAACAGTGTGTAATTACTGTAGTGCAATGAAAAAAAAAAGAAAAAAAGAACCAAGCAAAAATCAGAGAAAGCATATTTACCAAACACTGTTCACTTTCTTTTATTGGTATAAATGCTTCAGTAAAAGCTAAAAAAAAAGGGGACAAATATGCTTAAAACAAAGATTTATTTTAGGGGGCTTCCAAAGAGCTGAATGTGTATCTCATTCTTGCAACAGAATAGTGGTAGATTTGGTAAATTTGACACTTCTAAAGGAATGTAAATCATTTTAACAGCATTATGACACTTGCAGCTAATTTTTTTAACCCTCAAATGTTTGATGACCCATAGGTAGCCTTTAGCTCTTTTCAATAACCTAAAATTCTTCTGTTTCCATTCAGTGTTTCTCATCACACTAAATGTATTTTCTGCCTCATAAAACATTTGCAAATGCCTTTTTGCATTTTTGATGCTGCAAAATCTGCATTCTTTCTTTCTCTTTGCTCTTTTACAGGCACATTAGTCTGTCGGGCGCTCTATTAATACATCTTGTAGTCTGCAGATATGCCATGAATTTATAATGCCACCTCTGCGATTGTGGCGTGCATGTGAGTCCTCCTGGTAAGAAGGGGATAGCCCTAACTTGAGACACAAAACAATACAAGGACAGAGCAGTTAACTACAGTACGACACCACATGCACTCAGATGTTCACAGGGTATTATTTTGATGTTGTCCACCTATTATATTAAATGTAACAGTACATTCTGTGCTAGAGAAGCATCTGAAGCTCAGCAACTTCAGAGACTTGCAAACACAACATTACAACCACAACGAGGTGAGACTCTAATAAATGTCACTGTTTGTTTGCCCTTTTGAGGGTAATGCTCTGATACATGCTCATTTTTGACAAGTACAGTACAATCTGATTTGTATCAGCAATCTTTCCAGTAATAGTAATATGCGAAGCCTTGTGAGTGCATTAAACAGTAATGATGCCCGCGCTATGATGGAACTATTTTGTAAGCGTGTCACGGCTGACAAATACAGACACAAGCATAGTGCATGTGATCAATATCGAATGCACTTTGTGATCAATGTTGGAATTAATTGGGAGTGTCAGTTACTGTTTAACAACCACGGTGCAGGTGTCTGCTTTGAGTCTAACCGGCTCCACTGAATGCTGTCTCTTCCCCATCTATTACTCATGCTGTGTATATTTCAGCTCTATTTTAGGTTATGTTTTGTACACTTGAACCTGGTTTCAGCTGCAGAGATGTCAGTTTTGATTTCTCTTTTTCTGTTTCTGTCTTATTGAGCTTTCGTACTTAATTCAGTGCTTCTTCACTAATCAGTGTTTCAACTCTGTTTTTTTTCTTGACAATTGAACAATTTCCAAACCACTTTTCTTAACTCTTACCAGTGGACCCCTTAGGTTTGCTGGGTGTAAAAAAAAAAAAAAAGAGCCTTGAAATGTTGCCCACAATTTATGCCTCTTGGATCTAGACTGCTAGAGCCCAGCTCCATTTATTTATATGAGTGTTTCAGCAAGGCAGTGTACACTGAGAGAAAAAAAGGCTTTGATCTTAAATTGAGGATGCTTTCCACATCTTAGTAAGGAAGGACACTAGTCAATATTTGGCCTGAGGTTATTTCATTTGGATAAGGCGCTTGATTCATACATTAAAATTTCCAATTACCTGTCAAGAGTTGAACGAGCCCAGAGGAGGTTGTTTTAATCATACAGCTTTATCAAACTCTTTAAATTGAGTTTAACATGGACAGGATCTTACATTCTGCCTCGGGGAAGGTGATATTCCCTAATTTGTTGTAAATAGTAAACATTTTAAAAATCCATGTTTAACTAGAGTTACTTATAAGGGAAAAATAATCATCGTTCTTTCCACCTTTCAGTCCCATTGCTCTCATTTTGTCGACCCTGTTCATACATGTCAGTATGGTTTTATGGGTATTATCTAAGACGCATGTAAGCTGCACAAAAACAATTCTTTTGACTGTTGGTATAATTCAGTTATATGAATAATAAAAATAAACCGTTTGTCTATTTAGTCACTTCTAACGACTGAATAAAGAGACCCCATTTGTATGCTTTTCATATTCACTCGCACTAATGAGTAGGTGCTATTCCTTTTCTTCTGTGGAACAGTGTTGTGGTCAAGTATAAAACTAGCATATGTCTGATCTGCAGGTGGTCACAGCTGGGCCTCCTGTCTAACCATTTCTGAATCTATTTCACAAAGATATTACAGAGATCTGAGCCGCTGTCAGATATTTCTCATTCCGTCTTATCAGTGGAAGGAATGATGTCTGGCATGGCAAACAAAGTATGTGTAAAGTCCCTAAATAAAGCATGAAATTGACAGTATGCCTGTCTAAGTGAGGCACCGCAGAGCCACTGGCCCTTCTTACAGCAGACAGGTACAGCTGCTCACCTCCAAACTGCACGCCTGCCATTTGCAGTCCCATTAAAGTGCCCGGCACTCTGAGTCAACACTTTTAATGCAGAAAATGACTTCATTCATTTTCCATTATAAGGACCACATTTTAAAATCTGCCTACAAAAAGAGCTGCTTATTTTTCCGCTTCTCCACAGATGAATTTGCATACATTGGGCCAGTGAAGACGAAGAACTTCTCCCATTTTAGACCATTTGGTCATGGTAGTGTTCAAGTATGGGATAAAAAGGAGTAAGCAATTTACTTCACTATATGTCAGCTTTCAAAACCTCGTTGAGAAATCCAGACACGTAGCACACTTATAACCCTGCAGATTATTTGGTGACTGACGTGTATACTGACCATCTTTTGTGTATGTGTGTGCAAGTGTGTCTGATTGTGGTGCTTGAGAGAGCAAAAACAGAAATCAGCTGCAACACTGATATTTTAAGAAAGCCTTAACTTACCAGGGAACTGGTAGCTGTAGCTGGGTGCGAATCCAGTGTATCCGCGGCCATACGTTGCCACAATATTAGGGTAACCTTTGAGAGACAGCAAACAGATTAAAAAGGAATGAGAAATATAAATAATGTATAAATTACATAACATGTGACACAAATATAGCCTGAAAACAGACCCAGGCAGAGTAACTTCGCCTCTGTACACGAACACAGTGAACTGGAAATGAAGAACTCAGGATGTGTCAGGCATTATAGACCTTCAGCTTTAATTTAAGAGGTTTAACAAAATATAATTTCTTAACTGAAGAATTTTTAAGCCATTTCTTTTATATTTTATAATTCTTTCATTCAGCCCCTATTTAAGTCTAAAGAAAACATATGCCATCATTTTAGATGTTGATAGTACAATTAAAACAGAACTGATACAAATAGCAAAAAGACTAAAACCACAATAATAATAGTAATAACAACATAATGTGTGTGTAGTTTGTAATCATTGTTTTAATTTAACATATAGGTACATGTGTGGTTGTAACGGGGGTTGTCAAGTGTTCCAAATGCCTGAGGACTTAAGGCAATCACTTGAATGACTCAACTAATGACTGTAGGATCAATTAAATAAGGATGTGATATATGATGGCAAGTTGCCATTAAGGGCTTTATAAACAAAACTAATGCCTGTCAAATTTTACTGTTAGCAATGCCCACCCAACCTTTTCATACAAAATGCAATGATGAATACAATAATTGTCAGTGGTAATATCTTAGCCTGGAGTGATAAAGTGAAGCTAAGGAAGCATGTCAATGGAAAACATTACCATAAGCAAAGACAGACAAGAACATTGCCTATTTCTAACTGAGGCATAGGAATATTAACTCTTTTTCAATATAAAGACATTTGCCATTTGCGCTTGCTAAATGCATCAGTGTGGACCTATGTGGTCAACAACTGCCTTAGACCTGAAACCCATGGACATTACCAAATTAACTTTTTGTGATGCTTTGCTTGGTGGCTTCTTTTATTTACAGAACTTTCTGCTCCCAGTTTTGTCTTTGTCTACTAGAAACGCATGCTTAGAACTGGGATGGAGTCAGGTGGCGCTCCTCTCTTTGCCTTAAGGCTCAGTCAA
The DNA here is from genome assembly GCF_007364275.1 of Archocentrus centrarchus. Taxonomy (NCBI): domain Eukaryota; kingdom Metazoa; phylum Chordata; class Actinopteri; order Cichliformes; family Cichlidae; genus Archocentrus; species Archocentrus centrarchus. The sequence continues at coordinate 28,161,006 of NC_044359.1, forward strand.
CCTAAAGTAAAATAAGAAGGTAACCACAAAACCTTGGTGGTTGGCCACTGAATGCACTTCATTCTGTCACATTTGGTGACTGATTGGTCATAGTGGAACAATGCATACAGGTTCATGGAATGGTTTCCATGGCCAAGTTGCTGCATCCAAGGCTTACGCCAAGTACAATGCAAAGCGTTGGATGCAGTGGTGTAAAGCATGCTGCCACTGTACTCTAGAGCAGAGGTCCCCAACCCCCGGGCCGTGGACCGGTACCGGGCCGTGGGACATTTGGTACCGGGCCGCACATAAAGAATAAATAACTTAAATTATTTCCGTTTTACTTATTATCTGCGCCTAAACTATATTTTATTTTGAAAAATGGGCGGATTCGCTCCGTTACTTCCCTCCATGACTTCCTCTTGACGTGTCAAGACGTTTCTGCTCACATGATACGTCACCGCTAAAATTAAACCCAGAAGCTTCAGGCCTGTCTAACGAAATCGGTTGGTTGACCTACATAACGCTTCTTTAAATTTTGAGTGCTCAACAAGAGTAGAAAAGCGCTATATAAGAACTAGTCCATTTACCATTTTTATTTATCAACACCGGGGAAAGCAGTGAGGTAGACCCAGCCATCAACTAGAATCAGAATCAGAATCAGAATCAGAAGGTTTTAATTGCCATATGGGTGAACAGGTTCACAGCATTAGGAAATTGCTGCGGTACTTCGTGCTTACAGAAAGAAACAAATAAGTATAAAAACTATAAGACAATATACAAGTATACAAATTGCAAATATACAGAGATATTAGAGCTATAACTATAGCACAATATTACAAAATTACAAAATATACAGTGCAGAGACTAATTAAAAGATAGAAGAATGTAGACTATATTCCACTAATATGTACATCAGTGCAGTCAGACAGGTGCATAGACATAGGGTCATCAGCGTTTGTGGAGGGTGGTAGTAACAGTCTTAGGGTAATTGTTCATGAGTCCAACAGCAGAGGGGAAGAAACTGTTCTTATGGCGGGAGGTTCTGGTCCGTATGGACCGTAGCCTCCTGCCTGAGGGAGAGGGTCAAAAAGTCTGTGCCCAGGGTGAGAGTGGTCGGCTGTGATCCGACCTGCACGCCCCAGTGTCCTGGAGGTGTACAGGTCCTGGAGAGATGGGAGGTTACAGCCAATCACCTTCTCAGCAGAGTGCACAACGCGCTGTAGTCTCTGTTTGTCCCTAGTGGTGGCTCCAGCGTACCACACAGTGATGGAGGAGGTGAGGATGGACTCAATGATGGCAGTATAGAACTGCACCATGGTCCTTGCTGGCAAGTTGAATTTCTTCAACTGCCGCAGGAAGTACATCCTCTGCTGGGCCTTTTTGACGACAGAGGTGATGGTGGGCTCCCACTTGAGGTCCTGGGTGATGGTAGTTCCCAGGAAGCGAGAAGAGTCCACTGTGGTGATGGGGTGTCAGTCAGGATGATGGAGGGTAGAGGGGCTGTGTGCTTCCTAAAGTCCACTATAATCTCCACTGTCTTCTGGGCGTTCAGTACCAGGTTATTGTGGCTGCACCAGGACGCCAGACGTTTGACCTCCATCCTGTAGGCCGACTCGTCCCCGTCTGAGATAAGTCCGATGAGCGCTTGACACCGCGGCTCTGCAGCCACGCTCCATGTGAATCGGCCGAACCCAGTCAAACCAGAAGCCAGCAAAAATGAGTATCAGAGAAACAAGCTCAGGGGGCTTACACTGATTCAGTGTTATGGTGAGTTGTATTTTTCATGCGCTTTATACAGTAAAAATCACCTAAGTCGAAGTCGCACAAATCGGGTTTTCGCTCTAGTTGGATGGCATCTGCAGGTCCTGATTTTTCCTAACATTAATTCCAATAAAATCATCACATAAATCCGTCGGATATTCACCTACCTCGGATGAAAAATCTGGTCCCATTGTAATAAATTTCCAGTTAAATGTGATCGCATAAACTGGATGAGTTTAGCGCTAAAACCCTCCTCAGCTCCTGTCCGCCCACTTCCATGCATCGGCTCGTTCGTGCACAACTACACACACACTAACAACGCCTGGAAATTGTTTTAGTGTTTATATCAGTTCATTTCACCGGGGACAATCGTGGCAAGTGTAAGCTACAAACTTGCACTTACGAGTAAAATTTCAGATTATAAAATTTGCAGAAGCCTCATAGCCTCACCGAACTCCTCCCACACTCGAGTTTTTGCTTTGGCCACTACCCGAGCTGCATTCTGCTTGGCCTGTCGATACCTGTCAGCTGCCTCCGGAGTCCCACAGGCTAACCAAGCCCGATAAGACTCTTTCTTCAGCTTGATGGCTCCCTTCACCTCCGGTGACCACCATCTGGTTCGGGGGTTACCACCACGACAGGCACCAACCACCTTGCAGCCACAGCTCTGAGCAGCAGCCTCAACAATGGAGGTGCGGAACATGGTCCATTCGGACTCAATGTCCTCAGCCTCCCTCGGAATGCTGTCGAAGTTCTGCCGGAGGTGGGAGTTGAAGATCTCCCGGACTGGGGCTTCTGCCAGGCGTTCCCAGCGCACCCTCACAATACGTTTAGGTGTGCCAGGTCTGTCCAGCATCTTCCCCCCGCCACCTGATCCAACTCACCACCAGGTGGTGATCAGTTGACAGCTCAGCTCCTCTCTTCACCCGAGTGTCCAGAACATACGGCCGCAGATCTGATGATACGATTACAAAATCGATCATCGACCTGCGACCTAGGGTGTCCTGGTGCCATGTGCACTTATGGACATCCTTGTGTTCGAACACGGTGTTCGTTATGGACAAACTGTGGTTTGCACAGAAGTCCAATAACAAAACACCATTCGGGTTCAGATCGGGCAGGCCGTTCCTCCCAATCACGCCCCTCCAGGTCTCACTGTCATTGCCCACGTGAGCGTTGAAGTCTCCCAGCAAGACTATGGAGTCACCAGATGGAGCACTCTCCAGCACCCCACCCAGCAACTCCAAAAACGGTGGGTACCCTGAACTGTCATTCGGCGCATAAGCGCAAACAACAGTCAGGACCTGTTCCCCAGCCCGAAGGCGCAGGGAAACTACCCTCTCGTCCACCGGTGAAAACTCCGACGTACAGGCAGCAAGCCGGGGGGATACAAGAATACCCACCCCAGCTCGCCGCCTCTCACCGAGGGCAACTCCAGACTGGAACAGAGTCCAGCCCTTCTCCAGGAGACTGGTTCCAGAGCCCAGGCCATGCGTTGAGGTGAGCCCAACTATATCTAGCTGGTATCTCTCAACCTCACGCACTAGCTCAGGCTCCTTCCCCACCAGAGAGGTGACATTCCATGTCCCAATAGCCAGTTTCGATAGCCGGGGATCGGTCCGCCAGGGCCTCCGCCCTCGGCCACCGCCCGACACACACTGCACCGGACCCCTACGACACCTCCTGCGGGTGGTGGGCCTGCAGGAGGGCGGGCCCATGTAACCTCTTCGGGCTGCGCCCGGCCAAGCACCACGGGCTAATGCCTGGCCACCAGACGCTCTCGCTCGAGCTCCCTCCCCAGGCCTGGCTCCAGGGTGGGGCCCCGGTAACCCTATCCCGGGCAGGGTAAACTGTTCCCTTGTTTTTTCACTCATAAGGGTCTTCTGAACCGCTCTTTGTCTGGACCCTCACCCAGGACCAGTTTGCCATGGGAGACCCTACCAGGGGGACAAGCCCCCAGACAACATAGCTCCTGGGATCACTGGGACACACAAACCCCTCCACCACGATAAGGTGGCGATTCACGGAGGAGTGGCGATTCACGGAGGAGTGGCGATTCACGGAGGAATCGCCACTCCTCCCCTCATCCCCAGACTCTGCTTCCACGCCTTCTGTAGTGGAAGCAGAGTCTGGGGATGAGGGGGATGACTTGACCATCACTGGGGGTGAGGTCACTGAGGTAGTTAAACAACTCCTTGGTGGCAGAGCCCCTGGGGTGGACGAGATTCGCCCTGAGTTCCTGAAGGCTCTGGATGTTGTAGGACTGTCTTGGTTGACACGCCTCTGCAACATCGCGTGGAGATCTGGGGCAGTGCCATTGGATTGGCAGACCGGGGTGGTGGTCCCCATCTTTAAGAAGGGAGACCGGAGGGTGTGCTCCAACTTTCGGGGTATCACACTACTCAGCCTCCCCGGTAAGGTCTATGCCAGGGTGCTGGAAAGGAGGGTGCGTCCGTTAGTCGAACCTCGGATTCAGGAGGAACAATGCGGTTTTCGTCCTGGTCGTGGAACGCTGGACCAGCTCTTTATCCTCTCAAGGATATTCGAGTGTGCGTGGGAGTTTGCCCAACCAGTCTACATGTGCTTTGTGGACTTGGAGAAGGCATTCGACCGTGTTCCTCGGGGTGTTCTTTGGGAGGTTCTGCGGGAGTATGGGGTGTCTGGCCCATTGTTGCGGGCCATTCAGTCCTTGTACAACCACAGTGAGAGCTTGGTCCGTATAGCCGGTAATAAGTCGGATTTGTTTCCTGTGGGTGTTGGACTCCGTCAGGGCTGCCCTTTGTCACCGATTCTGTTCATAATTTTTATGGACAGAATTTCTAGGCGTAGCCAGGTGGCGGAAGGCTTCTTCCTTGGTGGCCTCAGAGTCTCATCTCTGCTTTTTGCAGATGATGCGGTTCTGTTGGCTTCATCAGGGGGGGGCCTCCAGCTCGCAGTGGAACGGTTCGCAGCCGAGTGTGAAGCGGCTGGCATGAGAATCAGCACCTCTAAGTCTGAGGCCATGGTCCTCAGCCGGAAAAGGGTGGAGTGCCATCTCCGGCTCAGGAACGAGTTCTTGCCTCAAGTGGAGGAGTGTAAGTATCTCGGGGTCTTGTTCACGAGTGATGGGAGAAGGGAGCGGGAGATCGACAGGCGGATCGGGGCTGCTTCTACAGTGATGCGGACGCTGCACCGGTCCGTCGTGGTGAAGAGGGAGCTTAGCGTAAAAGCGAAGCTCTCGATTTACCGGTCGATCTACGTTCCTACCCTCACCTATGGTCACGAGCTTTGGGTAGTGACCGAAAGAATAAGATCGCGAATACAAGCGGCAGAAATGAGTTTCCTTCGAAGGGTGGCTGGCCTTTCCCTTAGAGATAAGGTGAGGAGTGCGGCCATCCGGGAGGGGCTCAGAGTAGAGCCGCTGCTCCTCCACATCGAAAGGAGCCAGTTGAGGTGGCTCGGGCATCTGATTAGGATGCCTCCTGGCCGACTCCTGGGTGAGGTGTTCCGGGCATGTCCCACCGGGAAGAGGCCCCGTGGTAGACCCAGGACACGCTGGAGAGATTATGTATCTCGGCTGGCCTGGGAACGACTTGGGGTCCCTCCGGATGAGCTGGAGGAGGTGGCTGGGGAGAGGGAAGCCTGGGCTTCTCTGCTTAGGCTTCTGCCCCCGCGACCCGGCCCCGGATAAGCGGAAGAAATGGATGGATGGATGGATGGAAAATTTGCAGAAGCAAATTCATAGATGAAGCAGAAGCCATTGCAGCGAAATTCGATAATAGAACCCAAACTGGGCCATTTGAATCCGACTGAGGTGATTTCTACTGTATTTGTTTTTGCGGTGTATCTTATTTTGAAGGCATGTTTTACCATGGCTCTAACAGCTGACCAGGGAGCGCTGTGGGCAGAGAGCCTGTTATTCATGTTGAGGCGGGATGTTACGAGAACGCTGCTGATAGAGTTGCATACGAATACAAAGTGGATTCCCGTTTTTTATTATTATACGTAGAAAATATCACACTTGGTTATGGTCATATCATTTATTTTGACGTATTTATTCGCCACACCTTAAAAGCCGGTCCGTGGAAACATTTTCTAACACTAAACCGGTCCGCGGCTCAAAAAAGGTTGGGGACCACTGCTCTAGAGCAGTGGAGATGTGTTCTCTTGAGTGATGAATCACGCTTTCCATCTGGCAATCTGATGAATGAGTCTGGGTTTGGTGGTTGCCAGGAGAACAGTACTTGTCTGCCTGCATTGTGCCAAGTGTAAAGTTTGGTGAAGGGGGGTTACGGTGTGGGGGTGCTTTTCAGGAGTTGGGCTCGGCCCCTTAGTTCCAGTAAAAGGAACTCTTAATGCTTCAGCAAACCAAGACATTTGGGACAATTTCATGCTTCCAATTTTGTGAGAACAGTTTGGGGATGTCCCCTTCCTGTTCCAACATGACTGCACATCAGTGCACAAAGCAGGCCCATAAAGACATGCATGAGCAAGTTTGCTGTGGCAGAACTTGACTGGCCTGCACAGAGTCCTGATCTCAATCTGAAAGAACACCTTTGGGATGAATTAGAGCAGAGACTGTGAGCCAGGCCTTCTCATCCAACATCAGTGTCTGACTTCACAAATGCTCTTCTGGAAGAATGGTCAAAAATTCCTATAAACACTCCTAAACCTTGTGGAAAGCCTTCCCAGAAGAGTTGAAGCTGTTACAGCTGCAGAGAGTGGGCCGATATGATATTAAACTCTATCGATTAAGAATGGGATGACACGCAAGTTCATATGCGTGTGAAGACAGACAAGCCAATACTTTTGGCAATATAGACACCATGCGTCTAAGATTTTTAGGGCCAAGTACAAAAACTACAGTTTTATCTGAAATTAGAAGCAGGAAATTAGAGGTCATCCATTCAGTAGTATTGATCAATAGTATTGGAAGAAGCTATACATAATGACCCATCTGTGAGATGGTTAATATTTTATTTGTAAAGAAATTCATGAAGTCATTACTAGTTAAGGTTAGAGGAATACTCTGCTCAACAAAGCCCTGACTCTTTGCCAGCTTGGCTAGAGTGCTGAAAAGAAACCTTGGGTTAATCTTATTCAATCAGTGATGAATAGTAAGATGTCCGAGCTTTACGGAAGGGTTTATTTATATAGTAAAAAATGTCTTTTTACAGGGTAAATGAAGATCTTCTAAATTAGAGAGACACCATTTCCTCTCAAGCTTACAGGTTATTTGCTTTAAGGCACGCATTTGTGAGTTATACCAGGGAGCCAAGCACTTTCTTTTTCAGAGGAGCCACAGTCGCCGTATGCAACAAGGATGTAAAACTATTAACAAGATAATCAACCTCTTTAGGACTAAAGTTTACGTAGCTACTCTACACTGAGGTGGCACATGGCATTTAAGAATAGTGGAGGAATGATATTCTTAAACTTAGTTACAGCACTTTCAAAAGAAATCTACTGTAATGAAATGTAGTCCCCACTGCTGTGTTAGTATAAATTTAAATGTTATTAAGAAATGATCAGACAAAAGAGGGCTTTTCAGGGAATACTGTTAAATGTTCAGTTTCTATGCTATATGTCAGGAAAAGATTCAGCATGTTGTTCCCAAGTTGTGGGTGAGCTCATTTACATTTTGAAAGAAGCCAATCGGGTCTAACAATAGATTTAAAGCAGTGTTGAGGCTGTCATTTTAAGCATCTACAGCACTAGTCAAAAGTTTGAACACACCTTCTAATTCTGTGATTTTTCATTATTTATAAATTGTCTGCATTGTAGATTAATACTGAAATCATCCAAATCATCTATGAAGAAATAGATATGGAATTATTTAGTAAACAAACAAGTGTTAAACAAAACAGAATATGTTTTAGATTTTAGATTCTTCAAAGTAGGCAACTCTTGCTTAGATGACAGTTTTGGGCATCTTGGCATTTTCTCAGTCAACTTTATGAGGTAGTCACCTGGAATGGCTTTCACTTAACAGCTGTGCCTGTCAAGAGTTAATTTCTTGCATTTCTTGCACTCTTAATGTGTTTGAGACCATCAGCTGTGTTGTGAAGAGGTAGAGTTAGTATACAGTGAACAGCCCTATTTGAGTAATGTTCTAATCCATATTATGGCAAGAGCTACTCAATGACAGCCCATCATTACTTTAAGAAATGAAGATCAGTCAATCTGAAAAATTTCACAAACTTTGAAAGTATCCTCAAACTGAAGTAGCAAAGACCATCAAACGTTATGATGAAATTGGCTTTCAACAGGACCGCCCCAGGAAAGGAAGACCAAGAGTTCCCTCTGTTGCACAGGATCAGTTTATCAGAGTTACCAGCTTCAGAAACCACCAAGTTAACAGCACCCCAGATAAGAGCCCACCTAAATGCTTCACAGAGTTCCAGTAGCAAACACTTCTCAACATCAACTGTTCAGAGACGATTTTGTGAATCTGGACTTTATGGTTGAATTGCTGCAAAGAAGCCACTTCTAAGGACGAACAACAAGAGGAAGAACGGCTTGGGCCAAGAAACATAAGGAATGGACATTAGACAAGAGGCAATCTGTCCTTTGGTCTGATGAGTCCAAATTTGAGATTTTTGGTTCTAAACACCATGTCTTTGTAAGATGCAGAAAAAGTGAGCAGATGGTTCCTACATGTGTAGTTCCCTCTGTGAAGTATGGTAGAGGAAGTGTGATGGTATGGGAGTGCTTTGCTGGTGACACTGTTGGTGACTTATTCAGAATCAAAACACGCTTAACCAGCATGGCTACCACAGCATTCTGCCATTGTCCTGTTTTTCAACAGGACAATGACCCCAAACACACCTCCAAGCTATGTAAGGGCTATCCGACCAAGAAAGAGGGTGATGGAGTGTTTCGTCAGATGACCTGGCCTCCACAATCACCTGATCTAAACCCAACTGAGACGGTTTGGGATGAGTTGGACCGGAAAGTGAAGGCAAAACAGCCAACAATGCTCAGCACCTCTGGGAACTCCCTCAAGACTGTTGGAAAAACCATTTCTGGTGATCACCTCATCAAGCTGATTGAGAAAATGCAGAGTGTGCAAAGCTGTAATCAAAGCAAAAGGTGCCGACTTTGAAGAATCTAAAATCTAAAACATATTTTGGTTTGTTTAAAACCTACATGATTTATGTGTTCCTTCATAGTCTGGATGACTTCAGTATTAATTTAAAATGTAGGAAAAAATAGAAAATAATTGAATGAGAAGGTGTGTCCAAACTTTTGACTGGTACTGTACATGAATGTTAAAATCACCCATTATAATTTTTTTTTAACACTGAGCAATAAATCAGATAAAAAATCTGCAAATTCAGATTCAGAAAGTCTGAGTGAGGACAAGGTTGACGAGCGATAACAACAATAAAACTGTTTTTTGAGTTTCTAATTAGGTGTACAAGGCTAAGAGTCAGGCTTTCAAATGAATTAAAACTCTGCCTGGGTCTTTGGTGACTAATAATGTGGAATGGAAGATTGCTGCCACTCCTCCTCCTCAGCCTGTCCTTTGAGGATTCTAACAATATTATACTATAGCATGATAGTAGTATGACTTGGGGGTGTGGATTCATTTAAACTAACATATTGATCCTGGTTTAACCAGTTCTCTAACATAATTGTTCAACATCAATGTGTTTACAAATTATTAAATCATTTACTAACAGGGACTTAGAAGGGAGAGACCTAAGGCTTAATAATCCACATTTAACTGTTTTACCCTTTGGTGTAGTTGAGGATGCTACTGTATATTGTTCTTTCTTTGAGAATTTTTATGTTTAAATTGTTTTTTTGCATAATTTTGGTTTGGTTTTGGTTTGATCTAGGAGCAGACACAGTCTTTGAAGCTGGAGAGAGGTGTGTAGGAATTTTAGAATTTCTGTTCCAAATCTATGAGGTTCTGGCTGGATTCTGAATAGTTAATGTTTATATAGATGGTAACAGATTTGCAATAGATAGCAATAAATTTGCTATTTTTATAAATCAGAATATTACCACAAAGAGACTGCATGTATTTTCCAACTTAACCCAATTTATAAGCAAACTGATAGCAGACTGATGGGAGACTGACTTCATCTTATTGCCATTTTAGCATCATCTTATGCACCATGTCACTTTGAAGACATGCAAGTGGTCTTTGACCTGGTCCCCATCTTTGAAGCAGCCATTTCAAAGGCTACAGAACTGCAAGTTCACTACACAACCACACAATAATTTTGGTTGTGCCCTGGTATCCAGCCACTGTTAGTGCAACTGTAGTCCCATAGGCTTTGAGTCTGAAAAGAAATAAATGTCTATGCTCACCAGATTTCATCCTGCTACTTCTATCAGCAGTCACGTCATCAATAAAAAACGATGACCTGGTTCTACTAGCAGCTGTACATGCCCATGCATTAACATTGCCTCCCCCACATTTTACAGATAATGTGTTGCGCATGGATAATTAGCCTTTCCTTCCATTTACCATGCTTTTTTCTCTTCCCATCATCCAAGTTAAATCTTTCTAAAGTTTCTGCTATCACAGTCATAGGTGTGTTTTAGTTTTCAGCCAAACGATGGTCTTTTTCACATGCAATGACTCCCGTCGTGGGATCATTAAAGTTTATCTTATCTTATAATAAGAGTTGTCACAAACAAATACCACATGCAAATCCTACACTTAAAACATATTTTATCATCTAATTTGTCATGAGATAAAGGGAAACAGCTTAGGAGTAATTGTGTGATTACTGTTGAGCTATTGAAAAAGAGGGGGCCTGTAAAAAAATGTGGTTATTATTTTGTTGAACCCCTGTAATTAAAGCCAAAATTCGATATTCAGTTCTATCTTGATTGCTTAATTTTGAATCCACTGTGGTGATGTACAGAGGAAACATTAAAAACCCTGTCTTACTTTCCAAATACTAGGCTAGAACTAACTGTATATCCACTTAGAAGAAAATAAATTTTCAGAGGGTGGCCTTTAGGATCTAATTCTATTTGTTTTCATTTTGAAAAACAAACTCTCATGTTACCCTTCCAAAATGAAAGGAACATCCTCATTAAATACATGTCTGAAAAAATTAAGGGTAAGTATCGCTGTTTAGAAAAATACTTTTCATACAACAAGTCTGACTGCTTACCTTGTTTGAAAAACTGCAATATGCAAGAAGGTATTTATTCTTGGTGCTCTTAGCCTAATTAAGAGGTGGTGTGGATTTAACAGGAGTATTCCTAAGAAATTCTGCCACATTTTGAGATCACTGATTAATTTAGTCTGTAAAAAGTTTTTATAGTCAACAACAATAATGGCTACAAGTATAAAACTAGGGCCCTGATTGTCAAAAGAAAATAAAATCTGGTGATTGAAGATGGACAATGACAGAATTTTACACAATTCCTCTTTAAAATAAACAAGTAATCCTATATGGATTATAACCATTTTTCATTTTAAAACAATTAAGTTAAGCTACTCAAAAGCAGTTAGTACTGAGCTTGTTTTTTATCTTCTTTTGATTCAGCTCTTCATTTGGGTTGGGTATTGAGAGCTGGTCCCAAATTCAGCAAATGGTTGGAAACCAAAGCACTGATATGCTCCCACAAATACAGCTGCTCTTGGTTCTTAACTGTCTAATTTCATTCCCACTCTTTATTTAACCATAAGTTATCTGGCATTTTTATAGCTCGGTATGATAACACTTTATAGTAGGCTCCTTGAGATGCCGGTGTCTGTTTATGTTCTGTATATCACAGTAACAGAGAGGTTCATGTGCTAATATAGCTAAATATACAGTAGTTTGTCAGAAAGATATGATCAAGTAAGGGATAGCTGCACATCAGCACCTACAACCTGCTACTATTATTAGATTATTTATTTAGTTTATAAGGTTTTACAAGAAACTAAAGCAGAACTGGGATTTACATGCTATTTTAATCACCTGTTACTAAGTGTTATTGAGGTAACTGATGTTTTATGGAAATTACAAGCATGTGCTAGATGTGGTTAACAACAACCTATATGGTTAACAATCTGACTGAAGAAAGATGAAATGGAGGTTTTGAGCAATACACTAATCTTTATATGGATTCATTCATTGTTATGTTACAAAATCAAGATTACAAAACAATTAACAATCAAGTTAACATCACACTGAATTTTTCATGTGGCATATTTCATCAATGATAGTGTATAGAAGTGAAGTTTATGCAGAGTTATATTAATATTGATTTATTGATTGATGATTACCCATGTACTGCACCAATTAGGATTCTTTTTATACAATTAAAGCAATACCTATGCTCAGCTAGTGAATTATAATCTTGCTGTTGATGGCAAATGTGAAAAGTGTCATCTGTAAACCAAAGTCAGCAGTTTTTTGGGGGAGGTAGATGGCTGGTTTAGAAGTTGTACAGTCCCTGGGTGAATGGCAAGTTGCAATGAGGCCCAAAGAGGACCCAGTGTCATTAGAAAAATTTAAGAGTAGCAGATGTATTGTTCATCTGCTGTCATGATTCTTATTACTACCACAGACCCACCAGTTAATTAGCTGGACAGTTTTCAGACAGAAGCAGCTGTGGGCAACATATTGAGAAACGGGGTGTGAGGGAGCAGGCAGCTAGGAAGCGGTATACAGACATAGGAAAATTTGAGAAGAGCGCGTGGGGGGAGCGAGTGAGAGTTTGAGCACCATCAAAGGTAATATAAACATAATTAACCCCCTAATTATAGTATATGTCTAAGTCTTTATCTGTGTTCCTCAAGCTATTATCACCTTCAACCATAAGTCTGGACTAAATTACCTAGCACGGCGACGTCCTTAAGGCTACGAATGAATCAGCCTTGATAACTCTTTCTTTGTTGTGTGTAAGCTACACTCAGTAACTGACCTCTGAAACCTCTTTCAGGCATGCGTGTCCTCAGCTCTCGTTAGCTGTGTGCTACCCTGATAAAGTGGGTGCAGTCACAATACCATTCAAATGTCAAGATAGTAATTTATAAGCTGTATTTCTCTAGACAGTGCTGGCTAATTGGCATTACATTAAATACAGCTAAGTAAAACATTATTATACATTAGTTAGTGAATTACCTGTAAGATGCATATACAGCATATGCTGTTCTTTTATATATATATATATATATATATATATATATATATATATATATATATATATATATATATATATACTTGTACCATATGTGCACTTGTATGCATGTGCTTGCAGCGTCAACGTATCAAAACATATTTTGCATGCATGCGTATTCTTCATGTGAGTGTGTGCGTGTGTACGGCGTGTGTGTGAGTGAGTGAGAATGTGTGTGATGCTCTGTTCTGTATGCCTCAGAGCCTTTGCCAGCTGGAATCAGAAAGGTTGACCTTGGTCATAAATATCTAATCAGTGTTTGCTGTCCATGAAAAAGTTCAATTTATTCCCGACCCAATGGGAAAATGCCTCTCTCAGACCCTCTCCCGTTTTCTAGCAGACAAAAAGAAATGCAACGCTGAGAGGCGGTGAGGGGAACCTTAACCTGGTATGGATGAAGTAGGACAGAGGCTACGCCAGAAAAAAATAACAATGCTCATCAGCTGCTCATGAGAAGTCATCACTGGGAAGTTACAGATGGACGGCTTTCACAAAGCCTCTCATTGTTTGTTTGGTCTGAAAAGAACTGTGATACGATACAATGAAAAAGCTATCACAGACAGCAAAATATTGGATATTATGTGTTTGATACTGTCAAACAGAATAAATGCCAAACTAAAATTGTTGGCTTAGATACCACAGCTCCTCATACTTCCTTATTTTGACATTTTCTGAAACAGCAAAACCATTTTCCTTGTCTGATGTACCGCATTAAAGCGGGTTTTACTAAGTGAAGAATTTTCAGCCATGTGAGCACAGAGTGTCAAAGGAGGGAGCAAAAACAGAAGCGACACTAGATTGACATACATGCTAAGTTAATTTCCTGTGATGTAAAGTCTTAGTATGTGCAAGCCTACACATATTTTCAAACAAGACGGTGTGCGGAAAAAAGAAGAGAGGAAGGGAAAGCAGGAGATAACTCACTGTCTCTCCTACCATTTCGCTAAATGAAGCCTGCCATTGTGTCTGGCCTTGTGGCGGCCTCTTAGTGCTCTTATTTGCCTTATTAATATGCATGCTAATGTACCTATTTTATGGCTCAACAGTTCTGATTCACTTTAAAATCAATTATCCATCTGGTACACCCATACCTCGCCCAGGCTCAAATGTGTATTAATTTCAGCAAACATACATCGGCACAACACAATAAAGATAAATGCCTCGATTAGAGGCAGTAAACAAAGGAGCTAGGGATGGCTTTAATGAGATTTGGCACAAAAGGAGCTTACACTTTCTTAAATAATGAGCCTAGGGTCCCTTTTTCCAAATGCAAATTATATAAAGGAATGTTTCGCTGTCCTTGTTCCAATTTCATTTAGATAAGAGTGTCTCCAAACAAGTTGGCTGTTAATATTCTCACATGAGCACATCACTGCCTTTCTGCCTGCCGTCTCCCAATGGAGGGGAAGAGTGCTCTCCTCTTTGCAGACACATTAGCCTGTAATAAGTTCTGAAAAGTTCACTGTGCTTGTTAAATACTTCTAACAGATGAGATGGAACTGGGAGCGACTTAGATAGAGTTGACAGAAGCACTTGGCCAAACTTATCAACACTTTTACCACAAACAACTGTATAATCACACCCCATGGAAAGGTCAAGTCTGCAATACCCTGACAGTTAAAGCAACTGTATATAGATAAATGGATAGATAGATAAGTGGGCAGACTGATGTATTCTATAGATAATTAGTTTACTGCCCTCTTCTTTGGTAAAAATAGCTTCATGCCTCAGTAATTGTTTAGTTTTTTAAGAAAATGCAAACAAGCAACAGTTTAATGTCCCTATCAGCTTTCGGAGCTGCAGGAGCTACAGATGCACCTGCACCTGCTGCGAGGAGGAGGGGCTACTTGCAGCGCAACACGAGTTTCTTACAATCAGCAATATGTCTCTTTTGCTTCTGAAAAAAATTGGAAAAAAATAAATCTTTAATGTGATTGCAAATCCATTTGGTTACAGACATACAGATAGATGGATAGAGGGTGAGTAGTGAGGCAGGGAGGGAGAGAGTGCAATAGTGTTAAATAAAAAAGGGCCACAGGCATAGGCTGGGTGGTAATGAAGAAGGGGTGGGCCAGCAGCTGAGGTCCCTGTAGATGAGATCTCTCTCTGACATGTGTGTCCCCTTCATTACCCATTAAGGGGGGCACAGTGATGAATCCTTAATATGACATTACACCAATTTTCCTCTTCATTTAGCCTGCTAATGTGCTGGTCTGCTCCTATATGCCCAGGGGCTGCCTGTACCACACTCAACCAGAAATAGACCACAGTGGCCACTGGTGGCACACCTTGAAGCAGCCTAATTAGGGGCAGCGCCCACCTAATGGGGGTATCTAGACAAAAGTTTGCATAAGTTGATTTTTTTTTTTTTAGCAGGTAGAAATTGACGACTGAATGGAGTGCATGTCAGGCATTTGGTCTGCATTTAATAATGGTTTCACCTTAAAATTTTATGTGTCAGCTTTTTCTGATGGACCATCATGGGGTTAACAAAATAAGGCAAAAACATCAGAAATGAACTAATCACATGAGATGATGTCAATACTGATTTTAGGGAGTTAAAAAATCAGATTACGATCTGTAAAAAAAAAAAAGGTTTTCTATCAGCACATAAAGGACTGTGCCTACATCTGTTATAGGCCAGTATCACCCAATAAAATTTGCAGATCAGTTATTCAGTCAGGCTTTATTTAATATACTGTATTTAGGACACTACTTGTTTAGGTATCTGGATAAGTATGACTCACTTAGCATGCCCATCCCCAGCATGAAGGCATCCATGGTGTAGGGCAGACCCCTGGCTCGCCCTCGCGTACCTGGTGGGAACATCACCTCCTTGGGCTGGGCCTTCTTACATTCTACCTATGTAGACAGACAGCAAACACACACATACACACAAACAAAGCATTAGTCTGTGTTGGTACACAACCCGGCAGATCTGACAGGCTGTGTCAGCTCTTTAAGGTGGGTTTTCTATTTGACTTGCACGGTGCTAGATGTTTTTCCATAGAGGGAAAAAAAAAAACAGACTGAGCAAATCTGAGCACCTCACATTTTCAAGCAAAGTCTCTAAGGAAAACTTACAATCTTCTCCTGCATTAAAGCAAAGGTTATTGCTCCAGTGAGCATGTGCCCAAAGCCTCAGGGAAATACAAGCTAAATACTTGAGTTTCCACGAGTTTCTAAAACATCAAGGTAGATGTTCTGTTCTCCAGTGGTGTTACCAGACTCCCACAGTGTGGCAGTATGTCCAGACTCTTTGCTAAAAAAAACAAACACATTTGAAAAAACAAAAACAGAATAATCTTCACAAGTTATGTCATCTTATTCATTTGCTATCACTTCTCATTGACCTTAAATTTAGCAAAGACAGCTTCAAACCTTAAAGTTGTATTTTGAAACTGAGTAAAGGGTTTGTTTTTCTGTTTGTGTTTTGTGCATTTGTGTATTGTTACTGGGCTGAAGTCCCCAGTGTCCCACAGTCCAATTCCACCTGCAGCGCTCATCTCTTTCCTGCATTTATTCCTCTCACTCCACTTCTCCCACATACAGGTTTGTTCATTTCCCATCTTGCAAGACTGACATCTCCTCCTCCTACATAACACATATCAAATGAGGGATGTGACAGGGGCAGATGAGAGAAGGAGGAAGATGAGAGTCCTATTACCACATATCTATCCTATCTCTATGAATTATAGAGAAGCACAAGCAGCTGACAGGGTGGCATGGTCTTGTGTCTGTTGGTTGTTCTTTGGTAGGCTGAGTCTGTTCACCATGCTGCACAATCTATTTGCTCCACTGCCTGCTTGGCATCAGCCTGTCCATCTGTTTGTCTGTTTGCCTCCTGGCTCTTGCCTGCTTCTCCCTACTGCCTCCACTTAAACAGGGCTTTCTCGGCTGCTGCGATTCACATGTCATCCTGGCCTGCTGCACAAGACAGGCTACTGTACCAGTCCTGTGTACACCTCAACCAAGGTATAGCCTAGCATCCATACAAATAGGCTTGCACCTCTGACAGGCCAGTGATGCACATTACTATTCACACACCAGTCATACATGCACAGTGGTAGACACAACATGCTACTTCAAGTTGCCAAACTCAAGGAAAACTTCTGTGCTGAATGAATAGTGTAACAATCTCTGTACACTGTATCTAGCAGAGAGCAAGACATGTAAAAAGGGAACACTAATGAAAAAGGCTTTTTTCACAGAGGGAAAGTTGCTGTGTAGTAGCAGAGCTGTGATTTGTTGCTGTTAGTAGCTCTTTTATTTGAAGCAGACCAACTAAAGTACACAGTTCCCTCAGCCACTTTGTAGCTGTCACAGCTACTCTACCCTCCTTGCGTGCCTGGTATGGTTTGACATAGTGCTGAAGAGAGCACAGGCGAGTTTTTCCGTCTGAGAATGACCCCCGGCATGGAAGCAGGAACCGGGTGAGACAAATGGGAGTGTTAGAAATCGCAGCACACTGCTGGGATTTTCAAGTGTTCACATGGCTGGGTGACAAAATACAGTCAAGTTCTGCCCACACTTTCAAACATGAAAGTGGCTGATCAGTGTCTTCAAGTAACCCCAGCAACAACTAGTGAGATGGACGCTCAGGTAGTCTGCTGGGAGTAAGACAGAGCCGCGTGTGAGTCATGGCCTACATGCTCTCAGATGCCGGTCTTGATATTCAGAGTGCGGGCTCCTTGTCATGATTTAAAACCAGTCAGGAGCCAGGTTCTGTGGTGGTGTGAGTATGTGGGTGTTCACCTGCTTCAGACACACAGGAGGGTGAGAGGGAAGGAGGCAGGAGCTTTCAAGAGTCAACTAATCAAAGAGTAAGGTAAAGAAAGGACAGAGAGACAATTTTGCAATGAAGAAATGTTCAGCAGCTGAGAATGGAGAGATTCAAATTTTTGACTGAACCTCGTGCTACATTCAGAGTATGAAGAGAGCACTGACTTTACAGTGCTTCAATTTAACTGGGAGCATTTTTCAGAATTATGGTTTGCGTAATTTGTCAAGGACTCTTGAATTATGAAGGCTGCACAATATTGTGTTGTGAAAAGTAGCATGATCCACAATTTAAACACAATGAATGAAGGTGTTTGAGCACCATTGCACTGTGTCGAGAAAAGGGACACACCATTAAACTGCCTTGCCTTCCCTGCCAGAAAAGTTCTACTATTTTTCTCAGAGACAGCACACACAAGAGCTAAAAGACAGACAGACACACACACACACACACACACACAAAAGCATAAATGCTAAGTAACTGGTAAAGTGGATTGCTGTCACAGAGTGTTGACAAGGTATGGTTACCTCAACGTGCGTGCTTTCAACATATACTGAAACGCTTCTGCCTTTGATGCACTGATATACTGCAGATGATAGCTTAGCTTTGAGATTTGTGTCACTCTGAACCCAAGATAAAGTCACAGGGTAACAAGGCAGCACTGATTCTGATAGAAGTTTAGACTGACACAGGTCTTGTGTTTGACGTTTCAATAACGTAATGAATGATTTAAACCTTTTTCATTGACCGAGTGGTGACTTAATTAGGTGACTTGTTGTGATGTAACCTAGCTAGTCTGTGTTAGGCTTCCAGTGGTCCTGCTGGCTGACCTTGTTGAGTCACTCACTGCTGTCTCCAAGTTGCCCAACACTTGGCAATATTACAAGTGAAGGAAATGAGTTTTTATGAAGTTACAAATACACTCATGGTATATGTTTGCCCTTACCATATGTACACTTATTTGCCTGAGAAATCTGTCTTAAACTGGAAATAAACATAAGTGAACAATGACACAGAAGCGCATAATGTTTTAGGACAGAATGTTTCTACTATGTCGCCATTTTATCAATAACAGAAGCAAGGACTCTCGAGTGGAGTGGTCAACGAGACTAAACAGATGATAAACGAACACTTCGAGGGAGAAGCAGCTGTGGAATCCTTTCTCCAAGATAGATAAGCTTTCACTATATGAAACTGTGAACTGAAAAAGAGTGCGTCGGTACTTCATGTCATATCCAGTAACACACTGGCATGCAGTCCTGACCCAGATTAATCTGTAAAACTGTGTGACAAATGATTAATTAAAATTTAATATTGGACTCCTTATTCCGTAGTGTTGACTCATTCCTGTTCGATAAATGAACACGCAGAAATCTAAAAGGCTTAAGCAGCAACTCTTATTTTTTTAAATTTCTTCACAGTTGCCCAGATTTTGTGATGCTGAAGGTTCAGAGATTCATTCTACTCAGCAGTAAGTTACAAAAGAGCAGCTAGCTGTGACAGAAACATCATTTTAAGAAGTCGTGGAGTGGAAAATTCCACTAGCCACTAAGCTAACATTTTACAATGTAAAAAGTCATATAAGCTGTGTCCAAATTCAGGGGCCGCAAAGGCTGGAAGGACGCATTCGTCGACCACATTTGGAGTAGTCTTCGAATTTGGACAGCCTTCGTCACCTCGCTGTGACGTAATTGGCCTACAAATGCGGTCTTTGAAAGATACGGCCCCTGAATTTGGACACAGCTTTAGTTATGCTCACAACAGTAGTATGTCATATGTGTAGCAAACACAGCTAGCAAACCACACTTCAGTTGCTTTGAAAGATGTGTAAGTCAACTATATGAAAGTTAAATATTACTTTGGTTTTGGTATATATATATGTGAGATTTTTGGGTGCCTTGAAACAAGTCTGCTGGATATCCACTTAGTTTCATGAGTTTTTACTGTGTTAATTTTTCATTCTTAGGAATCTTCAATCATTTGCAGCATTCAGCCACTGTGTGCCTTATGTGAATAGAGTTACAGTGGGTTGCTAAATTTGAAATTAAACTTTAAAAGAAAGTAATTCTTGATTGTGAACGCTGTTCATTTTTCAAGCTACAAGGATTTTGAAAATTTCCTACAACAGAGCAAACTGAGAGATGTAATTTAATCAGAATTTACACTGATACTCATAAATATCAGTTTTTTAAGATTAATTATGCATGCTTGATAATTATGACTATATCGATTTGAGATTTGAAAACAAGTCCAGTCCCACACAGAGGCTGTGTTGAGCTTTCAATAAAATCGACAGCAAGCAAACAAATACAGTACTGTCCAACAGTCTTGAGCCTCCCCTCATTTCTTTATATTTTTCTAGGAAAATATGAAATAGGTACAGATATTTAATGAAACATACAGTATATAATGCAAAACCAGAGTTTTTACAATTTTAATAAGCTTGAAAGTCAATATTTGCTATGACAACCTTTATGCTCCAACACAGCCTGAACTCTCTTAGGCAGTTTTCTTGTAATTTCTTTAACTTGTCTCCAGGAATAGTTCTTGAGGCTGTCTGAAGGATATGCAAAGCTCTTCTGTAGATATTGACTGGCTTTTATTTAATTTTCAGTCAAGATGATCCCACACTGTGGCAATAATATTGACCTCTGGGCTATGGGGAGGCCAAGCCATGACTGATAGTGTACCACTGTGTGTTTATCTATCCAGGTATGCTTTTACTGGAATGGCAGTGTTTTTGGTATCATTGCCATGCTGAAAAATAAAGCCGTTGCTAATTTCCAAATGGTATTGCAAGGTGGGTCAAAATCTGACAGCACTTTTCTATGTGTGTACAGGAATTATGACTACATAATGCACCCATACTACATAATCTGCTGATATCGATGCATTATATATATCATCACTATAAACATAAGAAAACCATGTACAAAACATGATGCAACCATGTGTACATTTGAGCAATTCTGCTGAGCAATAGGTATGGCTTAAATATTGCTCAATGATGAGTGATAGTCTATATTATTCATGGCCATGAGTCATCCCTGATCAACATTATAGACAATGTTCAGCCAATCAGAAGTTGGTATCACAGGCTAATCAATAAGGCTGCAGCCTAGAACTGCTGTAACTATAAAAATACTGGCTCTTTACCTAGAAATTTGGGATTCCCCAGTTTCTCACTATCAGCTACTGCTAGGTGTTCAGTGACCTAATTCAGTTGCTAGATATGGGGAATTCCCACTTTCTCCATTTCAGTCACTAATGGTCAAGTAGGTATAGCCAATCACACAACACAATATGATCACAATTAGGCTAATACCTATCAGGCATGAAAAAGAGGCTGCATATTGTTAGCATATATTATCATAGCATTAGCAGCCTGAAATCCTCCATGCTGTTTACTCTCCACTTCAGATAAAGCCAAAGTGTAAAAAGGATACTAAACATCCAGGAATATAAATATCATGTTCATTTCATTTCATTTCAATTCAATTTTATTTATATAGCGCCAAATCACAACAAGCAGTCACCTCAAGGCGCTTCATATCATAATACAGAGAAAATCCCAACAATCACACGACCCCCTATGAGCAAGCACTTGGCGATGGTGAAAAAGAAAAACTCCCTTTTAACAGAAGAAACCTCTGGCTTCAGTCTCAGGGAGGGGCAGTCATGTGCTGCGACAGGTTGGCAGTGATGGGAGGACGACAGGACAATGCTGCACATCTTTGAAGAATAAAGAACACATATGCCAATTTCATGGCTCAACTCATGGTGGTGTGGAGTCTATAGACTGGAAAGGTAAAACTCTAGCCTGGTTGGACAGACAGACAGATTTCAGGCTTCTCATGCTATGATGTTATTGATATATGTGTTATTGCTGTTGTTAATAATATATGTTTAGTCTATGGCAATAATCAATAGTGTCCAGGGACTATTTATGCAACACAAGATCTACAAGACCAGCACGCACACATTAAAACCTCATGACTTCAAACTCTAGCTTGGATGGACGGACAGC
The DNA here is from genome assembly GCF_007364275.1 of Archocentrus centrarchus. Lineage (NCBI taxonomy): Eukaryota > Metazoa > Chordata > Actinopteri > Cichliformes > Cichlidae > Archocentrus > Archocentrus centrarchus. The sequence goes on from NC_044359.1 coordinate 28,182,674, forward strand.
CGGATGGTATGATGACAATATCCTCCCGCTTATTTTGCGCGGGAGGATAAAAGTCTAGAGGGCTACCCGAGGTAATTATTTATTTTTATTTGTGCAGTGTAACAATGTTATAGATTAAAAAAATTGGAAAGATGCAGAAAAGACGCAGTATAAATTGGCCTGACTAATTTTGTCCCTGTAAATTCTTTTGAATATGCAGTGAAATGAACAAACAAAAACAAAAAACAAATTTGTGACAGCATCCCTATCACACCTGTTATCAACTACTGTGTCTGGCTATAAAATTAGGTTTTGTGTTCTTTCGGGCAGGTTATTATTCTCTATCTGCTAATAACCAGGCTTGAAGTCGAAATTATGAAGCATAAATATGCATACAAGCATATTCCAACATTGTAGGACATCACAAGCACTTTTTGTGCCGTGTGTAGTAATCTAGGCCACAGACAGAGAAAAAAACAAACTGTCCTTTTTTTATGTAGAGGCCTTATGATGCAGATCGGTAAAGCACTCCAGTTATGACCTTTTCAATACATCTCCCATACATATTAACCTTGTAGGTATGACGGGAAGTTGTGGGTGGGCTGAACTGGCAATGACTGTCCTTCAGGGATGAATGTTGTGGGTGTCAGGTGTGGGTGTGTATATGTGGAGGGGGAGGTGCACAGCTGCTATTAGCTTCACTACTGAATGGATTCCATCAGCAGACTGATAGACTGAAGAAAGGAAACAGTGTGATTCATTTACTCCAGCTCCCACTCAGAGCTGAAAAGTCAAAACACATGGACTGAATAGTTATGGAATATCACAGCTCTGATGGCCCAATGCCAGGCATCATCACTCAAAAAAACAAAGACAAAAACAAAAACAGGGAATTGTTTATATGTATCCTGAGAACAGGAATCAGAGATTTTCTAAATCTGTAATATGAGTGTTTATAGACTTTAATGGGCCTTTTGATGGGGCAGCAGATAATGGACTTTTGCTTTGACAATTACACACACAATTTGATACTTTTCTCTCTTTTTTCAAGAACAGGTTGCAACCATGTATTTTGAAAAGCATTTCTTTAGTATGGATCCAACTACTAACATTTCAAAGACTTTAGCTGAAGTATTGCTTTAATTTAAACCTTTGTTAAGCCAGAAAACCAAACAAACAAAATCTGTAAGTAATGTATTATATAAAGTATAAATTTACAACAGAGCTTCAAAGTGAACTGCTTGTGTGCATGGTCAGTAAGAAAACTGGACGTCTGAGTATCGGTAGACAGATGTATGATAACGGTAATAAGTTTTGGATAAAGCAAAACAATTGTTTCGATGGCGAACAATCTCACATGAGTCATTACGTCTGATGCTATCTCTCTGTCTGGTTATATAAAAGCTAAGGGATATGAGGTCATTTTAAGGACAGGTGCACCCCGTGATGCCGACACTGCTTTCTTGTCATGCTCCTATATTGCAAGGTGATATTGTCTCTGTAGACACTGAGAGACATTCAGCAGTGAGACCATGATCATCAGGTTGAAGTCAAATGGCTTCCATCACTTCCTCACTCAGCAGATGTGAACATCACTGAGCTTTTATGGGACATCCTGGAGAGCAGAGTGCAAAGTGGATTTCAACCTCCTTCATCCCTCAAAGCTTTCCTTCTTCAGTAAGCGGTAAACATCCAATTACTTACAGTCAAGAACTTGTAAGGCAACCCTCCACGAGGGACTTAAACTACTCCAAAGGGTGGTCCTACTCCCTTATTAGGCACTTCATGTTCAAAGACTGTTAAAGATTTCCACCCTTTAAAAAATATTTTCCAAGACATTTTCAACAGCCCAAAGACTTAAGTCTCTCTTTGTAGAAATCTTTTTCAAAATACCGATAACACATTTAGTCTATGGCAATAACCGAGTGTGTCCAGGGGTTACTTCTGCAATATAAGATCTGCAAGAACACCATGCACGCATTAAATCCTCATGGCTTCAAACTCTAGCAATCCCTGCAGATTGCTGTTAAACTAAGTGCACTACTCCTGGAAAAATACCCAGGACCCTATACCAGCTGATGCTTGGTGAGATGTGGGATAAAAATCACCAAAAATACAGCTCTTTGGACCAACTGAAGAAACTGGAAAATCTATAATATTTGTTTTTTGTTTTAAAAAGAAAGCTCAAATAAAAAACTGAACTTCAAATGCAACAGAATAATAGTTTTTTTTAAATTCATGATCCAATCATGATCAAGTCATGATGCCTGTGGTTTGACGCCTTATTCATCCCCTCTAAGAACCAACCTGTGGTTTTGGAGAGTCCAAACTCCTCTTCTAAGTGCCTTTATTCTAATGGAAATGATTTTGTTCATATAATCATTGCAATCACATTTTCAGATATTCCAAAAGTATCTCATGTTTTCTCCACTGCTAATGCTGGCTGAAGCAATCCTCCCCTTCACCATTTAATTAATCTAACAATGCGGTAAACAGAAATGCCCTGAATGAACATCAACATTCGGTGTGGCCACCCTTTGCTTTTGAATGAGCACAAATGCTCCTCTGCACACTCACCAACATTTTTTTTCAGGGCTCTTGGCAGTTAGGTTATTCCAGGAGTCTTGGAGTCGTGCAGTTCTTCTATTGATTTAGATGGCCTCAGCTGCATCTGTTTTTCCATATAATCCCAGACTGACTCAGTGACATTGAGATCAGGATTCTGTGTGGGCAAAACCATCTGTTGCACGTCTTGTCACTGAAGACGATTCTTTAGGACACTTACATGAGTTATGAATCTGGGACCAACTCTTATGTATCACACAATACAATCAGAGATGTTACTGTGTGATACACAAGAGTCCAAACACTGAAAGGGCATAAACAGCAGACAGCGTGCACCGCAGTAGCCCACTTTATCCAGTGGGATGTAACTACACATAAATCTGTTATAGAAACCTACAAATGACTTGAATCCAAAAAGCCTTTTTAAGCTGCAGCACTGAATTATTTTATCACTGCAGAATGTTAAACTGTGAAACTGTGAATCAAAGATGAAGATGATTTTTGAGGAAAAACAATGTGCCATATGGTGCTGTTGTAAAGCATATGTTGTATCCACAGAAATATATGAGTTGCATTATACATTTTACTGCTTTTCTTTCAAAAATAATGCTTGAGTCAATACACTGCGCAGAGTACATCTGTATCTCTACATTAGGAGCTACTGTATAAACGCCTACTTACATTAGTCTTCTCCTTAGCGACTTAGAGAGTCAGAGCTTATTCTCCTCAGTGCAGTAATTGGCTGGTCATGTCAGGAAGACACAGTGAGAAATTGACAACGAACAGAAAATTCCTCCCTCCTGTTGTGATCATCCGCTACTCATTCGCTGAATATTGAAAATAACACATTAAAGAACATTACATTAAAGCACTTCACTGAAACCAATGTGACTCAATTTTAATGGCACACTGCTCACTCATAAGAGCCAATACTTGATAGGTATTATTATAAATTAGCTGTGCATGCATAACAGCACGGTGGTGTGTGACTAGGGGTGGAGGTGGGGGGGACTCCTGTCTTTGAAAATACAGCTCACAGCTTTTACTTGTAATAAGGTGCTGTCTCACCGCAGTGTGATAAGACATTCATATATGTGGAGCGTGTGATAAAGTGTTAAAAAAGTATCCGAAAACTGCCAAGTAATCTCCGGGTTATCGATTTTTACACCAAAATATTTACTGGTTTTAATACAAGGGTGGGCGCCGCTGTAACTAAATCATGTTTCCACAATCACGTGGGGCCCTGGAGGGGACGATCAATACTTTTATCACATCCTACATTTGCTAAAGCAGGCCAATGTAGAAGTCAGTGCAGCTGGTGTCACAGGTTATGAGACTCTTGCTAAGCAGCACCCTATTTTTAAATATATATGAGGCAGAATTCACAGTGACAGAAGAAGCGCTCCTGAGAGTGAGGCCTCAGTGGCACATGAACACAGGGTGATTGAGCAAGTCACTTAAAGGTCCAGTCACTCACATCTGAGTGGACACTGACCCCAGCGCACCACCGGAGCTCTTGAGAGGACGTGCAAGGAGAAGGTGGGCTGCCCTGTACATCCACAACCCTCCCAAGTGGGGTGGAATTTCTGTCTGCATCAATTATTCAAGAACCATCTTAGATAACACTCATGGGGAGGATGGATGAGGTCTATTTCTGTATAGTACTTCATAAGGATGAAGACAGGAGGCATTTTTTATTTTATGTGCTGGTGCTTCAGACACTGGATAACCAGTTTCCTCCTATGAGCAACTAAGGTAAAACCATTTTATGCATTAGAAAAATGCTCAATGCACTCCAGATTCTTTTCTCTTCTGACAACGTTCCTAGATGTCAGCACTTTGTTGAAGATTAATTTCCTGTCTCAAAAGAAACGTAACGTGCAGTAGGTGTTGCCAAGAGGGGCTGGTACAAAGGTGACAAAAGCCTTAGAAACCTCACTCTTTTTGCTGTCCACCCCAAGCAACAACAACAACAAAAAAATCTCATCTTGTCTTTTGGGGTTTCTGGGTCTCACAGGTGGTGCAACCAGGCTAGGAAAACAGCTTTTGCAGGTATGTGGCAGTTGAAGGATTTTCTGCACACACCCTATAAGGTACAACATGTCACAATGCACAAAAGTGTGTCACATGCACTTGTGACCACTCAAACTCTCCATGCAGTAGCAAATTTGTATCCTGCACTTTACATAGCCCCTTACTAGCAAAGGTGTAAAAACTAACAATATTAGTAACTGTGACATAACAGCGAGTCATCTGTACACGACTGTTGCGTCACAGACAGCTTTGATGTTATTGGCAGCTTACAAGAGCGAGGATAAGAAAACAAAAAAAGCTCATGATTTCTCATCCCTCTCTCTCTAATGCACTTTCTAAAAATGTCCTCTTTCTAGTAATAATGATCATTTCTAATGCAATGTATAATTAGAAGATATAATGCAACTTATAATGGATGGTAAGTATTTTATTTTTCTTGTATCACGCCTTCAGAGCAAAAGTTTGGGATCATGCACCCCAGGAAAGAGCACATGTGCTTTTCACGAGGAGATTTTTAATATTTTACGTCATACTTATTAACAGCATATGCTTCCAATAATCCTGAAAAACGATTCTATGTGAGATCCCATTTCTCTGGATAGAAAGTGTATTTGCTGATGGAATGTAAATGCCAGACATTCCCTGGGCTAGCAAAGTTGGCATGACAGTAACACTATTTGTGAGTTTGAATCCACTTGAGCAGATGTTTTGAGCAGCTGGGCTTGCTACAGTGGACCGACTGCATACACACCTCATCGCTGACCAAGTATATACCATGTGCTCATTTTCTCACGTAAAGCCTGTTAAGACAGAGGTGTATCAGGAGATTTTATGTTTCTAATAATACCTCATGGCAGGCGTTTGCTCTGCAATGCACAGCATGTTTGCCACACATACACAGAAAAAAATCCATTGTTTTAAATGTAAGACATGCCCGGCTGTTGTTCTCTAAGAGTCCTTGGAACTTTACTTGAGCATTTACTGAATGCTGACAGCTGCGAAAGACTGGATTATTTTGTGTTTTTTAAAATTTGAACAATACACTGGAGTTCTTTTAAACTTCATTTAAACACCTTAATTCATGTGCAGGAAATTTAATAATGTACTGATACATAATATTGTATTTGTTTGAATATAAACTAAATGATCTTTTTTAATTAAGGAGATTGAGCCTCTTAATTGGAACCATAATTTCAGATCCAATTATTATCCAATTACAAGTTGCAACAAACTGTGAGTCTGACTTACATTTTCCTCCAAGGTAAAAGGTACAAAGTGGAGAAGGGCTCAAAACATGCCAACCATGACATTCTCCAGAGATCTGGCATCAGATTTGGTAACAAACAAAAGTCATGTCTACTATTTTTGTAACTTTAAAAATTTGGGGGAATGGGTTTAGAAAATCTACAACTGTGAGATGTTAGACTTCATACTGACGCACGATGTGTGTGTGTGTTCACACGGTGCTCTGTCTACAAATTGGCGGATCTGCAACATTTGATTGTGACACGCTATCTTCTATGTGTACACCATTATTTCAGTCACACTCTGGCTTTTTGTGTTTCGGTCTTGAGCACTGGCTGTGATGCAGTGCTGAGACACACGGGGACGTATACTGGGGGTCATGTGTGACCTGGAGTGGTCCCTGGTGAACACGGTTCTACTACACTGGTCCTGTCAGTCAAATACCCAGTCAGTCAGTCGAATAGAACTGCGAGAGAGAGTGAAGACACACACCAAAGAGAAGGAGCGCCACTGAACGGCAGTAAGGCGAGTATTCCCCCCCCAGCCAATTACAATTCACAAAACCACTTAAATGATGCAGGATTTCTTAAGAGGCCTGCAGGGTGGAGCTGCGTGAAGGAGGACCTAATGTCACACTTACTACACTGAGAATGCTTCCTGTCAATTATCATAAGTTACATGATGACTTAGAAAACTGCTGCTGAACTCCAAAGAGCTCTGAGCTTTGACCATATTACTGGTGTAAATAAAACAAGCATCACTGGCACTCTATGGAAGGTGTTAATCCCTGACTAATGAACTCGGCCTCTGCCAGTAGCTTCCCTGTTGGATCCCTGGACATCTCTACCTGCGTGTGTGTGTGTGTGTGTGTGTGTGTGTGTGTGTGTGTGTGTGTGTGTGTGTGTGTGTGTTAGGGGATTCAGAAAGAGAGGGACAGGCTCCACTCTCCCGTCCCTCAGCCTGACAGGCAGAACTCAGCCACACAATTTCACGGTTTGTGGGCAGTACACACCACTGCTTTCACATCCCTGAGACCCAGAGACCCACAGAGTGTATGTGTGTGTGCGTGTGTGTGTGTGTGTGTGTGTGTGTGTGTGTGTGTGTGTGTGTGTGTGTGTGTGCTAGCCTGTGCATATGAACACGAACACACACACACACTCACACACACCAGCTGTGCTATTAATACTAGGGAAAGAAGAAATCAAATATTAATCCTTCGACGTCCACCTGGAATTGAAAAAAAAAAAAAAATTGCGTGGACTTACCATTTTGTTATTGATTTCATGAAAATGAATTTCACAGACTTTCTCTACGATGTCTTCACTGTCAAATGTTATGAAACCAAATCCTATGTAGAGAGAAACAGAAGAGGGAGGGGGAGAGAAACAAGAAGAGGATGAGTTAGTGGAGACCCTTCACAAAACATCAGTAACTAAAAGAAAATGCACCTCAAGATGGAATATTATCATGAGCCACATCCAGAAACTATGCAAGCACATCTGTGGAGATTGGCTTGGGCATGGAAAAGAACAAGTGAACAAGACAGACATTGTCCTCTTTAAATCAGGAATATGATGAAATCTGCCACATTATTAAGGGCACTCAAGGACCTCTTCTACAAAGAGAAGATGGAAAAACAGCACAAAGCTCATTTAATGAGATTCAGGGAGCTAGGGCCCAGCATCTGAATTTCATTAAATGCATTTTGTGTTCTTTTTATTGAAATCTCACTGTATAACAAGCCCTCATTTTTATGTTAATACAGGCCTTAGAATGAATGTGTCGTTGACAGCGGGATTTTCATGCCATATTTATAAGATAAAAGCTTAACCCCTCTTTTTAAAAAAAAAAAAAAAAAGAGAGAGACAAGATGGTTTTAGACTTTTGAACACAAGTGGATTGCAGTGCTCTCCTCTGTGTTTTGATGGCGATACACAAAGCAATCTAGCATCTGTATAGCTAGGACTGAAAGGAAAACATATTCTATTACTTTTTCAAAAGTGAAACTGTTAGTGAATAAAGCAGTACGAGGGACTGAAAGGACATGAGCTTCTTTTTTAAAAAACAGCAAAAAAAACCCTGACAAAATAAAATCACCACAGATTGAGCTTAAACAGCCGCTACTATAAACACCGCGCCATCTCACCGACACACTCCACACACAGCACCATCAATCTAATATCGTATATGCTAGATTACAGAGTAAAAACAGCCGTCTACCTAATGTGAGAAGAGACTAATACGCCGATGTGAAACAACAGTTGTTCCTCGAGTGAGCCGGATGAACGTGAAGACAAATCCATGTCTTCAGGCATCAGCTCAGTCATCATCCACTTCACAGGACAAATCTCAAGGTCAAGGACTCGAGGGGAAGCTATTCAGAGCCGAGTTTCCTGCACATCTGCACATGTTCGCTTTACCAACACATACTATACAACAGGGTGCACAAACAAGAGATTTGTCAACCATCAGAGAATTTGTTGTATTTATTATACTGAGTTGGTTTATCCTTTAATATATCTTGCTGTTTTGGGCCTTTGGTGGCTATGCTGCAAATCGATGAGCAGCACCACTTTCTGGCAGTATTGGATTTGCAGGATTTTTGAATCAATGTGATTAAACACCTTTATTCGTCAGGTATTTAAAGCAAAGAAAAAAAAACAAAAACAATTCCTATTTGGTTAGTTTCAGGTTGATAATAATATTTTACCTTATACTTTATCCATATCACCCGTTCCTATGTGTGCTGTTTTGCAAATATTTAGTCGCTTAAGCATCATCATGTTCACATCTTTGTGGGAATTTGAATGAAAATGAAGTATATTATAGGACATTAGCACCCTAAGCTGCTTATTTTATTACTTTATCAGATCATCCAGTAAAACACAGATTTCTTTGTGAAGAAGTGTTCATGCTACTTACTATAGTAGGCAGCCTATCACAAACACTGACATTTATAGTTCTGTCATGAAGTCTTTATCTCTCACTCACATTTTCCTTGTCTGCTCCTCCTTTAGTTCCTCCTCCATAAATAACAAAAGATTCTCCTAAAGCTTCTCTTTTAACACAAGCAAGAACATATCAAAACAGCCTTGTCAAAAGAGGGTTGGAAACCCTGTGCGAACTGATTAAATACGGACAACATTGAATCTAATGAGATCTTATGAGACAGAATATGAATATCCACTGAGACATCTCTAAACTGAGTTGTAGCGAGAGGATGCGGGAGGCAGGGAGCAGGTGATGACGACAGGCAGAAACAGGGGGAGGGGAGAAGCACCTTCTTCTCCTGCTCACCCCACCTTCACGGCAGCACAAGGAGCACTTTTGACAACCAACAAATCAACCGCCAGAAGTAATTTGTCATGGAGGTCTGTAGGTAGTGGGAGTGGAGTCTAGAGGAACAAGGATGGAAAGGGAAAAGGAAAAGGTGGAGATGAAAGTAGAGAGGGGGTGGGGAGAAAGACAGAAAAAGTGACAAGGAAAGAGGTTAACACACATGGCCCCTGTCGCCACACTCCTTCCTGCTGCTACAGGCAGCTCCTCCATCAACTGACAGGACATTTTCCACTGCACTATTATATCCACTGGGGTCAGGGCCAAGCCCACCACCACGGATACCACCAGCAGGGTCCTTCCACCCATGACTGGATCTGTTTAAATGAAAAAAAAGAAGAAGACATTTGGCTGTAGTGTTAACTACTGCTGGAACGCACCTTCACACTCACAATACACAACAAACATCCGCATTTTTCTGGCTCCTCGGCTCGGCACACACCTCCTTTATCAGTCCCCTGTGTACTTTGTGAACCTCTGTCCCTTGCCATTGCAGTGCAGCTCTTTGCTCTACTATCCCATTTTACAGACCTTACAGACAATTACAGGGCACAAAATAGCAGTAACAGAAATATTCCTTTCTCCCATCCTCCTTCTGCAGGGTGTCAGCAGAGCGAGACTGTCCTCATGTATCCAGGCCATTCTTCCTCCAACTATCCACACATAGCAGGAGGCTGACCCCCACAAAACTATTAAAGACTGTCAGCATTGATAGACACAAGCAGAGACGTGCCAACATCCTCACACTGAAGAATCTTCCCACAGCTTAAACAATATCCTGTAAATGAAAACACATGGATGCCTTATAGAAAGGCTGATAATAGGTGTTATGTGGCCACTGGCTGAGGCCTCTTGGCTGCACTTGCTCACACTTATTAGCCAGAACTGGGCTTGGCTTCATCTCGCCGCTCCGCAGAACCGGCAGGGAGCCTACTTTCACAGCCATTTACCAGCTTCATCATACTCAGTCTTTATTTCACACTCAGTGCAGGTTTCTCTGCTTCTGTTGCTCTGATGCCTTTCACCCGCCCCAACCCAACTGGCCCCTCCAAGCCTGGGAAAACTTGTAAATTCAAGCAGAAATGTTGGCTTTGACTTCTTTGACTTTTAAAGTGGCATTTAAATGCTTTACAAATTGGAAATAGCCACAAAAGGCTACTAACAGAAAAAAAATGTATGCTCATTTTTTAAATGTTTCTGAAATGCAAAAGCTGCAGTAGTGGGGATAATATTACTATTTTACTTTACCTCATTGTGTTAAAGATTTGTGAGAGCACGAACATGCAAGAAGCAGAGATAAGGGTAACATTAATTTACAGCTGCTATGTATAGCAGCCATAGTGCAACTCCCTGATGACTCATGAGAATGCAAAGCACATATGTATCATAAGGTATACACCTAGAGCTCATTACACCTTTCTAGGTCAATATTAAGCACAAATGAACCAAAAGACACAAAGGTTCTTAGCTAAGAGGTGTGCAGGGCTCTTCCTTGCAGACAGTGGAACACTGTTTAAACTACTGGTGAACATTGTACACGTTAAGTACTTTCAATACATCTAACCACTTAGCAAAAAATGAAAGCTTATAAACATGTACTTCCAATGCTTTCACAGTAGGGGCTGTAATATTGCTGCTTATGCATCTAATGAGAGGAGCCTGCTGCTGAGCAGCTCTCACTGTCACCACAAAGCTAAGGAACCTGGAGGAAGTGAGGTTCATGTCTGCTGGGATGCAGCATGAATGGAATACACAGACACAAACAGAGAGGACAAACACACACACACACACACACACACACACACACACACACACACACACACACACACACACACACACACACACACACACACACACACAGCTGTACCCACCTGGAGCTAAACTGTTCCACCTATTTCCCAACTTTAGAAAAAGTATATTTTATCTTGTGCCATATTTTTTATACTTTACCACTGAACTGGTAGTTGTGCCCTAATTATACTTGATGGAACCTTCACCTGTCCAGGCATGAGTAAATCTACAGAAAGCCCCAGCACTGTCTGCTTATATAGTGTATCCTCCAAGCCCAATCTTCTTGTAATGCAGAGAAGCAGACAGAGGCAGTCCGAACACCCACGGCACAGTTAGAGTCCTTTGATCAGTATTTCCGTCTGCTATTACCAGAGATCCAGAGCCCCGGGCATTAATCCCCTGTTTAATACAGTTAACACCATGAACTCTCTAACAGCACAGGGCACATATAGCTGAGAAGAGCGAATAGAGAATGAACAAATTTGAGAAAATAATGTGAATGGAAAGAGATATTTTTCTTTTAAAAACTCCTGAAAACATTATACAGAAAAAAAAATGTACAAAATATGAATGTTTACTGATGAGTGCACTGCTGTTGGAAAGGGTCTAGTCACAGTCTAAGTAGAGTCTAAGTATATTCCATTATGTACTTATAAATATACGACTTAGATGACCATGTTTACATCATATCTCTGCAGATGTCCACCAGAACATATTAAAGAATCCACCTATGAGCGTGTCTTTTACACCCACAGTAAATACATCTTTCCTTTTAGCAATAAAATCTACAATTATCTGCAGTAAATGCAATTATAAGCTTTTGTTATTGGTTAACAGATAGATAAACACACACAGAGAAATAGAAAGACAAACACAAAGAGTTATTACAGGTCCCTTAGGCATACCCAGATTCCCTAGTCACAAGTCAAGACACCAGATGATAAAAATCCAAAACAAATAAATATGACTGCTTTGATGCCTATGAGTCTGTGGGGAACAGTGAAGACGCCCAATGTAAAATTAATCCCAGAAGTGCACCACAGAGTGAGCCACTGCACTGTTTCAGACAACAGTCAAAAGATAAGGCTGATAAGAAGTTGTTGGTTTAGCTGTAAGATTGCAACCTGAATGCATCATGGTACATTTCTTGATGCTTTTACTCTTTGTTGTATTGTACTGTGCGCATATGAACATCACATTCAAAGTGGTCATTAAGAGAAAAAAAAGGATTTTAAGAAAAGCCTAAAAGTGACAAAACCATTTTTAAGTGTAACAAACAGTAAGTCGTACTGAAAGCACAGGGTGATCACATACGTTCTTGTGGATTTTATTATTTCATTTATTTATTATTATGTATTTTACTATTTTTACTAGGTAATAATTGAACTAATTAGCTACTTACAACTTCAATGTGTAATAATGCCATAAACTGCACCATTTCTAATGTGAACTGCATAGGTTTAATTTGTTGAGAAGTTCCATTTGAAAGCTGAGCTCCTTCAGCAAAATCATGATTAAAAAAAAAAAAAAAGAAGAAAATATGCCAATTACAATGAAATGCTTTGTGTAGGTGTGTAAATGCAACAGCCCCCTCGAGACTTCACCGATGCAAATCTCTCTTTGGACCTTGTCTGCACAGTGTGCAGTGTGTCAACCCTCCATCTGAGCAAAAAATAAAGGTGATGATTACTGCACTCTATGTGTAGGTGGCTGTATGAGAGGGCATCAGGTGGTAGAAGAACTAGCTTAAAATTGAGCCACAATTATCACATACGGTGTTCAGTTCCATGTGTTGTTAGTAAAAGTTCTCAGGCTGTAAAATGCTGTAACTTATTAGTTTATACGACATTTAAAAGGACATCTACTGATTACTGAGAAATGTCACAAAGGAGCTTTCAACGGTAGAATGAAATAAAGCAAGAGGCCAGAAAACAATTAGATAAAAGCAATGCGACTATAAATTGATGTAATTAGATTTCAATATGATTGCGGCTTTCTTCACGCTTGGCCTTTATCATTTTATGGCGCTCAGATGACTTTGTAGCACCACTTGTTTGGATTGTTTTTATATTCTGGTCTGATCAATTACATTTCTCCATTAATCTTGACTCCTGGAAACTGCAGATAGAAAATACAACTCGTAACATCGATAAACAGGTTATGGAACTAAAAATAAATGAAGACATAAATACCAGCTTTTCATCAAATTAAGAAAATAATGCTGCACCACAGCAGACATACCGCCCTTGGGATATAGTAGCATTATTTAAACCTAAAAACTAGGATGTGACTAGCAAATGGATGGATGGATCTACAGTATGCATTTAACAAATGTTTACAGTGACAATATGCCTGCTTCCTCTGCATTTTCTGCAGAGCAACTGGGCTCAGCATGCATGCTGAGGGAACTAGTTTGTCTGTGCCTCTATGTAGGTCAGCTTTCTGAGTTGGCCATCAATTTCTACTGTCCTACTTAAAGAGACACTCTATCTCCATACAAACACATGCACAGACATGAATACACAACATTTGTAACACTTGGATTACATATGAGGACCGTAACCTGGACTTCTACCATGCCATCGATTTATGCTTTAGTCACACAAACACGTTCAAACATTATCCCTAATTGTTACTGTAACACATATCAACGCTAATTTGTTTTGTCAGTAAATGCTTACTTGTAGCTTGGTCAGTGGTAATGGCAATCTCAGCAGAAACACAAAGTGTGCATCGGTGCAATGAATCCAGCTCTCGTCATCTCTTCAAACACTCAAGAAAGACTCTCATTAGTGCCAAACAATATACCTATAAGAGTTTCTCTCTGCCTATATGATCACAAAGCTGTTCTAACAACAACTGAATGGAAGCAATTATCTACAGAGAAGGCAACTAACTTCCCCTTTACCCACTCGCTTGCACCAAGACAGCAGAATAAAAGCAGCACGCTATAAAAAGAGCTAAAAGGAGCAAAGAAGAAAAGTATTTTGATTATTTTATTCTGGTGGAGTGTGAATAAGGATTTCACTGAAATAAAAAGGCGCACGGTTTACTGATATATGGCCAACCACACTGTAAAGTAACTGATTACAGCAGTGACACTTTTACCCAAAGGTGAGGCGTCAGAGAGCTAAACTTGTTCACAAGTGTCTGGGTTGATAGATGGAGAGAAAACCTGACAAAGACCTTCAGTCCATTTCAGTCCATCACAGCCTCAGAGCAGGACTTCACCAGAGGACTGAGCAACCTTCTGGAAATGTGACAGCATCTTTGCGGTACAAACAGGTGAGAAATCCTTCTCTACAGGTGATTTCGATACTGACTATTTATAAAACTCAGTCTGTTCTTCATCTAAGTCATGATTACAAACATAATCCAACAAAACTGATCACAGTTTTACTTTTCACGTGTTTACTGAACACAGTGAGTAACCACTCAATGCGTTACAGTGAACTCTTGATTTTAGTAACTTCCAGACTTATTTGCAACCTCAATCAGCTACTTGGTAGCAGGGCTGGGCGATAAAATTATCAAGATAACTTTAACTTCTCCTCAATAGAAATACGAGATATGGTCAATATAAAGTTGAAAGAATTAATTCCATCATTAATTTTAGAGACGGCACAAAAGAACGAGAATAGAGTCAGAGCCACGTCAGGTTAGGTTTGATACACACAGCGTAGGAGGAGCGGCCGGCAGCAGCACGTGTGCTAATGTTTGGGTTACTGCAGCTGTATACATATTAGTACGTTATTAGTGTCAGCGATAAACCCCTCTGTCGTTTCGGCAGTGTGTTTTGGGTCATTATCTTGCTGCATGATGAATGATCTCCCAACCAGTTTGGTTGCATCTTTCTTTAAATTGACAGAAAAATGTTTCTGTAGACGTCCGAGATCATTGCACTGCTGGCATCATGCGTGACATCATCAGCCCATCCCAGAAGAAGCCATCCAAGCCCAAACCATGACATTACCTCCACTGTGTTTCACAGATGACTTCATTGTTGTTTGGGATCATGAGCAGATCCTTTCTTTCTCCAAACATTAGCCTTTCCATCACCTTGGTAAAGGTTCACCTTTATCTCATCAGTCCATAAAACTTTTCTAAGGCTTGTCTCTGTATTTCTTGGCAAATTCCAGCCTGGCCTTCCTGTTCTTCTTGCTAATTAGTGGTTTGAATCTTCTGCTGAAGCATCCATACTTTTCTTTATGAAGTCTGCTGTGGACAGCAGATTGTGATACCTTCACTGCTGCCCTCTGGAGGATGTCATTAACAGTTGTTTTAGGGTCTTTCTTTTCTTACACAGAATGTCATCAACTGCTGTTAGCAGTGCTAGGTTAACATGGTTATATGATCCAGCCCACATACAATGGTTCATGTTCTGTATTAAAATACTGCAGGACCGCACTCCTTCGCACTGATGTTTTCTGTCGTACTTTACAACATTGCTTGTTTACAACTTCCAGTCTCAGAGCCACAGAGGCGCCACACTTCTGCCTCGTCTCCTCAACTGGAACACCATGCTCCAACTAGCAACGTGGTCAATAACGACAGGAAAAGTGCATCTGTTTGTGTGTTACTGTTTGTCTTTAAATGTGACTTAGCTGGACATTTTCTGAAACTGAAAGATGAGTACATAGTCGGTAGACTCACAGGCAACTAGTACTGCAAAATTCTTTTACATTTTGTCATGAGTACCACTGTTGGCCAAGAGTGATTTATCAGCACACACTCAAATGAATGTACAGTAAATGTAAAATAATTGTATTGGCACACATGTCCCAGCACTCTGAAATGGTGATTATGGTGTTAAAGTAGAGCTTTGTGTTGTTTTTCCACTTGTGATAACATGGTCATGCATTCCATGTAACCCAGAAATGTCGAATAATGCTACCTGAGATTTAGATTCTGACAGGTGGGCTGGACTGTAGAAACACATGGCAGTAACAGAGAGCATAACACACAGAGTAACTATTTTTGCAGACGCAATTAGGTCATGAGCTACTGGGGCTGGTTCCCAAAAAGCTCAGTCCATTTAGAAAAACTACTCTCTAGATCTCTCTCTTTTACTCTTGTCATTTATAATATCTCACAACAAATGTTCTCTTGAAAGTGGGTGTGTGGATGAAAACTGGGTTAGCTGCAACAAGTAGATTTACCCTACAGCCATACAGCATTTTAATGGATCAACACTTGTAAGATGTATCTGCATGCAAATTCACCACTACAAATTTAAAAAAAAAAAACTATGGCAAACAAAAAATATATTAAATCTTCAGAAAGACCAAACCCAAAAGAGATCCAAGGGCAGTCAAGTGAAAACAGGGAATGACTGAAAGTGCCACTGACAAATACACCAAATACAGCAAGCGGTCCAATACTACGATGATGCACCATAAAAAATAACAAGCAGCAGTGGCTGTAGACCTGTAGACTTTAGCATACCTGGAATATCCTTTTAATATCTTACTTCCATAAACCAAATGCAATCACAGTATACAGGTGTTTTTCAACTCAGCGAGTCAACAAAACTTTGCCAAATCTAGTTGAGAACCAGTCCATATGATTATTATAGAGCATCATCATCATCAGAAGTCGTAGCACTTTTCTACTCGATTTGAGCACTCAAAGTGCTTTTTCACTATAAAACTCATTCACCCATTCACAGAAGCATACACTCTGATGGATGCTTTGGGAACGACTTGGGGATCAGTATACTTCGACATGCAGAAGTCATGGGAAGCAGGGATTGAACCACCAACCTTCTAATTAGTAGAGGAACTTTACTTGCTGAGCCATAGCTGCCCCAAATAGCACCTGGTATTCCCAGGCAATCTCCCATCCAAGTACTAGCCAGACCTGACCCTGCTTCCGAGAACAGATCGGGGATGCTCAGAGTGGAATGGCTGCAAGCCAATCACGCTTAGTATTGGTGAAGTGCCTGCATTAGCTGCTGGGCCCAGAGGCCCACCGCTGGTGGAAATGTGTAGAATCTGTTCTAGATTGAACACTGACACTGGCACTGGTGGAAAAAAAGTAACAGACTGGAACCATATACTTCTTACAAAAACTACAATATAGAAAGGAAGGACATCATCAGAATAATGACAAGGAGTGCATGACTGTAAAGGGCTAAAGTCTGAACATCAGCCTGATTATGGCCAGATGAGGACAACATGGAGTCAGTCAGGGTCAACCCAAAAGTCTTCCATCTTGCAAAGTGTGTCGTAATGAATGAAAGCTGATGCCGCAACTGGAACGCCTCCTGACAGATTAGATGTTATTTATTTTTCTGTGCGTCATCCGTCAAAGTCCCCTTACTTCTGTGAAGCTGACCAATGTAAGCACAGAGCTCTCCACTACGCAACTACAACTGACAAAATGGAGGAATGATGAAGGTAGGAGGAACTACCTTCAAGTAAGCCAGTATCATACAAACTGCTTTGGTTGCTCCTTCAATTATCTATTTATGTCTTTTCCAGGAAACCGTAGGCTAGCTTCCTGAAAGACAGTAACAATGATCAGGGAGCAGTAGTTGTTCAGGTCTCTCAGTCAGGAAAATGTAAGATTTTCTACCTCAGGTACTGTAGGTAATCACCTAATCTGACACAGGGATGATCATATGAGATAAAAATATTGTGCAGTCTGGGCCTGGAAACCCTGCACACAGCCATCCATAGGAGTTTATGAAAGATGATGTCATTTTTCAAAAAGTTAACAAATCAATACTCCATGGTTTTATACATATTAATTATTTACCAATAACTTGCTACAGAGGCAGAGTTTAGGCAGGATTAAATCTTGCTTTGGCAGTAGGTGGACCCATGAAGACCTCTAGCCTACAGTATA